>NC_072736.1:33847068-34549568 GCF_026930045.1 Uloborus diversus
GTCAAGTTCAAAACAATATGGAGAGCGTTTCTCCATCCTTTGTTTCAAGATTTCACCACCGGATCTCACCAGGGGCGGATACAGAAAACCATTTGAAGGGGGATGGGGGTCATGCTGAAGAAAGCCCTCCCCCATGAACGAAATTCCCGTTTTAAGTACGAAAAAGAAACTTTTTTGGGGGGTCAATAAAAAGCCCCAAATCGGTCAGGAATAAGGCACATAATTGGAGATAAACGTTGCAAATTAATTTCATGAGCAATAAAACAAAGTAGTTGTTCAAATATTTTCTTTGAAAAATAATTGATGTATTGAAAAGATAAGATACTCTCATCGTTTGCATTTTATGCATAAATTATTTGAACACAATGTGTACGGATACTATTCTCGAGAGTTCAGGGGGAGGGGGTCATGACCCCCACGACCCTCCATTGTATCCGCCACTCACACAACACATGCCCCTCCATAAATCCGCTCATATGATAATTAACAATTTTCGTTCTAAAAATATCGTTCTCGATTATTAAGGAATCTCACAATTATCGAAAATTCGAAGCCAAACATTCAACTATTACCCCATTCGAATAAAGCAAGAGAAAAGCAATCATTCGATTTTAAAAATCATTCCAAATCTATCCATTCCAAGAGCAAAGATCACCACCTATGAAGCTCTTCCCCCAAGAGCAATACCCCCAAAAGAGACAAAATCCCCTAAAAATTACAATCCCGCAGTTTACGTCAAAACTCCCCCCCCCCCACCTCCCCTCTTACTTGCACCCATAGGAATGAATTACACGAGAAGTTAACCACTTGTTTTATTAAGAAATAACTAAGTACCTTTGTGCCGAGAAGTAACATGAAATAACAAACGTTTAGTATCCCAAATATACAGAGTACTGCGGAAACGTGTTTTGGAGTTTTAAGGTACCCTTTTTTCAACAAAATAGTAAGCTTTTACATATAGGAGGCCATTCCTTTGTTACGTATGGATGATTTTGGCCATTTTTGACCCCTTCCCCCCATGTAAGGGTACGTAAGGTTTTTCAAACCCCTCCCCCTATTTTTACGTAAGATTCCATTTCGTTTTTCGAAATAATGAAATAACTACTCTAATATCACTGGAATCGAAATTTAATTCACTATTATTAAATTAAACCTTTTTGTGTGAAGAAATATTTACTAAAAAGTTGGAACCTAGACTGAATGTGTTTTCGACATTTTTTTGTATATGATGCGATAGTAGTTAAAAATAAATCATGCCATACAATAGTGCAATTCTTTTATTATATTTTACGTAATTAATTCTTCGTAAAACAAATAAAAAGCAGTCATCCTAATCCATTTTTATTTTCCAGACGCAAATGAAACATCGGCTTGGAAAATACTGCGTAAGAATGCGTTTGAACCCCTCTCCCCCCCCCAAAGTATGTAGACATTTTTCCAACCCCATCCCCTCGGGATCCTTACGTAATTAATGAATGGTCCGTAAAGACATCCAGTAATGTCCTTACATCCACAATCTCACTATTTTGCGTTGAAAAAAGGGTTCCTTCAAACCCCGAAACACGTGTCTGCAGTGATCTGTATATTTGGGCTCTAAAACGTTTGTTATTGCCTATTACACTTGTATCATTACCCAATCGTATAGTCGAAGGTGAACGTAAGGGGGAAGACGTCCCCTCAGGTTTTCAACTTAAGTATTCCCCCTTTTTACCTGAACTATACTTTTAATGGCTCTCAAGTTAGAACCTTATAAGCGCCTCCAACCTTTACTTCCACCACCGGGACACACGACACATGTCTCCCACAGACCCGTCCATGTGTTCATTCATTAACACCTTTCGCTCAAAATATATCATTATACTACCAAGCATCCCCAAAGAATCATTTGATAATCAAGCATTCAACAGTATACATTCAATTATAACACTATTTGAATGAAACATTAGAAAGGCAATTATTTGATTGTAATACCATTTAGATCGCAAGGGTATCTATTCCTCAAGTGTGCTGGCACACTTTTTAAAATTAGGGATCTCTCTCCCCCTCAAGAAGGACACTCCATAAAAAAGTCTTACGTCCATTAGGAATTTCAATGGCGCAGTCTGCGCAATGACCCACCTCCCCTGTGGGCTCCTCAGCGCAGCCCGTCTTTCTGGGGGAAGGGTTAAAAGGTTTCAATGCAAACTTTTTCGGAAGACAGAAAAAAAAACCATGCCCATTCATAAGTAAAATCATTAACTTTGACAGCCTAAATGACGTATCCGCCCCTGTAACTAAAACACTTCAGAAGCAAGGTTGCCCATTCGCCCTGAGGTCAAGCCCCCCCCCCACCCTCAATATCGCAGAGACCTCCCCCCCAACAAATGAGAAAAATACCCCTTAAAACACCCCCCCCCCCAAAATGTCAATAGCACAGTCTGCGCCATGACCCCCCCCCCCCCTCCATAGGTGGGCACCCTTGTCAGAAGTCAACTATATTGAGAGGTTCATTCGATTATCAAATCGATCGAAGATTACACTGCTCGAGTGATTGACATCTCGAGAACTCAAGATCTCGAGAACTCAACATCTCGAGAAGTTCAAAGCGAGAACTCGAGCAGTTGATCGCTCGAGTTCTCAGAATGTGATAATCGAGAACTCGAGAAGTTCATCGCTCGAGAACTCGAAAAGTGATAATCGAGAACTCGAGAAGTTCATCGCTCGAGAACTCGAAAAGTGATAATCGAGTACTCGAGAAGTTCATCGCTCGAGAACTCGAGAAGTGATAATCGAGAACTCGAGATACGATAATCGAGAACCACGTGGTAATCGAGTTCTCGAATGATCTTGAATAATCGAGTGATTCGATTATGAGAACTCGATTATGCCCATCACTACTAAGCACACACAAATCAACTAAAATTTACGTTTAAGTGTAAAATTGAAGCAGCACATCTTCAAATAGAGTACCAAAAGTGGCAATTAGCGAAAACTAGCCAATACACAAGCCTAAAATATAGTTGTCAATGTAATATTTAAACACACTGCAGTATTGTCAATAGCATTGTCAAGCTTTAGTAGAAAATAACTGAAGTGAAAAATGCATACTAAAATCATGCGTCTGATCAATATATTACATTAATCATACAAAAGTTACATTAAAATGTAAAAATTGAGAATTGTAGAGTCAAATGGACGAAATTGCAGAAGATACTATTAGAGTAAACCAAAGCATGCAAGTTTATAAAACAAGCTTTTAAGGCAACATAAAATGTGACATAATATTTAGAATTAAAGAATGGCATCAACACCTTTACTAGGTCTAGTGAATAAAACAAGACATGTATAAACTATCCATTGAATCTGAAACTGAATTAAAAAAAAAAAATAAAGGTGGAATTCAGCAGAGTTAGGAGACCATGCTTTCAGTGTGTGAAGCAGAAATCAACTGTCTTCGCAATTTTTAAGCAGTTAAATGATTATTTACACTATTTATCTTGTGGCATAGGCGGCTCCTACGGGTAGGGGGTGGGGGGCAAGGAGGGAAATTGCCCCCTCACTGCCTCCACTTTTCTAAGTTCAAAATTAACGGTAGATCAAAAAATGATAAAATAGATTGATTCGCGGGTTTAAAGAACGAAAAATCGGTGTGATAAGTGTGGTTTTTATGTTTTTCTCTAGTTATTATTTCGTATAATGCAGAATCGAGCTCTTAATGGGACGAAAAAAGTCTAGGCCATCCATCCCGATTTTTGAGGTCTCGTTCCGAATTTTTTTAAGGTTGTTTGTTCAATAATAACGTTGAAATCTTCAATTCATAAAAAAAAAGGCAACTGTAGGGGTACCACCCTGTCAAACTTGCCCATGACCCCCACTTTTTTTGGTGCACCAGCCGCCTATGTCTTGGTGGAGCAGAACTTCATAATTTTACTTTGCAGCTTTCCTTTTGTCTCTAGACCCAAGAAATAGTGCTCGTTCTTGTTGACAGATGGCAGCACTAAATCAAACAAGGAAATTTGTGTTGTATTATTTTTCCACACGTATGTTATTTTGAGAATACAACTAAATTTATGTTCATGTTGCTTCATTTTAAAATAAACTATACGAATATTGCGTCTTTGAAATTTATGCTGCTTTACGCTCATTTCGCAACTACATAATTCACTTTTTCGAAACAACTGTAAAATTTTAAAAATTAAATTATTATTACAATAATGTCAAACTGCTTTAAAAATAGAAAAATTCGCTTTCATAAGCAAGTTATTTTCAACTGTGAATGGGAATGTAAAGATACATTTATACAAGCAGTACAATCAAAATTCTATCATTTCTCTCTCTCTCTCTCTCTCTCTCTCCCCCACCACACCTATGATCTGCACAAGTAAGTTTCTTAAACACAAAAAAATTCTAGTTTTTAAGCTGCTTTCAAAAATGAAAACGTGTAAATGTGAAAATAAATAATTGTTGCATTAGTAATTATTTCTGCATTAGATATACATGTTTGAAATCAAGAAACGAATTAAAATTAACTGCATTATTGATTACACATTCACGATTACAATCAAAATTTTTATGTCTTATTAACTTCGCTACTAGTATACATTTTTTGGATTGTGTGATATTTAATGAACAAACTGATTGCTTACTAGTGGTACCCGCACGGCTTTGCCCATAGTAGAAAATTAATAGGTCATATGGTTCGCCTGTATATTTACAAATGACTGATGAATTTCTCGCCAATTTGCTATGTTAATTAGCTCGCACACGGTCGAATATGGTAGTTTTCTCGTCTAAGTTATGGTAATTGGCTAGTCCACGTTATAATAATAAATTCCATCCACGTCATGATAATTTGCTCGGTAAAATGTTCCTAAAATTAAAATAGAAAAGAATAAAATTGAATTTTTGAAAAATCACTTCGAGGTACTCCCCTCAATGCTACGAACTCCTCTTGTGCCAAATTTCATGAAAATCGGTCTAGGCGCTATGCGCGTCACAGACATCCAGACTGAGAAACAGAGATTCAGAGGGACAGAGATCCAGAGACACAGCCTTTCAGCTTTATTATTAGTAAAGATAATTATGGTCATAGGAATCTCATCATTTAGTAGTTATTTTGAGGGCTCTGGAGTCTGAGTCAAAGTGTCGGAGTCGGAGAGATTTTGGGTAAAGGAGTCGGAGTAGGGAGTCTAAGATTTAAGATTTCAGAAGTCGGAGTCGGTTATTTTCCGCTAAAGTCAGCAACTCTGACAGTGCTTGCGGAGTCAGAGACTTAATTGGACCGATTTTGGGGTATAAGAGTCGAAGGTTCCCAGATAATCCTAGAGTAGGAGTCGGTC
This sequence comes from Uloborus diversus, assembly GCF_026930045.1. Classification (NCBI taxonomy): domain Eukaryota; kingdom Metazoa; phylum Arthropoda; class Arachnida; order Araneae; family Uloboridae; genus Uloborus; species Uloborus diversus. The sequence continues at coordinate 33,852,387 of NC_072736.1, forward strand.
TCTTTTCCTCCGACTTCACAGCTCTGGTTATTTCGCCAATTTGTATGTGCTTGAATCAGTGTCGTCACTACGAGGGGGGGGGGGGGCGGCCGCCTCGGGTGTTACTCGTCTGGGGCTGACACCCTGAGTGGAATTACAAGTTTTTGAAAAATATGAAGATAAAAATGAATTTTTATGACCACAAAATTGAAAATTTTCCGGTGGATAAACCCCGAACCGCCCAATTTTATTTGGTTTTTGTACATTATCCCCACTTCAAATTTCGTTTTAACACAAATGTAGTTGTTTCTGAAATATGCTTGAATTTCTTGTTTTCATGTTTGCGTATTTTTTTTTTCTTTTGCGAGAGGGGGGGGGGGGAGGGAGAGTGACACCACAAATTACCGCCCCTGGTGTCACCTATGTTAGATACGGCACTAACTTGAATGCAGGGTTAAAACTTCAACGATCTCTTAATAGCATTTTTAAGTATTCCTCTTTTATCCGAAGGTTTCGATTTACCGAAGATAGTATGACTTTTACTCTAGCATATTTCAACATCAAGGATTGTTTTTATATATTGAAGTACTGGGTGAAAAAAAAAAGTTAGTTACTAAGAAATATTTTCTCCAAAAAGTTTTTCTTTTTTAATACTTAAAGAACTCATATGGATTAGTGTTTTTACCAAGTTCCAGAGAAGATCTGATGATGCGTATTTTTTGTAGCCCAATAAATTTGACTAAATTTTGAAGAATATTTTCTTTCAATTTTTCTTTTAAAAATATAATAAGATTAAAAATATAAAGTATTTACGTTCTTCAAATAAATAGCTTGAAATTTGTACCAAATTTGTTGAATTTGAGCCATTATTTCTCAGGTTATTGCTATTTTAAACAATAGTGTCGACTCCAAAATGGCCGAAATTCAGCAGAAATGTCCATTTTCAAGAAGCCATATCTCAGCTAATAATGGAAAAAATGTTTTTTAAAACTAATATGTAATAATTTTACTATCAAGGATTTTAGCAGATTTTTTTTTTTTTTTTTTACTATAAAAGATCTGTTACTATGGAGCAACAAATCTTTCTAATGGTAGTCATTTTTACATGAATTAATCCTGGTGTTTTGACAAACACATTTTACTAATCCGTTCAAGTTGATATTTTGTTCAACTTCGATTCTTTTTTACGTTTCACATATCCTTCAAAAATGTCAAATTTATGAATTTTTTAACTCAGAAGTGCAGTAATACAAATTGAGGTATTTGGAGTTTCTGATGTAGATGAACTGACGGTGAAAATTGTTAATTGTTAATGATGTTTTAAATCCTAATATATTTTATAATAATAATTGATGCATGAACGTTGTATTATGCAGTATGTAGCCAATTTTATTATTTATATTTAATTGTTACATAAACATATAAATGCAGGAATGTTTTCCTGTTTTTTAGATTTAACTAGTAGTCAAGTTGGGAAATGAAACAAATCGTTAAAAAATGAGCTAACGCCATTAATCAGCCAACTTTAAAAATGACACCTCACAATTGTAAAAAAATAATTATTAGGAAAAATTACATAATTAATTTTTAATGCGAAAAAAATCAAAAAATATTTTTTTTCTCAGATTTAAAATAACGTTTATTATCTCGTCAGAAGTCTGTGTTAAATTTTCAAATACTTTCATCCCCCCATATCTTGAAATTGCTTCATTGGCTTCAATACAGAACTTTTCATCACTTTGAAACACGCACAGCAAGTCAGTAGAAAACATTTTCAACGACTCCCGTGCTTCAAATAAGGAAGAAAACGACGTAAATAATGATAATCACCTTCCCTAATTAAAACATCATTGTGTTCTGATTAGTCGCGGAAGCGTCCACGCTTGACGCGACTCTCCCCAAAAAACCACCTCGCTATAAATCCCAAACGACTCAATTTTCTCCCACCCGGTCCATCGTAGAGCCGAAGACAACTCTAAAATATTCCACAGGCTTTACTTCCTTGATCCACCGCCAGACGTGCGCGCTGCATCAGGAGCCCCAAGACATATAAGGCGTGCAGTGTTCGCTTATATTAAGTTTCCGTAGCTTTCTCTTCACGGCATTACTAACATATTTCGGCGCCAGGTTTATTTTCGGGTCTTTCCCTTCGACGGAGCAGAGAGTTTTTCTTTTATCTTTCTCCTCCGGGTCCAAAGAGAGCAGTTATACGGAGAGCAACCGTTGGGTAGCATTCTTCTGGGGGAGATATGGCACTTCAGGTAACAATGGCGCTGTAGGAATATCAGCAGCCGTGTCGTGTCTTGGCACTACTTTTCCACTCCGACAATATCGCGGAAGATGGACTGGAAGAGGATCAAAAGTAGATCAGTTATGAAACTGCTGTCACTGACACAGTCCCAAAATTAGTAACCTTCACTTACATTTCTTTCTGTTTAAAGTAATTAAGTGCATTTCATCATTTTCAAATTTTCTCTACTCAAACCAGGGATGCCGCTGGAAGGAAAAGGTGCATAGCGCAGACTATGCCATTGGAATTTTTAGGAAGGTGTTTTAGGGGCATTCTTCTTTCTTTGGGGAGGGGGTGGGGCGGTGGGAGGGGGGTCTTGTTCTTGTGAGGAGGGAAGGTTTCCAGACGGATACCCCTGACTCAAACAATATTGTGGAAGATAGATCGGAAGAGGCTCAAACATGGATCGGTTATGAAACGACTGTCACTGACAGTCCCTAACATTAGTAACCTTCACTCAAATTTCTTTCTGTTCGGAGTAATTGAATGCGTTTCGTCTCTCTCTCTCTCTCTCGTTTGCATATTCTCTCTGTTCTAACCAGGGGTGCACCCGTGAGGAAGGAAGATGCATAGCGCAGACTATGTCATTGAAGTTTATAGGGAGGTGTTTTAGGGGTACTTTCTTTTTTTTTAAGGGGGGGGGAGGTTCTCGTTATTGGGGGGAGGTCAGGATGGATACCCCTGACTCAAACAATAATGTGGAAAGTTGATAGGAAGATGCTCAAAAGTAGATCAGTTATGAAACGGATGTCTCTGACACAGTCCCAAAATTAGTAACCTTAACTTAAATTTCCTTCTGTTTGGAGTAAATAACTGCATTTCAACATTTTCATATTCTTCACTCAACCAATATTGTGAAGGATTGAATAGAAAAGCCCTTAAGTAGATCCGTTAGGAAACAGTTGTCACTTACACAATCTCGAAATTTGGAACCTGCATTTTAACTTCTTTCGGATCGGTGTCTTATACTGCATTTCGTAATTTTTGTATTTTCTCTCTCTAAACAATATCGTGAAAGATTGGTTAAAAGAAGCTGAAAGTAGATTAACTACGAAACGGTTGTCATTGCCACAGTTCAAATCTTGCCACCCTTTTTTTTAACTGTGTTTCTTTCGTTTCGGCATAACTACTGTATTTAAAAAAATTTCCCTTATCTTCTCTTCCACTCACGCAATCTCGGCGAAGATTGATTAGTAGCGGTTTATAAGTAGACAAGTTATGAAATCACTGTAACTAAGTCCAAAAAATAGCAGCTTTTAACTCCACTTTAAAAGAGTTTTTTTTCGGTTAGGCGTGATAAATCGTAATTCATAATTTCCACTTTTCTTCTCTTCCATTCAAATAAATTTATAGAAGATTACTAGAAAAGCTTCAAAGTAGATTTGTTATGAAGCGTTTATAATAACACAAAAGAAAACACAAAACTATAGAAATAAAAAAATCAAACGTATAGAAAAATGTAGACTTATTTGACACAACTGAGGAGATAAAAATAAATAAATAAATAAAAGGGGAATCTAGTATTTTATCAGACTATGTTAAAATTTTCTGTGTTTGAAGAGTTGCATAATGAGACAATTGAAGGAGACTTGGTTATGATAGAATTTGCCATAAAGCAGAAATATTTTTATGTTGGAAATGTTCAAATGGCAGCTGATAATGATGGAGGCATGTGCATTTGCTTTTTGCGCAAAAGTAAAACAATTTTGACTATTTTTATTTGACCATCTGTACCAGAGATGTTGCATTCACTCCGAATAAAAGCATTAAATTGTTGATAACAGTTCCTATGAAAAGAAATTATACAAAACGAAATCATTCTTTTTTGTGGTTTGAAAAATAAATTTTTATTTAGATGTACGATGAAATTTGAATATTTTTTTTCTTTATGATTCAATTTTTATTTTATTTTTTGTCTCAAAAGTTAGTGCACTTAAGTTGCATTACAAATACATCTTAATAATTTTGACCGATTGAAACAAAGTTTCCAAATATCTTGAATTTTATATTTTTCGCCTTACTGTGCCCCACTCTCCCCTAATCCCGTTTTGGTACATGTTTGACGAAAAAATATTTTTCCAATAACGTTCATTTTCAGCAAATTAGCCCTTTTCATATAGAATTTATATGTGCTTCCGATTTCTCCGTAAGCACTAATGTTTTTATAAGAACCGTTCGAAATTTAACAAGAAAACGAATGTGATATTCTGGAAAAGATCTTTTGAACACACGGAAGCACCGGAAGGCTCTTATTTCCCCTACTTCAGGAGTTCTTAATTTTAATTTCCAGATTCGAAAAAATATGTTTGTGTGTTTATGTGTTCGTCACGTACGACCGGGGAGCATGAAATTTTGCTTACAAATGTATTTTTGACAACAATGGAGCTTCGTATCATGCTTTTTGAGAAAAAAAAAGTCCCTAGGAATAGGGGAAGATTGCCGTCAATGGACCGGTTCCATGACTAGAACGCTAAGATATTTCCCGTACCAGAGTTTGTGCAGGCGCGTAATCAGTTTTAGCACCTTCCTTTGTCTAAAAACTGCCTACTGCAGAGTCGTCAAGCAGCTAAAATTACTTCATCATATTGTTAATTGGACAGGTAAGAATTCTACCACTATCTTACTAATTATTGAAATTTTCATTTAGTTATAACATGCGTTGAATATCACTGATCAATTAAACGTAAATATTGACTTAAGAGTTTTTTCAAGTACAATTCCCCATACTTAATGTTTCATCATGATTCGTCATAGCAGTAACACCTTTAAGAATATTTAAAATGACGCGGTTGCTATCATTGGACCGCTAGGAGTTTTCACGAATGGACCACCTGACAAAGTGGTTCATTCATGAAAAATCGCAAATATTGTTGTAACTTCAACTCAATTACCTTTGAAAATTGCTCAGTCGTTTTAAAATAAATATGATGATAATGAAAAAAAAATTCAGAAATTCATGAAAGCTCTTTTACTTTATTATAATTCAAACTCAATTTTTTTTTTATAAAATTGATTAAAATTTAAAAACATAATAACACAGTTTCATATACTTTTGCTGCTTTAGAAAAAAATTCCCATTGTCTATGTGTACTCTATCCGCCCTGAAAGTCTGCAAACGGTGTACTTTTACACCCTGTTTATGAGGATGTCTGCCATTTTATTTATATTTTTGCGTTATAACGTTGTTATTACTACACTAGCTGCGCTGCCGGCTTTGCACGGTGTACCTCGAAAATATAAGCTATATGTCAAGTGACGCATGTTCAACAATCAGGCTTCTATTAGAGAAAAACAAATCTAGTAAAATTTCCGTTCAAAATAGTCGCTCTTAAAGAAGGAAAACAGTAAATCCAAAATTCCCGAATAAATTAAATGCAATCCTCCACAGATACAACTAAAATCCTTGATTAACTTCTACTGGCAGTGCAAAAAAATAATTATAATAAATAAATAAATTTAAAAAAATAAAAAATAAATAAAAAATAAAAAAGAAAGAAAGAAAATAAATCGTTAAATAATAATCAAAAGGGGACATTTTTACCTCAAAAGAAAAACAAAATTTTACTTAGCCACAGTCGAGGGGGAAAAAAGTGGCAACCTTCAGAATGGTTTTATTCAAGCTAATTTAAAATGAGATCGCGTAAACGATAATTTTCCGATATGAAAATGCTGTTCCATTAGGCTTAAAAAAACGCTTTTAAATTTTTTCCCGGTGATTTTAAAGACTTGTTTTTTTTTTTTTTTTTGAAATTCGAATGTATTAAATCAATTTCAGTAGTATTTTTTGCGGGCTTTCTAATGGCGCTGAATTTGAACTGATCGGAAAATTATTTCGTGTAGAAAGATCCATTTAATGCCGTTTTCAGGCACTAAAATACAAATTTGAACGGTTCGGTCCTTTTTTTGGCTTTCGGAAAACCCCCCTACGTTCCTTCTCGGGTGCCCAAGTACCTCCCTGCCAAATTTGGTCGAGATCCGACGTAAACTGTGGATTTATATAGGGAACATGCATACATACATACACATATATATTGTCTGTTTCAGTTATATAGATTGATTTTCAGCAAGTCGGTAAACTTTTCCTCCATTATTACTGTTTTTCCCCATTAAAGTTATTTCTTTCTTAATCGGAAGACAAACCCAGAAAGGGAGCAGCAACACATTGTCCGTATGCTATCGTCTGAATTACATCATCGCTGTTTACTGAATTACCACCTAGTAACATCCTTCGTAATGACCGCAGATGAGCCTCTAAGCGCGCTTCGAACGCTCAACAATCGACAATTACGCCTTATCAGAACTCTATCAAAAACTGTTCAGTGAAGAAGGAACATTTCTTTTCCTCTTTCTAAGATTAAGAGGGTTAAAAAGAAAAAGTCCCACAAATAGTTCACAATGAAACACAAAAACGGAAACACCGGGCTGGAGCAGTTCTCTTGAATGGGACATTAAACACAGACAAGGAGTTCCAGACTTTTGGGAAACATAACAACGCTATTTTAAATCTCGCGCCGACATTAATTTCTCTTTAGAACTTGGCGTATCATCACTTACCTTCTTTATCGTTATGAAAGAAGCTGGTACTACATTAATTCGTGTCATATTCCAAAAGGGTATAATGATGAAATGTAATTTAATAATATGACAAACCGTTTGCAAATGATGGAGGAGAAGTCAAGGTTAAATTCGCTGTTTAGGAATCATTGCTGTCCTTGTTTCATGATGGTTATGAATTGAGGGTATGCATTAATTTTGGTAGTTTTAAATTAGAAACAGAAAAATAAAGGAGACATTGCGAAATAAATTATTTGTATGTTTTTTAGCCTACTTTCCCAGTAAAAGTCAGAAAAAGAAGAAAAAAAACATGAAAGGAGGCTTAATGCATCTTGCAATGCATTATCCATGTGAGGACACCTCATTCCCATATTTCACTTTTTCATTTGAACAATTTTTTGTTTAATTTGAACAGTTCAAAAAAACTTAACATTAGCACCTACGGGGAAATTCAAGGCAATTCCTAACTGTGAGGTGAATTTGCTTCAAACAAACTTTGTAGGAAAAAGCTTTTGATGAAAAACTTGTATATAAAATATCTTTTTGATTTGAACAATTGTCCGTTGAATTTTGAACAGTTCAAAATCCTTAACACTAGCGCCTACGGGGAAACTGAAAGTCAATGTAGATTCCGTACTTGAAGGCGGATTTTTATTAAACAAATTTTGTTGGGAATAGCTCTTGACGCCAGACTCCGACTCCGAGAATTTAGAGGTACCTGACTCTGAATCCGACTCCTGTGCCAGATAATTAATCGGACTCCGACTCCCCGACTTCGACTCTGACTTGTAGCTTTGGCAAAAATTTATACACGGAGGACAAATGACTGACTCCAATTCTTGGATATTCGTCTCCGACTCCTTTATCCCAAAATGAGATTGACTCCGACTCCGCAGCTATATTTTAACTGTGAAATAATTGTTGATGACTTGTTTTTATCTTCACGCTAAAGTTTTAATTTAGGTATTCAGTTTTCAGCGAATAAACTCGAAGTCATTTATGTTTCTACATCATGCGCAATACATAATACAAGATATTTTCTGCATAATACAAGATATGCGCAGACGATTTTTTTTTTTTTTTTGACAATGAAAAATATTTCTTTACTAGTTGCATGCCCGGCGTTCCACGGGCTACTTAAAAAATGAAAGTGATGTCCAATTGATGTTTTTGTATTACTCTGACATCAGTTTCTAAAGCGCTAAGGAATAAATAAATACGCGTAATGCAAGGTTTGCAAAACATCAGTAGAGCGTTTTTTTGGACAAAATCTCTTTAACGTTAATCATAGTTATCAATGATACAAGTTATGAGTATTTTCAATTCGCACAAAAGATGAAAATATATGCATTATCAACTATGATCTGTGCTCACGTTAAAATGAATTACATTTGATAGACTATATCTGAAATATTTATATACAATTACAATCAGCTTTTTACATAAAATGACACACACTTTTTGGTTGATTACGTGAAACTAAAGCACCAAGACTAAATAAATACCAATATCATTAATTTAATACCAAGTCATCAGATTCCAATTTAGCTTCAGTTAAAATCCTTAAAAACAATCTTTTTTGTTCAACTCTGTTTCACTTAAAGAAATCCAAACAATCCTAATTTAACGTGTTCTTTTAACGATACAAACTGTATTTCAAAAATAAAAACAGGAAGGAAAAAGAGAGTTATTACAATTCGAAAACTCACCCATGTGACGGGAAAAAGTCCAACAAAATAAACATCATTAGTCGCACATCTTAAATGTACCAAAATATGAGGCCGGTGAATGTTAAACTTACACTACAATCAATAAACATAGCTAAAGAAACAACTTTCATCTGCTGAAAAGAGTTAAGAACGTTGAATGTAAAAAATAAAAAAAGGACAGATGATAAAATAAAGTCTATGTCCGAATAGAGCAACCAATTTTAAACTAATTTAAAATGAAATTCTAGATGGAAACGCTGTTTTAAGATTTGGACAGCAGCCAAAAAAATCTCTTTTAAAACAATTATTAGAATTTTACTTGTTCACCCATATGCAAAATGGCAACAGGAAAGAAATAAAAATCCCTGAATAACGTTATGTTAATTAACGATTTAATTAATATCTCCACTAATTAAAGTCGCACAATTACGAGATCAGTCCTATTGTTTTCTTTGAAAAATTTCAAATCGATTGGTATCTCGTTTGACTCTCGATTTGCAGCGGTTCTCGAGAAGATCGATCTTCAGACAGACAGACAGACGGACGCGAACAGATTTTAATATGATAGTGGAAGTTGACATTTTATTGTTTTTATTTATTTTGGTAAGAGCATTAACTCATTAAAAAAATTATTTTTGGCAACAGGAAAAAAAAAACGATTTTTTTTGATATGATGTATTTATTTTAATGAGCTTATTAATTTTAATTATTATTTTTTTCGTTTTGAAAGCTGTTAAAGAATTTTTTAATGGAAAAAGGTGTATTAGCAGCTTTGTTTAAAAGGTGCTGCTATTTTATTTGTTCGTTTTTTTTAAGCATCTAATTTTTTTAGATGAGTGAGGAATATTTTATTCCTAGAAATTAGCTTAAAATATTAAAAAAAAATATGTTTGAAATAATTTGCGATTTTAGCCATTTTTGAGAATATTGATCAGGAACTAGAAAGTAGTATGAGTATACGGGAAAGTAGGCTCGTATAGTTCTGGACGGAACTTTTTGTTGATGAATGCTTTTCGACAAAATAGTAGGAAAAGGACCTAAAGCACTTTTTTTTACTGCAATTGATTTAACAAGAGTTCAAGAGCAGACAAATTTTAAACGCGATGTTTTGATATTTTAAAAGTACTACACAGACATGAGATAGCGAATTTTCAACAATTAACAACGCTATAGCTCAAAAAAATATTATGTTTGAGTTAACTCTTTGACTTAACTCATCCTTTATCGGATGAACTTACACACAAAAGTTAGCCCCTTTCTGCAATGAAAAAGTGGTTCCTTGAATTCCCTAAACATGTATCTGCAATGTTTTGCAAATTTGTGCTTTAAACACAGTTTGTTTTAAGATTAAATTACTCGTATTCAAACCAATTATGCATTTATTGGGGATGTGATTGCAGAGGAATTGATAATTTCAACGTAAATAGTCGAAAGTTTGCTCAAAAAAATGGCGTTCTTTTTGATGAAAATGTCTTTCTGTGAAACTTTACGTGAGCAGAAATAACAGACAGAAGAATAAGCTGTTAAAGCGATTGTAAACGAAACAACGAACTGACTGGCAACGAAATTGTTTGAGATCTAAATGATTGTCGAAAAATGGATGTTTAACCTTCTCTTTGTTCCATTAACGGATATACTTAATTCCAGATGGGCCAGAAGTGGCACTCCTCAATTGGGCCATTTCAATATGTAAACTTATTACAAGAAATAGCTACTTTTCCATCAATCTATTTAAATACGCGAAGTACAATCGTCAGAAAAGTATTTAAGTACCTTCGTAGTTGAACCACTTGGGATTTTTAGTTTTAAAGTTCAAACTGTGACCAGTCCCGGACCATTTGTTTCATTACCATCTCTGATTGGATGGTAGAAAGTAAAGGGTGTTTTATTAGATGTAGAAAACTTGAAATGTGTGAAAATAAAACACACACACACACACACACAAAAAAAATGTTTTTAATATTCATTTAATTCATTTTATTTGAAAGTTAAATTTATGGCATAAGTATTTGAATATGATTTCATGCACAAGAAAGTTAGTAATAATGTCTCGGTACACCGCTCACCGTTGACTGTAACGTTCTGATCTTCATTTCTGAAGACCAACTATTCTACCGGACTAAATAGGCGCACCTCGCGATTTGACGCATTTGGATTATTTCCTCTGGGGATATGTGAAGTCCCTCGCCTGCACTGCCAAATCAGGAACAATGCAGCACTTGGAGGCCAATATTCGACGTTATATTGCCGACATTCAGCCAGATCTACCACGAAAAGTGTGTTAAAACTGGACGTCCAGGTTACGCATATGCTAATGTTTCCAATCTCGCGCCGAATTCAGTCCCGCGGGATTTCACGATTGTAAAGTGCCATCCCACAGGATTCCGCAGGATTGATTTTATTTTTCAAAAAATTAAATTTTTATGACAGACAAAAGGTTGTGCTTTTTAGGATGAACTGCTTTTATTACTTGAATTAGTAGTCTTCTTGAATTCCGTACAAAAAATTGTAAAGCACTACAAAGTCAGCAACTATTGTTTGATAAGAAGTGTGCCGTTCGTAAGGGATCGCAAAGGATTTTTATTCTAAAAAGTAATGCGCTTGATGAAAACACGTGCTGTGGCTCCCCTGCAATTGGTTTTACTAAAGTTAAAAAAATGTGGAAAGTTAGAAAAAGATTCGCATTAACTTCACCTTCTGAAATAAATTTTTTCTTTTCTTATGCTGGGCTTTTGCTCTAGAACTGCAAATTTCGGACAAAAACGATGTTTGTCGGATATGTGTTTTGCTGTATCCAATTTAACTTGCATTGATAATACCTTTGTTGCTTCATCAACGTTGTTCACTGTATCAGTGAATTTGATTCATTACAACAAGGGGTGAATACTGCTTGATTTCACCATTTCATCAAGTTGCAGTTTCAGTAAAAGTGTTTGGATAACTTCGCTAATTGTACCTCCCATTTAAAAGAGGAATTTAAAAACATGAGCAGCTTCAGGGGCATGCATGAGAAGGGGAGGGGGAGAAGGGACACCTGTTGGCCCGGGCCCGAGGCTGAAGGCAACCCAATATTTTTTAAATAATGGGTGAAATATAGGGGTTAACAATATGAAGGGGGTCCGGTAAAAGTTATTCGTGACGGTACCCGAAATTTCTGTGCACACTAGGGTGGGCCGAAATAAGCCGAAAAAATTTTTTTTTCGAAATCAATTTTTGGATAGCTCGCAAAAGTTGCGTAGTGAGCTAGTTAGCACTCCCAAAAAATTTCTTTGATATTAAAAAATATCTAGCCAACGCTATTTGACACTGAAAAACCGAAAAAAAAGGAAAATTAATTTTTGTCGATATTTTTTTTAAAAAACTAAATTTCAAATATTTTGCTAGAATGCATCGAAAATGTCATATAATGAGCCAGTTCGAGCCCATAAAATGTTTCATTGATTTTAATGAGCATTTAACCGCTCCTTTCTGCAATCAAAAATTGGAGAAAAATGAAAAAAATATTGAATTTCTTTAAAAAGCAATGTGAAAATTATTTTTCAAAATTAAATCATAGACTAATTAATTAAATAGCACTATTAATCATAGTAATTATTATCACGCAATAGTATCATACATTTTCTAGAATTACATATAAAGATAATAAAGTTTTGAAAAAGAAATCTTCAAATTTGATTTATAGTACCTCAGGCATAATGAATATTATTTTTTGGAATAATATTGTCCCTTGTTATCAAATGATGGAAGTTCTTTCCTAGCTTGAAGTTTGGCACGAATGTATCCATCTCGTGCAGTTTCACCACGAACTTTTATTGCAACTTTGGTTATTAGTTTCACACAACGTTTCACAGCTTGCATGTGACAGGGAAATTTCTCGAAAGTGAACTCTGTAGGCTGTACTTCGCACATTTCTTTCAATTGTTGGTCTATTAGGTGCATCTTTCAATTGTCGATCTTTTAGATGCATTGTAAGAGGTGGCTCTGTAACAACAGTTTGCCCAATCAACTAAATCAACATAATCAACGGCTTCAAAATTGAGTTTAGGACGCTTAAAAAATCGTACACCATCCGAGCTCTTCGTCTTCTTATTTCTAGAGTTCAGAATGCGCCTAACTGCTAATTCCCGAATGTATTTTCTTGAGTCAAACAACATTGTCAACAGTAGCTGTTCAGGATGAGCGAAATATGCATTATTTGAGAGAACTTTGAAAAATATCTCCTTAACGTAATATGGAAACTGCCTTGCAAGAGAAATCATTTTCCAAAAATGTTGGGCACCATACTGGCAGTTCGGTTTCATTTTTATTTCAAACCACATTGGAGCATAATCTAACATTACATACTTTACAAGCATTGTAAGATTTTCTGATGGAGTTGGTGTGCCTATATACAAGCGTATCAAACGGTTTGCAGTTGTCAGCCATCGCGCATGACGGAGTTTGCCTGAGCTACTCTCAGCCATGTTAAAAGGACAACTACCATATTTTACGGTAAGACAGATTCTATACAAATATTGTTGTTCAGTACTTAAACGTTTTCTATCTTCCATGTTCAAAAACAGAAGATTGCAGTCAATTTTATCAAATTTGACCACCAGATTTTTTTTACAATCTCTAAGAAGTTGTCCGATAGCTCCAGAATATGAATGTGGCCCCTTTGTGCAACCGTCCAGTTCCAGAATAAGATGCCTCAGTGGCAACTTATTAGTATACAGCAGACATATGTTTCACTGTAAAGGTCTTTGGAGATATGTCTCAAGTAAACGAATTACTCCACCTTTCCATCCCGTATTTACATTTGTTCCATCGCATCCAATAACCGTTAAGTTAAGCAAGCTCATATTATACTTTTTTGCAAAGCCTGTAATACCTTGCGATTTTTTTTTTTTTTTTTTTTTTTTGCACTTTCAACAACTATTAGTGATAAATGACCGATGTACTTGCTACTTGGCTCTTCTATCAGTGCTACATGGTGCTTCAGATGCTAATTTTTGATGGCTAGATGTCTTTTGAGGTGGGTCATCTCTGCGGCCGTCAAAATACAAACTCTTTATAGCTGCCCCTTTAACTGCTCTTTAATCCCTTTCTCTTAGCTCGCTCCTTTTTTTATCGACTTCTCTCCTTATACTTTTGTTTTGTTTAGGAGAAACTAAGTCAAAATCAGCGAGAACTGCTGTAGCAATTTCAGCCCCTGCTTTATTTGAAGCGCCAGTTAGATCTGCTGCTAAAGCTGTATGAGGCATAGAAAGTCTCATTTGACTTGTTGTTGATGGCGCATCAGTTCGCTTACGTTTTCTTGAAAGTGGATAATTCAATTTAAAATCGTCATCTGTATTTTCTGTGCTTTCTCCTGATTCAAGCTCTGTTTCAGGTTCATTCAATGTAATATGACTTTCCTTAACCCTGAATCCACTTGTGCTGGTAACTGATATGTCTTTCTCATCCAAAGCAACACTTGTTTCAATTTTTTGGCATCTTTTTTCTCTTTTTCGTAGTTTCTGATTTGTTACCCTATCCATTTTTACAAATATTCCTAAACTAGTGGTACCCGCACGTCTTTGCCCGTAGTAGGAAATTAAAAGGTCATTTGGTTCACCTGTATATTTACAAATAACGGATGATAAATTTCTCGCCAATTGGCTATGTTCGCTCGCTCTCCCATGTTACGGTTCCACGTCATGATAATTTCGTAATTTACTCGTCCATCTTATGATAATTTTGCTCCGGAAAATGTTCTTAAAATTGAAATAGAAAAAGAACAAAATCGAATTTTCGAAAAATCGCTTCGAGATGCACACCCTCATGCTACAAACTAACTCAGTGCCTAATTTTATGAAAATCGGCCGAACTGTCTAGTCGCTTTGCGTGTCACAGACATCCAGACATAAATCTGGACAGACAGACTTTCAGCTTTATTATTAGTAAAGATATTCTACGAAATGTATAAAAGTTTGAGGATTTCAACTAATTCACTGACACACACACTTCTAATGTTTGCTGAAACTAGCTTCAATTTTTTATTTCTGCCCCCCTCCTTTTTCTGCAAAAAAGGGGTTGAAAAGTGCATTTTCGCCCTTTTTTTCAGTTTTTCAAGGTCAAATAGCGCCGGCTAAATATTAAACAAATTTAGCGAAATTTTTTATGGTTAATAACGGGCCCATATAGCAACTTTTCCGCACTATCCAAAAACAGATTTCCAAAAAAAGTTTTTTCGGCCCACCCTAGTGCACACCCCTGAGCAGCTTAACTTACTGCACTATCGTGAGAGTCATTCTGTATTTCATACAAGTTTCTGTCACCATTTTTAAAGTCGCGCCGAATACATTAATAATGTCAAATTTTTCATTGCTTTTTTCTTTGGAGTGCACTTTTTGTAACTTTTAAGTTTTGAGGGCATTACTAAAGCTTGATGAAGTGCTCCAACATTGCACTCATTCTACTCAGCGGGTTTTAGAACATATAATACACTTTCTCTATTTTTTAAGCGTACTTACTGGATTTTAAATTTTATTGATGGTTTTTAAAATGCTTATTCGAATGAGAATATCAATTCATTAACAGAAAAATATACTCTATTTTTATTGTGCTTTGAAATGGTTTCTCATATGAGTTCGTTCTCAATGGTTGGTCATATGAGACACACAGTTGTACTTGCTCTTCTTGCAGCTATACGAGGGAAAAGATTCATATTACAGATGATGCTTGTGAAAATAATCGTTTTATGAGCGGCAAAAGCTGGAAAACACTTGAATGAAAAAAAAAATAAAAATTGCGAGATTGGGCACCTCGCGGGATTGCGAGCGAAATCCCGCTAAAAAATCTTGCGGGATCTCGTGGGTTTCGGGATCGGGATTTCAGGATTGAAAACCCTAGCATGAACTCGCCAGCCACAGGGGCCATACGAAATGATATTCAAACATTAATGACATTGAACAATCTTTCAAATAAAGCAAATTATCTGAATATTAAAGACTTTTCGTGTTTTATATTCAATTTAAGATCTCTGCCTCTAAAAAAAAATGTTTATGTGTTAGTAATTTGCTAACATACCCATTAATGGAACAATTGTACACGACCCTGACATGAATTACCGTTTAAATTCGATTACAAATTTATTTTATACTTCATGATGATCACTTAAGGACTATTAAATGTTCAATGAAGTACAGAAATACATTCAAATACATTCGAGTAAAAAAATTAAAAAAAAAAAAAACTGCACTCTTTAACAAAATAACGTATAGGATAGTGAGACGTAGAGGGGGCTCATGCGAACACGGAGCACATGTGAACACGGGATGTTTTACTTAGATCACTTCAAGGAAAAAACCTGGAAAAATTCTCAATTAAGGACAGTACCAGTTGTACCGCTTGGACAAACATTCAGAACAATGAGTCAATTTATGTTCCTGTGGTATCAACTTCTTTGTTTTAGCAGGTGTTAAAATTTTTTTTTATCAGTCTTCTTCACGTGAAAACATTTTCAAAACTAACTGCTATGCTAAACCTAAGTATTGCGAACCATTGTATGAAAATTCAAGCAAATTTATGACAATGTTGAAACTTTTTTATTAAATTAAGTTTTTTTTTTCTTTTTTTTTGGAGAGTTAGCTCTTAAGTAAACGATGGGGCACTTGTGAACAGAACATCTAGGGGCACAAGTGAACAGTTCTCATCGTCGCTCTCCGTAATATTATTATAAGTATAGAACATTGTACGTGTTGAAAAATGTGTAAATATTTATAAATGTTATTTTCCTATAATTAGTTTGTAAATTTATTATTAATTGTTATTAGTATTATTATGTATTTATTTATTTATGTTTTATTTTTATTAAAAAAAATTTTTTTTTTACTTACTAGTTGATCAATAATTTCGTGTTATATAATACTTAGAAGAAATAAAAATACACAAAATATTTTCATTTAATTAAAAACTGAAGTTCAAAATCATTTCAAAATACATTCTGAAACAATTTATGAAGCTTAAAAGCAAAATATATACATAGAATAACCCTTACATAATGAAAAATTATTTGTATTATGTAGTCATAGGTTTTTTCTTTTCTATTCAGTAATTAGAACAGCTACGAGACTTTATAATTCGACGGTGAGCAGTAATATATTCAGAAAAAAAAGTTTAACATTACTGTATAATTCAAACTGACGCAGTACAAGTTACAAATCCGGTGGCCAAAGGGACTCCAAATAGCTGTAATGTATCCTTCACATTAATACTTGTAATATTTTTTTGTAGTATAGATGCGTTTAAGCGTGTTAATTCTAGTAACTGCCATGTTGAATAGAACATTTTTTACGCATCAAAAAGAAATATGTAATACATATCACTGATTAATTACAAAAACACATTAGAAATGCATGTTAGCAACACGTTGAGGAAACGAATAATGAGTGAAACTGGGGTCGAAAGCACGCAGCGTTAAAAAGTACTACTAAAATACCGCCAAAAGTTTTGAGTTTTTTTAAATGAATTCCATTCTTCGTTCATTAGCAGCAAAATATTCAATTACAGAATCGAAAAACGTGTTTCTCTCTTTCAAAGCGTTTCACATTCAATCGAAATTAATCCAAGATCTTTTGTTCCATCGTAATCCAAAACGAGCTGATGTGTGCATCACATGACTTCCTTTTACACCAATTTAATGTTATTTCTCTATTATTGCAATTTTAATGTGATTCTCTCTCTAACTCTCTAAATATCACCAACAATGGCTACATTAAAACCAGATTTTAAAAAAAATAGCCAAATTTGTCGCCAAGTTGGCGAAAAAATTTGGCAACAAAACGGCTACCAAAAGACTGGCGATATATCGCCCAGTGTCCGCCAAATTGTAACACCACTTGAGTTTGCATCGAAATTAACAATGAATTCCCCCCAAAAAGGGGCAAAAGTCCCCGTTAGAAACACCCGAATGCAACCAAAAAAGGAGGTGCACAACTAAACCTCACTAGGAGTCTACGTACCAAATTTCAACTTTCTAGGACATTACGTTCTTGAGTTATGCGACATACATACGCACATACGTACATACAGACGTCACGAGAAAACTCGTTGTAATTAACTCGGGAAACTTCAAAATGGATATTTCGAGCGTCTATACGTTCTTAGGTACATATGTACGTGTGGTCGGGTCGAAAAAAAAAAACTCAGCATTCATTTGGGGGTGAGCAAAATGGAAATTAAGGCCGATTTTTGAGTGAACATTTTTTCGCGAATACAATACTTCCTTTTTTGTAAAAGGAAGTAAAAAAGAGTCACCACTGAGCTGAATATATGTTTTTTTAATCTCATTCTTATAAAATAACAAATCAGGAATGGCTAGGTATATTTGGCAGGAGAACAATTAATTTATAAGAAGCACAAAAAAAAAAAAAATCGTCGCCAAGTTGGCGAAAAAACTTGGCGACCAAAAGCTTGGCGATACGTCACCAAGTGTTTACCAAATTATAACACCACTTAAGTTTGCATTGATATTAACAATGATTTCCCCCCAAAAAGGTGCAAAAGACCCCCTTAGGAACATCCGAAAGCAACCAAAAGGGGAGGTGCACAACTAGACCCCACTACGAGTCTATGTACCAAATTTCAACTTTCTAGGACATACCATTTTTGAGTTATGCGAGATACATACGCACATACGCACATACGCACATACGCACATACACACATACGCACATACATACAGACGTCACGAGAAAAGTCGTTGTAATTACCTCGGTGATGGTCAAAATGGATATTTCGCGTGTCTATACATTCTTAGGCACTTTTCCGCATGTGGTCGAATCGAAAAAAAAACTCAACATTCATTTGGGGGTGAGCAAAATGGAAATTAAGGGCGATTTTTGAGTGAAAATTTTTTCGCGAATACAATACTTCCTTTTTTGTAAAAGGAAGTAAAAACAAAAAAAGCCAAGAAGCCAGACAATTTTTAAAAAAAAGCCAATCTGACAACCCTGCAATCTCCCCATGCATGGAACTGCTTGCTTGGTTTCGAATCTGAAGAAGCACCAACAGTGGTCTTTTATCACTGAATAAAAGAGTCACGGCGACACTGTATTGTCATGGCAATACCTCTTCAATCGTTCTCATGCATAAGGTCGACTTTTTGCAGCGGAATTTTCTTCTTCCTTTGCCTGGGGATAGGTGCTCCGGGGAAATCGCCATGTGAGCAACTAATGAATGTTTTTTAAACTTATTTTTAGTGAATGTCAAGATAAGAAAAAAAGTTTTTTTTCATACTTCCCGTCAATAATGAGCATACAAATGAGGAATGAAAACTATTTTTGGAATGCTCAAGCACTGCTTGGTTTGCTTGGGCGGACCGACTGTCACTGAAAAACGCTTGTCTGTACATCAAAAAACAACAGGTAACAAACTTTTGCTTTTTGTACATTTAATGGTTTTAAAAAAATTATTTCAAACTTCTGCTGAAATGAATTAAAAGTAACGAAATAAACAGATCTTCACTTTAACCGTCGTCTTGACAAAAACCAAGCTTTAGCTTTGGTAGGGTAAGGCGGGGTTTGTTGAGCAATTTTTCACCTGAGCGGATATAGCTCCTCAACCGTAAGTCTCAATCAATTGTTATGCAACCTCATGGATTAGTAATGCATCCTTTTTAAAAGTGTCCACAGTAATTTGTTGCTAATAGTACACGTTTAAGAGCTACAGCTGTCGGAATGCAAAAAGTCAAACTTGCTCAACGTACTCCATAGATGGGGTAAGTTGAGCACTTATAATGTTTATCCAAACCATAGGATAAATGATAATTCGAGATGAAATAAAATTCCTGTCTGACGGAGGATCAAACGGACGGAGGAGGGATCAACTCTTTATTTATAGTCTTTTAGTGACAAATTAACAAAACTTAAAGTATTTTTTTTTTTAAATTAACTGAAATAGTTCTGGTTTTCGGACGGATAGTTCCGGATTTCGTTTTAAAAACTTTGTAAGCCAATCTTTTCCGGCCATCTTATTTGGAGTCCCGGCGGATGGAATTTTAATGCTTAATTTAACACCACACTTTTAGGCAAGGCAACGAACGTCTTTTGGGAAATATTCAGCACTAACTTCCTAATCTAAGTCCTCTTCCATTGCTTAATTTTCAACGACTTAAGAGTTTTCACATTAATTTACTTGAAATGCTTCGAAAGCCAGCAGTGTCAAACATTTTAAACAACTATAAAACACATTGTTAAATGTTTAAAAAATACTTAGAAGAATCGAGGAAGACCAAAGAACAACATAAAGCTACATAGACAGAACGATTTTGATCCCTTTAAGCTATTTCTGTCACGTTGGCAGCCGTGTTCGGATGGAAATAATCGCTAAATTAATTATTTGTCACGGCTAAGCTAAACTGAGTCGCCTAGATCCTCAGAGAGGAATGATAATCATTTTTCAGTCCAGCGCTGTCGAATAAAGTTTCGTATACAAGAATAAAATGACTTAAATAGCAGTAAAAAATGGTGAGCCCAGCACATAGTCACCGGTCCTCAAATGCTTGGAGTGGAATGATGAGACAAGGTGTACGATGATAACTGATGTCGGGTCCAAATTAAACAAATTTGAAAGAAGTGTCGTAGTATTAACATACCTTGAGAGGTTTAAACGTCTTTTAGTGTTATGAAAAATAAAAATAAAGTTTATAGAGATCATTTTTAAGCCATTCTTTTCTGTAGTGTAAGTATTTCAATCCATTTTGAAGAGTATTAGATTTTGAAATATGAGATTTTTCCTCAACTCCGAACTTAAATGAAAACGAAATTTTAAAATTATAGTCAAAACTTTCTAATCTCTATCTTGAAAAAGTAGTACTTGGTTTTTGAGTTGTGACCATCTTACATGCGTGTGATGCGACTTCTAGAGGAGTAATTATGCGATTCGGGGGAGGGGGAGGGGGAGAACACTTGGGTTGAAGCCACATTGCCAATCAAAGTACGTCAATATGCATGTGTGCAAGGTAGGTATTCTGATTACACTATACATTCTTAAGGGCTTACAGTACCTCAAAAATGATGAAACGATCAAAAATATGTTTATTGCTTATTTCCAAACAAAAAACTATTCTGAACACAGGGGAAAAGTTTCAATGCTTTAGTTCAAATATTTAAAAAGTTATGAGTGCTTTTTAGGCCATACTCTCTATGCGCTCTTATGCAAAAGAAAAACTTCAAATTGCTTTTTCTCGATGATGATTTTTCTGTGTTTTCATGTCATTAGAATCCCTAAGGATTTTTTCTATTAAAGATACAGCTTTAAAGTAATACTTTTTGCGATTGGGATAACATATTTGACAAAACTGTGCATTGGATAAGCATTTTATAAATTATTCCAATGTTTAGAACATGTTAAACCTTTAAAAACCAAATTTTTTAAACAGAAACTTTGATTTTTTACATAGTTAATCACAGAAAATTTTCGAATGAACTCATAAGCAAATGAATGCACAGATTTTTAGAGATGATTATAGTGATTGTTTTGTAAAAAAACGTCTTAGGGATTTTAAAAAGTTGAAAATTTTCTCATTTTTTTGAATTTTCAAAAAAAGTAGGCAATATTTTTAAATTTTGAAAATAAATTATTGATTACGAAATAAGTATGCATGTTATGGTTTCAAAGAAATATAAACTTTATATAAATTAAAAGAAATTGCTTGAAAGGTACTGTGGCCCCTTAAAACTATTAAAAAATTACTTTCTGTGAAACGATTACCTTTATTATGAATCCGGAACTTTATTTTTGCAGCGTTTTTACTAAAATCGTATTTGGTTAAACATTGTATTTGAAATGAAATTAATAATTAATACTACACAGTAGAATCTCATTACTGCGAATGCCAATACAATGAAATATCCATATCGAAGAAGTAAATGTTCAGTCCCTTTTTAATTTCCATTACATGGCTTGAATTCCATTTGAATGAAACTGTTGGTACAATGAACAGCATTTGTTGTCTCTTGAAATTCATTGTAACAGGGTTTTACTGCATTTTGTTTTTCTCTTTAACCAGTAGTAAGTTATTCGAATAAGAAATTGGTTCGTGTTTTGCAGTTTTAAAGATTGCATTTTTTATAACAGATTTTTCGAAATGTATAAAAACAGAGAATGTGATTTAGGTAATCTCCAATTTATTGGTTTCCTTTTCTTCCGTATTGAAAGCAAATTTTTTCTCGTTGTTTAAAACACGTTCACGAACATTTGAATAACAAATTGAAGACCCTAGAACAAGAAGAGGCTACTTCCAGTATTTTTCTGTTTTGTGTTCTGTGCATATAGAAAATACTGTTGTGTCTCATAAATATAAGTATGAAATAAAATATTATCTTCCATTTTGTATAGGTACAAGACATCTACAATTAATATTCTATAATATAGTTTTAAAGAAAAGAAGCGCCGCCTGCCTTGTCTAGTGGTCGGACGTCAGAGAAGTATGACTGCGACAGGAAGGTCCAGGATTGAATCCCGGTTCGGGAATGAATGTATTTTCTCTCTCCTGTCCTTGTGCTTTCCTTGTGTGAATGTGTTGTTATGATGTGAATGTTAGCCTATCCTATAAACGGGTCCTTATGGCATGTGTGTAATGTAGAAGTCGGACTTCACACCAAATTACGGTGTAGTTGGAAAAGTGAAGCAGCGCACCCCAAATTGCCAGCCTAGCTGGCACACAACAACAACAAAGGAAAGAAGCTAAAACGTGCTACATTTTTAGTAGAAAAACGGTAGGGTAGACCGGGCCACGTTTACGCATGGGCAGTGTTGCCAGATGGTCGAATCCAGATTTCCCCAATTCCCTTCCAAGTTTTCCCCAAAAAAGCGATGTTTTCTATCGAAATTCCCCAAATTCAAAAATTATTTTTCCACTAATATTTTCATAAAATGTGTTGACTTCCTTTGATATTTTTGTCTCTTGAAATTTTTTTTTTCTTCCACAAATAGCCAAATTTTCCTATAAAATTCCCCAACTTTTTTTTCTTCCCATTTTCGATTTTTTTTTTGTCTTCTTTATCTTTGTCTTTTTTTTATTTTTACTAATAATAAAGCTGAAGGTCTCTGTCCGGATCTCTCTCTCTCTCTCGGTCAGGATCTCTGTGACGCGAACAGCACCTAGACCGTTCGACCGATTTTCATGAAATTTGGCAAAGAATTAGTTTGTAGCACGGGGGTGTGCACCTTTAAGCGATTTTTCGGAAATTCGATTTTGTTCTTTTTCTATTCCAATTTTAAGAACATTTTCCCGAACAAAATTATCATAAGATGGACGATTAAATTACCAAGTTATCATAATGCGGAACGGTGACGTGGGCAAACCAATTGGCGAGAAATTCATCATGCATTATTTGTAAATATGCGGAAGAAACAAAATACCTTTTTAATTTTCTACTACGGGAAAAGCCGTGCGGGTGCCACTAGTCATAAATGCAAGCGCCTGACCGAGAGATAAGAAATAACCAAATTTTTTTTTCTACTCGCATTTACTTACTCTGCTTCTGTATGTACATTTAAACTATGATTTTTTTTTTTTATTTTGCTAAGAACATTCTTCATCACACTTATTTTTGCCTGTTTCACGTATCAACTAGTTAATCACGTATAACTATTAATGCGAATTCCGTAGCATAATATTCTACATAATGCGAAATGTGAATTCCATAAAGTTAAGCAAAGCTAAATTAACGCTGTTCGATACAAACAATGTAACTATCAGATGTCAAGACGCGAATTTAAATACGAGAAAAATATTTTTTCCCCAGGTTTTCCCCAAGGAAAAAATTTTTCCCCAAAGAATTCCCCTCAAAACCCATTTCCCCAAAATTTCCCCAGAGAGCACCAGATTTCCCCAAAATGGGGAAATTTCCCCTAATCTGGCAACACTGCGCATGGGACACGTTTAAGCAGTGCCCTTTTATCAAAACGAATAGTAACTGGAGAGCCAACAATCATAACAGATTGATGCTTCTCCCTAGCAAATATTCTCACAAGTTTTTGAGGCCAAGCATTTAGAAAGAATAATCTGTTTTCTATGAAGATGAGTAAATTTTGTGTTGAACGTTTTGAAGTTTATTGTAAATAAAGAATACTTAGTTAAGAAAGAACAAATATATAAAAATTAGCAGAATTATATCCTTTTTTGAGAACTGTAATTGAATGAACTGAAGTGTTATTACATAATTTTGCACGTTAAAAATAAATCCTGAGTTGGCGACGGGGCAAATTTACGATCACATTTACTCACGTTCTTACTGTGTCTTACTTAAACGTGCCCCTGACACTCTTTTCTCTCTCAACTGTCTCAAACCTTTTAAGCAATTTTGTTTTAAAAATGACTATTTAATTTTTAATTAAGTTACACATTCGTATCTTATAGCTTGCAGTCATATAGTGATGTCTTCATGCCCCTTCAGCTTTAACTTTATGCACTATTTAGTCTGTAATAAATTTGCTTTATTTTAACGATGGTGAGACATTATGTTCAAAACACTTAAAAAAACCACGTTATGCTTCAAAATAAATATGCGTAAACGTGCCCTATATCCGGGGCAAGTTCACGCAACCGACTTGGACTCAAAAATAATTTTTTTAACGATTAAAAACACAAACTGATGAACAACTGAATATACCAATTTTGACTCCATTAACTGCTTCATTAAACCGCAATGTCTAAAATTTCCTAAGTTAAAACTTAAAAATTAGAAAAATCTTTGAAAAAAATCCGCATAAACGTGCCTTTGTCTACCCTACACTTTCTCAATAGCTCAATGTATTCTTTTGAAACTTAACTGTTTTTCCCGCATTATTTTCTTATAAGAAACAAATATTATTTGGACTTTTCATCCAAATTCAAAATGTATTTCGATTATAATGAATATGTGGAGCAAGAACAGAACAGTTCCAATACATAACCATTAATTTCGCTCAGGTAACATTGTATTTTATTAAAATATCATTAAGTTGGCTTCACGGAAGCAAATGTTTACATGAAATAAAAAAACAAAACCTTTAAAAACGAATTAATAAAACTGCTTTTAGTGATTCCTGAAAGTTTTTTTTAAATGTGAGGCTCTCCCATTCTTAAACCGTGATCTTCAATTTATAAATGTTTCTTTATTTCTGTCTTTTTCGACTTAAAAATCTAAAAGAAAAAATATATAAGTGTTTCTAATGATCCCAAAATAAACAAATGAGATTTATAAAGCACATGGGCTGAGACATTCTATCTTAAAACATAGCAGAATCTTCTAGGTAGAAGTCAAAGATTTGTCTTATATAACACTCGGGACAAATGGCACTCAGAGAAAGAAAAACACACCGGAGGAAAAAGTCGTGCTGAAAAGGAAAACAACATCGTATTTTTAAAACAAATTATTCACTCAAAATAATGCCCCAAACTTCTCTGAGAAACGACACAATTTACTTCAAAATAAACATTGCAAAAGTGACCTTTAACGATTAAGGGGTACAGTTCACTGAAATACTTCATCAGATTCAGGTCACCAAGAGAAGAAAAAAAAAAGGAAAAGAATCTTTCAAAAAAGTCTCAACCACCTCAAATTGCGGAAGCTGAGTGGCTGAGTAGGAGTTGAGAGACTAGACATCAACCTGGATTCGAATCAAGAGTCTTCCCCAACACCCCTTAAAATAGAAGATCTTCTCTCTCGCTTTATTTCTCGGCTGACCTAAGAATATCGGAAGTCGCCTCATTCGCTTTTCAGGGGAAAAACACGGAATCAAGGGCAAAGAATCTTATGCAACTAGTTTGTTATTCACAGGTAGAGAGATCCCCACGGAACGGTGAGGACGATTATTTGTGGCATCTTGCATTGTTTTTTTGAGAGATTAACCGTTCTGGTGGTGTTCTTTTCCGTGCTGGCAAGTGACTCATCAATGCCATTCTATGTTTAAATGACAAGGTGTTATGCAATCAGAAGTGAAGTCCTGCAAGAGGAATCAAAAATAAAGTCTTGCTATAGTCGTAAAAGTAGCAGAAGAGACACTACATTAATTTAAAACAATAAGTGAGCATACACTGAAACTTTTGAAGGAAGATAATGTATAACTAGGATTAAAATGTTAAAAAAAAAATTATTAAACGAGTGAATGAATAGGAAAATTCGTGGTCTAATGTGTAAATAAGTGAATGAATAAATGAATGAATGTAAGGTAATCACTTTATACATAAAGGGTTTAATGAGCGATAGAATAAATAAATTAAATAAACTGTTCCACTTCGCCATTCATATTGCTCCTACTCCGTATAAACTTGATAAGTTGTACCAACCATTTAAAAACCAAGCATGCTTCATTTTAAGTAAATAACTATTTCACTAAACATCGGTTTTACGAAGAATTTATAATTTTTTCTGAAAATACATCGCAAATAGCAGGACGAGATGCATATTCATCTATAAATTATACTGAATTTATAACATGTAATGAAAAATAAATAATGATATTTAAATTAGAGCACAGAAAAATAGATAGGCGTTCAGCTGTTCTTAATTAATATGTCGAATATACTGATGGTATTGAAGATGACTGAATGATTATCCATCCACATAATATCACAACATCAGAAAAGAATTTGATGTTTATTTAAAGAACTCGTACAACCTTTATACCTTTGCGACACAAAGTACCTTATGCATGTGATATTTGGGTAATCTTTCTTATAATTTTAAGCAAATTATCTTTAAATACGAGAGTCCCCTCATGATTGTTCATATCGTTTCTGCAATCAATTAAAATCACTTGGAAAATGTGAATATCGCATAACAACAGAATAACCAACTAGTCACTCCAATACGAGGTGTGATCGAAAAGTACGGTGAATTATATTTTATAGCAGCAACTGCTGAAGCTACATCCAAATGCTGTGATTTGTCCAGTAACGTGATCATCTGAGACTAGCAGGGACAAGTTGTAACAAGTTTGAAGTTGTCAATCAGCTGCCACAGCCGCTACAGTTGAGGTTGAGTTTATCATATCTGTCGCGCAACATGGATTTCGAACAACGAATAACATTAAGTTTTGTTTTTAAGTTGCAAAAGAGCTTACGAAATATTAAAACTGTTGCATGGCGGTAATGTGGTAAGTCTGACGACTGTGTACAAGTGGTACTTTTTTTCTGTATAACTTCGTAATTTGTTCTGTTTTTCGAGTCCTTTAACAAGGACTTGTTCCAGAATCAGTTAAGCAGTGCAATCCTTACATTCGTTTGTTCGAAAACAGAATGAATAAGATGGTATAGTTTCATCATCAGAAGTAAAATCATCAGATGAAAACTGAATGTGCGGAGATGTCACAGCACAAAATAATTAGTGGTCAACTACATCAAAAACCAAGAAAATTTCTTCATACATTTTGTTAAAATTTAAAAAAAAAGTAACTTATAATAAATAAAATGTTTGTCCAATGCAAGTGCTGGCAACTGGTTCTACCCAAATTCAAGATGACAGAATATTAGAACAGTTTCAGCAAAACTTGTTAATGAGCCGTGTAAAATGAGCGCATGGAAATTAAAACGAGTGAAACATGTTATTCATGAATGTGCAAAATAATTTTCAACTTTTAAACAACCTTGGCGATATTATTTAACAATTTAAGAATCGGTAACGCATTGAAAAATAATGTTAATTTGCTTAAGTTCAAAGATTAGAATAATCAATTTATTTCAATGTTAGTTTGAAAAGCCGCAAAAATGTTTGCATACCTGTTAACTGATAAATTGCGACAAGTAAAAAGCTTGGCTCTCGGAAAATCTTGAGTTATTCTTCTGCTCAAAATGAGTCGTCAGCGCGATAATTCTGAAACAACAAAGTAATGTATTGTATCATTGCTTGAAGAAAGAAAAAAAAATCATCTCGTAGCCGGTCGACGCGACGGTGGTGCTGGCAGAGGGTGCTGGTGGGAAAATAAAGTGATAGGACGCCAAAACAGTCAAATGAGAACAATAAGCAATCGTGATTGCTCCAAAAAAAAAAACAAAAAAAAAAAAAAAAAAAAAAACAGAGAAAGTACTGTAATCAGTGACGAATCTTTAATTCAATTATTTGATGATGAAAGAGTGTTTGGTTTTGCCATTTCGTAAGTGAAGCGTTTGAGTCCAATGTGAGACAGCCGTTATGATATGGAACTAGGTAATTACGTCTGAAAACAAGTTGTGAATTCCGTAGTTTATCAAGATAAACTGGATTACTGCAAGTTGATCTTTTCTGAGGTACAACAGTGACACATGCAGTGACACACTAATCTTTCAGCAAGATTCCGCTTCGTGTCACATCTCTAAATGAACTCGAATATGGAGGAGGTATTAAACTGGCCAAGGAACTCTCCTGATTTGAGAATTTGTAGCATAGTCAAGTCCAAAGAAAAGGTTCGAGACCTAGTTCCCATCAACAAAACTAGACTCATTGCTGCATAGAAGGGTACATTTAACAGTATTATTATCAATGAATGTAAAAAAGTTGATGGAATCCATCTCTGAAAAGATTAGAATTGTAATAGCAAAAAGTGTTGCGACATTGATATTGTTTCGTTTGAAAATGTTTCTTTCCGTCTCAAATTTAACATTCTAATTTTTTAACTCAATGTAAACTGTCATCACCATAAACTTTTGGATTATTCTGTTGAAAATTATTTTCAATCTCATATGCATGACATGTTATGTACACTTTAAAGTCTAGGAAAGGCGGCACGTTTTTTTAAATACCTACATTGCTCTTATATTTTGTTAGATGTAACATATGCCAAAAAATGAAAAGTAATCTATAATTTTGAATGTGGGTTGTATATTCTGTTGGCCGCAAAAAAATATTGTTTCAAAACTTTATTCTAGAAAAAAGGATTTATAATGTAAACACAAGCACATAAAAAAAAAAAAAAAAAAAAAAACTGAGAAAAATTACATTAAAATTTTGACTTGCTTTAGGCCCACCTAGCATTTTTAAATGATCGAGCTTTGAGCGCTGAAACTCTTTTCCATGTGTTTGAAATATGGTAAATTTCATAATGAGCAATAAAGAAAATTGTGTAGTTGATCCTTTGTTAAGGTAAGCTTTACAAGTCTCCTCAGTCGTTATTGCATTCTTTCATACTGTTGTGAATGAATTTGCATATGATGGTATGGGGAACCATTGAAGAAATGTAATTAATAAAAAGTTAAACAAAAACAAAGAAACGAAAAAAAGTCAAGTACACACGCAAAACACTAATATTCATTTAAGCTTCATGAAATACTAACTGTCTTATTTTTTTTCCCTTGGTTTTTATCAAATTATAAAAATTATTGTAAATAAATCAATGATGAATAGAAAGTAACAAACTGGGGAAAAAATAAAATGATTAAATGTGTTTAAAATTAAGCATGCTTATCAATTGCTATTCCCATAAAAAACGTTTCTTTTTTCAACCTTTTTGCTTTTTTGGGCAAGTTCATCTTTCTTGAATAAAATGATTCAGTTCATTAACCATCATTAATTAAATTTATAGGGTCTGGTGGGAGAAAGTGGTCAATGGGGTAAATTGGTCATACGTCAAATAAATGGCTATAGCTTGGAAATAAATGTTCGAATGAATGTGAAAAATTTATTTCAGAGTAGGGTGGCTAGAAACTACATTTTGGATGCAAAATTTTACAGCTGGCAAAATGTTATTTCGTTTAAAAAAAATATTTTGTGTGAACATGAAATTTTTTAAAATCTAAACAACTCTTTTTATTTCTTTGGCAAATTTTGTTTGTTAGAATTATGAACAGATTGACTGCATATGAAGCTTCCTACATGTCCCAAGAACTCTTACTTATTAGCAGTTAGCTGAATCTATTTTAAATAACTTTTTAGAGCAATTTAAGTAAGATGGGGTAAAGTGGTCATAATATTATGCTTAACGAATATCGGTCTCCTTAAGTCACCTAATTTTTAAGTATAAGGCATATATAAATTAAATATTAATTTCACTTAATACGTATTGTTTTTACAGTTAACGGGGTCAAATGTACAAGTATATGCATATGTATACGCATATACTCGTGTAGGCACGGATATATACGTATTCACATAAATGCACCAATAAATACGTATATGGGTAGATGCGAGTATTTTTTTTATCTATACAGATATACATTCGACTATACACGTATATACTCGCTCATGCTCGTACATATACGAACACTTATATACTCAGGTTGACATGTATACACGCGTACATACACGAGTACACACTTGCATACAAGCATAAGATATACACGTATACAGGGTGAGTTCAAACTCTTGGGCAAATTGTTAAAAGGTGTTAAAGGGGACGATAAGAAGCAAGAGAATGATAAAGAAGATATGGTCACAAACATAATGCTGACGTGCTACATGCACGCAAAGCCAGAAACTGATGGATGCAAAACATTAAAAATTTATCCTACACAAAGACAATTTTACACAACAATTTAGGTCTTAAGAAATTTGTAAAACGACTGATGAAGTTTGCGGCCTGCAGCTGTAATACATGCGTCGCAATCACAAAGCACTCTCTGATGTAATAACGAGACTTTTGAAACACTTTCATCAGTTGTTACGCCTTTGTGCGATGCGCGTATTAGAGCTACTACAGGCCGTAACTTTTAACAACTGCTCTAAATATTTCTTAAACTAAAATGCTGGATAAAATCACCTTTGTGGAACAAATTTGTGACCTGTTTTGCATCCATTAGTTTCTGGCTTTGTGTGCATGTAGTGCGTCAGCGACCATAAGTTCTTTATGATTCTTTGCTTATCATCCTGCCCTCCCACACCCCTTAGATTTTTGCCAAAGAGCTTGGATTCATTCTGTTGGCATACATGTTTATAAGCGTATATACTCGTGTATATATACATGTACTGGTGTACATACGTAAATGTATATATATACGTCGATACAGATATATAATCGTGTTTATACGTATACATACTTATATATATTTGTGCTTCCATATATATATATATATATATAAATATATATATATATATATATATATATATATATATATATATATATATATATATATATAAATATACAGGGTGAGTTCGATCGAATCTGCCATACGAAAGGGGGTGATAGAAGAGCCCAAGTGGGATATAGAACCACCCATTATCGTGTCCAATCCTTAACCGTAACCGAGTTATGGTGGATATAAGGAAAATGAGTAAAAAAACAAAATTCTGAGAAAACGACCGATTTCTGAGATTCCTGTAAGACTTACAAGAAAAATAAGTACACATTTCGAAAGAACAGGTTAAATCCTGCAAAATTACACCTTTCCCGTCAAGATAGTAGCATTTTACAGTGAACTACAAGCTTTGAAACGTTTGACACACTCAGAATTGAAATGGCGCCAAAGTTTTCAAGCGACATTTTCAAAAACAACCGTATGAGCTACAATCCGTCAAATCTACCAAAAACTGGCCCATTTTACTAGCTTTCAGATGATACAACAAAAAATCATTTTGATCTTCAAGTTCAGCAGAAATTCGGGCTTTTGTTTAAAGCAGTGTAAAAATTTGCATTCGTTGAAAAAGGAAAACCAGCGAAGAGTCGCTCCTGTTGTGTTTTAAATTTTTTGTTTCACGAAGCTTGCTGCTTTCTTTGTTTAACAAAATAATAGTTTTATATGAAAATAATAATTTTAGCATTTTTATTAAGTGAAAAAACACAACAAGAGATAACAATAAGTAGAAATTACTCTCCCTTGCTTTTCACAATGGAAAAAACAATATTAAAAAAGTTACCCTAACATCAATGAGCACATTTAATCAATCTCCAAAATCTACAAAAGCTGCTGAAATTGGTCGTCGCCACACCTGATACACGCTCTTGCCTTTCTGCGAAAGGAAACAACCGTTGCTCTTTGTGAAATTTCATTTCTTAGTTTCACTACTGCTTCATCAAGCTGGTCGCTCAATCCTTGCAAACTGGCTACTTCTGCTTTGTAAACTTCTTGTTTTAAGAATCCCCAAACAAAGAAGTCCACTGGCGTCAGGTCTGGGGATCTAGGTGGCCAAGAAATGGAACCCGTACGACCAATCCATTTGGGATACTCTTCAGTTTGAAATTCCCGAACGGCATTTGAGGAATGTGCTGGGTCTCAATCGTGTTGGAAAATGACTTTCTCTCTCTCTCTCTCTGGAACAGGAATAGTATCACGTAGGCCAGGTAAATGATGTTCAATGAACTCTAATATGGGCATGATAATTTTGCATAACTGGCATCAGTCTGCTGAACAAAATCCATTTTTTACCCCAAGTTCCAAACTCGATTTAGTTTAAATGTTTGACTGGTCGTAACCAGCGATTATTTGATGGGTCTGCATATGTTTTAAGCAGTGGTATTCCCATAGGGTATACTTCATATACTCCGTATACTCTCAAACTTTTTTAGACACATAGCGTATACCCTCAAGCTTCTTAAATTTTCATATTATGACATACTATATGATCACATACACTTATTGTGCGTAATGGATTAGTGGGAGTTTACCCTCAGAAAAAATGATGGGAACATTACTGGTTTCAAGGTGTTTTAATGCGGGAAGCACATATTTAGAGTTCATGGAACATCATTTGCCTGGCTTACTGGATGTTATTCCTGATTCGGAGAGAGTGGAAATCATTTTTCAACACGGTGATAACTCTGCTCATTTTCAAATGCCGTTCGGAAGTTTCAAACTGAATAGTATCTCCAATGTATTGGTCTTACGGGTCCCATTCCTTAGCCACCTATATCGCCAGACCTGACACCAGTGGACTCCTTTAGGGGCTCTAATAAGAAGTATACAAAACAGAAGTAACCAGTTTGCAGGAACTGCGCAACCGGTTTGATGGAGCCGTAGTAAAACTAAGAGATGAAATTTCATTAGGAGCAACGGTTGTTTTAGTTCTCAAAAAGGCGAAAGCATGCATCAGATGTGGCGGCGAGCAATTTCAGCATCTATTGTAAATTTTGAAGATTGATCAAACGTACTCATTGATGTTAGTGTAACTTTTTTATTAATGATTTCTCCTTTGTTGAAAGCATGAGAAAGTGATGCTTTTTTATTTCTACTTATTGTTATCTCTTGGGTTTTTTCACTTAATAAAATGTAAAAATTATTATTTCAATACAAAAATATCATTTTCTTGAACAAAGAAACCAACATGCTAACGTGAAACTGAAAGTTTAAAACAGGAAAAGGGGACTCTTTGCTGGTTTTTCTTTTTCAACGAATGTAGATTTTTACAGTTTCAAACAAAAGCCTAAATTTTCTGCTGAACTTAAAGCCCAATATGATTTGTTGTTGTATGATCGGAAAGCTTGGTGAAATGGGCCAGTTTTTGTTAGATTTGACCGATTGTAGCTCAAACGATTGTTTTTGAAAATGTAGATTGAAAACTTTTGCGCCATTTCAATTCTGAGTGTGTCCAACGTTTCAAAGCTTGTAGCTCGCTGTAAAATGCGGCTATTTCGATGGAAAAGGTGTCATTTTGTAGGGTTTAATCTGCTCTTTCCAATTATGTACTTATTTCCCTTGTAAGTCCTACAAGAATTTCAGAAATTGGTCGTTTTCTCAGAATTTTGTTTTTTTACTCATTTTCCTTATATCTACCATAACTCGGTTACGGTTAAGGATTGGACACGATAATGTGTGGTTCTATATCCCACTTGGGCTCTTCTATCACCCCATTTCGTATGGCAGATTCGATCGAACTCACCCTGTATATATATATACACACTAGGTTCTCTGTTTAACGACGCTCTATTTAACAACGGCTTTTCACGGTCCCTTGAAAGTCCTTAAACAGAGACCCAACTGTGTATATATATATATATATATATATATATATATATATATATATATATATATATATATATATATATATATATATATATATATATATATATATATATATATATATATATATATATATATATATATATATATATATATTATACATATATATTATACATATATATATAATATATATATATATATATATATATATATATATATATATATATATATATATATATATATATATATATATATATATATATATATATATATATATATATATATATATATATATATATATATATATGCATATATACGTCTATGATACACATATATACTCAAGATACAAGTGCATACACACATCTGATGTTCGTTTATACGCGTATATACTCGTAATGCACGGGACTCGTATAGACACGTATACACTCTTGTAGGTAATCACTAGTGATGTTCCGGATATCCGTATCCGTATCCGCGGATACCCGAGGGAAAATAAAGATCTGTATCCGTATCTGTATTCGTTACCCCTTTGACGGATCTTAAACGGATCATTTCTATTCTAAAATTTTTTAAATACTTGAATGAGACTCTTAAATACCGTTTAAATTAGGTTTTATTTCCTATTTGAATTATAAGGTATCATTTCAAAAGCCAATTTGTACCCCCCCACCGGTTGCAAAAAGGAAGGGGAAATAAGTTTTAAAAGTGTGTATCAGTGTGTCTTTTTGTGGCATCGTAGCTCCTAAACAGATGAACTGGTTTTGATAGTTTTTCGTTCAAAAGGTGACTTGATCGAAAGTGTTCTTAGCTTGGCATCGTTTTTGAACAACTTTAATCACCGGAAATATTAATTAAAAACCGACTTAACGTTTTTCACAATTATGGTAGTAAAAATTTACCCGTACGTTAAAAATGTTGGCCCTAATTGAAAAAACGGAGTTTTCTGCGTTTGATATTTATTTGAAACTTTCAATTATATACAGTAGGAGCTGTAATCTTGTTAAGTAAATTTTAAATGCAATTCTAAGCCTTTATACGCGTGATTGGTAGCGATCTCATAGTCATTCATGGAAGATAAGGAGAGAAACTCAATGATTTAAAACTTTTACCTGCTGTCAGTTCATATTTGTTAACAAATGTGTGCTCTAACCCGCGAAATTCATCTTAATATGAGGTCGGCTCTCTGGGACATGTTTTGTTTTTTTAATTTTTAATTTAATATTAGTTTTTGTTATTGAATTGAGATTCCTGTTATTCTTCATTTTTGTTTTTCTCGGCATTCTTCAAAAAAAGTGCGGCTAAATTCTGCTTGTAAAGGTGTTCCCGGCTCTGTATTTCGTCGGTCGGAGTAACTTCGGTGGAATGGGTCAGCGCTGAATTTATGCTGAAATTAAATGAGAAAAATTATTTCTAGCCTGTCCAGTAGCAGCTTTACACTCTTGCTCCTGTATCCTACATCTACTGTAGAAACAATTTTTCACATTCCGTCTAAGCATTAACGCAGCGCTGGCCCATTCCTTCCTACTCTCCCTCAATTTTAACGGAGATTTCTTTAAAGAGTAAATCATAGTCTTGATTATATTTTTGCCGCAGTTGACATTTTTTGAAGAAACTGCCATTATTCTGACGGGAATACCTTCCATAACAACACTGTAAAAAAATTCCGAAACGTTACTGGTTATTTCCGTGGAACGTTTCGTGATTTCAGAGGTTTTCACCTATTTCCCCAAAAATCAAGTATCTGCGCAAAAAAGTTTCCTGAATTTCTAAAAGATGCACGAATCAGACCTTGCACTGGTGTGAAAAATATTTTTTGCTACCAGTTTAAATATTGACGGAGCGTGTTTATTAAGTGTATCGGCTTTAGACTGTTTATGGCCCGTCCGGATTGACTAAGCTTCCAATGGGAGCAAATAAGTCACTGGATAGCTACAGCTTTGCGAGGCAGAAATTGCAGGCAAGGAATATGCGTGGTTCTTGCTTGCAATTTTCGCGTAGCTTGGCCGTCGTTGCTCTAATATGTTTGGAGCTGTCTTGGTAAATCAGGAAGGTTCTAATCAAATAAATTAAACCTATTTAATCTATTAAGAAGGTTCACGAATGGCTTTAATAGGGGAGATTTCTTAATATTTCAGAAAGGTTACTGACTTTTATCGGAAAACGTTCCTGGTTTTTGTAAGATATGTTACTGGTTGAAATTGGGCACATCAGCTGCCTATTATTTTCCAGGAACGTTTCTGAATCGTTTTTACAGTGAAATCTTACACTTGGATAGTGGATGTATAAATGTATCTACTCATACGGGATTGTGTTTACTCATGTTTACACGACACGCATATACGCGTGTATACACGTGTATACTCGTACATATACTTGTAACAATAAAAACACTCGAAATATACAGGTATTAGGGTTATTTATAGTGATTTTGCATCTGTTTTTAACTTTGAACACTTTACCCCATGCTATGACCATTTTCCCCCATCCCATGGGGAAACGTGGTCATAAATACATAGAAAAGAAAGTGCTATAAAAAAACTACTTAAATTAAGATTTTTTTTTCATAAAATTCAATTTACCGTGCTCTTTAATAAGGCAATGTAAAATAACAACAAAAAAAGTTGAAGTGATTAAGGGGTCTAAGGACCCTTAACCTTCAAAATGTTCGATTTTCTGGGGAAAAAATATGTGTTATGCCTAATTTAATTCTGAACAATTTGATACCTCATTTATTACCATAGGCAAAAAACTTTTCAAGTTATCGAAAAAATACATATACTTTCCCCATAGAGATATATGTTAATAGCAGTTGTTTAAGCCTCTCTTTCTCAGATTTCTCGTTTTGCGTGCATGATATTTCAAAATGTTCAGATATATTTCCGTAAAACTTTTTGTGCATGTTTGTCTGGCTTATTTTTATCATCTGAATCTAAATTTATTTATTTTTTTAAATTTTTTTTTTAATATTTTATAAGTTAATATAAAATTTTTCAAAATTTTGGATGAAAATGTTTTTTTATTATTATTATTATTTTTAATACTAACTTTTATTTTTAGTTAAAATTTAGGTTCAGATCATAAAAATAAATCAAACAAACATGCATGAAAAGTTTTACGGAAATACATAAAAAACTTTCTGAAATATCATGCACGCAAAACGAGAAACCGGAACCTGAGAAAAAGAGAAGCTTAAACAGCTACTATAAGCATAAATATCCATGGGGAAAGTTAACGCATTTTCACGATAATTTGAAACGTTTTTTGCGTATTATAATAAATAAGGTATCAAATTGTTCAGAATTAAACTATGCATAACATATATTTTTTCCAGAAAATTGAAAATTTTGAAGGTTAAGACTGCTTAGACCCCTTAAAGAATTTATTGCATTTATTATCCACCTAAGTTGAAAACCTACGATTTTATGACCCCTTTACCCCACCAGACCCTACTATCAACAGTTTTCTTGCCACCAAAAATAAGATAAGAAAAACTTGAAAACGTAATATTTTTAAGAAGACACATTTTTAAAAATTTTTTTTAGACATTTAAAAAAAAAAAAAAAAAGTAAATTTCATTTTTCTTTGAAACCATAACATGCATTAATATTCTTTCTGAGTTCACGAAGGCCGGGGGGTACTGTTAATAATGCGAGATAGTTGCCTGATCCTGTAGTTGCCTGGAAGTCCTTATTTATCTTCAAATAATTCGGTCTTTAACTTGTTGGTTTTGAAAAAAAATCATTTTTGTGAGTGTGAGTATTTCTTCGAATTTTGGGTATTTTTAAAAATAATTCGCAACAAATTTGGGGTGAAAATATTTAAAGTGTTTTTTTGCTTACTCCGAGGCACTGTTATCATTATTTTGGAGTAAAAGAAAGTGATTTGATGCACACATCAGGGTTTTACTCTACTTTGTTTTTTTCTGTAACTTCTAGAGAGTTATTATTGGAAAAAGAAATTGGTGATGAAGTTGGCTTGTGTTTCGCATTTTTAAAAATTGCTGCTTTTTCTGATGTAGTTTTTGAAATGTATGAGAATAGAGATGGAGTAATGCAATCTTCAATTCATTTGCTTTCTTTTCTTCCTTACTGAAAGCAAATCTTTCTCGTAGTTCAAACACGTTTATGAAAATTTGAATAACGAATTGACTAATTGTACCATTTTTTCAGTTTATTTTTCTTTATTAATTGCTTTTGTCATTTTAAACTAACTAAAAATAAATCTAATTAAATTTCAATTTCATCTTTATTACATGTAACTAGTTATTAATTACAAAAAAGAGACGAATGGTATTTTTTAAAATTGTAATTAATCTGACTAATGAAACATTACACCGTATAAGATAAAATTATGATTTTCCTTACGGCTAGAGTAGCACAAAAATCCTTTCTGTATTTAATGCATCTATAAATTAAATACGAATTTTTTTTTCTAAATTTAACCTCAGAAAAAATATTAGTGGGACTTATACCCTAACTAAAATAAATAAAACCGCATTTTCTTATTTCTCAAAAATTATGGAGACCAAAATTTTTGTTTTATGTTGAACCTGTTGTTAAATTCGTATCTGCTCTGATTCTGAACATCAAATATTTAATCAAAAGGAGGAATAGCGTAAGTCCAAAAACTACTATTTTCTGCTTATTAGTGCATTATGTGTAGAATCCTACTCCGCATCGAGCATTATGAACGTAAGAAAATAATACTTTGTAATTAATTATTTACCAGTGTTAAAAGAGCCAAGTTCCGTCTTTCGTATGCTACATGCAAACGTTTTCCCTCTCTCCAGTAAAGTAGCGATTATGTGACTTACGTTAGTACAGCTCTGAGGTACAGATGTAACTCTTGCAAAGAAGATCTCACTGAAACAAAGCTAACGTTGTTTTGTTCACCATCTCCAAATCGTTCGTTGTAACTAGTAAACTTGCAATAGACATAAGTGGATAATATCTATTCTTAGATATTGGCTTTTTGATTAATTTTTACTACCACAGCCCAAAATGATGAAATTAAGTAACGATAAACTGCACAGTAGTGCTAAAAAATATGTAGAAAAAAGATAAAGTAGAGCAAAACGTAAATACGTATTGGAATACGAGATGCTTCATATAAAGTTTTTGAGGTGAGTTGAGGAGTAAGCAAAATT
This sequence comes from Uloborus diversus, assembly GCF_026930045.1. NCBI lineage: Eukaryota > Metazoa > Arthropoda > Arachnida > Araneae > Uloboridae > Uloborus > Uloborus diversus. The sequence goes on from NC_072736.1 coordinate 33,890,879, forward strand.
CTTCCTCTTTCAGGGGGGGGGGGGAGGGGGCTGGACTCTCGGAATCTCTGTACTAGATTACCGCTTCTATTAAAAAATATAAATATCATATTAGTTTACTGTGTTTTTGCAATTTTTGGAAAGGAATTTAAAACTTGTATCTTCATCGTTAAAAAATTAAAAGAGCACTTTTTGGCGGCAGTTATACAAGCATTACTAAAACAAAGAGACATATTTATTCTTTGGGATTTAGGGAACAACCATTCATCGCTGTCTCTGTCGCTTATGCATAGCAACCCAGCTAAAAAAAAGTTATGACTGATCGACGTGACAGGAAAGACAAACTTGTGGGAGGACTTTCATTCTCGGATGTAAACATTTTAACAAAAAGCTTAAAAATACACATGATTGATTTCGTTCATGCTTTAGGGAAAGAGATTTTAATGAAAACTGTTCACTCATAATGTTGCTTGCTTGAATCATCAAATAAACGTAAACAAGGGGTGCAAATATGAAATCAATACATTGCAAATGTTTAGACACTTTTTGAACACGGAGTTTATTTCCCCTTTTTAGAATTCTTTGAAGCACCCTTTTTGGAAATTTTCAAAACGCTTATTTGGTTCATCACACTTTTCAAACTCTTAGTTTTCAATTTTATTGTACTTTTTGGTGTTGTTCATAGTTCACCCTGTTGGGGATCCTTGTTCCGAAAACATAATTTAATTTTGGTGTTTACACTAGACAACACCAAAAATGCATCTGGCTCAAAAATAGCTACTTCCGAAGTATTTTGCCTCGCTAAACACGAAAATCACCATAAAAAGTTGAGATTAGCTCTAGTTTTCAAGATACATAGTCAACTAGAATAGTGAATCCTCACTAATGCTCTTCTTTTCCTGGCAGATAGAAACGAACCCCCCCCCCCCAATGGGGCTGACTGTCTTCTAAACTTCGACCCCAAGTTGAGATAGAAAATCTCACTACACAAAAACCGAAATGGACTTCAAAAAATTTAAATTCTGGGAAGAGAAATGCCCAGAATCAGCCTCGAGTACATCCATCCATTTCTGCTTCCACCCATGCACATTCTTCTGGGAATAATGAAGAACTTCGTGAAAGCTGTGAACAAAGACCATTTTCCAATACCTTACAGGAAAATTTACAAGATATATTGAAGGAGGTTAAGAAGAGAGTTTTTAAGGGCCTTCAAATGCGAGCAATTATGAAAATCCCTGTTTAAAAAAAAATAAAATGCGAGGTTAGGAAAAAGCACCCATTAAGTCTTTAAGGATGTATCTCTACCCTAGTATAAAATGAAGTCCCCAAAAAGCGTCTGTGTGTTTGAACTCGCAAAACTCGAGAACTACCCGGCCGATTTCGATGACATTTTCACAATTTGTTCCTTTAAGTCCTGAAAAGGTTTTCAGACCAGTTTGAAAGAAATTCGATGAGTAGTTCTTTTTTTATTCCAATTTAGGCCCAATTTTCTCATAAATTTCCGATGATGGGGGTGAAAACTTACTTGCACAAATTAATATTATATATCGTTAAAAAGAGTAGAACTTTCCACGTTCTACGCAATTTGTTTCAATGATCTAACTTAATTACGACGGGAGTTATTTGCATTTTTAGTTCGAATTTGTTTAGGCTTAGCGGAAATTTAAGCACTACTTTCTTCATTAAATCTATCAATAAAAAGTGATGGGATTGTCCCACAGTTTCCTTTTTCACAAAACTGAAAAGAGCGGCTTTTTTTACTCCAGATCTAACTCGACCTACGGTCGAAAGTTTAAACCTCTATCTCCATTAGAAAAAAAAGTTACAAGCGAATTAAATGAAGTTCAAAAATCTGTTCTCTATGCAAGTTTTTTACCATTTTATGTTCCGTTTACACGGTAACGCTTTTTGAATCCGTTGCTTATTTCCATCTTTCTCATTTTCAATTCTTAAACTTATTTTACTTTGTGTTTCCATGGTTACGCTTTTTAAATCCATCTTTCTCATTTAAATTTCTTAAAAGTATTTTAATATCTGTCATCATTGTTTGGAGGGGAAATTTTGCATGATGGTTTTTTTTCTTCTTTTATTTAAGCCTGATTGTTGAATATACGTAACTTGACACAATTTTTATTTTCAAAGTAGACCGGGCAAAGCCCGGCAACGCAGCTAGTTGCAAGTATTTCTAAGCAGCAGAGAAGATGAGAACTAAAAACATTTGGTCAGAAATCCATACGGAAGTTCTGTGATCATTGATGAACGATTTGTCTCTAAAACTCTATTTTATTGTCTTCTTCCAGAATATTTTGTTTAAAAACTAAAGCTATGAGCAATGAGGGTGAGAAAAGGTTTCACCAAGATATCTTTACAATGAAACGCAGATATCAGGGTCATTGGGCTGATTAATGCTTACTAAATGTTGCTGAACTATTACTAGGTCCTTCTTTGACGTAAAAAAAGCAATCGAAAATGAAGCGTTTACAGCAAAAAGCCAAAAGCAGCCACAGCTTTCCGAAAAATAAGCATTGTTTAATAAAACAGGAACTATTTAATAACATTTACTGCACAGGATTTTTTTCCCTTTTTAACCTTACCTTTAAACCAATGTGTGGTTGCTGTGCATCTTTCTCCAGTGGGCTTTTATGTATCGTGAAATCAAGAGCCAATAGAAATGAATCCACTACCATATTCGTTTTTCTCGACCCAAAATTAGTAAGAATTGACTATTACCAGGGGTTACCAGGATGTAGACAAAAAGTTCTTTTTTGTTGACTAGTGTTATTTATGAGTCATTTAATTAATGTACAAAAAATAAGAGCCAATTGAATCGTAAATGGCGATATATTAGGCCATAAACCTTAGGTCAGCCTTATTTGACACACTTGCGTTAGATCAAATTTGTACACCGTATCCACAATAAGTCGAAACTAAAACAAATTTGCGTTCCTCTTAAACATAACTTGCTTATTTCATTTAAAAATACTAAATAACTCTTCCAAAAACATAGAACTCTGGCCGCCACTTTTGTATTGATTTGCTGTTAATTAAAAATGATATTAAGTTAATAAAAACAGGGTAATACTTTGACTTGATTACGTTCAGAACGAATACGTAAAACAGTATACTGTTTAAAATTATTCTTTTTAAATATGTTTTAAAATTAAGACAGGAAATAAAAGCAAGTAATCCAACAATAATCTACTTAAAAAAAATAAATAAATAAAACCAGCGAAAAGATAAAGATTCACTCGTTGTTTTTTTATATGAAACGCAACCCCTGTGAAAATAATTTAGAAAAATGTCAGTATACAATTTTTAACATTTTTCCCGAGCACATTCGAATTTGTATCTCAATTTGTTTATTTGTAGCCCTAGGTCAGCCTTCAGAAAGATTTTGGATAGTTTTTCTGTTCGCTGGCCTCCTGTTTCTCTCGGAACTTGTTAAAAGATCCGAGACTTTTGTCTGCTTTGTTGATTTTATCAGTTTAATTTTTAAAGCATTTTTGTTAATTTATTTTTGTTTTTTCTACTTATTTCTGTGAGCCTCGTGGTATACTTTGTGGTATACGAGGAGTTTTCAAACTTTAAATAAATAATATTAATAATAATTGATCCAGTTGCGTCACTACATTTATGTAAATGTTACCTCTGCCACACTCATTAAATCTTTCACGCTCGGTTTAATTTATGCTCGTATTGCCCCAAAAGTTATCCTTATGCCTGAAACAGTCCAATGCGTCATCTCTTTTATAAAGTACATTTAAAGTGAACGGAAATAAGTAAACTTTGAAATTTAAGAAATATATTCAATGTCACCCAATCTATTAAATACCGCTATATATAAAACAGGTAATGACTCGTAACCTATGATGAATAACTATCCACTATTCATATCTCAAAATTTGGCTACCCTCTTCATAACTTATTAAAAGCATTTCAGATCCCAATTAAATGTCACCAGACGAAATTGTGTTTAAAAAAGAATTACTCTTTTTACCCTCCTTACATACGAAATCGGCCCATTTTCTTAACTCGACGGATATGAATGAGTTTTCCAAAAAACTCCAGTCAAACGCAGTATTTTTTTTTTTAGGGGGGATGAGAAAAAAATAGCCCGAGCTATAAATCTGTGAAAGATTTTCGATAATAAACCCTTCCCTTTTAGCATTCTTTTTGCTTGTTCTTTTTTCAGTCTGTCGGACTCGGTTGCCGCGAAACATTGCGAAGCCCGAAATAGCCCAGCCGTGGGCTTGCGCTGCTGAAAATCACCTCAGACCGAGTCGGGAAGTTAGATCGGAAGCTTTTTCCATTTGATTCGGCTGCCATTGCTCCAGACAGGGACTTCCAATAGAGCAGGTGTGTGCTTTTTGTGTGTGCTTATCTTCCCTTTTCCAGAAGCATAACAACTGAAAGGATTAGACAAAGAACGGGACCGCATGATTGACTAGCAGGTAAGATGCGTCGACACGTGCGCAACGGGATTAAAAATTGCTGAGTGGGCGTTTCCAGGAGGAAGGTCATTGTATATAATGACAGTTATCAATCGCCATGGAAGGGTTTCTTTACACGTTTAACCTGTTCATTTCATGGCATATATTCGCCTTAGGATGAAATACCGAACATATAGCAAACCGACGACTTTCTAAAAATTTGGTGAAACGTGATAATTATTGGCTAAAAATCTCAATTTAGTAGTCATTTAGGTTAACTTTGAAACATGTCGGTCAGCTGTGCACCATTTCATTTTTTCAATTATATTTTATTATAAAAACTAGAAGGCTCAGTGCCACACTCTCCTGGCAAGGTTGTGAAATTAGTTTCTCAGTTTTTTTTATATTAAAAAAAAAAAAAAAAACATTTTGGCAGTTTTGTACACATCTCATTGCCTCACTTAATATTTCTGAAGTTACTGTTTATAAACTATTTTTGAAATACTTGAAAATGCTCTTTGTGCAATGTAGTATTCCAGACAACATTATAGGCAAGTTTTTCTTGAACTTGTGTACAAAAAAAGTGGATTTTTGAGCATTCCAAAAATTAATTTTTCTGCCTAAGGCTTCTTTACTTGTATTAAAATATTTTTTAAATATTTTAGATACATATATTAGTGACGTTATTAGCACTGGTTTCACCAGGACCTGATAGTTTGTCATGTCACTCCCCCCAACCTTCTCGGGGAAAAAAAATTAATGTTTATGTAAGCATGAGTTTTATAGAATTTTTTGGGGTAACTCATTTTTATTTCTGTGGTGCAACGAAAATTTAAATTAAATGGCAAGTATAAATTATGAATGGATTTAAAGCAAAATTTGTTCTAGACGCATACGTAACCGCCCTATCCCGGCAATATTGTGTTCACTAGTTTTGTTGATATGTGATAGAACAAAATATTTTAAAATAAAATAGAGGAAAATTTCAGAATTAAAGTATTTATACTTTTTATTAACTCATAAATCTACTTTGGGCTTCACTTTCCTCCCTCGCTCCCTGTAGTGACACTACTGCATATATAGTCGTGCCCGTTGACAGTGAAGACGAAGGGATGAAATAAAAATTTTGTTATAGATGTAATTTGGCAATCTTATACATAATTAAAAACTGAGCGTATGTATATAAGTATGTATCAATGTAGTCATCTATATCCGAGTTACTTCTCCCGAACGACGGTGAGCTGACCATCGAACCAAGTATCCATGAATTCATAATCTTGCCGTCTTTATGTTTGGCTATTTAACATATTCCTCCGATAATAATTAGTGGATATATTAATTAAAACTATTAATTATGACAGATTTTGACATAAAATTCTTATTTTTCGAAGGTTTTCCTCCATTTAAATCATTATTCAATGCTTCATCTCAACTTTTCGCAACAATGCTTTCATTAAAATTTATAGCGTGTATAATCATTGAGACGAAAGCTCTGTCGCCATTTTTGTTTCTCGAATATGAACAAGTGAAATTCTTGCTTTTGTTTTAAAGGCTTTTCCTGTAATCAATGTATTAAAAATATTTACTTTTTGGTTATTTTTCCGCAACCTGCCGCAAAATTTCACTGATTTTTTTTTTCAAGCCTGAGTGTTAAACACAGGTCACTTGATAAAACTTTTATTTTCGAGGTGAACCCTGCAAAGCCGGGCCACGCAGCTAGTAAAAATTTTAAATAATGCACTAAAGTGTGAATTGGAGCTATTTCATTGTAATCATGACAATTTCTATAAATGGATGTCCCCCTTTTCCAACCTGACTTAAAGTTACTCAACATGACAGGTTAGCCACTAATTCCCTTTAAATGTAATTATAATTTAATAATTATTATTTCTTAATTTTGTTAACTATACATCACATTAAGAGTGTTTCTGTAACTACACAATACAGTAACACTATTAAAATAAATGTAAGTCAGTTTAAAACAGAGAAATTAGGGTCAAAGTTTGTCCTAATGAGTGTATTCATTCTTCTCACAATATTGTCTTTAGTTTACGTAACTGATGCATGGTGGTACATAAACAATATAAGTAATAGCGGCAAATCGGTAAGATTTCATAATTTGAAAGAACGTTTTTCAAAGTGAGAGGCAAAGGGATGCAAGTGGCAAAATTAAAAATTTGGAGATATCCAGTAGAAATGATAGGCGAACCTCTCCTCTGTGTTGGGGCAAGAGATGGTACTAGTAGCCCTGGTAGGTGCTGCTGTATAGCATGATTTAGAAAAAAATTTCAATGAAAGCCTACCTAGGATCCGATCTTTAAACGCGTTTTACTCGAAACTTAAAATAGTCCAGTAGCATCCCTTTGCTTCTCACTGCCTCATATAGTGTTCGTTCGTCTCCAATAGGGGAATGTGGTGCAAAGTAAAGTTGTTTGTCAAGCGAACCTTTTTCGAGATGAACAAATTGAATTGAAAATTACAGCTCATTTTCTAGTTGTTTCTTTATTTCACACTTCCTTGGAATTTTAATAAATAAATATATTCCCTTCCCTTCAGTAAATGAATAAAATTCTTCATTTTTTATTTTAAAAAAAAGTGCACATATTTACGTAAAAATGTAAATTATATATTTTTCTCTTCCAGCATAGGGCGAGAAAGCAGCATTCACTTTCCATCAAAATATTTCAACTGCTCTATCTCATTTCTTTTGTCATTGCAATTAACAAAAAACAATGCATAAGGCAGATGATAAATAAATTAAACAGTACAAAGAAATATAAACATTGCAGATTATAATAAATAGATAAATACTGGATGTAAAACACATCAGACGATAAATTTACAAAAAACAATATCGACTAATGCGATAGTTTTTAATCAAATGTTATAGACATTTTTCATCAACTGAAAGAGTATAGAAACGAATGACTGAATAAGAAAATTAACGATGAATTAATAAACGAAATAACTAAATAGCTACTTAGTTCATGTAGTGAAAAAAATGAATAAGTAAAATAGTTAACGAATTAGAACAATAAATAAATGAATGATTAAATAAGTGGAGTAATAAATGAAAGAGTGAAATGTCTGAATATGCTAGTAATTTAATAAATGAATGAATAGGTAACCGAAATGAACTTTTTTTTCTTTGCCCCAATCACTTTGTGCCACATGCACTTGACAAATTATTTTAAATATTTAAAATCAAAACATGCCTAATATTAACTAAATAAATACCGCACAGGACGTCAATAGATCTCAATGAATATTTAAATGATTAGCTACAAAAACTTTTATCATCTAATTATATCAGCAAATATTTATCATAAAATGCAAAATATTACAATATGTTTGTCGAGTTTTTAAAATGACTTCTAACATTGCGTATATTGATCTTTCGAGCAACTATTTTTTAACTGGAATCAAATGTACGTTTGTGAATACAGTTGAATTATTGCCATGTATGTGTCGCTGCATACAGTGACATCACCAAAAACTGACACTTTGTATAGGACAATAATTTTAAGTTTCTTAAAAAAAAGTTTCTAAAAGAAATTAAATTAATGGAGATAGTTTATTTTCCCATGTAGTTGGACAAAGTCAAACTAATGTTTCTTACAAGTATTTATTTAAAATTTCTGGTTTCAATGTAGAGACTGAATGTTAAGAATTTTCAAACAGACATAGATTTGGATTTAACAAATAATTTTTGAAGTTCTGTGAATTATAAAATCGCTAATCATCGCTAATACTAATCATCAAAAAAGTTACATAACCTACTCAATATTACAAAATTGTTATTAAAAAAATAATAACGTTGACTAATTTAAAATAATAATATTTCTGCTGGTTTCTGTAAGCAACGAAATTTCGTTTCTTTCTTTTGTCTTACTTATATAATTTTAATGAAGTAATTTAATGATGCTAAGTTGTGACTGAAATTGAAAATTCTTCAATTGGAAAATATCGGTTTATTACTACCTATTGATTCTGATTCAAAATGCTAAAATTTCATTTCAAATAATAAAAGCATTTTAAATGTAAGCTAATTCCAGGAATAAGTGTTTACTGCTTCTTTCGTTCTAAGTGTATACAATTTGCGGTTTGTTATTTGATTTATCATTAATTGAATGTAATTTTATCAATGTTGCATTTTCTTATAACCAGACTGTTTTGACGAATTTTAACTCAAGAAACAACACAAGCATTTTTGAAGTTAACGAATCTCAAAGCAGTGACCTTCCAAGCACGGGATCATCGGGGGGGGGGGGGGGGGGGGAGTAATTTGTAGTGACAACTCACCCCCCCTCCAAAAAATATAAATGTTTTATGTAGACATGAGATTCATACAATTTTCAAAGTTTTTTTTTTTTTTAATGTCATGTGTTGTACCGAAAGTTAACATTAAAAGACAAGTATTAATTATGATAGTATTTAATGTAAAATTTGCAATAAACGCATATCTAACCACACTGTCCGCAAAATTGTTACCTATTTTCTAAGAAACTCAATGACTTAAATATGGTTTAAGATATATTTAGGGTTAAATTTTAGAATTGAGCTGTTTATTATTTTCTATAAAATCTTAGACACGATTGAGTGTCACCCCATAAAAGGTTGTCACCCAGGGCGGAACGCCCCCCCCCCTTCCTCGGTAGTGAACTTACTGTTTAAAGTTATACTACTTTTGACCCGATGAAGGAAAAAACTTTCAACTTACATTGGTAGTAAAATCTCGAATTGGAGCAGTTATGTAAGTGGCCTTTTCACAAAAGGCAATGGGACGGAAGGCGTCACAAATGGGCGAGCATACATGAGCGCATGTGGCAATGTTTTTATTTTCTTTTACATTTTCTCGAAAAAATAGTTGTTGTCGTAATAGCTGCTAATCATCTGGTAGTCGAATAGATAAATTTTAAAATTTGTTAAAAAAGTGTATAGACCTTCAAAAAAAAAAAAAAAAACTGTACGCATAATAGACGTTAACTATAAATGTACAGGGAACTTAACTGACCTTTGGAATTTCTACCACAGACAAAGCCATGCGGGCACAGATAGTATTAAAATAAAGTTCATCGCGAAAGTTAACAGAAATATTTAAAAACTATAAAGCATTAAAATAATAAAGCGGCGCAAAGTTTGTCTACTTGGTTCAAAATTACCCTAAATAGCTGCAAGAAATCATTTTTCCAGGTGATGATAATTAAACAGCAGGATACAAATTCCTTGATTCATTTGGTTCCAAGAACTCTGCGGAAGTTATGAATGGATATTAAACTAAAGACACGAGTTGTAAACAAAAAAAAAAAAAAAAAAAACTCTTAAAGATAACTTTGTAACTCTATCCAGGGGGAAACTAGAAACAAAAGTGTCAACTGTCTGAGAGGAAATTAAGTAGCAGATTGTAGAGAGCAATCATGACGCGAAACTTCTGGTGATAGGGCTCTTTGTTATTTATCAAGGTCAGTGGTACATGGGGAAGAAATAGTTTGATATGGTTCTTTGTTTTTTTTTTAATTTTTATTTCTAATATTTAGTCTTACATCTTGAGTTAACTCTATAAGGACTACAAGCTTTGTAGTACTGTATGAGCTTTTTTTGTTAAAAAAATATTGCGCAAATCCATAGGTAGCTGAGATTTTTAAAGCACATTCAACTTAAAGTACACATTCTCCAAACGATATTTTCCCCTGTATTATTGCGTTTTAAAGATGAATTTAATGGTATAATTGAATTCTAGAATGCGGTCGTTTCCAAAATTTTGAAAGTATTTTTTTCTGAAAGAGCATGCTTAAGAACATAGAATCTGACCATTTTTTAAATAATATCTTTAAGTTCAATATTTAAAAAAATTGCTTAAATCGGAGTTCTTTCAACGTTTAACGCTTCTGCCGATGACATCACAAATGATGAAATGCCATTCAGGTTGCCATTCATGGTCCAAAATATTTAATTTGCATTTTTACTCACGTGTATTGGCAACGACATGGTTGATAGCAAGCGTAGAGCGCAGTTGTAATTCGCTTCTTGATTATCATAACGTGGAAATGCGGTAGAAAGATGCGCCATAGTGCATCATTTGTGACGACATAAAGATCACGCCTTGTTTGAAGAATCGGACATTTTTAGTAATTAATTAAAAAATAACTGTTGGGAAAATGAAAGTATTTTCTGAGGTTTTTTTTTTTTTTTTTTTTGCTTATTCTATCAATTTCAGTGACAAAAAGTACTACTTTTGACTGAAGGAAACAACCCTATTTGGTTTTGGATGATTTTTAGAAAATTGTTAAAACAAGGTAACTGACTGACATTTTAAAAAGTAGCATACTTTTCATTTACCATGATTTTAACCTTTTTATTTAAATCATCCAAAATGTATTTTGAGAATTCAATTACATCGTTAAATTCAGCTTAAAAACAACAATAATCCAATGGGAAAGATCTTTTGTACAACGCTTATTTTACGTTGAATATCACATAATAATATACTGCTTTGCTTTTGAAAATGTCAGTCAGTTACCAATGAAATTGCGCTATTAAATAGCGAAGTAAATAACTTGCATGTCGAGTTTTTGAAAATTCGTTCTGTAGATTTTGTGTCAATTGATAAGACATATATGTCTATAGGGTTCATTCGAGATGAACAACTAGAAACTTTTTCCAAAATTTGGTCAACTTATAATCTAACTCAGAAAAATGCATAAATAATGAAGAAATCTTTAAACTTCAATTAAAAAGTAGCCTTGAATTAAATTCAGCCTGACAGCTAGAATGAGATAATTTCAATCCATGTATCTTTCATTTGCGATGTTTTCAAAATAAAATTACAGCATTTTTTTAAGCAATACTTTTTTTTGCCAATGTATTAAGCTTCTGATGTCTCGATTACATGGGAAAATGTAATTTATAACTTATTAGTATTTGGTAATTTATTCAAATAAATTTTGAACTTAGAGGACACAGATGTCTTACGGTTCTTAAAAAGTTAAGAAAGCAGTTTTTGCTTAAATTGTTTGTTAAAAAATATTGGAACTAAATGGTTTTTTTTTTTAAACTACTTGCATGATATATGAACTAAGAAATATTTTTACATGAAATTTTACCAAACCGCAATTTGTGTACAATTTTGTATCTCAAAAATGCATAGGGTATAAAAAAGGTGCAAGTTTGACCGTTTCCTGACACGTATTGTTTTAAATTGCTATATAAAATAGAATTTGCACTGAATGGTAAAAAAAAAAAATGCTGTTCAATTTCTTAAACGGAAAGTTTGATTTTTTTTAGATAAGAAAATTATTCTATTTTGTAAAACATTTTTTTTTTCTGTAATCATGCCGCAAGGTGACATACTCATTTTGTATAAAAAATTAACACTTTTATTTATCACTCACTCAAATAAATTTTGACCAATGTTTGGTTTAAAAAAATACTTGCAGTAAAGCAAGGAATATGTGTTTTTATAAGGAAAAAAAGGGTGTCTCAAATATATCCTTTCAGAGCTATGGTGTATCGAGAATTCGACTGTTTTCACTCACTTCTGCAAGGCTAAAGGTCGTATTTCCCCTTAACTTTGAAGAAAGAATGTTTTATTCATTTATTTTTCAAAAAAAAAAAAAAAAAAAATCATGATAGCGAAATGCCTTAGTGATGAACATTGCTTTTGAAATTTTAGCTTCAGGATCATTATCTTATTGTAATTGGTTTAAAACCATCACCAAAAGGACAGGATAACTCGAGTAATTTCCTTTCAACACGCTAGGTTTCACTACATTAGTAACCATACAACACAAAAGTGATTTAATACTAATATAGTAAGTAATGACAGTGAATCAATATTAAAAATTTTATGCATGAATATAATTATTTTGTTAAAATAGATATCAGATATTATTGTCAATTATTGTTCCACTCATTAATCTAATTGAAAATTTAATGCAAAGTAATATTTTCCTTATACATTTTTTAATTATTGCCCCTCGGTTTTTCTTTTTTTGTTAAATTGCGCTCTTACTTCTAAAGTTTATCATTTGAAATGAAGTTGAGAAAGAATTTCGGTTTAACTCGTTAAGTAGAAGTATTTAAAGGAATATTTACAAATAATAAAGCTGAAAGTCTCTCTGTCTGGATCTATCTCTATCTGTCAGAATCTCTGGTGACGCGTATAGCGCCTAGACCGTTCAGCCGATTTTCATGAAATTTGACACAGAATTAGTTGGTAGCATGGGGGTGTGTATCTCGGAGCGATTTTTTGAAAATTCGATTTTGTTCTTTTTCTATTCCAATTTTAAGAACATTTTCCCGAGCAAAATTATCATAAGATGGACGAGTAAATTACCAAGTTATCATAACGTGGAACCGTAACATGGGCAAGCCAATTGGCGAGAAATTCATCATACGTTATTTGTAAATATACAGGCAAATCAAAAGACCTTTTAATTTTCTACAATTGGCAAAGCCGTTCGGGTTCCACTAGTACTAAATAAATACCATTTTTCAAACGGTCGGAATTATCCTGGGCATTTAATGATATCATAAATAATGTTTTTGGCTCTAAAATTGTGTAATGTTTGTAAAATTTCAGTGGCAGGAAATTATTTTAATTCTGAATATTAAACTTATAGCATTACTTCTTACACTGATAACTGTAAAGTTGTTCAGTTTGTAATATCTATTCAGAACATCTGCTGCAGTCCTGCAGTTGAGAGAGTTTTTTCGTTGCGGGGAACACATATTTGGATTACAGAAAAAAAAAATGCATTTAATCCGTTTTGCCAAAGATTTTTTAAATGTTCAAATTGTTTCATAGCTTTCATATTATGAATTTTATGATAAAAATCTTCAAAAGTATCTTCTTTTTCAAAAAAGTTTTATTTTATGATATGTGCAAGTGAGTCATATTAGACATGACTATTTGAGTGTAACATTTCATAAAAAGCTAAGCCCTCTGAAAAATTTCAAAGTTTTAAGAAAATTGGTTAAATTTCTGAAAACAGAAATATAGTAGAAACGAATTGATAGCGAATATGTCCTAGGTAAGGTTGGACGTTCGAGAATCTAGTAACCCTATGTAAATGACACAATTTTATTATTTCGTTCCTTTATGTTAGCTTGTAACTTATTCAAGCATTTTTTTTTTTTTTTTTGAAATGGGACTTTTTAAGGAATTTTTTTTTAAAAAGGCCTATTTTTATTATGTTCTAATTTAAAAGGCCTGATTATTTGTGTCATTAAATTACTTTCAGAGATTTATTACCAGTTAATAAAATTTCACAATCTGTGCTCTTTTGGTAAAAAATAATACTTATTATTCCCGCTAAATATTAACTCCAAAGTTAAAACGTTTCGGCAGGTTAAATTTAGTTACTTGAAACACAATTGCGTTTATCAGAGGATATTTTGAAAGATGCACTTTGGCCCACTTCCAGTTTTTAGGATCATTGCATTCGGTTAGAGCGCTGCTATAAACTGACAGGGAGTAAAGGTACTGTCTTTTTGAACTTCAGTTCATCCTGTTTAATGTATAGAACTTTTTTCCGAATTTTAATGCTTTTAATGCTCTACGAAAATTTAAATTAATTTCTAAAGATATGGATAATGTAAAATTATAATTTATTTTTTCAGTTTCGCCTTTTATATCAAATAGTTATTTTGAATATACGACATTCATTTCGAGTAATCCCTTCATATTGAAAAGAAAATGTTTAAAAAAAATATCAAAATAAAATAAACTGTTTGATGATCGAAAGCCTTGAGTGAAAACAAAAAGAGAAGAACAAGAGAGAAAACAACCTTATTCTCAAAGATTCTCTTTGAAATTAAAAAGAAAAAAGTCCCTATAACCAAAAAATAGTGTCAAAAATAAACAAGATCCAGCACAAAAACGTTTAAAAAGTCCCAAAAATATATTCCTGATTCATAAGGTTAATTGAAAACATATTTTGAATTATTACTAACATAAAAAATAGGATAAGTATTGATTGATAAATTTTTTATTTAACAACAGAATTTTCTAATCAATAGCAAAACGGTTGATAAGGAAAATTGAAATGTTACCCTCCGATAACCTACATAGACCTGGCAATATGTTTAATTTTTCCATATTAAGCTTTTTTAAATAAATAAGAATGAAATAAATAAAAAACAAAAAGAATCCAAAATGTCAGGATTTATCGTCTTCAAAAAGTTTCAGATGCCACCACCGTGTCCACTTGCCACCAAAAACTATTGATCATGTGTGTCGCTATCTACTAATCACCACGCAAAAAGATATGCAGCTAAGCTTCGTCAAAGTTAAATCCACAATTGAAAATTGTTTTTAAAACAAAATATGACCGTTTCAAGTGTACAATTGAAATATGAAGCCAGGTGCTTCCTTTTTTTAGAGCATTTTTTCGCTTAACATAAAATAGCTTAACATTAATATAGATTTTTTCAGATGTAAGATTTTTTTTGTTTACGACATCGAAATTTGATCTTCAATAATGCGCATGAAAATGTAAAGAAATTCAACAAATATAAATAAACTCACCGGGAGCCTCCGATATTCTTTGTGTAGGAGTATTTTAACTACCGTAATCCGAGGCTACTTGAGCTTCCAGGGGCTACTTGAACCACGGAGGAAAAAATAGTTTAAAATCCGTTCTGGTCCAGTAAAACTCAATGTATAGACTTAGTTGACCTTCTCCCTGAAAGGTAGCAGTACTAGGCAGAGGCTGGTGCATGAAACAAAGTTTCTGCTATTCCCGCCTTTTTCTGATTGAGGATATGATTGCAAGTTGTTTAAACAGTTGTTTTTAGTGTCTGAATACTTCAGCACGGACACAAGGGAGGGGCGATGGGGGCGATCGCTCCCATCGCCCCTCCCTTGAACCGAAATAAAGGAACTTTTGTCAGGTCCTGTCATATTTTCAACATTAAAGTTCCAAAAACGCAATTTTACATAATCTTCGATGGTGTTAGAAGAAAATGAGCTTTTCCCCAGAATTTCTCTGAAATTAAAGTTTTGAAAACGCAATCGTAGCCCATCCCTCATTACTTTGGAGATAGGGACCAGAACGTTCTATAGGAATGTTTTTCGAAATTGAAGTTCCAAATTCTTATTTTTAGACTATCTTAGATTATAGGTTCAAAGACTCACCCTGGATAGTTTTCGAACGAAACACAACTGTAGGACACCTTTGATTAGATAATCGTATGGTCAGTACAGAGGCGATGGGGTTCAGTGTACTTCTTTGAAAGTTTTTAGAAATTAAAGTTCCAAAAATTAAAAAGTAAAAAACAATCGCCCCCTCTATGAACATTTTCTGGATCCGTCCTTGGCAAACTTCCACATGTAAGTTCACGGAAATATCTGATATCATCAAGGCACAAAGCTAGTTTTATATTCCTAGTTTTTATATTCCTTAATAAAATAACAGTGTTTTAAGGTATATAGCTATATAATTAACACAGTAACTAATGAAATTTATTAAACGTGTACTGGTTGCCTTAAAATGAGGCTACTTGAACCCGCGTTCAATTAGCCCCCGATCACATTTCATCACTAAATTATGTTAAATAAGGTTTGTAATCTTTTAAAATGAAGAGGTTAGTTGCTATTTATACCCGATTATTTGCAGTGTATATTCTGGGGGTAAAAAGGGTCCGAAAGTAAAAAAGAGCCCTGGAAGTAGGAAATATGCGGATTGTTCGGAAGAAAAATTACAATTGTGTCTAGATTCAACTAACTCCGGAGAAATGTCTCAAAGAGTGGCAGCAGCCCATTTTGACTTGAGTATATCAATTCTAAAAAGGTAGTTAAAAGACCGTTCACAAAACAAATCGGGGCATCCTGTAAAATTTAGTAGCGAGGAAGAGCAGGCATTAAACAATATCAGAGAAAATAAATCCACTTTCGTTATTAAGGAGAGAATTATTTTTCTTTCTAATAATTATTTATTAACTTTTATTCTTCTTAATAATGAACATTTCAATTCGTTTTCCTGTAGTTTGATTATATTCCTATTTGAGAAATTATGTTTGCCTAGAGATGTAAAATTTCCGGAAATTTTGAAGTGGTGGAAAAAAACCGGTTTTTTACCATTTTTTTCTCGGGAAAATTTGGAAAAAATGGAAATTTTGATTTCTTTATGAATAAAATTTGGGTTACGTAATATTTCTGTTTCTTGGAACATATAAAGTCTTAGTATTAAAAAATATATGCTATCCACATATCTCATCTGTTTGACAGAAATACACATAAAGGTAAGATTAATTAGGAAAAAAAACCTTTTTGTTTTATAACTGAGAGCTTTCATGGTCAAACACCAGAAATAAGTCCAATCGTCATTCAACCATTAATATTGTGTAACGTGTGTCTAATCATAAAAATTACATTTTATATTTTAGATTGCCTTTGAAAATTGAAATATTAATTGAAGTTTCCGACTTTCAAACATGTTTTTTTTTTTTTTGAAAGAAAAATAATACAATGTTACTGCCTGAAAATAAAAGCTATTAACTTCTGATTTTTTCCAAACCAGTCTAAGTCAAAATCAAAACTAAATTGCTTTTTCTTAAGCTGAACTTAAACTTAAACTGGAGTTTCAGTTTATTCATATGGCCGTGCTAAGCACAGTAGTAAAAGTAGTCATACCAGCAGTTTGGAACAAAACTGAGTTATTAGAATCAAGTTGTTCACAGTTTCGTATTTTACATAATAAATAAAATGTTTTAAGGTCATTTGATCAAGAACTTAAAAAAAGAAAAAAGAAAGAAATCTGAATCAAATATATAGAAGAGCGAAACTTGAAAACACAACATCTCAGCTTGAGCCCAACTTCAAATTCCACTTTTTTGCTTAGCACGGCAGTATACAGGGTGCGGCAAAAAAAAAAAAAAAAAAATATCGGACGAAAATTGTATCATTGAATGGAAGAAAGGTAATTTCATTTTAATAAGCGCCTAATTAATTTTTGTCTCTCACTTTATTAGAAAATAGTTTACAATATATTTCCTAGTTTATTTATTGTTTTTCGGTTTTCTTACAATTTTAAATAAAGTACCTGCTATTTTAAGTTGTTTAACCAAGTAGAACGACAGTTCGTTTGCTTGTTGTGCCTCGGCAAACAGTATTCGAAACGGTATGTCGTTTCGAGCGACTTGGAAATGATCGTCGATGTCCGGAAAGTTGACAAATTGAACAATGAACATTTGAGTTAATCGTTAGGACATCCAAAAGTGAGTTCAATGAAATCCTTGGGTTTCCACGAGAGCAATCCTTCGCAAGATGGGAATTTGTAACCGATAAGTGCGACTAAGGGAAAAAACAGCTCAAACAGAAGTTTTACGAGTTCCAAAAAGTTCAGGCATTTGTATGACTCCAAAGATGCCAGAAACGTTTGAGACGGGCCGCAAGACCACGCTGAAAGATATAGTATTCAACCAGCTCATGTCCTCCAGAACAATAAGAATTGGTCTGTAGCCGAGCATCTTAAAAAATGTTAAATATCGCCAAAATCCGAAGTCAGGCTTGGTCTGTGATGGAATCAGCACAAGCGAAAAAAAAAACTCTAGTTTTTGTGGATGAGGGCCGTAAAATGAATCAAAAAGTGAACCAGAAGGACATTTTAGAAGTTATTGTACTTCTGTGGGCCTAAGAGCACTTCAGCAATCTAAACTGGACATTTTCCTGGAACTCCACACCGATTCATATGGGCAAAAAGACAAGAGTGGTGTAAGGCGCATTTTTTTTTTTTTTTTTTTTTTTTGACATGATATTATCTTTTGAGCGGACGCTCTACTCGCTAGAACTCAATCCCATTTATTACACTGTATGGCCTATTTAGGAGTCGAAGGTCTACCCTAAACTACACGTAGTTTCAACTCTCTAAACCAATTGCTTTATAGGGAATAGGATTGAGTAAAGGACTTGTGGCCCTTGAATGAAAAATTCAATAAGCAGTTGTATCTCTGTATTACTGCAAAAGGCTGCTAGTTTGAAACCAATTAAATTTATTGATTGCTAAAGGTCTACTCATATTATTATTTTTTGTGTTTTGTTATTTATTCATTTTTAATGAAGTTTCATGGAAAATTGCTTGTTCGGTTTTTTTTTGCCGCACCCTGTACATTTGATTCGCACAGTCAGCAGTCAGAAGAAACATAGTTTTGTGGTTGATGTTATTCTTGTTTGTTTCATGAAGAAGGAAAATAAATTCTTCACTAAGGTTATTGGTTTAAGCTTTTTTGCAAAAAGTATTATTAAACGTTTTTTGATCTATATTCAAATTATATTATCATACAAAAACTTGCATTAAGGTTAGACAGTATTTTAACATAAAGCGGGGGGGGGGGGGGAATTGCATCACAATTTAAGTGGGAAAAATTTCTAATCACTTTTTGCTGAAAATTTCAATTAAAACCCTGAAAAGTTGAAAAAATTAATTTTTTTTTTCAGTTTTTCCGAAGTGAAAATTTACCCCTTCGGAAAAAATCGTTTTTTTTACCGTTTTTTTTTCGGAAATTTTCCGTTTTTTTCCCGACTGTTTTCATCTCTATGTTTGCCTAAAAATATTTTTTTTTGCATACGTTGATTTTATATTACTTTATATGGTAGAATCCATGTCAATTCAACAAGAGGTGTAACATGGTCTCGGATTTTTTATAATTTAACATATGTTGAAATTCATGAAAAATTAAGAAATACGTTTTTCTTTTTGTTTTGCCCAAAAATATTCCTGGGTCGAGATACAGGCCGCCAAAGATGTCGGTTCTGTCATGATTTCTCACTTGGGATTTTCGTCAAAATTTTCAAAGTTCATTATCTCAGGAACGGTAGAACATATTTTGTTGCGGTTTGTTTTTTTAAAAGGTTTTTTTTCTTGTTTAAAAACATATGCAACATTTTGAAATATGTGCTTTAGTTTTTTTTCTACAATCTTTTTTAAAAAAAGTTAAAAATAACTTTTTTTGATTTTTCACAAAAAGGTCAATTTAAAAAAATTTTCATTTTTTTTAGTTTATTAGCACCACTGAGCATTAATGTTCCCTGAAAAGGAGAGCTTCCACTTTTTCGTTTAAAAGATTTTAGAGGCATTTGAAAAAATGAGGGTTTTTACGGAACTCTTTACGTAATTGCAGACCTGAAAATTCAAAAAAAAAAAAAAAAAAAAAAAAAAAATCGCAACAAATGGCCAGAGAATACTTTTATTTAAGTTATATAGCGAAATTTTCATTTTGAGTCTCCACTTTATCCAGAAGTTTTATTTTTGATGAAAACAAGAACGCAGCTTCCAGCCGATTCGCTGCATTTCCCCACACAACCTCTCAGCGTAGCGCCGAGAGAATCATTAAGCGCAATATGCCATCTTGTTCTCACTAAATACATTATCCTGGATAAAATGGCGAATCAAATGACTGAGTTTAAAGTGTTCTCTGACCACTTGTTGCGAATTTTTTTTTTTTTAATTTTCAAGTCTGCCATTACGTAAAGAGTTCCTTAAAAACCCTCATTTTTTTAAATGCCTCTAAAATCTGTTAAACTAAAGAAATTTAATATTATCATTATCTTAACCAGGATTTTTACCTAACTTAAAAATGTCGATAGAACGAATCTAGTAGCCGCAATACTCAAAAAAGTTACGAGCAAACGGCAAAACTTCGCCAGATCCTAAATTTATTGATTGCTTGTACTTGTATTAGCAGTCGTATATGTAAGCAGTTCGTTTTCGCATTTTGTTGTAACTTTATTTTCCTCTAGCAACTATAATTCTTGAACTTCTTTCCGATATTATTTCGATTAATTCAGAAAATTATGTGAATTTAATGGAAATTTGTGACTCTAAAAAGTGTTATGTTTAACCTAATTTAAAGACAAGAGATCTAGGTTGTTTTTTTTGGGGGGGGGGGGGATTTTGCACCATTGAGCTTGGGGGGATGAGCACCCCTGTGCTTAAAAGTGGTAAAAACAAAGTTATCTGTGCACATTATGGGTTTAATTTACAAATCAGTATAAAAGTCGCAAAAAATATAAAATATCGGGTGAAATTTCGGGATTGAGCAATGAAAATTGCTTATTGTCGTCAATTCACCCAATGTCTGACGTTCGTCAACTCTATTGTCTTTGCGATTGGTAAATAACGAGGCACGTGATAATTCGCTGCGTGGCCAATGAAAGTCATTCACTCGAGTTAAATAATATTGTCTCATTTTTTTTGCATGTATAAAAAAAGTATTAGTTTTTTTTTGTTTCATTAATATTTAGTATTTTTTGGCGATAAAAAATTTAGTGACACTTTTTATTTGTTGCTTTTTTTGCTGGCAATTTCGTTTTGATTTGATTGTTTAAAGTTATTGTTTAATATTTAACTTTAAACACCTAGCTACTGTGGTTTTGAATGATTTTAAAGCGTATTGAAGTTTTGTTCTGCTTTTTTCTTGGAAGAGGGAATTTTGAAAGAGAGTTGTAGTTATTACATCAGGATTGTTTATTACTACACATAATACCTTTGGAAGCTTAGATAAAATTATTTGCGCACATTTTAAGTAACGAAACAGATTTTTTAAAGTTTCGCAGTGGGAAGGGAAATTTCCATACACTCAAAGAGCTTTTTGTTCTTACTTTATAACACGAGCACAACTGTATGGGTATAGCCATGGGCGCCCATATGCAAAATTTAAAGGGGGGCGGGGCTCAGATATTTTCCCCATGGTTTAGCAGGATATTTTCTCCATGGAAAACAATTTTAGTACAGATTAGAGTTTTTACAATTTGACATTTTTTATAACTTATTCATTAATGGCTGGAGAAGATATGTTCTTACATTTTTGAAAAGAAAAAAGTACTAAAAGCAAGAAAGCTCTGATTTCTAAGGGGGGGGGGCGCTTGAGCCCCCACTTCCCCCCCCCCTATATGAGCGTTGATGGGTATAGTTAGCTATATATAAAACACAAAACATATTCAAAGGACATAAAATGTTTACAGCAGGATCAATCAATGTAAAATCAAAACATTTTTAGAAATTTTCGTCCCACGCCATTTTTGATTTTGAGAAATTTGGTAGTAATATGTATCAAATATAAATCTGTACCTACTCCAAAGTTGTAATATTTTTTTTTCTTGGAAAATTGTATTCCTATCACATAATTTTTTTTTTTTTTGCTCCGCGGATGAGTTAAATTTAGCATTTTTAATTATTTTTCTACTGTTTGACCATCGATTACATGGAAAGGCTAATATCCGGTTTATAGGTGGAAATGGATATCTATCTATTAGGACGTATCTATTAGTTTATTGGGGTGTTAGTTGGTTTGCTTCAGATGTGCACTTTTGCCTCTCTATTATTTAGCATTAGTTTTGTAAAAATGAAAATTTACTCGCTGCAACATTTTTTAAATCTAAAGTAAATTCGATCTATATTCTCACGGCAAAAATTAATTGATTTATATTCACAACAAAGTTTTGAGCTTACCATTTTGCTTTTATGTTCCTGAACGAAATGAAAATATTGTATTTTCTTTTTGTTGTTTCCATGGTAACTATTTTTAATTCCATTAATTTTATTGTTGAGAATGCAATAAATGAATAAGGAACTAGTGACATTATAAAACGCGTGCATCGAAATCCTATCATTATTTTCCCTTCTCCCCTGCTAGATTCATTCAGACAGAATCGACTTTACTTAGCAGATTGCCGAATTACATACAATCCGTGGTCAAACAGTAAGAACTCCGTAGATGGAGCAAACCTAACCTGGAAGCATTGGGAAGGTTACGAAGATCCTAATCACAGCATTACGATGCTGCCAGATTAGGTTTGCCCCCCAACTATAATAAATTTATTTAAATTAGTAAAAAGATAAAACGCAGCTTTTGTAAAGTTGAAAAAATAAACTTTTATTTGTTCATAAAAACAAATGATTTCAGTTAAGTCTAACTAGAAATTTTTGTGAGTCAAACTCTGGTACAAAAAGTGCCGTTTTCGGAATTTTGAGCATAAAATAATGTCTATGGCGAACTTACGGCAGGATATTTTTTTTTCTGTTGCAGTTACGGATACTAGAAGTGCAGGAAACGCACTAGCTTCTTACCTTAGCCTTTTCAAGTTTTTATCATTTAACCCACCGCCATTTTTGAGGACTGAAAAAACTAAACATTTTTTAAAAAAGTTTAATAAAATTTAAGCAAAAGTTTTTTCATAACAAAGGTCGATCAGCATCAATTCATTTTTTCCCCCATAATTCTAATATGCATAACTAACTGCAACAGCAAAAAAAATAGTCTCGTACTATAAGTCACTTATTGCATTTTTGGTTTTCCCCGTAAAAGTAAAAAAAAAAAAAAAAGAAGAAAAAAATTTCGAAGAAGGCTTAGTGCATCTTAAAAATATCACTAAAAACAAAAAAGTGAGAAATATTTTTAAAAAAAATATCGAAAAATAAAACAAAACACATTTTAGCCAGCAATCGTTGGCTACATCATCAAAGCTGAAAAACGTATAATTTCTTTTACTGCTATTCACATCGTGTTTCCAGAAAAAGTGGCGTTACGGGATTGTGGCGAGAAATATTTTATCCTGGAAACCCCTATCTCTCTTGTTTAACGGAGCATTTTTTCCAGCTTTTGGCAACCCTTCCAAAAGTCTGCTACGCACCTAGACTAATAATAAGAGTAGACCGAGCTTTCCCAGACTTGCTGATGAAAAAATTGGTTCATGGATACACCATGTGACTAGTGGAAAGCTTGGCGAAAACTTTGGCAGCGTGGTTGATAGATGGCAACATTATCTATAGTTTGGCACTCGACATGTATTTTAAGACGTAATGTGTTTTCATTATAATTTTTTTCCAGGTGCAGAGATTGAACTGTTTTCCTTTTAGTTATGCTATATTTTGACATTAGTAATTAGTTTTTAATCACAGTTTTCAGTAACTTTTATTTCATTTGGAATTGCTACGTCAGCGTTGGCGTGAACGTAATGGCGTAAACGTTTTGCGTTAACGCAAAAATGTACTAATCGGTATCTTAAATTGAGATTGTAGGCAAAAATCTTACCGTTTGCCGATTCTTTTGGGGAGCTTGCATCTTTAATCGCTTCGAGAGTTATTGAAATTGATTAAAGAAAACGCACAGTACTATCTAAACGAAAAACTCGCTATATTAACAAAATATTTACAACTTAGAATAACAAATTTACAAATCGGACTCCATAAATGATCATTCTTCCGAGTTCCATCAATTGTAATTATTTTATTTCTCGCGATCGTCTGCAACGATCAACGCCCGCTGTTGCTAGGATATCTACCAGTCACATGGTTTGGTTTATGAGCGGCAAAAGGGTTGCCATAGCTCGGTCTATTCTTATTATTAGTCTATGGCTACGCATGGAAAATCACCGTTTTCTGAGCTCGCTACACAAAATTATAATTCATTTCTCTAATAAATGTTTTTTTTTTTTTTATTCCATAGAATTATACTCTTAATTTTCTCAAAGTTTTTTTTTGGAAATTGGCAACACATATTTTGTCTTTTCAATTTTTAGAACTTCGATACATTTTGCAACGCGGAATGTTTTAAACTTTTTATGGTTTACTTATATCAGATTTTTCACTATTATGTGATTTTATTCATCATTCTTTTAATTATTTATCTTTAAAAATACCTATTTCAAGTTATATACATTTAAAAGTTAGCTATTTCATATTTGTTGGATTATTTATTTGGATTCTTTTCGCAGTAATTATTTCCTTCAAATTATATTATTCCACTTCAATTTAAAATTTAATAGTTACCATAATAATGGATTTAGTAGGTTTAAATTAAAATTTTTAGTTACAACACTGCTGTTTGAATGGATCTTTTTATATGACTTATTAAAGAGATCATTTTAATTTTTTATTGAATTTTTATGTTACCTAACGGCATTTTCTATTTATTTGATGGATTACTTAAGACATTTATTGGCATTTATACCCACCTTTTAATGTTGTTTAATTTAGTTAGAACTTTATGTTACAATGCTATGCACAAAAATGAAAAACATATTTTAACATTAACGGTAGATTTTTCTAAATTTCAGAGCAAAACAGTAGTTGATCAAAAAAATTCTAAAATTTGTAAACAATGTTAAACTTTAACATTGTTTTCTAATTACAAATTAAAAGTTAAGGGTAAAAATGAGGGCTCTCATTTGAAAATTTTAACTTTATGATCATTTAAGTATGCAGAAAACCCCTCAACAAGAATTTTATTTTATTGGCCACATTATTCCTAATAAACTGATTTAAAAATATTCAATATGCAGTATGAAAAGGGCTAGTTTTTAAATCAGGTAACTTAAAGTGTATTTTTGACCAGTTAAAATATTTTGGCTTGAGTCTTAAGGAAAAAAACTCAAACTTTGATATTCCAAATCCCAATCTCTCTAATGTATATTAGTACGGAAAAATTAAGAAAATTGCAATGAGATTTAACATATATTTAGTTCTATGTTTCTAGAAAAAGAAACAAGAAGTTCTGTCTAGAACTAGACGAGCCTACTTTCCCGTATACCCATACTACTTTCTAGTACCTGATCAATATTCTCAAAAATAGCTAAAATCGCGAATTTTTTCAAACATATTTTTAAAATACTTTAAGCTGATTTCTAGGAATAAAATATATTCCTCACTCATCTAAAAAAATTAAATGCTTAAAAAAAAATAGCAGCTACTTTTAAACAAAGCAGCTAATACACTTTTTTACATTAAAAAAATCTTTAACTGCTTTCAAAACGAAAAAATAATATTTAAAATTAATAAGCTCATTAAAATAAATACATCATATCAAAAAAAAAAAAAAAAAATCGTTTCTTTTTCCCCTGTTGCCAAAAACAATTTTTTAAATGAATTAATGCACTTACCAAAATAAATAAAAACAATAAAATTTCAACTTAAAAAAATATTTTTCATTGTCAAAAAAAAAAAAAAAATCGTCTGCGTATATTTTTATGTAGAAACATAAATGACTTCAAGTTTATTCGCCGAAAACTGAATAACTAAATTAAAACTTAAGCGTAAAAATAAAAACAAGTCAGATCAACAATAATTATTTCACAGTCAAAACCATAGCTGTGGAGTCGGAGTCAATCTCATTTTGGGGTAAATTAGTCGGAGTCGAATATCTAAGAATCGGAGTCAGTCATTTGTCCTCCGTGTATAAATTTTTGCCAAAGCTACGAAGTCAGAGACAAGTCGGGGAGTCGGAGTCCGATTAATTGTCGGGCATAGGAGTCGGAGTCAAGTGCCCCTAAATTCTCGGAGTCGAAGTCTGAGGTTTGGCGTCAAGAGTTATTTCCAACAAAATTTGTTTGAAAAAAATCCGCCTTCAAGTACGGAATCTACATTGACTTTCAGTTTCCCCGTAGGCGCTAATGTTAAGGGATTTGAACTGTTCAAAATTGAACGGAAAATTGTTCAAATCAAAAAGATATTTTATTTACAAGTTTTTCATCAAACGCTTTTTCCTACAAAGTTTGTTTGAAGCAAATTCGCCTCACAGTTCGGAATTGCCTTGAATTTCCCCGTAGACGCTAATGTTAAGTGTTTTTGAACTGTTCAAAATTGAACAAAAAATAGTTCAAATCAAAAAGTGAAATATGGGAATGAGGTGTACTCGCGAGATCTTTCGAACAAAAAAAAGTTTGTTCGAATCGGACTCTTCATTCAAAAGTTATTAGGGGGGGGCAGACAGACCGACAGACATTTTTCCCCACATCAATACTATACTTTCCAATTTTTAATTTTTCAATATTTATTTAATTATTTTATTTATTTTTGACTCTTTTTTGCCTTTTTGCGATATTTTTAAGATGCATTAAGCCTTTTTTCATGCTTTTTTCTTCTTTTTCTGACTTTTACTGGGAAAGTAGGCTAAAAAGAAATATTTATAAGAATAACATGTATTTCTCTGTAAACTTCTAACATTGACGAAAGCAATATTGGTTGGGTGAATTAAAGTAAATGAATTCGAACCGTTTCATTTCTTACGCAATATAAACAGCAACGTTTTATTGTTGATATCCATAGTTATTGAAATAAACGCCTAATTATCAAAATGTCAGTAAGTTCCATTGAAATGTAAAATGATCGATCAAAAAATAAAATAATATTAAAAGCTTTTCTGGTAACCACCAATCTTGCCATAAATCAATTGATTTAAGATAGTTTGCAATTGTTCATTCGAGTGGTCGATTTTCGGGATATTTCAATAGCTGAGTTTGTTGATATTTTTTTTACTACCGTCGACACGAAGCAAGAGACTAGGCGCTTAATAAGTTTTTCTGAGTTTATTGGTGTCGCTGAAATCAGACTATTTCTACCCTAAATTTTGCGACAGCGCCAAAATTCAGCTATTGAATATCCTCTGGTGTGTGTAACATTATGAAGTCTTCCTGTTTCCTATAATCGATGTTTCCTTTTTTTTCGCGTTTTGTTTTGCTTCATAACGTTATGACGGCAATAAAAATTGCCTATTTTCTCAGCAATCGATTTTGTTTCGAAACAGTAATGGGACTATTACTGAGATTCTTACACTCAATTATACTGAAAAAAATAGAAATTAACACAAATTAAAATTTTTGACATGCAGTAAAGTTTGTCTTACAACTCTGGCAAACCTGTTTCTCACTGTGCATACTGGCTAACATTATTATCGTTACTTCGAAGAATATATACTAGGGCGTGGTGAGCTATATAGTAGGTGTTTTTTAAAAGCTTTCTTAATTCTTGCACAACCCTGTCCCGCTTGGTGAGTTTGTCAGCCAAGCCGTTTAATTGTTGCCTAAAACAAAAATGAATCGTAATTAAAAGTTAATTGTTAATAAAGTTTGCAAAAAAATCTATTTAAAAGTTGGACTTAAGAAGGGATTTGTGAGATTTAGTTTTTAAAAAACTTTTCAAGTGATACAGGTTTTTAAGTCTTTCTTTAGTTAAGTTTCATTTTAAAAGCATTTTTAAAAATTTCTTTGGCATATACTTGTTTTATTACTCTTCAGTACCATTTTACATACAAAAACGAGCTGATGTGTGCATCACATGACTTCCTTTTACTCCAATTTAATGTTATTTCTTTATTATTGGCATTTTTAATGTGATTCAATAGTTTACTCTCTAAATATCACCAACAGTGGCGAAATTGAAACCAGATTTAAATTTTAAAAAATTGCCAAGTTTGTCGCCAAGTTGGCGAAAAAACTTGGCGACCAAAATACTGGCGATATATCGCCAAGTGTCCGCCAAATTATAACACCACTTGACTTTATATCGAAATTAACAATAATTTCCCCACAAAAAAGGGGCAAAAGACCCCTTTAAAAACACGCGAATGCAACCGGAAAGGGGGATGCACAACTAGACCCCACTAGGAGTCTACATACCAAACTTCAACTTTCTAGGACATACCGTTCTTGAGTTATGCGACATACATACGCACATCCGCATATACATACATACATACATACCTACGTGCAGTTTTCACGAGAAAACTCGTTGTTCTTAACTCGGGAATCGTCAAAATGTCTATACGTTCTTAGGCACTTATCCACGTGCGGTCAAGTTGAAAAAAAAAAAAAAAAAAAAAAACTCAACATTCATTCGGGGATGAGTAAAATGGAAATTAAGGTCGATTTTTGAATGATTTTTTTTTTTTTTTTTGCAAATACAATACTTCCTTTTTTGTAAAAAGAAGTAAGAAGGCGTTTTTTCAAACAAATGAATACATAAAAATATTTTAATTATAAAACGCCCCTTGATAGATGAACTTGACCAAAGCATAACGCCTAGAAGCTTGAGAAAACATAAATACCATTTTTGTACAACCTAGCATTTTTTTTAATACATAGAACAACCAAATTTGTTTTCAGAAATTAGTTTTAATCACTAAAAAGGTTCACTTCAGCAAATTTGCATCCGAAGTCCATTTCGAGAGAAATTTAGTTGGTATTGGAAAACGAGAAAGTGATCTCGTTTAGTTCTGATTGCTATTTTTTTAGCCTACTTTCCCAGTAAAAGTCAGAAAAAGAAGAAAAAAGCATGAAAGAAGGCTTAATGTATCTTAAAAATATCGCAAAAAACAAAAAAAAAGTCAAAAATATATAAGATAATTGAATAAATATTGAAAAATACTTAACATTAGCGCCTACGGGGAAATTCAAGGCAATTCCGAACTGTGAGGCGAATTTGCTTCAAACAAACTTTGTAGGAAAAAGCGTTTGATGAAAAACTTGTATATAAAATATCTTTTCGATTTGAACAATTTTCCGTTCAATTTTGAACAGTTCAAATCCCTTAACATTAGCGCCTACTGGGAAACTGAAAGTCAATGTAGATACCGTACTTGAAAGCGGATTTACTTCAAACAAATTTTGTTGGAAATAGCTCTTGACGCCAAACTCCAGACTTCGACTCCGAGAATTTAGGGGCACTTGACTCCGACTCCTGTGCCCGACAATTAATCGGACTCCGACTCCCCGACTTCGACTCTGACTTCGTAGTCTTGGCAAAAATTTATACACGGAGGACAAATGACTGACTCCGATTCTTAGATATTCGACTCCCGACTCCTTTATCCCAAAATGAGATTGACTCCGACTCCGCAGCTATGGTTTTGACTGTGAAATAATTATTGTTGATTTGACTTGTTTTTATTTTTACGCTAAAGTTTTAATTTAGGTATTCAGTTTTCGGCGAATAAACTCGAAGTCATTTATGTTTCTACATAAAGATATGCGCAGACGATTTTTTTTTTTTGACAATGAAAATTATTTCTTTAAGTTGATATTTTATTGTTTTTATTTATTTTGGTAAGTGCATTAATTCATTTAAAAAACTTTTTTTGGCAACAGGGGAAAAAGAAACGATATTGTTATTATTTTGATATGATGTATTTATTTTAATGAGCTTATGAATTTTAATTATAATTTTTTCGTTTTGAAAGCTGTTAAAGATTTTTTTATTGGAAAAAAGTTTATTAGCTGCTTTGTTTAAAAATTGCTGCTTTTTTTTTTACGCATCGATTTTTTTAGATGAGTGTGGAATATTTTATTCCTAGAAATCAGCTTAAAGTGTTTTAAAAATATGTTTGAAAAAATTCGCGATTTTAGCTATTTTTGAGTATATTGATCAGGTACTAGAAAGTAGTATGGGTATACGGGAAAGTAGGATCGTCTAGTTCTAGACAGAACTTCTTGTTTTTAAATTTTCTTACATTCAACTAAGAAACTTTGATTGGCATGACGGAGAATAAATGCCTTTTATTTTTCAGTCACTCTAAATACTATACAGTCGACTCCCGTTACAACGCGATTCGAGTTACGCGAAATGGCTATAACGCGAGTTTTCACGGGAAACGTATTTTAGAGCAAACGCGAATTCCTCGCTCGTATCACGAAAATATTTAGAAAGGAATCCTGGTGTTAAGTATAGGTTTCGTTGTTGATTACTAAATATTAAATCCTTGAATGTACTTTCATCCTTTTATTAGCATCACTGACTAAGCAAGTTCCCACACAGCACTAGTTCAAATATATCGCTTGATTTGTATTTACAAATAACTACAACATTTTTCATAAGTCTAATTTATCTATTGTATCTACTGTGCAACTGTTATATTAAAGCGCTTCATTATTTCTACACACTGTACGTATCGTACTGTTTTATTTTATGTCTCTCTCACCCCCTGCTTTTGTGCATCGTAACAGTATTTTATGTTGAATAATTGAAAATTCAGCTCACCTTATGTAAGGAACGGTAATATATAGCTGAGCAATGGTCTGAAACAGTTTAAGGGGTGTTTAAAAATGGATAAAATAATTGGGTATATTAATAAAGAATCCGTATTACAAACCCTTTTTCACAACGCGAAAGGTCTTGGAACGCATCCCTCGCGTAAGTCGAGACTCGACTGTATTCTGTATCCAACATTTTCTCTATTCATATATATTTTTAAATGCTTTTTGAAGAAGCCCTTTCGGAAAATAAGTTAAGATTAAAAATTAACTGAGAGGAGAAATCTTTCTATAAATTCAGTTCCTTCATTTATATTTCTTTAATCCCACTGGGTATACAGTTTTTTATGTTTTACTTCATACTATGACATCACTTATTTTTGTTTCTAGGCAAAACATTTATAACTTGATGGTTGACTAAATAAGCTGAAGAATAAGGACTAACATTTCCACGGTAGACAGTAGGCTCCCATGACCCCAATTTCGTAGAGGGTCAAGAAGCCAAGATGGGGGTTTCGGACGAAGAATCGGCCCCGACGTTTACCAAGAAGCCTTCCCTTAGGCAAGAAGACGATGGCAACAAACTCGTATTCGAGTGCCAGTTGATCACAAACCCCAAATGTACCATACAGTGGTACAGGGGGGACGTGAAACTGGACGATGACCACCGGACTAAAGTGCGCATGAATGAAATAGGCCCTAACAAATACAACGTGAGCCTCGAATTGAATGATGTGTTCGAAACGGACGCAGGAATGTACAAAGTGACTGCCAAGAACAAATTTGGAGATGTGTCAGCTTCCATTAACCTTAACTTCAGTCGTAAGTATTTTCTGATATACTTATCAAAAAGAAAAAAAAAGAGCCTTAATGTAAAAGCTGGCTGAAAACTAGGGTAGCACCAACCGGAACAACTTTGCCAAATGGGATGTCTTTGACAGTTTTTGAAAGTGATGATATTTTGTTAATTTCCGTTACCAGCTATTAGATGTGGTAGTGTCAGTGTGCATTGAGCAGTTAAAATACTACGGCATCTATTAGCTAGTTTTGGAATATAGTAGGGCGCCAAATATCAACGTTCTCAAAAAAAAAAAAAAAAAAAAAGGCTAAGATGTTTCACTTGGTAAAAAGTTCTCCCGGTTGGTGCTGCTTTATTTTGCAAAATGATGGTTGGCCATCCAATCCCAGCCATTGAACTATGTCGACTGAGTAGTGTGCTCCAGCTGAAAAGAAGCCGAAACTTCAACTTATGCTTCAACTAAGCTACAGCAAACTATCGATTGAACGAGATAACTTCAGTAGCCCAAATTAAAAAGCTTCTTGTATGAATAGAATGCAAAAGAGTAATTTTTTAAAAACTGCATAAGAAACAGTGTATTTATCCTCAAGTTTAAAAAATTAAAATAAAGTTACTCATAACGTATTTTTTCCCCAGAGAAATCAAAAATGGTCTGTGTGATGAAGTATATGTTGCTGATTTTGCTAACTGAATCGGTACAAATCAATTTTGAAATTTGATAGCTATAGTTTGTCTCAGATAATTTGAGCTATGACCGAGACAATGTCTATTTCTAGACCAGTTATTGAAGCGATTTGAGTTAGAGTACTTTTGAAAAGCTAATGCAAGGTAACCCCAACTCAACTTAACCTTCAATTACCTCTCCCTATTACCCCCTAAAACAGGCAAACGTTGTCAAAGTCATGACTCAAGTTATCAAAGCGGCACTATACCTGAGTCATCACATGCACTCAACAGTCGAAGCGCAACGTTTTGCATTTTTAATTTCAAATTTATTGTATGTGTCCCGCCTTATGTGGATGGTTATTTTTTATTTTCATTTAATAACTCTATATTAGATATCTCTTTATGCTAGTTTTAACTCCAAAGTAGTACTCTGGTTGAATCCTAGATCCATGTTATAACACTTACTCCCAGATATTTCATTGAAATACCTTGCGTTAAAAATTCAGAAAAGCACCAACTTTCACCTCGATTCATATAGCACAGAAGACTGTAAACTTTTCTATAACCGTTTTCTGTGTCTAATCATAAAAAAAATATACATTAAACCTTAAAATTCTTTAACTCTTAGAAAGGAATCTTAACGATAAGATAGTTTCAGTTCGTTATCTTCCTGAAAGAAATTGCGATTTTAAATCTTTTTAGCGTGTGGTACGTAATTCCATTTAATTTTCAGACGATGAATGTGTATGTATGTCCGAATATTTATTTGGTGTACATTTGTGTAAATATTTATGCTATTTATGTTTTTATAGGTATGCTTCAGTTTTTCATTCAATAAAATTCGACGCTACAAGTAGAGAACAGTTTAAAAATAATCAAGCTTTCTTTGCGTAACTTCAGTTGAAATCCTTCTGAATGAGGAAAAACTGCTTACCTTTCTTAAACCAAATTCGAAATTCAAATTTTCAAAACTTAATTTACATTAAAACCGAAAAAAAACCGGCGCTATAGCAAAAAATTGAGGCAGAGATATTGCAACCGCGAAATTTTTTAAAAATATTTCCTTCTTATAATTTTAAAAACCACCTAAATATTATAAATTTGATTTTATTGACTGTTATGCATTTCGTATAATAACGTTTATAGCTTGAAAATTATGGTCTCAGAAAAAGTTAGCGAAATTCCAGTAATTATCCTAAAACAGATTCTGCGAATTAAAAATCTCACATAACATCTTTTCAAAACTACTATCATGTAATGAAAGAAGGAAAAAAAAACTAAAAGCATCAGTGCTAAAAGAATTATAAAAAGCATAAAACAGCATGAAATGGGCACAACATTTTGCAAAAGCAAAAACTATAAAAACAAAAATGGTTCAAAATAAATCAAAATTGAGATAATATTGAGGAAAATAATTTTGAAAGTTGCCTTCTAAAAATATGGAGATTTTTGTTTATCCTTCTAATTCACTTTTGGAGAAAATACGTGACTCTTTAAACTTTTACATTTATTTGTTATACTAAAAGTTTTCCTCTTCTACTTTCCTGAATATTATTCTTCCTATGGCAGATTTTTCTTTGCA
Organism: Uloborus diversus; assembly: GCF_026930045.1. Lineage (NCBI taxonomy): Eukaryota > Metazoa > Arthropoda > Arachnida > Araneae > Uloboridae > Uloborus > Uloborus diversus. The sequence continues at coordinate 33,924,076 of NC_072736.1, forward strand.
CCCAAAAATACACAACTATAAGAAACCATTCCCTTTTTATAACAACAGCTCTCTTTGGAAACAATACGCAGGCAAAATTTCACCAGTGTCGTTTTTACAAACACATTGTTAATAGAACTACGTTTTATTCTTTACTAATAATAAAGCTGAAAGTCTCTCTGTCCGGAAAATGTCTGTAGGATGTCTGGATGTCTGGATCTCTGTGACGCGCATAGCGCCTAGACCGCTTGGCCGATTTTCATGAAATTTGGCACAAAGTTAGTTTGTAGCATGGGGGTGTGCCCCTCGAAGCGATTTTTTGAAAATTCAATGTGGTTCTTCTTTTATTCCAATTTTAAGAACAAAAATATCATAAGATGGACGAGTAAATTACGAAATTATCATAACGTGGAACCGTAACATGGGTACAAGCCAATTGGCGAGAAGATTCACCATACATTATTTGTAAATATACAGGCGAACCAAAAGTACTTTTAATTTTTCTATTACGGGCAAAGCCGTGCGGGTACCACTAGTACGTTATAACCATTAACATGACGAATTCTTGCCGTTCTATATCACAGTAAAAGCAGAACAGACAAGTTGAGTTGTTTCGGCTTGGGTTAAAGGCTTAGTAGTTATTCTTTTATTATTTCAAGGCTGATATTAATCTTCACAACCTGCGCTTGCCTATCACCTGGCGAAAACCAATTTCATATTGGTCTATGAAAAGATAACCCTAAACTTTCTCTATCAAAATGCTTACTCAGTGGAGAGAATAAAGTACAGTTTTCCGCTGACTTTTGAATATTTACGATTTCAGATGAGCATACTACAATTGAGTTTAAAAAATGTTCCATGAAAATGGTTTTGGTATCTAAACATAACGATTAAAAACGCTTTTGAACAAATAATTTTCAAAAAGTTCCCAACCAAAGGGTTACAGGAATAAGTGTATTAGCTCTCAACGCCTTTGCAAAACATGAGATATCGTTATAATAGCTCCGATTAATTACTTAATGAATTTCAAAGGTTAATTATGACGCTTTCATTCATTTATGTTTAACTTTTTGGAAAACTGATATATATATAGTTAGATGACGAGTGTGTATTAGCAAAAAATCAGTCACAAACACATTATGAGATTAATGTACCAGAACTAAAATGATCTAAATTCACTTTCAATAATTGCGTGCACTTAAAGGTTTTCAACGCCATGATATAAAGAAACTCTGCATAATTTTATTTTTATAACATAACAGTATAAATGACCAAAAGTTAAAACTATTGAAAAAATGCTGAACTTACAATAGTGTGTTTTACAACCCCCCCCCCCCCCCATACATGACTATTGCAACCAATAACATCAGTTAATAATCTCATTCAGTGCTATTTTCCAAAAATAAGTAAAAAGAGGTTGAGCGCTGAAAATTAAGCAAATCTGCTCGAACTAATACATCACACAAAACAAATGAGCTAAAAAGTAACTTTTGAATCTCGCTTGTTAAGAGAAGTCAAAATATTTTGAAATCTAATGCCAAAAGGAAACTGAAGCATTATTTAAAGGAAAGTTAAAAGCGTTCTGTCAGAAAAAAATAAGCAAAAAGCTAGAAATCAGAAGTTGAATAAATATGTTTTGCTTTCCTGGGATGAGTGCCAGGCGCATGTCTTCCAAATTTAAAAAGGAAAGGCGTGAAAAAGCCAATCACGTCTTAAAAATAAACCGTATTTTGATTTAGCTTGATCGAAAAAATATCGTTGCTACATTTGGCCATTTGTTTTGAGCTGAAATGTATGCTTACTGACAAAGGTTGAAGTATCAGGTTAACTCTTTGCGCTTTCATCTCCCATAAAATTTCAAAGATATCTTTTACCGCAAGTTTTAGTGCTGTTATTAACTAAGTTTAAAATTCGAGACATCCTAGGAATTCACTTCAGAAACTTTTGCAATAGAGTCTTTTTACATATATTTTCCTGACGTAATAAGAACAGTAGCGCACTGAGGTATGGTTAGAGTTAAGTAACACAAATTTCAAAAACCGATGCCAACTATTTTAGATGAAATTTATGAGATGTGATGTCTATGGCAGAAGAACTTTGAATTTTAAACTGTAACTTTTAAAAAATTTTAATGTGAAACTGTTAATGGCTTCTTTTTCATTCCGGTTTGAAGATCAGACTGAACTTTCTTTAATGTTTTGTCAGTGTTAATTAGATGGCAAAGTTGTTCATAAACTATGACTTTATTAACAGGTAGCCTAAAGAGTATGTAAGGATTAGAAACTAGAATTTCTTGATATATAACTTGTTTCAAGTAAAAATTGCTAACGCAAACTAAATAACATGACAGCGACAAAAATAAAATGAATAATTATTTTTAGACATTCTGTTCATGTACTCATTTTATTAACTTAATGGCACAGGAAATTCACGCACAAATATCCACAAAACAGACTTACAACTAATAAAACTAAACACATAGTCAAATTAAACAAGACACTTTTGAATTACTGCATGGAAATTATTCGGATAATTTTTCGTAAATGATTTTGCATTGGAATCTACTGAGCTACAGAACTAACTGAAGTTGTGTCTATCACTTAAATATAAAATGTTGGAATTAGCGGTTTCCTGTACAAAATATATTGTACAGCTCACTGGCTAGTTATTATTAAAGCCGGTGTATCAGCATGCAGTGAAATTTTTAATAATATTAATACAAGAGTTTAAATCTTCACCAGTTTTACCTTGTCTGTATCTCCAAATCTCTTTATCTAAATTATTCATTATTTCCTGTGATTTCGAGATAGATAGACTGGACTAACACCGTTTTAAAGTTGACACATATTTTTCAGTGTTTGCTTTGAGCGGTTGTTCGTAAAATGTCGAAGATTTCTTTTTTTCTTTGAGAATTTAGTGAAAGTACATGTATTATGAGAAATATGAGAAAAAATACTCAGCTTCAGAGCATACATTAAATCAAAAGTAGGAAAGAAATCAGTGAATGCGCATAACTTTTATCAGTGCCAAGTAAAACTGCATTTCCCCATAGCTTTCAGCAACTGTTGACATTTGCTGAATTTGTAGCGCATCTTCATCTTCACGAGGGTTCAAAGAAAATAATCGTCATTCTGAGACACAGCAAAATGTATCTTTCGAAACTAGATCAACGAAAAAATGGGAGTTTTATCTAGAAAGTGTTAAATTTTGTCTGATGAATGACAAAAGGCAAACTGCGTTTTAGCTAAATTATAGAGAAGAACACTCGAAGCTCTTCATTTCATTCAAATTCATCTCAGATTTAACAACAATCAGCACATAATATTTTAAAGAATTAAATAACTGTTTGCAGTCTATAGTTGGAGCAAACTTAAACTGGAAGCGTCGCAATGCTGTGATAAGGATCAACGTAGCCTCCACAATGCTGCCAGGTTAGGTTTGTCTCAACTATAGTAGCCATTTTTACCACGTGATTAATTTTTCTAAGTAACCTGAGGTACAATGGAAATTGTACATGTCTTGTTTGTGCTTATACTTTTTAACAGCATTCATATCAATATTAATATTATAAACGAAATCTTTTCCTGCGAATTAGAACCTTTTGTACACAAGTTGGCCGTCATTAAAACTTAAAATGATCATCAGAGCTAAATTTCAGGAGACTGACTTGTTTCCGAAGAGTTTATAGGATGTAAAACGAGTTCTGTATGTATAATGCGGATAACTCATGTTTTGTAAAAATTTAAAACTAAGCCTTTGTTTCACTACAAAACGGAATTTATGAAAAAAGAGATTGAAAACATTTTCCCACAAAACTAGAAATAAGTAAATTCGACGAACTTTAATAGAAATAACAGACATTTTGTAAGTCCCAAAAGGTGAAAATATTAAAAAAAATAAGAGAATTCTGTTTTTTAATAATATGAGTGCTGAATGTGATTGTTAAATTTTCGAAACATTATAACACAAAAACCTACTCTAAAAAGCTTATAATATAACTTTTCCTCCTGTAATTAAGCAACACACTGTAATTTTATTATGTCTCATCCATAATGGATACCATGAAAGAAACTCCGTGTCCCCAGATAGTCATTCTGTTACAGTTCCCACAACCATAGTACCACGACATAAAAATTCTAATTTACTATTTGTTTTTATTATCGTACTGGGAATAACAACAAACACGAGACCAAGAGTTTTTGAGAGATTGTGCTTAAAAACCACACTTTTGACTGCACTTCTGTAAAAATTTACTAATTAACATACTGGTAGTTATGACCGAAATATTTTTAAATAAAATATCGCCGGTTTCATAATCATAGTTACAGTCGAATTTGCTTACAATGAGTGCGAAGGGACCGAGAAGTTTGTTCGTTATAATCAAATGCTCGTAAAAAACCGGTTTAAGAAAAAAAATCATTAAAATTATTACATACTTGCTTTACTTGTTTTGAATTTCTCGATAGTGCCAAAAACGTTGGTAAATTTCTTTGAACTGTTTTATTGTATTTTTCTTGCATTATTGACGTCTTTCGAAGAATATTCATTGGCTAAAACATCGGCATTTTCACCCCTGGCTTCCAAAAACGGTTGAAGCTTTTCTGGATATCAAAAGACATTGTGTATGTTTAGGATTAGTTCAGCTTCAAATTCTTCATAATTTTTACTGTCGTCGCCGCTTTCGATGATTTTTTTCATTTGAATTTGTTCTACAATACTTATAATCGGAAATAAGTATCTCGGAGTGATAACATTGACGTTCACAAATTATGTAATTTTTCAATGCTTCCCTAAAAACAAATAATAATATTAAAAAAAAATGCTGTCATCTTTGTTTTAAGGATTTTAAACCAATCATTTTGCTTGAACTCAGTGGAAGTTTTATAAATTACAAAAATAATTGCTAGCTTTAACCGGGGTTTGCACGTTAGAAGCAAGTTTTTCTCCCATAGATTTAACATTGTACCAACCTAATATTTCTAATTTAACCGTTAAAACCGAGTTCTCGTTAAATCCGGGCTCGTTATAAGCGAGTTCAACTGTATTTGCGGAAAAAATGAGTGAAAACTTTTTTTTATAAATTCAAAAAGAATAATGGATTTAGTTTTTATGTTTTAAAAACTCTGTTTAAATATCGGCTGCGCTTTCTGCCATTTTTAATAGCTTTTGTGAAACAAAATAGATTGACGAAATTCTGTTAAGTTGATGAATGTTAGTTTTAGAATTACTTTTACTATTTACGTTTAATCTAAGTATTTAAATATTTTTCTGAAATTTTCCGAACAAAATTCACGAAAACATGCGAATTCATCTTACTAACAATCGTCATTCTAACGGCCATGTCAACGTATAGAGATCACCCTGATGCTGGTTAAACATAAAGATGACTGAAGTTTTGGGATTTTGAAAAAATCTACAGAAGTCTAAATTTAATTTTTGAGTGAGAATATTGCTATTTTCTACACATTGACGGGAAATTTTATTATTTTTTTTGTATGATTGCTAAACATGCGTCACTTGACACAGCTTTTGATCTTGAAGTAGACCATGCAACGCCGGCCAACGCAGCTATTGAAACAATAAAAGAATAAATAAATTAGTTAATTAGTATAGGAGAAAAACAAACGAATTAATAAATTAGTGAATGAATAAGTAAATAAGAGAATGAGTGAATAAATAAAGGAACTATTAAATAAGTTTATGTAAACGAATTAACTAACGAATACGTAAGTGATTTAATAAATGATCGAATAAGTAAACGAAATGAACTATTTCCCTTTGCCTAACCCGTTTTGCCTCGCATGCAATTAAAAAATTGTACAAAAAATTAAAAAAAAAAGAAACACATGTAATATTAAAGAAATAAAAACTGAACCAAATATTAGTAGGTCTTATTTTAATATTTAAAACCAAGAATTTTATCACTTTATACTATCAAAAATAACGTTTGATTTACAGCAAAATATTACAATGCGAATATCAATTTTTGAAAATTGCTTGCATTATCATATGCTTTGATCTTCAGTCGTAACTTTTTTCTGAGTGGAATAGATTGCATGTGTTACTACTACGTACAGGGTGCTCTGAAATAGAGTGACTGTTTTCAAAAATTTATAACAGGAAAACGGTTAATGATAAAAGACAAATTCTAGCAGAAAATTCATGTGAATAGGCCGTAAATTTTTCTCCCATGAGTTCCAAATTTCAGTTAATTTATTTTCACAGATTGCGCTTCAGATAGTAAGCTCGTAAATCAAAACGGAAGAATTGAAATTCACCGATTTTTTTCTCCAATTGCGACATGTGATTGAGCCGACCGTCGACAATTTGATAATATTGTTATGTAATTTTGTTTATGAACATTTTTTCGAAAAAGTATGATGCAATTTTCTATCTTTCTTTGATTGAAAGACTTATTATCTGAATGTCGCAGTGAGCTGTTTTGCATATACTGTCTAGAAAGAAATGTTCTGAAGCACAATTTGCTTCAAACATTTATCATTATTTATTGATCTTTAATACTAATATTTTTACTCACCATTAAATTTTTAATAATGTTAGGGAACTTAAATCCTGTTTAATGCATTTTCTTTTCCTTTTCAGCTGCCGACGAACCACACGAATAGTAAGTACACTTTTATTTTTATTTAGTTTTTATTAAATGAAGAAATTTCATACGGATGTAAATGAACACGAACGACTAGTTTCATAGAAACAAAAAATGACGCAAAGATAGATCACTTTTAACAGAGACGAGGCGCCTTTTTGGAATTGTTTTTTTCCCATACGCTTTTCTGAGTAAAAGTATGGCTAATTATAATTAAAAGACAAAGATAAATAAACTCTTGTATCTGCATATATTCATTAAACATCCCTTATTTATGCTGTAATGTGCTGCGAAATTGTACAAAAATATCATACTGTTTGACCACGGAGTGTATGTAATTTGGCAATTGGCCAAGTTAAGACGATTGCATCTTAATGAATCCAGCAGGGGAGAAGGAAAAATAGCGATGGAATTTTGATACACTCGTTTCATAATTTCCCTAGGGCTTTATTTATTAATTGTCTTAATTGAGGTGAAAATGAGTGGAAACAAAATGAATTACCATGAAAACAATAAAAAGAAAATAAAATGTTTTCATTCCGTGCGGAAATGTAAATGCATAATGGTAAGCTCTAAATTATGTCGCAGACAAAATAAACCAATTAATTTTTGAGTGAAAATGTAGATAAAATACAGATATGATTTACAAATTATTGCAATGAATAAATTGTCATTAAAAAAATAAAAAACAAACTGAGTCGAAATAATTAAGAGGCAAACGCGCACATCTATAGCAGAGAAACTACCATCTGTGAAAGGTAATTGACGGGTCCATTTCCGCCTGTAAACCGGATATTAGCCTTTCCAAACAATCGATGGTCTGACAGTAAATAATAAGTCTGTAATTATTCCTGAAGTCATTGCAAAGTTTTGTGGTTCTTCAGAGAAGTTCCACATCATCAGGGCTACGGGTTTCGTGGGGAACCGCGGTGCACAGTTTGTGAATTGCCGACTTCTAGAAGGCAGAAATTGTGCACAAGCTGCTTTTTTGGCTTTTTTGTGGCACAGGAAAGCCTTAATTAAAATGAGCATAAAAATTTACTCATAGTTTCAAATAAGAGGAATTTGCTCTTCAGGATGTCTTAGCAGTTATGAACTATTTATAATGTTTGGCTGTCTACAATGTTTCCCTATTAGTTCTTTCAAGTCTAATTGCTTGTGCTTTTTTATTAATATTTTTGCAAAAACTCAATCACCTCAAAATATTTTTTTTTGTCCAAAACAATAATTGAAGGAGAATATGCGTAAACCAACAGATATAGAACACATATTACATAGAATGCAGTTAACTACATTGACACAACATGCTTACGAGCGAGTTTTTTAATGGATTTAATTTAAGAATTTTTTTTTTCAACGCACCGTTTTTTTCAAGTTCACATATTGTTCATCGCGGTATTGGGAAAGCAATAGCAAATTTGTGAAAGATTTGTTCAAATAACTATAATATTAAATAATTCACAACAAAAAGAAATTTTTTTTTCTTTTCATCGAACATGACACAAATGATTGTTGTTCCGAGCGATTTCATTAAAATACGTTTTTTGTTAAGAATTCTTTGGAAGGTATAATTTGAGAAATAGTGATTTTAATAAGCATCGTAAATAATTTTTAAAGGTAAATATTTCCCAGAAAAACATTAGCTTAAGAATTAATAACACTAACAAGTACGGAGAATCTTAGGTAAGAAATAATTATACGAAAGTACAAACAGAAAAAATCCAAGTAAATATAACTTTTTTTTCCTCGGAAAGAAAGTCTTTTCGTAGTGCACACATTGCTTATATATACTTTGTAAATCCTTGTAAGTTTAGTTTCTTGTTATTACTAATAGTGAAGCAACTGAAAGGGATTTGCTGAAGTTCAGTCTGTGGTCATTAATTACTCTGTGATCATAAGAACATTTTATTTTGATAGAGTTGAAAAAAAGTATTTTCACATCTCCCACAAAACAACCTCCCTCTTTGCGTTTTCTTAAGACTACAAAATGGCAATTATTTAAAGGAGGGGGGGGGGGGGTAAAATTACAGGGGTAATATTTGCTGACGTTCTGGGCCTTGTAGCTCGATTTTCCATAAATGAATTAAAAGCTAAAGTTACTTAATGATTTAGTTGATTTTTAGCACTTTTTTCTCTCTCACATACCCGAAACTAAATAGCAGCAAAGAAATATTTTTCATACCCAAGTGTAGGAAATTTACTTTCAAACATGTTGTGAAAATTATTTTTCAAAATAGAGCGATTTTCGCATTTTTTTTTTAAATAAATTTTTGAAACAAAAATAAAAAAAATCCGTTGAATAGATTTTTAAATTGTTTTTCTGAACTAATTCCGCTCGGAGCGGAAACATTTCACTATCTTCAATAAGGAAAGTTTTTTTAAATAAGGTATTTTTTAAAGGAATTTTTAGGCAGAACAAGACATAAGTTCCACGCCTCACTATTTTGATCATCTTATTGCGTTGACGTCACTTGCTTTCTTTTTCTTCATTTCTTTTCTTTTCCTAACGAGAGCTTTGCCATATTTTCGTTGTCTTTTTTATCTTTCAACAGGCTAAAATTTCTGAATCGTCCGTTTTCTTTTGCTTCTTATTGCTTCCCCCGCTTTGAAACATTTTCTTCTTTTCTTTCTTTCTTTTTTTTAAATCTCAATTCACTTGAAACTTTTAAAAAAAAAGTATTTTTTCATTTTTCGAAGATTTTCTATCATACCGAAGGTTAATAAACTTTATCTTTACTAATAATAAAGCTGAAAGTCTGGATGTCTGTTACACGCATAGCACCTAGACTGTTCGGCCAATTTTTGATGAAATTTGGCACAAAATTGGTTCGTAGCGTTGGAGGGAGCACCTGGAAGCGATTTTATGAAAATTCGATTTTGTTCTTTTTCTATTACAATTTTAAGCCCTGCAGCAATACCGAGCGAATTACCATAACATGAACGAGAAAATTTCCATAAAATGGACTAGAAAACTAACATAGCATATTGGCGAGAAATTCATCATCCATTGTTTGTAAATATACAGGCGAACGAAGTGACCTTTTAATTTTCTACTACGGGCAAAGCCGGGGGGATACCGCTAGTCCTCAATAAAAGCTGATAACCGAATTAAATGCTTTCCGAACTCAAATCTTTGTGTGTGTTGGGGGGGGGGGGAGGGGGGATTTTTGAGTTGCAAAATGAAATTACAATTTCATCGATCGATAAAATACGAGAATACCATATCACAAATCTGATAACAAAGCATCAGATGAGAAGAAACATTAAGCATCATTAAAAAACAGTAAAACGAAAAGAAAAAAAAAATCTCAATCCTGAAGCATTGTCATCAAATTTGCCGAATAAGGAAGTTTTAGGAGGTCACTGCGCCCTCCCGTAATCTCCCATCTAAGTTCCCCTGAACAAGAAACCAACTGAGGTAGTGAGAAGCAAAGGGATGTAAGTGGACGTTTTCAAGTTTTGAGCAAAACACGTTCAGAGTCGCGGGGCTCGGTACTTTCATTGATTTTTTTCCAAAATCAAGCTATGTAGCAGCACCTACCAGGGCAATTAGTACCATCTTTTGCCCCAAGACTGAGGAAAAGATCACTTACCATCCCTTTGCTACTCACTGCTGAAATTCTTCGAAGGAATTTTTTAAAATGCTTTTTCCTCCAATTTTTACTAAAAATTTATTTCCATATATTCAAAAATATTTGCATCTCTTATTGAAAGATTTTATGCAAACCACATCCATTAAAAAATCACGGTTTAAGTTGATCACAAACAAGTGTCACGAATTGAAATACAATCATCGGGTCTGTCAAAACCCAGTTAGTAGGAACAGCCGACTATCTTTAGCTCCCTCATTCTCATGTGTGCTTTTGTTTTTCTCAGAACACCCACGTCTCTCGCTGTGGCATATCATATGCCCGCCGCACTAACAATACGAACACTCCGCTCTAATAATTTTGCTGGCGTATAAACAGAACTGCTGACATACTTAGAACAGAGGGAAAGTTTCTGAACGCACAACGGGGCTTGCACAAGGCGAGCGCATGAACTTTTAAGCTCGATGTCTCTAGTTTATGATTAAAATACACTCACTGGTCAATGAATTAAAAACCCAACATCAATATTTCATTGGACCACCTTTTGTTCGGATAACTGCTCTGATTCGTTTGGGCATCGTGTCTACAAACTTCTGGGCTATGTTTATATCCAGAGAATGCCATGCACTGGCTATGCAGCTTTTTAGATCTTGTAAATTAGATGGAAGAGGAGAGTGCTGTCGGACGTGTCTTTCCGCTATATCCCACACATTTTCTAGGTGGTTAAGATCCGGGCTATGCGGTGGCCAAGGAAAGTGTTGGATGTCAGACAGTGAACCAGTTTTCAACACTTCTGACACGATGTATAGTTGCATCATCGTCCATGAAGTATCCGTCGCCATCAGAATAAAAATGCAAAATTGCAGGGTGCACTTGATCTGCCAGAATATCTAGGTATCGCATGGCTGTTTGTTTACCCTTGAGGAACACCAGTGCACCAATTTTATACCAACAGAACGTGCTCCATATCATGATACTCCCTCCAGACTTTTGTACAGTGCGAGTAAGGAAAGAAGTTTTTCTCAAAGGTTTCTAATTCATTGGCCAGTTAGTGTACTTTCTCAAACTACAAGAAATACATAATAGTGCGATGAAAACAGGGAAAACATAATAAAGAATAATCAAATGCATAGACAGATGAAATGAATTTCCGTTTTCTGCCGGGTGAAAAGTTTAAAAAATGAATAATGTTGTAAGATTCCAATCTGTCGTGCTGTGGTCTGAGTGTTGTTACCCCAAACGTTTCAACCGCATCCGCGGCGGTCATCTTTAAGTCATCACCATCAAGATGACTGCCGCAGATGCGGCTGAAACGTTTGGGGTAAGAACACTCAGACCACGGCACAACAGCCCGAAAGCTTACATTATTACTGACACCGGCAGTAAGAGTCTTCATTCTGTAGAAAATGAAACCAATATACTTGAGGTGGAGGGGAGACAACATTATAAAAAGATTTCTGACGAAACTATATGTGTGAAATGAAATGGTATATTTGAGTATATATATTTTTTAATCGAGTAAGAGTTCAATTATTTGTTTCCATATTTCAGTTATCTTAGCTAAGTATGCTTTTCCACTTTTGTTTTCGAATTCAAAATAAACCTTTCCTTTTATTATTCAAGTAAAATATGTTTAAAAATTTCAAACCCTGGTTTATAAAATCATCCTTTTTTATTTAAAAATTTCCTTTACAAACAGCATTATAGAAGTTTAGGCGTTTTTGAAAGAATATCACTTTTGAGTACTGCTGGCAAATGCAAACTGAAGCATGTAAAGGTAGTAATTATCATCAATTATTAGTCCCTCACTTACTGATTTAATCTTGAATGTACGTTGTTTCTTAATAATTTGGCATTATTTTTAATATTTCACATAGCTTACTTTCTCTGGTTTGCGAGCATTAAATACACATTTCTAATTCCTGATTCTAAATATGAAATTAATTTGCGTGTTTCAATGCTGCAATTTAAGTGAGTTCGTTCATTTGTTTATTTATTAATATTTAAGAATATCTTAACTTTAAGCAAAGTGTTGCTACAAGTGTCTTGAGGAAACAGAACTGGTAAAAATGTTACAACCTCAGTTGAAACTAAATGATGAAAGTGTCATATTTCATTCAAAATGGTACCAGTTTCAGAAGTGTTCGGAAGAGGTAACGGCAACGCTAAATCACACTTTACCTCAAGTTGAGAAGTTATTGTATCATCCAAGAACACCTAAAGACATTTACGTTACTCAAATTCTGCGAAGCATGCGCATAGGATACTGGATTGAATATAAGAATGGAAGATGCCTATAACGAAGTACTCAAAGAATCCCCTGTAGTTGAAAACTTTTATAGCGTTCTTTATCATTTTTTCAATGAATGAACATAATGACAATACTGAATTTCAGCTACTTTCAAAGATATACAAAGGAAATAACTTTTATTCTAAAATCCTAATGCATCTTTTTCGAAAACTTACTCAAACGACTTAATTCAATGTAGTTCAACTCTGAAGGGGCCAGGAATGAGTAATGCCATCGACAAATCTATGGCTTTTGTATTCGTACCCCGCCTTCTCTCCATAATCTCACAGGAGGCAGGGACGCCCCAATGGGAGGTCACCGTGGCCTTCCAAAAAATTTCCTTAATCGGCACATTTTGTCTGACGATTAGCTAAAATTATGATCATTTTGCAAATTTTGGAGTTTGATTCAGCAAATTGAGAATTTCGGTCCGCCCATAAATTTGAGTTCGGAGTGCCCCTGAGAGGAAGGTTAGACTTGAGATTATTCTTTCTTAGAGTCAAGTGAAAAAATCCGCACAAGCATTGGTTGTTATCGATTTAATTGTGATAACTTAAGTTATATACAAAACATCCAAGAGAGAAAAAAAAGCGATAACCAGCATTCTAACTAAATCGATAAGGATTAATTTGTCCAGGGGTGCCTACCCTTCCAAGAGCAAGAGCGCACCCTCCCCCAAACACCACAAATCCCCCCAAGAGTTAGAATCCCCCCAAAAAGAGAAAAATACCTCTCAACATAACCCCTAAAAATGTCAATAGCGCAGTCTGCGCCATGACCTACCCTGAGTGGGCACCCCTGTCATGTGACAGGTGAATAAAATAAGTTAATGCTGGCAGCTGTGATAGTATCCCTAAATTTTATCCACGAGGTGTCTATAATAAAGTTCTTATACCACGGCTGAGTTAACAAGCACAAGAAAAGAAAAGAAATAGGGAATTTTTCTTACAATTTGGTTTACTCATTGTAAAAGCATTATTCAAATTTGTTGTTAACACGTTCCTACTCGTGGCATATCTACAGCAACTCAAGTGTCATTCGCCAATTTGCATTCCCTTCCGATCCGAAGCGTGAAATTTTCAGCTGCCAGCTTAAGCATGAGGCCGCGTCCTTAGACTCATCCAAGAAATAAAAAAAATGTATATGCATATATTTAAATTCAAGATCTTAAGAGCATAAAAAAAGAATCTGACGACTCTATTTTCAGCTCTATCGACGTAACTGCTAAAGTGGGCGGTTACTTTTTTAGATACCTTCCACTTCCTGATTCTATTCGGTTGTGCCTTTCTCCAATTTATTTTTAACTCTTTGAAGATCTTCGCCAGACGGCGCTACTTGGAGGAACTGGTTTAGTCGCATTTAAAAATATATTTGAAAGAGTTTTTTGGCCCGAAAGCCGATAAGAGGACAGAAATATATGAGATGAATTTTGATGTCGCCTGACGACGATGACAGTTTGAGAAACAAAGAATATGGCTCGGTTTATTCTTGTCCACAAACGGCTGTAAAGAGAAGGTGATGGAAAGGTTTGTTTTGTGCCCTGGTTTGAGATGATATAAATTGTTACGTAATACACAACCGAGAAAAATATTATGCATTAGAGTCACACTATGACCTCCAAACTTTTTTAATACACGATAATCGTGCTCCGACACTGTGCGCTTCGCTCATCAACCCTCGTCTATCTCTTGATGTCCTGAGGACATCCAAGGGTGTCGGGACTTTCCTTGATACCTTCAGGAAATCCTCAGAGGTGGATGTCAGACTCCTTAAGGTTAAGAGGGGTAAGACAGGTCGAAAAGGCTTCCCCTGGATGTCCAGTAAAAAATGGCGCCAAAATTGGCTTGGTCGACGTTTCCAGTCTGGAGGAGATAGGGTTACAGTCACACAGACACCCAAGCACAGACAAACGCGCACAGCCTTTAACAGTATAGATAACTATTTTTGCCTTTTATTCTAAGTCTTTATGTTTCACGAAAATACTCTAGTGATCTTCCGGAATGAGTTTCAATCATATTTAGGTTTTAGCTACTGTTATTTTGCTACATTATATTTTTATTTAAAAGCAGTTTGTTAAAATATTCACATGTAATAACATGCATGACGTGGTTTTAGTAATGCTTAACAGGCTCTTAGTATTATAATCTGTGTTGTACTGCTGCTGTTAACTTACAAATGGTAAAGCTATGGTTTTATCATACCGCAGGTATGTTACATTGCGATTGCAAAACATATCCTCCATTCCCCGCAGAAAACGAGGATCTACCGTAGTATCTTTTTATTATTAAATATATTTAATTTTTGACTACTATATTATGCTTTAAAATGTCTTCGCTGTTATGAAAACCCATTTTATTTTTGCTGACTTTTTTTTTACGTTAATCTTTCACGTGATACCTTATTTTTACTTCAAAAGCAAAAATGTAAGGTGCTTATCGAAAAATTGCAGACTTGCATCTCTTTCTTTCATTTCTGCTGTTCTTTGCTAAAAAATAGGAGGATTTTAGTTTCTTCATTCATTTTTCTTGTTTATAGAACTATTTAAGAAAGCGTGAAAGATACCCTTACCCTAACTCACATAGGGATTATGGGATGTAAAATATTTTGTTACCTCTTTTTGAATCTAAGAAAGGTTTTTATTTTTTTCTTAAGAAATATGAAATTTTCAACATAAAATTTTAACGAAAATTAGATTTGTTTCCTTAGTAGAAGCATAGAGTATGATTTATTACCTAAGTTAAAACTAGTGCTTTCGGAACTCGGACGAAATTTTCTTCCATTTTTCTGATGAACAATAATAAACATTGCTTTTAAACTCACTTGATCCAGCTATGAAGAAACCAGTAGTAAAATATGTCTCGGTCATATTGATTATACACTGTTAAAAATTTTAAAGAAAATTTACGGTAATTGTTACTGGCATCCATGTTGCCAGTAACTATTACCGTAAAAATCAAATGTTACTGTAAAATTTTACGGTTTCCTCGGTAGGCCACAGCAACCAATTGGCGCTGGGATCGCTTATTTCTCCGGTAAAAATTACGGTAAAAATCAGCGATGCGTTAGTCCGCCATTTTACAGTAACAATTACCAGAAAATCTTCCTGAATTTTTAACAGTGTATCAGTTTAGTCAACACCAGTTTCTAGAATGATGCAGTTCTCTTTCCTGTATTAACTGCTTTTTTTATTATCTCGTTGCTTCTTGAAGAATAGCAATAATTCTTATCAAGAAAGCATTCCTTTACACCACTCCAATGGAGTGACTGCCGTTAAAATCCTCCGACTTTTACCGATATCAATTTTCGTATGATTCTTACACATTTCACCTAAATTTAACATTTTCACTAACAGTCATGCACACAGACAGATATATTTTCTAAAGAAACCGGAAACAAACCGTATCCAGTGCCTGTTAAAGCATTGGTTAAACTTTGAAAATCGATAAGTTTCAAGAATTGAACACGTATTTGTGCATTCGTTATTGATAGAAAAAGTAATAAAAAAAGTAAGACTATGTTTCTTTTAAAAACTGCTTCGTAAATTTCACGACAGCTAAAAATCAAAATTAACCCTCCAGAATTCACGCCGTGAGCAAATTACTCAAACCTAAGAAAACAAAATTTTTGTTTTATTTTGTTTCATCAAATATTTCATTTGTTTCAGCAAGTATTATTATTATTTTTTGTAATATGTGGCGCTTAGAACAAATAGTGAATGAAATATATTCAATCCAAAACTTTTGAAGCAATTTTTGCTGAAAATAGGTGTTGTGAGAAAAAATCTCACAAGAGCTCACACTGATTCGGAAGAGAGTTCTGGAAGGTTAAAACATTTTCATTGCTTTAAAGATATTTTACCGCCTGTTACTGCTTTTATGAGTGTCTTAAGCACGCAAAAGTTTCATAGTCATCGTTGCACATCTAGAAATTTTTCAAATTAAGTAGCCAGGAGGAATAGTTAAACTGATTATTTTAAGAGTTGTTATTTGACTGGCATTGGCGCTCCAGGTTGAAGGTAAACAAGTTATTTTGTTTCCTCGCGTGGCAACGCTACCTGCATATTGCATACCATTCAAAACAAGCGGGCAAGGTTTGCCAATTGTATCTAATATTATTCCGCCTACGGTGAGCATATGCTAAAGCTTCTTAATATAGTTCTAATCCCGAGCGAAATTTCGCAGGCGTCAGCGGCACCGCTCGCACACAATGATATTGTTAACGAGCACAATCTTAGGGTGCCAGGAACGAATTCAGAAATAGGCAAGAGGGTGCCAGCCAGCGAGATTCGCCTGATAACACTCTGGTCCATGATGGATAGCTTGTAATATAACATTCTTCGGCAAGGATGAATATACTTTACGCACCTTTAAAAAAGACCTGTTCTTTTTTGTTCTTAAGTAATTTTTTTTCTGTTATACGAAGAATGGGTCTAATGACAAGAAGTTGAAAGCGTCCGAAAAGTAAAGCATACAAATGAAAGGAATAAAAATCCCCATAGGTCAAGTTCTCATTGTCAAAATATTAAATCGATAGTTATTCCAGGGATGTAGTAGAAGTCTTTTTATCAGTGTAAGTATTCAAAACGCATCAGCACAATCATGAGTAAATGTGCTTTATATAACAACAATATGTAACTATTTTTGTTTCTGGCAGTTCATGTAATTCTCTTATTGTTTCTATCATAAGTGCTGGAAAACTTCATGGCAGAGCCGGCTGACATGTGAAATATGAACTGAAATTCTATTACTTGAACAATCACAAAAACTTGTCAATATAACTTTGATAAACATTTATTTAAACTAAAATCATAAAATACTATTTCAATTTAAAGAAACTTAAAACATGCCATCCCAGCATTTCATTACCAAACACACTTACGTGGACCTACCCCCGACTAGTACTGAAGATGATCGATAGGAAGAACAATCACTCCATCAAAGTTTTATAACTTGAATCGATACCGCGATTGCTCAGTTGCATGTAAATCAAAAATGCCTTTCTTCTTCAATTTATAAGTGAAAAAAACAGTTTTAGCTTATTAACGTTAATAGCAAACCAAATTTAGTTTCTAGAAAATATTAACATGGAAAACAGGAGGCACATGAACAGGGGAATATTATCTTTTTTCCAACAATAAGAACGTGGAAAACTTGATTTCCCTGCAAAAAATTGTTTTTGAGTGCAAGACAACAAAAAGTTGAGTTTTGAGTTGAAGCTGCTTTTTTCCGGGCGCTTCTTTACTCAAAGGCAAAAAAAAAAAAAAAAAAAAAAAAACATTGATTTGAAAAAAAAAAAAAAAAAAAATAGTGCATTCAACCACATTTCCACAAAAATTCATGACGGGGGACTTAGAAATGTGTAGTTTTGCGAACGTATGGAATTATCACCTTCATAAATAAGTCCCTAAATGTAATCTCCCATCATGTGTTCATTAAAGGTTCCATAGAAAAGACTAAACATTTTTCATGTCCTGATGAAAGCTCTCTCTTTGCTCCTTGAAATATATCCCTTGTTCTCAAGGAAACTTTGCAGGTGGAGATCAAGGATAGGTAATTTGATCGTATATCGTGTAATTTGATCGATAGGTAAATCATCGTGTATCTAATTTTGCTTTTATTTTTAATCAGAGTCTCTTACCAACGTTTTGAAGCAAAAAATTGCAAAAGTACTGCATACACGTGTTTCGGCGCTACAAGGAAATCCTTTTTCAATGTAAGGAAGTGTGAGCTTCTGGATGGAAAGTCATCCGAGGATGAGAAAGGACTTTTCACCCAGAAGCTCACACTTCTTTGCATTGAAAAGGGTGTTCATTGTAACACCAAAACACGTGCCTGGAGTGGTTTGCAATTTTTGTGCTTCAAAGCGATGGTTAATTGAATCATTTAATTTTCAGCACAAAGGTTATCAACTCAACCTAGTTACTTACTTTATGATTTTCGAGGAGGGATGTGATCCATGCCTCATTCGCATTTGCTCTTAGAAGCTTGAGAAACTCTTGGGCGCAATAACTTTCTTACAAATTGAAAACTCCAGCATTACCTTCGACTTGAAACGCTTTAAGAACACATGCTGTGAATGCTTGAATGCTACTGATTCTGTGACCAACGATTCATAAACAACATCATGAGTACCATTTTTATGTAAAAAAGTAGCCTTAGTACCTTTAGAGGGGCTCCCATTTAATTGCCTGCTTCTCCACAGTGAATCCAGAAGATTTAGGCCAATATCATTTATGGTAGTTTGCTTTAGAGACTAAAGCTGTGCCCCATAGACAAGGAAGGAGTTCGTAAAATCATTTTGGCGGTTATATTACATTAGAGAACAATTTCTTGAGAAAAATAGCAGGGCAATTCCACGAAAATGTCATCCTGAACATCAAAGTTTCAATATTAACAAAACTTTAAGTATTGTATGTCATTCAAAAGCTTGAAATATATAATTTTAAAGTGTACCAAACTAAATTTTAATTTATAATTTTTCGTATTAAAAATAAGCCGCAACAGATGCCTATATCTTTTGCGGGGGGGGGGGCTCCGCAGCATTTGAGAAGGTGCGAAATCACTCTTAGAAGGGGAGGGGTACCTTTGAGATAGTTGCATGGATGTTTGAAAAATAAATGCCTGTAATGATGTTGAAACAAAATAGGTAATTTAAAATATCAGAAAAGGCTTCCAAAACTGCCGTCAAATTTCGGCTTTAAAATGGGGAAAGGGAGTCTATTCAATACAATTGATTACAGTAATACTATCGCGATAAAAAATAAACAATACACAAAATATTACACATATAGGCACTTCGAAACTACTATAGCATCTGTTTAATAATGTGAAAATGACTTCCAATTGAAATTTGATCCTCAATATAGTCGCTTTTTTAAGTTGATCCTATCAGGGCTGTGCACAGAAATCTTCGGGCCAGTAATAAATGACTTTTACGGCTGCTGAATACTCTCATTTTATCCCATAATAGAATAAAACCACAACTAAATTCCAGTAATGAAAGTTAAAAATGAAAGTTAAAATCAAATTGTCTGCTACGAATGAAAATCAAAATTTAACTCTTCAACTCACATAAAGGAAGTTTCTTTAAAATAGAAAGATCCCTTTCTAAACGCTAAACATAACGCGTTCAGTTTTTTCCCGATGCCACCCATTACACGTTGCCCGTTCAAGACAAAGTTCTTTTTTATC
This sequence comes from Uloborus diversus, assembly GCF_026930045.1. Classification (NCBI taxonomy): domain Eukaryota; kingdom Metazoa; phylum Arthropoda; class Arachnida; order Araneae; family Uloboridae; genus Uloborus; species Uloborus diversus. The sequence goes on from NC_072736.1 coordinate 33,943,732, forward strand.
GTTTTAGACAATGTTATGGCTTTCTTCAAATTTACGACCTGGAGTCAGATGTAAGATTAAAATAGAATTGAGGTAAGAGGAAATAGAAAGTTTCATTATGTCCCAGCACATGTTAAAGCATTTGAACTTGATTGTTTTCACTAGGGAGTGTATCTTGAATAAGATTTGTTGAATATAAGTGCAAGAAAATCATGTCTTATCAGGCTTGTTTTTGAAACAAAGAAGTTTGTGCAGAACAGATACGAGTTTAGCTTCTGACTATGAAGAAATGTTTTCATAGTTTTCTAGTTTCTGTGAATAATTTAGAAGAAGTTTTATTAGATGTAATGCTGAAACAAGAACGGTTTTTGTTAAATTGGAACAACAACTTGAAAATGCACTCTTAACCACTACATTTTTCTCCATTAATTGTGTTATTAGTGTTTTTAGAGAACAATGTTTTAATTTCTCTGGGAGGCAGTAATGGTAAACGTTTAACTTTATTGAGAGTCCGATAATTGTTCTTCAAAGCTTTGATTATTGCAAAGTTGCGGATAGAAGAAATTCAAATTTATTTGAGAGGTGAATAGCCCGCCTGAGGTGCCCGAACACTAAATAAAAACTCAAACATTCGGTAATTGCTAGATTTAGGATATCGAACCAGATCTTTTTTCTATATTTTCAGAAACATTGCTGGCTGTGTATACGGTTCTAAATAATTAGGGTGTTCTTCTGACAATCTGTTAGCATTTTTAAAGCTCAAGTAAAAATTTCCTTTTAGCACTTTCCTAGTTATAGTCTTGAAATTTTTTTGGTTTATTATTTATTTATCTCTCCAACGATCGGTTGTTGTTCAAGGTGTCTTAGTTTTCAAATCGTTTTATATAAAAATTATTTTCTTTAAATACCATTATATTCCTTATATCAGATTGTATTTCTTATCATAATTGTACAACATTATAATTTCAGTGCATTTACCTTCTTCAATAAAGAAAGATATACAGGGTTTTTCCGAACTCTTGCACAAAATTTTAAGGGGAGATAGTGCATATCCGGACAAAGAATATAATTGCTAAAATAAGGGTCCCAACCGTCTTCCGAAGGAGATAGGTGCCGTTAAAGCTTAGGGTCTAAAATTTCAAATGATCATAAAAAACGGAAAAATTGGTCGGTTCGTTTGCGGTTTTCGCTAAAATTATTCTTTTTATCAGTATTTCCTTGAAGATAAGTTTTGAAGATGTAGTTTTAAAATGCCGACAGAGGGCGATTTAAACTTTGGAGTAACGAAAATCAATTTTTTATAGCTATTTTTGAATCTCATTAAATGTTTTCTAATGCTTGGACTTAACCGTAAATTTTGAGCTCAAAATCTGAGTTGTTGGAAATAATTAAGTAGCGAAAACTAAACTGTCTTTAATGGGGTAAATAAACTTTGTCACCAAAAAAAAAAAAGTATGCATCAAGAATAGATTGAGTTGCAACCAACAAACTCGGCAGGAATGAAGTTTGGTAAGAGATGATTTAAATTTCGTCGCCAGTAACAAAAGGGTAAGCATGCTATGCGCATACAAGATGCGAGGATAGGTACGATTGTAAGTGAGAAAGCTTGTGTCAAAAGGCACTTCAAGTGAAACTTTCTAGTTGCAAGGGCGCTATTGTGACTACGACGACCTTTTAGAGGTATACGTTCAATTGTTGGACCTTTTAAAGGGACGTACAGTAGGTTTCAGAGAAGCAGGTTGGATGTACGTACGTATCTGCCGCCAATTAGGTCGGAGCGATATGGTAGTAGCTTAGCTTAGGTAAAAATAAATGAATCACTCCATAGAGGTCGGTTAAATCATCTAAAAACAGAAATGAGAGTGAAAATCGCACATAATAAGAGCGACCATCAATAAGGTCGCTAATATTAGTTCCATGCCGTTTAACACCTTCCAAGAAACTGGTGGTATCAAGAAAAACAATCCTGAGTAGACTGAAAGAAGCTGGTATCTCGAACCGGCGTCCATTGCAATGGATTGAATTTTCGTCAATTGGATTTTTGCTGCACTTCATTAGCTGGGTTGGGGCAGACAGGAGGCATGTTATCTTCAACGATGAATCCCGATTTATTCCCAGTGATCATAGGTAACCTATTTCACTCCATACCACGTTGTGTTTTGTCTTGAATAGCTGCTGGAGGAGGCTATACAACTTACGGTTTGTTACATTTATTGCGTCATAAATTCTTAATAAAACAATCTTTTGTTCTGAATTTGTCATCATTTCCTTATCTTGTCATAGGCCATATCCATTTCAAGTTCGGGAAAATTGCTCGTTTTCTTCTGGGTAAATGTTTTTTTTTTTTTTTTTTTTTTGTGACAGAGCGTATTTTAACTTCTGAACACAGTGCAGTTTGCGTGACTGAATCACTCCCAATGATTCTGATTTTGAGCTGAAAATTTAAGTTTAAATCCAAGCCTTAGAAAACATTTAATGAGATTAAAAAATAGTGGTTCAAAATAGTTGTTCGTTACTCCAATGTCTAAAGCGTAATCTATCGGCATTTTTTAAACTACATCTTCAAAATTTATTTTCAAGAAAATGCTGATAAAAAGAATAATTTTAGTGAAAACCGCAAACGAAGCTACCAATTTTTCCGTCTTTTATGATCATTTGAAATTTTGGGCCCTAAACTTTAATGGCGCATATCTCCTTCGGAAGACGTTTGGGATTCTTTTTTTTGCCATATTATTTCCTGTCCTGATGTGCACTATCACCGCTGAAAAATTTGTGGAAAAGTTCGGAAAAACCCTGTATATCTTTCTTTATTGAAGAAGGTAAATGCACTGAAATTATAATGTTGTACAATTATGATAAGAAATACAATCTGATATAAGGAATATAATGGTATTTAAAGAAAAAAAATTCTTAGGTTTAAGCTGCACTTGTCTTAGTTTCGCAGTTCAACATTCACTATTTAACCAAAATCCATTCAACGAATACGTTATTATTATTTTACCTTAAGCGTTTTCAGTACCCCGATGTGAATAATCTTGGCATAACTTGAACAATCAACTTTAACTAGAGCTTTGAATTTCTGAATGTAGTAAAGCCAAAATTAAAAAAAAAGGACTAAATCTATGTGACATTAATGTAGAAATGTTTTTACTTACATTTTGATGCTCCGAAATGTGTTTACCTTGTTGCTGGTTTTAATACTAGTCAAATTTATGGTAGTCATTTTTAAACATCACGCAAAAATATTTTTACAGCTGAGCATCACACGAACGTAAATAGCAATACTGTTTCACAAGTAGGGGAGATGCGGGCAAGATGGGATATCTAACGTTTAAAGGGCAATAAAACTGAAACCATTGCATTTAAACAATCATATTTATTTCAAAATCTTCCTTTGGTAATCAGTTTTTAATTTTTTTATAATTTTAGGAACAATCATAGCGTAGTTATTATTCTAGAGATATAAAAGTAAAAAAAGCCCCACCACCCCGTCTTACCCTCTGGTTCGGGCAAGATGGGGTACCCCTAGGGGCAAGATGGGGGTACAGCATTTCACCTACTTTTCCTGACAGAATTCGCAGGAGAATGTTGCTTCATCGTCCTCATCATCCACTCCAGCACAAGAGCAATGTGCCCACGTACCACAGAGAGAACATTTGATCCAGCCTTCATTGGAATCTAAATAAAGACCGCTGCAGTACAAACAAGGGGTATTTTCAATATCTGCATCACTATTGTTATCCGATGATTTGCGATTATCTATCGTTTTTTTCTTTTTTATGACTCCTCTTTTATTGGGTCTTCCTTTTTTATCCTTCGTTTTCGTCTTCTCCAATTTTAATTGTCTAATTTCTTTTCGTTTTAGTTTATTCTCTTCCGTGACCTGCTTTCTTTTAATCGTTTCTTCCAGTTCTTTTTTATACGGTGACTCAGTAATAATGGCTGTTCTTCCTCGTTTACGAGTCACGCGTGAAGATCTACGACTTGCTGGAAGGGGTAATATTTGCTGTGGACTAACAACAGAAAATGTTGACTGTTGTGGAGTAGTTGGTCTTCTGTCTATTTCTGTATCATCAACCCACGTGGAACATCCAGGTTGAGGACTCGACGAGGTAGCAGAAGTCACCGTAGGTGTCTCGTGAAAAGTAGCTGATACAGGAACATTATTAATGGTTTTGCGAATTGCCTCTGTTTCAACCCCGGTAGATAGAAGTGAGGCACGAGATGTAGTTGCATTAGTAATAGCAGCTTCACTGGTATCCAGCACAGGTAATACGTCAACTTGCTGCGTTTCTAACTCAGCAGGTGCTGTGACTGCTACATTTGTGGTCGCTGAAGTCAGTGTTTGAGTGAGCGGAATATCAGTCACCAACGAAGGAGCAAAGTCGGTTTCAGAGAAGACCGTCGGATCGTAAGGCCAAATTCCGCACTTTTTGAAGCCATTTACAGCTGTTGCCATGGTAGATGTTTCTATGAATGCCTTTCCAAAAATTTCTGCAACTTGCCGCATTGTTACAACCATCCCTGGATTGCTGCGAAGCCAGGTCGTAATTTGCCGATCGTAATAATTGCTCAACGGTCTCATATAAACAACATCGGCGACCTGAAGACGATGAGTTGTATGTGGGGGGAAACATAAAATAATTACCCCATTGGCTCGAGCTTCATCTATTAAATCGATGTTTTTTGTATGGGTGCTATGGCCATCCAATAATAGCAAAACAGGTCGATCTACTGTGGCCCCACTAAATTTCACAAACTGTTTAAACCATCCAAGAAACAACTCCGTGGTCATCCAGCCTGAGTCACTAACAACTCCCCATGCTCCAGGGGCAGCATTTAGCATTAACTGTGGATCCATCCTCTTCCTGGGAAACACCATCATAGGGGGCATGTATTGTCCACTGGCGCTGAAGCGTATCTCTACTGTGATTGTAGTACCTCTTTCTGCAGAAGTTAATGCCCCTACTTGTTTTCGGCCTCGTTTTGCTATAATTTTGGATTTAGTCTTTGGTACAACTGAAACACCAGTTTCGTCGCAGTTATAAATGTGGTCTGGTGTAAGATGGTGTTCGTCATAGATATTGCCCAAAAAATTAAAAAATTGATCAACAACTATTCTGTTGAACCCGGCAGCACGTGCAGCAGAAGTGCTTTCGGGTTTTCTTATTGACAAGTCTGGGTGTCTGTTCAAAAACCCTTGAAACCAATCTTTGCCGGCTTCTTGTTTTTGAACGTTAAAAGGATGGACTTTATTATTTTTTACTGCTAAATTGTACGCTAATGCTCTTAAGTCTTTGGCTGTAAGTCCGTAAAGTCTAGTCTCCATGTCCAATATATAGCCACAAAGCTCGTCCTCTTCTTTTTCTGTGAAAACAGGTTGCTTAGGTCCTAATGAAACCTTTACTTTAATACTTTTAGATGGAGATAGGGCCAAGTTCTCCCGAGCTTTTTTTACTTTTCTTTCTAGAGTAGTCTGAGGAACTGAAAATGTCTTTGCTGCTAGCATATACCCCATTTTCTCTTCTAAAACAGCTTTAACAGCTTTTTCCATGCTCTCTTCCGGCCACTCGCCTCTATTTGTCTTTCTCTTGTATGTTTTCACCATGCTAAAACAAACAAGTCCGCCTATGCATTACACAGCCAAGCCACATGCATATATACAATCACAAACATACATATAGAGCGAGAGATACACTAACATTAATCAACACAAAAGCTCGAACCGTAATAAAAACTTAGAGCGGGCAAGACGGGGAACACATACCCCATCTTGCCCTCATGGGTCTTGATGTATTTAAAAAAGAAAACAAAATAAACAACACACAAGACAGAAATAAACCAGTTTTTACCTGTTAGCGTAATATTCGGCGCATGCGGATAAACTCTTATCTCATTTACACTACTATTACTTGTATATTAAACACGTACTAAACGAATTGAGAAAATAAGAAGAAAACTTGGCGAAATCACTTTTGTTTCGATAACCTATTAAATACGTGTCGCACGAATCACATACGAGAGTGCACTGGAAGCCGTCGTGGTGCCACATCGTCTGTGCGAGTTTGAACGTGTTCGCGCGACTAGAAGGTTATAATAGACCGGGTGCCCCGTCTTGCCCGCCACCCCATCTTGCCCGTATCTCCCCTAAGCTATAACTTTGAACAAATTCGATTCTTACGTGAAATCAAACAGCTTTTGAGTTCTGGTTGTAGCAACCAACAAGTCACTGCCATTTTACCATCTTTGGCGCATTTCAAGGTAGAACTTCAGTTCCTGTCAACACTGGTTAGATCCCAATGTAAAATATCGAATGAAAAAAAGACATCCTTTTTTAATCAAAACAACTAATGCTTGAATTATTCAGAATTATTTAATGAAATAAATTAAATAAGCAAATCAGTTGCCTACAAACTTTGAAGTAAGGTACAAATCTTGACGTAATACTAGAAGTTGGGAAGCGAAACAAATGTAGTAATTTTATATGAAATTTTCCCTAAATAATCCATACATATTTTTGTCTCACCTCTCATTTATTTATCAACTGGCAACTACAAATGTAGTTAATTATATTACGCTTGAAATTCGTATGTTGGCAACAAGCACTATGATTGGCAAATGGGAATACGTTCCACTTGGCGAAGGAACTTTCCCACTTCTCTTTACACAGTATCTGTGACGTAAGGTTCCTCTAAAAGAATACTTTTTGAACATAACTGCTAGCCAGGAAAACCATTGAAATACATTAATATAAAAATTTTATGATTTACATGCGTTTTTTTTCGTCGTTAATAACACAGGTTAACGAAGAGTATATTCTTTTAGCTCTTATTTGGCGAAAATTATGTTTATATGATTGTAAGCCAATAGTCTAATTCAGTTGGCAAGGAAAATCACAGAAATAATCAAACCGACCTACAAAATGTAAGTTTGAGATTTTTCTTTGTTAATTAGGTATTAATAGCCCAATTATCTATGTAATACTTATGAATGCAGTTCACTGCGTTCCTATTATCCTAATTTTTGTGCAATAATGAAAGTGTTTCTACCATAGAAGAATCAATAAGTAAGGGAAGGTTAATTCAACAAGATTTTTTTCCCGTGCGTAAGTGCTAATGTGCGTGTGTTTAAGTTGAGGTGGGGGGGGGGGAGGGTCACAAACGATTCTTATATACATAATTCATAAGCCCTCCTCCGTTGCTCCTTGCGTCACTTAGCCAATAGGTGGTTATTGTTAGTAAATTCTGGCAGATCCGTCCCCCGTTTTCCACGTTGAATAACTGAAAATGTTCCTCATTTAAATTGGCACAGTTTAAATATGTTTAAAGTATAATAAACTTTAAAGTTAAATTTTTTACGTGAGGGCTTTGAAATTCTTATAAGCAAGCTTTTTATGTGACGGAAATGAGGTTACAGTGAAACCTGTGTATGACGATACTGTATATAACGATAACTTGTCTATAACAATGTTTTTTTTTTGGCCCCAGGAAAATGTCAGCATGAATGATCAAACTGTCTATAACGATAACCTGTCTATTACGATATATTTTTTTTAGGTCCAACAGAATCGTTGTAGACGGGTTTTACTGTAGTTGTTTTTAAATTGTTGCCAAAAATAATGACAAATAACAAAAATTATCATGTTAAAATACTTTCGCTTTTTAAGTATTGCCAAAAGCAATGAAAAACAATAGTAATAATGAAGTTAGTTTTGTTAATAAAAATTAACAAATTAATTTCAAGTTTGAGTATAAGCAAGCATACCATACAACCGTACAACTTTAGACCCCTTTATGTGTATTTTTCTTCATATTTGCATTATTCTTTGTCAAAAAAGGTTGCGAATTTAACCATACACTACCATACATCTCAGCTGCAGAGAAATACTCCGAAAAAATACTAAATTATACACAAAGGGAGGGAGAATTTTTTGTGTAGTGGTTGTCACATGGTGGTGACAACTTTAGACCACCTCATATTTTCCTTGATATGCACCGCTAAACCGATCTGGTCTAAAGTTAAAATGCATATATCGTTTTGTTCCAATCCCGTACACTGCAAAAATTAAAAAAAAAAGAATTTCGTACTTACTTTTTCCGATTTATAAATTTGTTTCTACTTTTTGAGTCAATTTCAGGTTTTCTGAAATAAAATCAATTGTGAAAAATACAATATTTTATTCAGATATATAAATATGTGATTTAAATAATATGAAAAGCAATTATAAGGTACCTACTCCTGGATTTTATTTATTATTTTTTTTTTCTTACAAAAGCATTTTTGTTATCATTTTCTTTTACAGGGGCTTGATACAAATTTTGTCCCAATTGGGTAGATTTCTTCGCTGTTGCAATATTTTTTTTTTGTGCCAAACCAAATGACATCGAAGGAATGAGAATTTTTGTTAGAAAGATCTCGGCGAGGACATCTCATTCCCATAATTCATATTTTGATTTGAACAATTTTTCGTTCAATTTTGAACAGTTCAAAAAAACTTAACATTAGCGCCTACGGGGAAATTCAAGGCAAAAATAAATCTTGAACTTAGAGGCGAAGTGGTTCCAAACAAACTTTGTAGGGAAAAGCTTTTGATGAAAAACATTTATCGTAAATATCTTTTTGATTTGAACAAGTTTTCGTTCAATTTTGAACAGTTCAAATCTCTTAACATTAGCACCTACGGGGAAACTGAATGTCAATATAGATTTCGAACTTAAATGCGGATTTACTTCAAACAAACTTCGTTGGAAATAGCTCTTGACGACCTACTCCCGACTCCGATAGTTTTGTTGCTCCTGACTCCGACTCTGACTCCTGTGCCCGAAAATTACTCGGACTCCGACTTCCCGACTTTGAATCTGACTTCGTAGCTTTGGCAAAAATTTATGCATGGAGGAAAAATGGCTGACTCCGACTCTTGGAAATTCGACTCTGACTCCAACTCCTGTATCAAATAATAAGTCCTAATCCGTCTCTGCAAATATTGGCAGACTTGCGGACCTTTTGGGGAAATGACCGATTCCAACTCCGAGTCTTTGAATTTAAAACTTTCGGCTCTCGAATCTAACTCGTTTGTCTCAAAATCATATGGACTCCAACTCTGACTCCACAACCATGGTTTTTACTGTGAAATAATTGTTTTAAATATGTTTTGATTTTATTTTCAAGCTAAAGTTTTAATTTATGTATTCAGTTTTTGGCGGAGAAATTCGGAGTCCTTTATGTTTCTACATAAAGATATGCGCATACGATTTTTTTTTTTCGACAATGAAAATTATTTCTTTAAGCTGACATTTTATTGTTTTTATTTATTTTTGAAAGTACATTAATTCATTCTCAAAATTAATTTTGCCAACAGCGGAAAAACAATCGATTTTTTTTGATATGATTATTTTAATGAGCTTTTAATTTGAGTTCTTCTTTTTTTTCCTTTTTGAAAGCGGTTGAAGATTGTTTTTTTTTTTTTTTTTTTTTTTTTTTTGATGGAAAAAATGTATTTAGCTGCTTTGTTTAAAAGGTGCTGCTATTTTATATGTTCTTTTATTTATTTTTTTCGTATCTAATTCTTTAGATGAGCGAGGCATACTTTATTTCTCGAAATCAGCTTAAAATATTTAAAAAATATGTTTGAAATAATTTACGATTTTAGCTAATTTTGAGAATACTGATCAGATACTAGAAAGTCGATTTTGGTATACGGGAAAGTAGGCTCGTTTAGTTCTAGACAGAACTTCTTGTTTGCTTTCCTTGTTGAAATTTGGTTGCTCCTGGTTTCTTGGATCACCTTTTCCTTCCTTTGCGGTAAGGAAGGCCGCCTATCTTCTTCCTTTTCCCTGGATTCATGTCTAAAAACAAAGAAAACCCAAAAACTAAAAAACTGTTCAAGACAATACATAATTGTTCACGAAATAGTGTCAAACGGTAGTAAAAATGGGTGATCTAAAGTTGCAACTCGAATTCTCGTATTTTGTTTGCTTCGAAACGACAAGTAAACAAAGCAACATCAGGATTCGCCGATAAGGCTAGATCATCTTAGATACCTAAGTAATAAAGTAATGAACTTAACTTCGGAGAACAATCGGTAAATATAGGTTTCGAAGGAGACTTTGAGAGCTGAAGCAAAAATTCCAAAAAACATCCCAACACAAATAAATGTTGACACGAGAATGATAACACTGGAAATTGGGGTAAACAACATGAACTTCGCTGGACAATACTTGCGAACCTACTGAATTTTTTTTAAAGACTTTAGCTTTGCTCCAACAACCACTACATGGCACATACTACCAGATTCCTTCAATGGTCTAAAATTGCAACACTGGTCCAAAGTTGTACGGTTTTACGGTATTTATATATTTGTGGATTTTGGGCATTTTAAACTTTTGCTATAGTGCAGGTTTTTGAAGATTTCTTTGATTCAAGTCAAGTCATCAGTTTAAAAGCGTAACCCACATTGCTAAATTTTGGTCTTGAAATTACTCATGTTTGTGAAAATTGCAGCGCCAAGAAGGAATTATGCAAATGAGCTGAAATTCACAGAAATTTATAGCAGGATAAGATATGCAAATGATTAGAATTACAGAGTCGTCGCGCATGCGTGGACGGAGTTACGCCCACTGAACTGTGGCGTAGACTCTGTATATAAAGGGCTACTAAATTATTTTGGAGCAATTTTATGATTATCAGACGATGGTCGATGTTTCTCTAGTATGCCTTGTCTAAAACGCAGAGCGTCATACGAACGAGTAACGGAGTTCGAATGTAACCGCATGATCTGCATGCTTGAGAACGCAGAGTGAACTTACGTATAGAGAAATTATTGCCCGTACGTGGCGTAATGCCTCAACTGCGGTGCGTATTTGTAAAAAATGGACAGATGACGACGATATTAGCCGAAAGACTCGGACCAGCCCACGCAACCGAATAACGCTACGGAATTATCTAGAACCCCTTTAACTGGAGAGGCCGACGCATCCGCCATTTTGGAGCAAGCGTACAACAGGGAAAGCTACCTTTGTTGGCAATCATTCGCCAAATAGGGGACGAGAGAGTCAGAGAGCGAAGGTGAACATTGGCGAAATTTTGGAAATAGTTGGCGTCGTTTTCCAGGCTGCCAGTCACTTCGCTGGCTATTAATTGTCCATTTATTTTTTCTTTCTTCATCTGCTGGAAATCTGAAGAGCCGAAATCCTTTTTTGGAGCTGTTTGCACAATTAAAAGCCGAACAACCACCCATTTGACTCCATTTAAGACATGCTAAACAAATGTAAACATCAGCAGCAATGCTATCGCTACGAAGCACTGGATCAAGTTTGCTCCAAAATGGCGGATGCGTCGGCTCCTCCACTATAGGAGTCTTAGGATTATCTACACCTCACCCGCCTAGCTGTGATGATGTAATCTGCACTATGGCGATGGACGTGTACGCGTCAGACGTTACACATGGGAATGTCACCTCCCAGAGTTGGTAATCCGATGTCATACCGGACAGGCACCATGGTCTGGAGCGCTATTGAATATCAAGGGCAATCCCATCTAATCCGAATTACGGGTAACCTCAATAGCGAGCGCTGCTTCAGGGACGCTGTGACAATGGAGGTACTACCCTTTCTTCAGAGCATTCCTGCTGCAGCTTTTCAGCAGGACAATGTTCGTTCACATGTTGCACGTAACTTACAAGTGTTTTTCGGTGAACGACAGGTTACGCTACTTCCTTGGTCTGCCCGTTCTTCGGATATGACGCCCGTCAAGCATGTCTCGGATTGCGTTGGTCAGAGACTTGCCCATGTGTCTCGTCCAGCTGTTCGTCCGGAAGAACTTTGGCTTCAGATGGAAGCCATGTGGGATGCTATTCCCAATCGTGACATTCAGAGCTTCTATTATTCGATACCAAACGTTTACAGGCTCGCATAGCTGTGAGGGGTAGCTACATTCGATTCATTTGCGCCAGTTATTTTCATTTCAGTGATCTGTAAACCGTTTATTTGTAGCACTATGAGTAATATGTGCAATAAATTGTATCTCTTTCCATTGAGTCCTTCCTGTTGTTGCAATTTTCACAAACATGAGTGTAGTTTGTTGACTTTTATTAGCAAAATTAACTTATAATTACAACTATTTTAATTGCTTTTGGCAACAATTAGAAAGTTGATTTCGAGTATTGTTTAGTTTTCTCGTTGTTTATAATCTATTTTCTTCATTAAAAGCTACAGCTTTGTTGTGAAGTTAGGCGCAGAAATAACAAGAGCGAGGCGTGAGATAAAACGTATGGGTGAAATGACAGCTCAGAATGCAAAAAAAAAAGTTCACTCCTATTGTATGTCTTTACGATACACCTTTTTTTTTTTCAATTTAGTTTACTAATATCTAACAGCTGTTGTAATTCAGAGTCAAGTTGGTACAATGAATTGTATCTAAATATCATCATTAGGACATCACCTTAAAAATATTTTATGTCTTGCTTTCTAAACATACTATTCCCAACTTGCACAAAATGGAGTACAACAGTATCAAGTGTAAATTAGATAAAAATTTTCCAGCTCACTGTAAGAAGTGAAGCAATGTTTAATTTTGTTCGTAAATCAAACCTTCATGAATTTTTTTTAGGTAAGTACTTCATACATTTGCTTATGTTTTACTTATACTATATTTAAACTTTATTCTGGAAATCTTCTGTTTTATTAGGAGCTATTAGATAACATATCACAATTAACAATTATCTAACTTTTTTTTGTGTGTGTTTAAAAAGTAATGATTTGTAACTGGTACGCTCCCAATTCGTACACATCACTATTATTAAAGTAAAAAAATATTTCTTTTAGAAAGTTGATATTTCTTATTATGATACATAATGGTTACTTGTACTGAAAAATTTAAAAATTAAATGCCAATTTTTAAAATTTCTGGAATGAAATGCATGTACAGTGACTCCCAAAAGTGTTTGTACACTTTGAAACTGTCGTTTTTTTATTATTTGTCGTTTTTTTATTATTTTTGCATTGTGTTGACCCTTAAAAGTCATTTGGCTTTGTTTTTTTGTTTATTTATTCCTCAATATTTTGCTTATTATTTTAAAATGGTTGGTATTCGTAAAAAAAAACAACATTCGAAATCTGAATTTTCCCCTCCTAGTAGAGGGTAAATTGGTTTAAAATGTCTCTAAATCAGTTAATTTATACCATTTTATAGTAAAGTGCTTGATAAATGCTTTAAAGAAAGGAATCATACCGAAAACAAGGTAAGAAAAGGTCAACCGGCAAAGTTGACAAAGCGTGATGAGAGATTTAAAGTTTCAAAATTTATGAAAATTACACATTTGATTGCTATAAAAGTTTCTGCAGAGTTAAATGAAAAAAATAACATTTTATTTTCACCTAAAAATGTTCGCCAAGTTCTCTGATTAGCTGGATTAAATGGGACCTCTTCCTGCAGAAATTTTCTTGATCGTGCGAAAACAGAAAGCTTACGCGTTTCGTCGCAAAATCAATGATAAATAGGCTCAAAACGTTTTGGAATTACGTCTTACTTACAGATAAAAATGAGTTCAACATTTTTGGTTAAATTGTTGTATAATTGTAAATAGAAGGAAAAGTTAGGAACTTAATCTCAAGAACTTAGTTGGATCAGTTAATCAGGACGGCAAATGTGTTTTTGTGTGAGGGTGCATATCAGCATCAGGACTTGGTAGTTTGGAATTTTTTGATGAAATAGTGAATCACATGCCGTTCATTTAAATATTTTAAAAACATTTTTAAACTCTTAGCCAAAAAATTGGTTATCGGAAACAACTTTGTTTTTTTATCAAGATAACGATAATAAACACACGGTTTTCAAAGTTTGCGTCTAGTGCCTCGAAAATTGTCCTAAAGTTTAGAAAATATCCCCTCAATCTCCAGATTTGAATTTAATGTAACTTATTTACAGATATCTGGAAGCTAGATTGCGAAAATACGGCTTTGAAATGAAAATACGGTTAGAAGCAGTAAGACACGAAATGTAGTTGAACACTTACTCAGAAATTACGCAAAAAAAAAAAAAAAAAAAAAAAAAGAATGAGATCTATTCCCAGATGTTTAAAAGGTGTTGTTGATACTGCATGATATTCTACTAAATAATAACTTAATAAAAAGTTATATTATTCAATAATGTATAGACATTTTTTAAAATGTGCGAAGTTGTGAGATAAAATTTCCGGTACTTTTTGATTTTGGATTTTAAAAAATTAAGTCTTGATATTTTTAAAAAAATTTCTTATGGTTTTGTTAAAAAATGAATATAGATCTTATAATTAAGTACCTATTCTGAAATATTAATTCTAACCAATGGATAGGGGCCTATTCCATTGAAAGTCGTAGGTGTACGAACACTTTTGGGAGCAACTGTATATTTGTAAAATTAACACACCTGTGCAAATTGATTAAGCAAAGGGGGAGGAGGTAGAATCCCTAAAGTAACCAGCTGTGTCCTTGCTGTTTAAGAAACTGTTAATTCATACGAAATTTCCTTCCATTAATTAATAAGATGAATTTAGGAAGCATATTTTTCTAAATTGTGAGTAATTAAGAAAGTGCATTGAAACTAATACTCACGTTTTAAAGTTTTTTACTTTTTTTTTCAGTTTTTAAGTACCTAATTGTAACTTAGGAACTAAGTGACAATTTTAATTGCGAGAAAAGTAGCACAAAACGATTTATTATTACGCATTATGTTAATTGTTAATCCTATTTTTGTCAGAAAGAGTTTTTTTTTTTTTTGGTGCCCTGAAAACAACGGTGCTCTACAAAAACGACAAAAAGAAAGGAAAAAATAACGCGATCAATTCTCTTCACTAAGTTGTGCTTCAGTATGCTGTTTCCATTATTCGCCTGTTAAAAACTATTCCCTCCAATATAAATTAAATTTTCTTTAACACCTTAACTTTCATTTAGTGTGGTTGAAGGGCGTTTCCTTTGAGTTTGTTTTTATCATAAAAAAAAAACTTTATTATAAACGTGTTACATCATAAATTTTTCTAATACATATTTTCGAAGTCCAATGTTTCATTTTTTCCATCGTTATCACGTCGCACTGAAGATTTCATGTTTAAATGTGGTTGATAAAGGTGCTCCAATTGTACTGTTTAAGTTGACAAGCGCGTGACACTTGCTTTCAAGTTCCCCACTATTTTTACCATGTGAAATATTTTGGCTTATTCTCGCAGGCGGTACACTTATTCTTAAACTCGAAAAACAAATGGTCTAACTCAAATGTGAGCATTATTGTGTGACGGGAGAACTGGAATCATAGTACAATGCTCGTGTATTTTTGTAGAAGTATGCACTAAAACAATACAGCTCAGATGTTGATATGCACTGACATGTTTAGAATCCATTAACCGGAGCTAACTGAGATCACTCTTCTGTTGTGATTCCATTATTGCAGGAGTAAAGTATTTTTGGCTTCTTTGTGCGGAAGATAACAGATGCATCATTTTGTTTGTTAACTGTTCCTCTTGACATTTATCCTTTCCAATTGCAGTTAGCCTTACAATTAAACCATAAGTTAGTGCAATAGTGAAAAAAAAGTAAATATAAATAAGAAAAAAGCAAATCATGAATCATTTGGGCAGTTCTCAAAAGGTGGGAATAAAAAAGTTAACTCTGAACAATTTCAAAAGTTTTCAAATTTGACATAATTTTGCTTTTATTCTATAGTATGCATACCTAGAACACAATATATGAACATGAAAAGACAGCAGGTATTTGTAAAAATTTTTAATTAGAAAATTAAATCAGCAGTCTGTAGGTAACAGATTTTGACATTGTTGTCCTGTAGGTAACGGATTTTGGACATCATCATAATGTAAGTTTCACCATTTTTGACATTGTTAATTAGATTTTTAACTTTTCCAATGAAAATTTTATTTACTACTTTTTGAATTTTGCAATTTAATAATAAAGAGGATATTAATGAAGTACTTGAATGGCTATATATACTGCTCTTTACATATAATAAACTTTTGGAATGATTTTGAAGAAGTTGATGAAAGGTTAAAAAAAAAGCTTCAAATTAAAAATAATACAAATGTAAAAAGTGACATCAGTTTTAATAATGAATATTTTTTCTAATGTCATGAGAATTAAAACGATGTCTTAAAAAAAATATTGAAAAAAGAAATTCGTATTTCGATTTGGAGATCGTTAAATTATGTTTCCAAAAGAAAGAGAATTTTTTTTTTCTAAAATAATAAAAGCGGGGGGGGGGGAGGGGGGATTGCTAGTGCAGGTGATAAAGTCCCCAAATCTAATGCAGCTGACGATAAACTACATTTGTCAAACTGAAATTTCCCTCTGGTAACCTTTAGCTTATCGTATAGTACTGTGTTGTCGCCAACGGAGGTTTGCTTGGTGATTTTAGCGCAAAATGGCTTTCGTTTCGATCATAACCAGCCATGTTTCTGTTGTAATTTATGTATTGTTCAATGTGTAACGTATTAATAATGCAAAATACCGATGGATTAAAGAAGATAACATTATAATAATCTTTTTTATTGAGGTTAGAAGACAGTGGATCATCAAAAATTATGAATAAACAAACAGAATTATCGACGTCAAGATCGTAACGCCATTTGGGCATCTCACATGTATGTTTAAGAAAAATTATTTTTCTTCTAAGATACTCCATAAAAGCTTATGAAAACATTTTTAAACAATTAAAAATTGATTCTGAGGATCGATAAATACCTTTAAAACGAAAACATCATATACTTAGTTCTCAAATAATAGCATTGTAAAGATCGTAACTTTTGGACATTCATCAAATTTCAAACTTACTTTTTTCTAAAATCGTTTACAAAGTAAATAATCTGTCTTTACTTTTGTTATTTGTGTAAAATATTAACAAAAAATTATTCAGTGTTCGATTCATACCTTTATTTTTTTTTATTTTTATTTATTTATTTATTTATTTATTTATTTTTGAAGCGTATGGAAATAATTTAAAAATTTTTTTTTTAATTGTACATTTGCTCAGTTAACGTTTTGGTATGTCCAAAATTGTGCCTTTTAACAAAGAAAATATTTTTTTAAGGGCATTTAAAGAGCATTTTTTCCATAATTTATGTCAATTTTTGTCTCTATACAGTATTTTAATTTAACTCAAAAATTTTTGAGTTAATTAAAATGAAAATTATTTGGTGTTGAAGCTTCAAAGTTGAGGTCTGTGTTTGCTCTCACCTTTTGAGAACTGCCCATATGTTTTCGTCCCCTTGTAATCGAAATATAAGGTCTTAATGTTTAACAAATTTTTTTTAAAATGTCGTCAAATTTAACTAGAAATAAATATTTAAACAGTCGCTAACACCATGGTTGCGGAGTCGAAGAGAAAAAGACCAACTCCGACTCCTTCACCCCAAAATTAGTCCGACTTCTACTCCGCAAGAACTGGCAGAGTTGCGTAATTTGAGGAAAAATGACCGACTCCGACTCATCAAATTTTAAACCTTCGACTCTCGACTGCGTTTCCTTTACCCAAAAATCAGTCCAACTCCGACTCTACATCAGGTTAACACTCAAAGAGATAAGAGATGGAAAGTTTGATTTACAATTTCCTGAACCTACCATTTCTCTCTAAGTCTGGCGACTTTTCTTAACTTGTCCCTCGACTTTAATGGCTTATAAGCATTTCAATAATGGAAACGGGGGCGGGCGGGGACGATGACAAATAATTTATGATTAAAAAAACACAATTCACGCGTTCTTTTACATAGTTGCTACTTGTTTAATTTTTTCTGTGGTTCCCTGGTTAGCTTTTTTGGACTTCCGGACATTTCTTTGATTTTTTGTTCTGATATAATTATTGATAAAAATATTCTGCAGTCAATGACCCTATAGGTCGTTGACTACAGAAAACTTGTTCAGAAAACTTGTTGAAGCTGCAAAAAAATTTCTAAGCTCCAGAAGTTAGTTTTATGTTCTTCATAATTAAAACAATATACATTTTTGGCTTTTTTACTTTCTTTTACATAGTAAAGGAAATATTGTATTCGCAAAAAAAAAAAAAAAAACCCTCAAGTTTCGCTTAAATTTCCATTTTACTCATTCCCGAATGAGTGTTGAGTAATTTTTTCAACCAAACATCGCATGTGCATAGATGCCTAAGTATTTATGGACGCCTGAAATATCCCTTTTGAAGATCCCTGAATTAATTACCATGAATTTTCTCGTGAAGTCTGTAAGTATGTCTCGCATGACTCAAATACGGCATGCCGTAGAAGGTTGAAATTTGGTATGAAGACTCTTTGGAGTCTAGTAGGGCACCTTCCCGTTTAGTTGCACTCGGATAATCCAAAAAGAGTGTTTTAGACTCTTTTGGGGAAAATCAAAAACTCAAGTGGTTATAGTTTGGCGAATACTTAGCGATATATCGCCAAGCTTTTGGTGGCCAAATAGGCGACAATTTTGGCATAAAAAGTATTTTTCGAATCTTTTTTCAGTTTGACGCTATTTGCGATGTGAAGAGAGTTATCCATTGAATCACGTTCAAATTGCCGATATTAGGAAAATTAATCTCTCAAAAACGCTTTTTTTTTTTTTTTTTTTGCATCGGTTTGCAACAAAGTAGTGGAGAAAATATTTAAAAAATTTCTTTTTTTCTTTAGTTATTCAAAGAATATGCATTATTTAATAGGTGTAAAAAAAGGAGTATGATGTCCACATCAGATTTTTTCATTCTTTCACCACTTTAAAACCACCATTTGATTCTGTACAGCTTAGTCAGATTCTTGTGTCAAAAAAAAAAAAAAAAAAACGATAGAACCAGCCAACCAAGAAAGCCCTGAAAGAAAAGTGGCATAACGCAAGAAAAAAAAGAGCAGCATTAGAGAAAATGAAGGTTTTACACAACACCACATTTTACAAATTTCTTCTTAAATACCAATAACATGTGCAAAACGTTGATGATGTTAGGTTTACTGATCGGTTCTTGTGGTTTGAAATAATACTTTATACTTAAAGTTGGCGACTTTTCTTCTAATTTCTAATGTGTCATTTTTGATTTAATCGTTTTCACTCCATCTCACACCAACTATGAAGATTATTTTTCTTCTACTTCTTGTTAAAAAATGAGCGCCCCAACGGCAGTTTTGAACTACGCCTCCCAGTATTGCTCCATACAATAAATTGAAACTGACAGTCTAAATCCGAAAAAATTTGCATTCGAAATCCATCCTGTACTTTAAGCCCCTTATTCGTGAATGCTGTGAATGCTTCCTTGGCATCATTTAAATTTTTGCACTACACTATAATGGTACCGACAAGGAAGTCGACTCTTACGACAATGCATCTTCCTAATTACTCTTCCTTGGCTACTGTTGCCAGTCATTGTGAAAAAAAATAAAAGGAGCTTTTCATTTCGCGCTTCAGCAGCCTTGAACAATTTTAGGGTGCACAAAGACCTTTTATTGTAATTTTTTACTAAATAAAACATGGGAGAACTCTTTCTTGATTTAGAGTATCATAATTTATTCAAAAATTTAAATCGCTTCTTCGTGTCAAATGATATCTATTTAAAACTAAAGGACACATTTTATTTGGCTGATGTTCAGATTTTTTGCGTTGAATGTGACATATAAATCAGAGCTCATTTTCTGTTTATAAATATATCGGAGTGATGTTATAATTTAAGTTGTCTTATTATCCTGGCACAGAATAACCCACACCGACAACAGAAGTGATAGAGCTCAAAAAATTGAAAAAAAAAAGGACTTATTATTGATTCAAAATCTAAAATTTAATGCTCTTCCTTGCCAGAAAACTAGAAGAAAAATAACCTTCATAGTTGGTGTGTGATGGCGTAAAAACGATTAAATCAAAAATGACACATTAGAAATTAGTTAGAAGAAAAGTCGCCAACTTTAAGTATAAAGTACTATTTCAAACCACAAGAACCGATCAGTAAACTTAACATCATCAACGTTTTGCACGTGTTATTGGTATTTAAGAAGAAATTTGTAAAATGTGGTGTTGTGTAAAACCTTCATTTTCTCTAATGCTGATCTTTTTTTTCTTGCGTTATGCCACTTCTGTTTCAGGGGTTTAATGTTACAGCTGGATGCGGGGGAGTGGGAGGGTGTGTTGTAAGACACACATCAAAGCTGAAACTTTTGTATTGAAGGGAAATATTTAAATTATTCATCAATCTCTTTTGAATAGCACATGTTGTATTTATCATTTTTTTTACAAAAATTATATACACATGTGTGTCACTGTACATCATTTTCTTCCTCCTTAAGAAAAGAAAGTTATCCTTTTCGAACACATACTAATACGTGATTCAATACACAAAGCTTCAAACCCATCGGACCCTAGATCGAGTCCCGATCAAAATGTTTCAGGCATATTCGCAGCAAAATTGCACATTTTAATGAAGGAAATAGACCATATTCAACGAGAACACTAACCAATACTCGATATGCGCAGGTTATACACACGTGTTTCAAAAGATGCTCAGTTGATAACCAACAGCTATACTCAGCGATCGGTAAGCAGTACACGCAACCATGGAAAACAAGAAAGAAAGAGAGCAAGAAAAGCGTACGTGCGACTTTTCGTCACACAAAAAGGTAGCGGATCAGAATTTCAACGCCCTCGAATGCTTTAATAAATTTCAGTTGGAAGCTGTTGCCAAACTCCCCGTTAATGAGCATGCTGTAGAAGTCTTGATTTGCATATCGCGCTAATTTCCTCCGATCTGGACGATTTTGGCTGTTACACAGAGTGTCAACAGTGCTAAGGAGCACTATATTTAGTTTTCCTATTTTCTTTCTTAGTTTTTGGATTTATTTTTCGTTTGTTGTATTGATTAATTTGATGATACCTAAAATGTTTTCCTATGCTTATTCTAAATTAGCCATATGATTACTGGGGTAAGCTCGAAAGAACAGCTGATATATTACATTTCAAACGTAAAATCCGGGTACTTCTGTCCTCACGGGGATGAATTCGAATCTTTACAGTAGCGTTTTTCCGTACTGCATTCCTCCTTATTACGCGAAGAGAAGGAATTAACGGCCGATCTGAACAATTTAGTGCATGAAACATTTCATGAATTTAGCTGTGACATTTGCAAAGATACGAAATTCAAATACCTTAACGGAGGTTGCAGTTAAACTAAGCTTTTTTATTTTGATCAATTAAATACATAAGTTGTGTTCGACGAACTCAACCGGTCGACCGCTAACTAACCGGTTGCTAACCGCAGCGTTCTTGGGAGCTACCGGTTAACTAGTTGCTTCCAATGTCGTTCTATGAGCCTCACCGGTTGATTTACTGGTCAATCGCAACTTAAGGTGGTTCATAGGTTGATGGAACCACGTGACATTTTTGAGCAATTATAAGTATTTCTCACAGGCGTGTTATTCGTCTGCGCAAGTAACCGGTGATCCACCGAAAGCGTTCGATGAAGCATTGGTTCGTAAACAATCGGTTAGAAACCATTGACGTCATTGTTGTCACGTGATTAACCAACCGATTGCTACCGGTAGCGCTCGTCGAACGTAAGCTAAGTAAAAAAAGTACTTCAACTACACGAGTAGTAAAAATGTTTGAATCGTGAGCTCGTTCGAAAGATGGAAGTGCGAAATTGTTGGTTAAAAACGTGATCCTTCCTCATGTAAGTTCATTGTCATCATGTAAAATCCTTGTTCATGACCCTTGTCCTTGTGTATGAGTTCTGTGTGGGCGAGTATTTTTTTTTTTCTTTCATGGTAATAAAATGATGGTTTCGGCTTTTTAAAGAATTTTGTATTTTAAAACAGACGCATGTAACTATATTGAAGCAATTCTATCATCCAATCTCCTTTTGAAAAGATATTTTTAACTTTTCCAAATAACCTCTTCGCAAATTATAAATTATGTTAAAATTCTCGTTCCAAAGATAGAAACGCAGGGGCATAGATATTACGTTTTTCTTTTCCAGGTAATAGCGAATTGGTGTTGTTATTAGGACGGAGTATTTTTACTGTTTTTACATAAAGTATATACTTGCTCGGTGTTATTAATGCATGTATATTTAATGATCTTTAAATAGCCCCGACTTACGCAAAAGATGCATCCCAAAATTACCCTTGCAGGCAGTTAGAAATCCTTTAATTATAGCAAGCATTGAAATTAAACACACACAGTTGCCCTCTCTCAAAATTAATGTGATAAATTAATCCTTGCATGAATATGGACATATGAAAAGAAAAGCAAGAAATCTAGATATTTGGAAGCAAGTCAAAACGTATAAACTTTGAAATTTAAATCTTACCAGGTGACAAATGAGATTTTTTTACGGGGGGAGGGCTCGAAAGTATATGCGCGTTCCAGAATATTATTCACGATACCCTGCGCCAGATTTTGTGGAATAGGTCGACCCGTGAAAGCAAAAGAGCATTCATTTCTTTTCGCACTTTAAGTCAAGAAGCAGAACCGATGGGAAGATTTAAAAACAAAGTAACTTTGAATAGTGACTGGGGGTGAGAGAGAAAAAAAAAATCCCCTCGTGCCGCCCTCTATCGGCAACGGCTATATTAAGAAGGACCTGTTGAAATTGATGACCTTCCTTCTTGAGCGCCACGGCAGGATTGTTACGGCATTGTTAAGATCGTGGGCTTTGAAACTGTCCTTGTTAAAGAGACATATCAGGTGTTTTGATCGGGATTATACTCTTTGTGGCAACAGCAGATGCAAATGTGCCTCCACATGTTGTGTGTTGTTCCCTGAAGCAATGTTGTGTGCCTGAGGGAATTCGTTTGATTAACGGATACTTCGGAATAATTTACAGAATTACCTGTGGTGAATTCCATGGGGACACAGTAAGTACCAAACGAATGATTTAAATTGTTTCCTGCACTTTTCTTGGGAAAAGTATTACAAATACTGCATTTCCATCAGTTGATTCCAGTATAGAAAGAGATAAACTAATATCTTCTTCCTCTTTTTTTTTCTCTAGTAATTGAAAACTGGTCTTCATCAATTGATCACGTTGATGGTTTAATGGTACAGGAGTCTCAGTTTATAATTAGTATTAGGTTAAATAATTAGATAGTAAGGAACAGTCCATGAAGAATTTTGTTACATTTTCCTTCCTCAGGATCCCTTCAGAATCTTCCCGCAACAACGTAAATTAAGATAATGCTCTATAAAACTGAATGGCCCTTGCAATTTATTATTCTTGCTGAAACGTTTCATTCACGAGAGCAATTTTTCCCATCTATTGCAAAACAGAATTACTTATTGATGCAGTCACGTTAATTGTATCATTTTAGTTCATTCTTTAGTCAAACATCAGTTTTGAGAGGCCTTGAGAACATTTTGAAAAGTATAATGATTATATGCAATCCATTACTATTCCACACCTTTTTCCAAAAAATAGATTTGGGGGGAAAAGTAATTGCAGAGGAAAACCAGAGTTCTTAAGCAATAATATAGTTTTCGAGAGACTAGGTTTAAAAAAAGCACATGTTTGAATACGAGATATCTGAGCAATACATTGTTTTATGATCGTAACATAATTGAAGCATGTCCGACGACAAATTCGAAACTCTATCATAAACCGTTTTATTTACTTACTTATTTATTTATTTTTGAAATATCACAGCTAAGTAGTACCAAAGGCTGCATAAATCGTCTTGCCTTAAGCAAAATCAACATCTTTTGCTAAAATCTGTAAAGAAATGCGCCGTTTTGTCCTCGATAGGTTTTCTTCGATTAACAAAATTCCGAGTACGCACTGTGAGCTGTTTTCCCCACACATCTACCTTGTAAGTTGGCTTTACAGAGGATATATTTATAGTGATACTGGTTGGAAAACGTTTCAACTGTTTTTTCCTTTCATCAAACAAATTTCCGTTATTACATGAAACAACATGTTTAATTTTATATCATTCTGACTAGTTTTGCTATCTTTCGGAAAATAAGCTATAATTATAACAAAGGGAAACATTTCATCTAACAGATAAGACAAAAATCTTCTACTACGAGTATGTTTGAACGAGTATGAAGAACAGATTACAAATCGAGTTTCCTTTTAGTTTACATGCTTTTTTTTTCCTTTGCGTTTGGTGAATTAACAAAATAATGCTATCATTTACTTTTATATAATATCAGGAAATAATGCTAGCTAGATCTTTTTTTTAAGTGACAGAAAGTTATTTGACAGTGAATGTAAATATTAGAAGAATTCAATTCTTACAACCGTATTCTTATTCTTAGGTTTATCCATATTCTTCTTATTCTTATATTCTCTTACAACCTTATCGCCTATTCATATTTTAAGCGATAGAAGGATATTTGACCTTTAAATGTAAATACTAGAAGTAATCCGATTCTTTCAACCATTACCATACATTTGAAAAGTTAACCATGAGTTATTGCCGCATAAAGTTTTAAGTTATGTTTTACTATATAATTTTATCTTTCTAACGTTTGATGATATGAGTTTGAACTTTATTTTGGAAGGTAAAATAAATCTTTCATTTGAGAGGGAAAGTTCCTAATATGCCAAACTATTGAGCATACGTAACCATGTCGTCGTCTCAGAGTAACAGTAAGATATCTTACTGTTCCTTCTGGGATAAGATATCTTACTGTTGCTCTGAGGCGATGATATGTAAAATGTTATGTAACTATTTGCGATATAGAGTTTTTCTACATCAAAGGAGTATTTTATCTGATTAAGCAAGTTTTGAAATAAAAACTACGAATGTTTTTGCGTCTACAAAATGTATTAAGGTATGAATGGTTTAATGACAATTTCGAACACGTTTGTCATTATTGGTCGTGGTGGTCACAAATGAGGTTGTTTAAAAGGTCTATCTAACTCTCTAGTGACAGCATAGAACTTTTTTAAAAATAATATTTGGTGCATTTTTAATATTGCTTCAGCAATACATTTAAAAAATCATATTTTCGCTCAATAATTATACGTTAATGGCAATTACTAAGCCAAATGTGTATGAAAACCAGAAATTAAACAAGTTTTCGTGTTTCTTTTTTCTCTCTTTTTTAGAGCTATGTTTGCTTTTTTATGTTTGAGCTATACTTTTAATAAGGAATTTTTCGTCGTTTACAATTCACTAAGCATTAGTTTGTTCAAAAAAATGTATTAAAAAATCCACGGAACAGCAGCTATGCTCATGTTTTTTACTGCACCAACATCCCACTTTTAAAGATATTTTGCTTCAAAATCGTATCATAAAAAAATTTTGCCTTTTAAAACCAGTTTTTATAGCGACGACACCTGTTGATGTCCACATAATATCCGCTCTCTTTCCTTCTCCATAATATTGCATGGATTTAATCACCATAGTATTCATAATTAATTGCAATATTCCGATATTCCTCTGATGCCAATTGAAATTACTGAATGTATCTTTGAGCGAATATTACAATATTTTACTGAAGTCAAATGAATAACCTTAGAAGATCTGCTCTGAAATGCACATGAGAGAAATGTATTTTTTACCCATTTACAGCGCATTTCATGCATTGAAAATCAGAAATAAGACTCAAAAATTTTGCTAAGTCTACTTTTACGTGTTATATTTGAAATAAAAACATAGCATCATGAAAGTGAAGGAAAAAAGAAATCTGAACTTTTAAAAGGTTACATTTGGATCAATTGTAACTTCTTAATTGTCCAAATTGTCAAATATTCTAAATGCTGAAAACAAAATATAGTACGTATCTTCCGCTTTTCTGCCAGCTCCCATTTCAAGTTTAGAAAGAGTTTTTCATGGAATCGATCACTGGTATCGTTTTAAAAGCTTAGCCTGTGTAATCTATTTTGCCCGAATGTGACATTTTTAAGAAGTTTAAAGCTTTAGCTTCAAGTGTTGCATATTTGAATATAAGGAGCAATTATGTATCATAATATAAAGTGTCAACTTTCAAAAAAAATTTTTTGTACTTAAAAATAATGATTTGTACTTGTTGCATGTGTGACTGTATACGGTTGCAATAGCAACATGTAAAGTCATTATTTCTTAAATACAAAGGTAATTTTCAGAAAGTTTATACTGTTTGTTATGCTGTCCTGGAAAGGTAATAGGCAGTATCTGAAAGAATGAGTTTTTACGATATTTGAGGAAACATGTTTCAGATTCAATACAAACAATCGGCAAATGTTTGAATTTGACATTTTTTGGTGCTTAATTTTCAGCGCAAGCCAAATGAGCGAGCTTTTACCATAAAGCTAAAATACAATAAATGACAAAAATTCAAAAAAAAAAAAAAAAAAGAATTTAATTAAAAATTTGCAGATACCTCTCTTTACTTTGACGTGGCAGTATAATACATAATGGTTAATTATATTTAAGTTAACAAAATTAATTGAATAATTTCAAAATTCCGAGAGTATAGTGCAAACATGTACGAGAAAATTTCACACCTGCATAAAAAATTCTGCATAATATTTGTGTCAAAAAGATACAGAGAAAATAAGAACGTAGACTGGTAATGAGAATAAGCTCTTAAACAATGCATTTAAAGGTCGGTAACCAAAAATTCCTAAGAATACGTGGCAGCATTCCTAATCAAGGTTTCGTGACATCAAAAGCACTTCAGCTATTTGAAGAAATTCTAAATGTTCTGTTTATTTAAGTTTTTAGGGTCATTAAACAAACGACCGTCAATTTTAAGTCGTTTAGGCACAGTGCCCTGATGTAGCTGTTGCATTTTCGGAAGACATAAATTTATTAAGACATTTGACATTCTCAGACACCTTTTGGTTTTTTTACTTATTTCTCAAAAGTTTTTCTATTTACTTCTAGTCTGGCAAGAGGTTTTTCGAGGACAATTTGTAATGATTACTCAGTTAAGGTGCAGTTACAGTGACACGTGCTTGGTGAATTCTGTTTTTTTTTTTTTTTTTAAGTGATTCTAGAAATGTTTTGTATTTTCTAACGACATCTGTTTCTTAAATATATAATCTGCTTCTGAAAGAAATACAGAGCAAATTGTATGTATAGACTATTTTTCCAAGCACATTGTACTTACAAGCATACGGATTGAGAAACATCAAAACAATAAATTTCATTTCAATGCAATGCTCTAACGTTTTCATTTTTTTTTTTTTTTTTTTTTTTTACAAACTGCGTGAAATTAAATGACTCTGATATTTTACATTATTTCTTTTCTATATGCATTTTACTTTTAAGCTTTCGGAATCTTTGGAAATAAATTGAGATAGGGTTTATGCCGATTCATAGTTATTCTCGCACATCATTATAATTACTGAAAAATACAGTCAAAGTACACTTACAAAGCAAAATAATTTATTTTATGCTTTGAATAAGTTTTTATAATCAATGGAGTAATAACGATATGTATGAATGACAAAAATATTTACAACAAAATTGAAAACAAAATTATTTGTTGTAGTTCAATTTAGTTTTATCAGATTGTACTCGAAAAGTTATACAACCAACATGCAAAAAATCATTCGACCAAGAAAGGTTACAAATGTTTTAATATGCAGCGTGAAAATCGAGTGAGAGAATTAATTTTTCGATTGAATTGATTTTATCTTTGGTTTGTATTTGGAGTTTTAGCAAAATAAAAACAAAGACAATATTTTGAATGTAACTTCATTTAAACTAACTTCGGAATAAATTAAAGAAATATCGTAAAAACGACCTTTTTTTTTGTATGAAATTATTCTGCGTAACTCTGATTATAATCAGAGCATATTAATAACTTACACAAAATTTATTGAAGAAAATCTTTCATGTTTCTTCAATAAAAATTGTATTCATCTTTTAATGCACCGGTTGTAGTAATGAGCATAGGATGTTTGTTTTAAAAATAATTTTATTCAATGATGTTTCTTATTGTTTGAGAAACACTTTGAATATCATTGTTTGACTTTTTTGAGTGTTTAAAATCGCATTACTAAAGATCAAAAATGATAATGGTAAAAACAATAACCGATAGAAAGCTAACTCCAAAATAAGTTTTTGTGCATTCCTGTTGCACATGTGAATAGTTATTTATGCATAAAAATCATCCATTCAATACTTTAAAAAATTTAAAACATTTACATAGACATTTTACTTGGCAGTTGAAGCCTACTTCTCTGCAAATATAAAAGTAATTGTTTTCAAATTATATCAAAAAAAGTAAAAACGTGCAAATCGACTAAAGGTTCTTCAAAGCTTTTACCACGGAACGCAAAGTTTAAATATTTAACAATATTACTTCTTAGGGAAACTTATCTTTCACATTCAATTAAAAAAGGAAAAAAGTGTGTCTTTTTTATTATTAAATGAAATGCAATGGAGCATGAATAGAAAGAATGGGCATATTTATAGAACAAAATAAATGGACAAATTAAAAAAAATAGTCAAATCACCTTGAAGGACCCAACGGAAAAGGCAAGCAATGAATTTTTATTGAACGTCATTATAATAAATTAAACATAGATATGTTTTATTCATATTTTTAGAATGATGTTGTCGTTTTAATAAATACATCCAGAGGATTTAAAAAATTATACTTGTTTCACATGTAGAAATAAAATAACCACATTTTGTTACAGAGCATCTTTTCAATTAAAACTGGTCTTATTAGTAGCTAGCAAAGGTTTGCATTATATTAAAATAACTGAATTATTATTAAATTCAGAGCTGTATGAAAGTATTATTTCTCTTAAATTATTGCAGTTATTATTTTAATACTTCTTGGTTAAGTTATTGTTTTTAAATATTGTGGAAGGTTGTTGTTCTAATTCAAAGCGCTTTTTACGCAATTATGAATTGCTCTTTGCTCTCATCTGACTGTTTTGATGTCCTTTACTTTCATAGACTAGCAAATTATTATGCCATATTGGCGAGAAATTCTATTATCTTTCATTGAGTTAAGTTTAACGTCAAATATTCTTGAAATACACATGCCTGCGCGCACACACACATGCCTGCACACACACACACATGCCTGCACACATACAGACATGCCTGCACACATACAGACATGCCTGCACACATACAGACATGCCTGCACACACACACATGCCTGCACACACACACATACCTGCACACACACCACACATGCCTGCACACACACACGCACACCTACATGTACACACCCGCCTGTATAAACATACATGCGCCTGCACACAAACACACGCCTACTCACAGACACAAACAGATACGCCTACACACACACACAGGTGCATCCAAGCACATACTCGTGATTGCGAAAAACATAATTTTAATTCAGAATGTCAAAGTTCAAATTAATTTTTTATCTTTTGCTTTCTGTTCTGTTAATACGTTTTTCGTATACTGTTTTTCTTATTTATGCGTGTATAATACTAAACTTTACTACGTTGAAATCTTACGAAAGAAACCTCTGTAAAACTTAACTACGATTCGCTGTTATATGATGTGTTAGAAATGAAGAAAGCGAATTGACTATCAGTAATAATTATTCATGCATAGTATTGAGTTTCTTATTATGTAAAATTAAACTTTTTTATAAATGTTCGTTTATGTCTGTTTTACTTTTTTTTAAGTAATAGTGTGAAAGCAATTGCATTGCTTTAAATCCTTTTTATTATTTTTTTCTTTACTTGGAGGAAGTTGTATTTCTAATTCGAGAAGCAACTTGATAATTGCTTTATTTTTTGCTGTTTCTTTTTTCTTATTCGTGTACACAAACATTAAAATATTGGACGAAAGTGTTAGAAAAAAGATACCTATAACTTCAATTTGCTGGAACATAATGTGCTATTAAGGTTGGGAGTGAATTTAATTTCATTAATAATTGTTTAAATGTAATAAGTTATTATTCATATAAAATTAAATTTGTACAAGAATGTCAATCCATGCATATTGTACTATATTTTAAAGTACCTAATAATACATACGTAAAAAATAAGTGTAATTTTTTGCTTTGAATCGCTTTTCGTATGTTACGATAACTAGGTCGTTCCAATCGGTCAAAAATCTTAGTGCTAAAGCAATAATGAAAGTTGCTTTAAAATGTAAACATTCCGCCAAATAAATTAAGTGAAAAAATATAACGAGTTACATTCAAGTTAAAAATAAACTATTTTTAATTTAAAAAAACGCCTTAAAAACACCCAAGAACTAAGAAAGCAAAAAGTAATTGGTCATACATGCATACGATTTCCTACCCAAACCTATTTATCAAATTTATTTTACAATTCAATAAAAATGTTGCTTTGTATTTTGCTTTCTGTTCCACTTTTTCTTTCTTTTTCCTGTTATATGTTTTACAATTTATGTGTATGTATTTAGATGAATCTATATTACGTGTAATTATTGTGGAAAACCAAAATAGGGAAAACGTCGACAGTGGTCGGCGAAGGTCAGCATTCAAATAGGAAAATCTTTGGCGGAAGACGTTAATATTTTTGTTGAATCACCGGTGAATGTTGACATGCTCTAATTTTGATCTATCACTGTAACATTATGTAATAAACTATTGTGGCTGAATATTACAAAATAATTATCTTTAAAAATTAATAGTTCCAACTTTGTTGGAATAGAACAATAGCACAAGCATATACGAGTAACGCCCCCCCCCCCGAAAAAAATTAATAGCTTTTAAATTTGAGTGTGTAGAAATATATTACTGTGCATTTACGCATTTTTTTTATATAAATGTATGACGATGTATGTTTTACTTTAATTTCAAGCAATTATATTAAAATATGTTATTAATATTTTTATTTATTTGTTTTAAATTTAATTTTTAACCAATAACTTGAATATATATATATATATATATATATATATATATATATATATATATATATATATATATATATATATATATATATATATATATATATATATATATATATATTACATCAATTAAGCTGTTGTTGTAATTCAAAAGTGCTACTTTACATTTTGGTTTTAGTTCCATTGCTTCTTTTTCTTGCCTTTTTTTTCTTACGAGTTTTTCTATGTATATGCCCTAACTAGTGTGCTTGAATATTAAAAAATAAACCATTCAAAGACATAAAACCTAGAGTTTGACGAATTATACGTACCACAAATGGTGGATACGAATTTATTACTAATATTAGTTGTTTATTTAAACGTATTTCAATATTGCCTTTATAAAATTATTTTTCTTTTTTAAAAATGTATGTTCATTCATGTTGTACTTTATTTTGAAGTAATAATATTAAAACAACAATATTTTTGCAATTTTTTTAAAATTTGAAAGTAATATGTAGTTAAAAAATTGTAGTTACATACAGGGTGCCCGAAAAGTCCTCAACACATCTAAAAGAAATCATAGAAAAGCAACAAGGTTCACGAAGATTTTATGACATCGTAAAAGAAAAGAAATAACTTTCAATTTGCGATTTGTAGTTCTATACAATTGCGCTGTATTGACGGTATACAGAGCAAAGGTGGCGCTGTGCACTGGAAGCAATACCTTTCATTGCCATAGTTCAATTTTTGCACTTTTTGCTTCTTGAGCCACATCAATGCTACTGAAGTATACCGTGCTCCAGCCAGCATTGATTGTGGAACAATGTCCTACTTAAGTAATTCGTACTTTCAGATCTTCTACGGCACACAATTCGACATGAGCACAAAAAATATTCGTGAAAATTTGAAATATTCTTGTGCATTTTTTTTTTTTTGCTTTTCTATGATAATTTTAAATGTTTCAATGATTTTTGGGATATCCTGTGCTTGTAAGTTTTCGTTGCAATTCAAACTGCTATTTCAACTTACGATTTCTGTTCCGTCGATTCTTTTTAGTTACTATTTTTTTTCCTTATTGATGCGTAATTGTACTTTATTGTTGTGCTTAAATATTACAAAACAAACCTCTTAAAAAACTTAATACAATTTGCTAGCATATTGTGTGTCATAAATGGATGAAATCAATTTAACATCGTTATCGTCAAATGGCTTCATGGAGCGAGTCACATCCATTGACTTCTCTAGGGGAAAAAAAAAAAAAAAACTGGAGGATATTTAATTTGCGGCTTCTTAGTTTTTTCTCAAATGTGTATGTACAACCTTGAAAATGCGGAATTCCAAAATTCGGAGCAAAACACCGGACAGCATGTTTTGCAAAAAAAGAAAAGAAAAGAATTGTATAGAAATAA
Organism: Uloborus diversus; assembly: GCF_026930045.1. Classification (NCBI taxonomy): domain Eukaryota; kingdom Metazoa; phylum Arthropoda; class Arachnida; order Araneae; family Uloboridae; genus Uloborus; species Uloborus diversus. Next base: position 33,975,832 of record NC_072736.1, read on the forward strand.
ATGTAGCGAAAACTGATGGATAATTGGAAATGCATAATTTTCGCAATGGTGTAGTGAGAATGGATCGCTTCTGTGATCATGAATATTATAAAAATCAAATTTTACTACTGCATTTTTGTTGATTTTCGCTTAATTTCTTAAAAAATAACGATAATATTTTTCTTTTTAAGTTCTTCTAACCTTATTAGGGTTCCATGACCAGTAATTGTACATTTCAGATTTCCTTTTCAGCAATTTTTGATACCAAAACAAAATGTAGTATTTGACAAATGACATTAATATCATGTTTATTGACTTGTTTAATTGTTAAAAAAAGAGTGGGAGACCTTCTGTGGTGTTTTTTCAGTTTTTTTAAGGCAAAAAAGTGTTACATCCCAGTGATTGTGCATGTCTAATTATTTATTGGACAAAGAAAAATATTTTTCAGTCTCTTCTTTTTTTTAGAATTGTACAGAAGAAACATATTGTTATCAATTCATGTAATGAAAAAAGTTCTGAAACTTTTTTTCTAAAATAAATTACTACCGGTTCATTTACTGTATTCAATCCCTGATAGATTTTTAATGCTCTGAACAGTCTAGAAAACTCGCACATTTCGAATTTCTTGTAAACTGTAGTACTTTCAGGGCAGTCGGTCGTGTTTAGATTATTTTGATCTATTTAAAATATTTTCATGGACTTCTTCAGGGAGTCATATAGAACTAGGAGCAAACTAATCAGAATAAACGCATACGGATAATGGGAACTAACAACATGAAGGCAGTCGTAAGAGTAATGCTCCATCAGAAATTATAGGTGCGTAGGTCTGCCCCTGAAAGTTATGAAAATTGCATTTCTAAAAACGTATTTCTAGTAGATTTTGGTAATTTAATGGGGAAGAGGGTTCGCAGAGTCTTTCGCAAGGGAATTTTCCGAAATTGAAGTCTTTAAAACATAATGGTAGACTATGTTTAATAACGTTAGGAGAAAGGATAAGATTCAGGGAATCTTCCTAAAACTTTTTCGAAAGTGAAGTTCCTAAAACGTAAGTTAGAAGAGTTTCGACCTTGTTAAGGGTGTGGAGTTTCGATTCTCTACCCCGCCCGGCTCTTTTATGCCAATGAGTATAATGAGGGCTAATCTTTTATTATCTATGCTTGCATCTATTAGTGTACTGGAATCACTAACTTGAAAAAAATAATGATCGAGGAAGACGAGTTAAACTCTTTCTCAGAGCAGTGCCACTCTAACGGTGAAGTACTTTACCATCTCTTTTTTAATTTTATTTTTACAACAGGGGCGCCTCAAAAACTTTTAACCTTTTTTAATAACTTGTGAGGGTATGTATGAAGGGGGGGGGGGAGGTGTAGAAGTTTTTTCATAAACAACTTTTGCAATGCTCAACGAGAAAAAGTTGATGATCTTGGTACGGGGGAGGATTTGTCTTTATTTAACTTCATCTTTTAGAACTGGTGTTTCAAACAGTTTGTCTCAATAAATGTCTGTACGCTACAAAAAATAGCGTTTAAACGGTAACGACGAGGAGCTGTTAAGATATTTAAAATTCTAAAGAGTGGCACTGCTCTGAGAAAGATTTTAAACTCGTCTTCCTTGATCATTTTTTTCAAATGAGTGCTTCCAGTGACTCATGTGAGTCAGTGCCAAGACTAGGCAAGGTGACCCCATTCTCACCTTCTCCACATTCTCTGAAGTCAATTTCAGGTTGTCACAGCTTTTGTCTCTTATTACACTACTCGAGAATTTTTAAAATACGTTTTACATGCAGGTTGTTACAGTTTAGTCAATGTTTCTTTTTTTTTCAAGAATGCTTCACATTTATTGCAGAGTTTTATTTTTTAAATTAGTTCTTATTTTTGGTATGATTTAATTTTTGGTACGATTTAAAAGTAACTTTTAACTTGTTGTAATTTTTATTTTGCTAGCTACTTTTACGAAATTATTAAATTCATGTATTAAAAAAATGTATGCATTTAAATCAAAATTGGTAAAAAGCCCGATATTTTTGAAAAAGAAAGCGTTTTTTTTTTTTTTTTTTTTTTTTTTTTAAACCAGGTTTATTGTGTTTAAACACTATTTGTAAAAAGAAGGATTTTGTTCTTGAAAGTCATGAATACTTATGAATTAATTGCAAATGAATGTTTAATATTTACATTTGTACCTACCTAATGATGATTAATTAAATAGTTAAAAGCAAAATTTTGTAATTTCATTTCCTCATAAGTAAAGCTTCAAAAGGGAAAATATTGTTTGAAAATCTTAGCTACCAATAAAGTTACCATAAATTTAATAAATAAACCTTAGCACAAATTAATAATCAACGAAATAATTTACTTTGAGAGTTATGACACAATTATAAATAACCCAGAATAAATTCTTCTAAATCCATTTCCTCATAATTATAGTTTTCTATGATAAATATATAAATAAAAATGATAAACTTACAAAGTTTTCCCATCAAAAAATAAATTAAGATAAAGCGAAAATTTTACGCTCATTCAAAAACGTTATATATCAGACCGATACTGTTTTAGTTATTACTTCCAATCGTTATCGATTCTCAATAACCAGATGTAACAAAAAATGTGAGCTAGGAAAAAAAAGTGCAATTAAGAAATCTGTCATTTAAATGTTCAACAATATGTAAATTTCAAAATTTACAGTTATTTTTTGAAAAAACTACAGATTATTGAACGCGTTAAGTAGAATGAAGAAATTTTAATATTCACTGTAAATTTGATCTCTGCTAGAGCAGCGCCGCCATGCATGGAATTTCGTTAAGCATATTTTCCCCAGTAAATATTGCTAGTTAAAAGTTTCAAGGAACTATTATTGATTTTTATTGCACTAACAATTAAGTTCATTGACTCACACGAAGCTTGCTTCAAGTGGGAGATTTTTAATTTATTTTCCAGTTTTTTCCCTCTGTTCCGTGGTTTAATTAAACGGATTTTTGTTCCCAATGAGCGAATAATATTAAGTTTCTGCAATGGGATTTGTTTTGGTTCTTTAAGAATTGGTGCAAATAAGCGACTGGTCTAATTAAAGGGTGGCGCAATTAAGCGGATTCCACTGTAATTGTTTTTTCTGCATAAAAGTTGTTCTATTCAACATGCCAGTTACTATAATAAACAGGCTTTACTCAGAGAACACACATATACTACAAACAATTATTACAAAGCATATTATAAGACAGTTTGACATTACAGCTGCTAGGGCCACCGCACGTGCCTGCCGATTATAATACAAATATCATAGTTCGAAAAATAAATATCGAAAGTATCAAAATATTTTCAGAATAAATATTGGATATGTTCAAGATGTCAAGGGAAGTTAATTTTTTTGTAAGCAAACCCAGAAATACAAAAATGAGCAACTTATTTTGTTACCCGTGTGTACGTCCACACATAACCAGTACCAGAGATTTTGTGCTACGTATTAAGAATAAGAATTGGGTTTTTTCCTCCATTTTAAAAAAATACTATAAATAACTACAAATGTCAAAAACACATTATTAAATTATTTATTACCCAGTGCTGGATCAGAGAATACTAATGTATAGTACTATGTAATTAGGTGTTTATTGGTATTGAATTAGTTTTTTTTTTTTTTTTTTACTTTGAAACAGCCGTGCATATATGTCTAATAAAGTCAAAAAACATGATTGTTCTAATATCCTTTTTCAAAACTAGAGAAGCACCGAATATTCGGTATACTGCATATTTAGTAGATATATTTGATATAGTATAGTCCCATGCTGTAATAATATGTACTTCAAACTGTTAACTAATATTCTCACATTCAATGAAAGTTTAATGTAAGAATTTTTTTTTAAATCAACAGATCACATTAACATAACTACTTTACTAACTCATTTAAATATGGAATATGAATCTAGAAAAAAAATCACAATATTAACTTTTTTTAAGTATGTAAAGTCTACTAACTTGTTTTTCTTGTTTTTTTTTTTTTTTTTTTGGTCTTGTCTCGGCCGATCAAGAACTGCAAGGTGGTTGTGCAATGGTTGATATCTGCTTTCAGCTGTTAAACACTTATATCACTGTAGTACTGAAAAAGAGATAAATGTAGTAGTAAATAGCATTCCATTTCTTGCTTCCAAATAGTAAACATTATCTATAAATACTGAGGAAATGTTTCCCATATTTATTTAGGAAACGGATTTACATTCCCGTCAATAGAGAATGCAGGATTGGATAATGAGTGAAATGGTGGCTAAAGAATATTACTTCATGTTTGTAGGGCTCTAGTTACTTTTTAAAAAAAATGCATTTACAATATCATAAATAAGTTCTCTGCATCCTAAGGAGGAAAAACATGAAAAAAAAAAGAAAAAAAAGAAACCCATTATGCGGGGATTCACTTATTGCGGTAGAAGCTGGAATGGATTTACCCAGGGGTACATTCAGGGTGGTCCTATTTTGTCCACCCCGGAAAAATCGCCAGAAAAAACCTGGAAAAAACCGTCCTGGATGAAATTTCATTTTGTCCATTTCGTCCATTTTTGTCCACTTCATCAGTAAACTGTAAGTTTTGAGTAAAAAATTTTAAAATAAATAATTATATAGATTTTCCCTATTCAAGTAATATTTCAATATAAAAATAGCATACATAAATATGCATATAAACAATTGATTGTAAAATATTTTAAAGTGAAAATAAAAATAGTAAGATCAGTAGAAGTTTATGTAAGGTTGTTAATAAATCAAATGAGTATTAAAATAACTTATAATGCATGTAATAGCATTTATAAAACAAGCACATCAGCTGTAAATTTTAAGATGTTTATCTTGAATATGGAGGTTTATTGCCCATTATGAGTGAATCTATAAAATTAAAAAGTAGAAATAAAAAGTTTTTAAAGGCTGGAGATTCAAAACATTAAAAATCATATTAAAAAAAAAAGAAAAAGAAAAACTACTTGATATTAATAAAAGAAATGTTGGCATGAAGTGAAATCTGTTCTTTCAATACAAATACAAATGTGATGATCAGCAAAAGGCTCTGACTAGGTCAGAGCCTGTTGCTGATCCCCCCTAGTCAATTGCTGACCCCTAGTCAATTGCCGACTCCCCCTAGTCAATTTATTAGTCCCCGAAGAAGATTAATGGCCCATTAAAGCTACCTACCCTCTTGCCGATTATAGCCTTTTCCGGTACACTATTCTAACTACCCACAATCCTACTAAAGTAGTAATTTTTCTTAATTTGTATGACTTAAACATATACATAAAATATGCTGAGTACATAAATATTTTAATATGGGGTGACATAAATAAAAACTCGAAAAATATAAGTCATAAAATATTTTTAATCTATAAATCTTTGTTTTCTATGTATGTCTCTAAGCAATTCATTTGATTTTCCCATTGAGTTTATTTTCTACTATTGGTTATAATAGTCTAATCATGCCCAATAGCTTATTCACATTGCTAAATTTTATTACTTTTAAGTAAATTATGATCTAAAATTAGCTGCATCAATGTGTAATAAAAATTTTTTTTAGATTTGAGTCATTCCATGTCAAGTGACCTAGGGGTCCCCACTCGACCATCTCCGATCTGGATTAAATTTTATTGAGGCGTAGAGATGCCTTTGAAACTATACTATGCAAATTTTCAACTTCCTAGATCCGAAAAATCCTGAGGATCTAGGGTCTCCCAAAAAAGTGATCCAAAATAATGGATCAACTTTTTGTGACAAATTGCCATTTTTACACTAAGTTTGCAGAAAATTTTAACACACTAGAACCCTGAAATTTTAGGAGCTTGAAGTACAACAGGCTGTTAATACTTTCAATATTTGTTGGGAATTTGAGCGCATTAGATTTTTTAAAGCATGCATGTAAACTCGTGAAAAACCGCGGCGGGGAAATTTTTTCCTGGATTTTAGTTTGTTATAAAATCTGAACAAAATTAATTCAAAGGCTCATACTTCGTGATTATATTGTAAAAATACTTGTTTTTGATGGGTTAGATCTTCAGAACTTAAATATCTGTTTTCTAAAAGATAATGTCATCCAAAGTGGCTATCAAAACCGTTCAAGTGAAAAATAGCCTATTTTCAAAGCGCTGTAGCTCAAGTTTATCACCTTGCATCTTCTTTTTGTTAATACCATCAGAAAGAACACATTTTTTCCTTTCGAAACAAGTTTTTTCTTCGATGGTGTTCTTTCGAATAAGGATAAAAAAATGAGCTTGAAATTCTGTCTGTTGTAACGAATTGCAATGTTTAAACTCACATTACGAGAAATGTTATCACACTGGAAGCCTGAAATTTAAGGATTTGAAAGTACTTTTGATTGTTAATACGTTCTAGTATTTTTATGAATTTGAGCTCATTAGCTTTTGTGTAACACGCATGCAAAGTCACAAGAAAAACACAGTGGAGAAACTTTTTCCTGGATTTTAGAATGTCATATATTCTGAACGAAAATAATTTAAAAGCTCATACTTATCAATTCTATTTTCAATATACAAGTTTTTAATGGGTTATAGTCATTGAACGTAAATATTGATTTTCTAAAAGATATTGGCATCCAAAGTGGATGTCAAAATCGATCATATGAAAAATAACCTATTTTTAATGCGCTGTAGCTAAAGTTAGTCTTTTCGTTGATACAATTAGAAAGAACATATTTTTTCCTAAAAAAATGGTTTCTCTTTCCGATGTTGTTCTTTCAGATAAGCGTAAAAAATTAGCTTGAGGTACTATTTGTCGTTAGCGAGAAAATCGCGTTCTACAAAAAATAAAGAATGGTGGGAAACCGACTAATACGGATTTTACAACTGTTATTAGTTAGAAATAGTTTTTTAATTATCTTTTAAGAAGGTTTCTTGCAAATGAAATACGATAGAAAATGAAAATTATCTTGTTTTGTCTGATGTATCAGTCTGATTCCAGAACAGGGTATTTTTGTTTTTGTAATATTTAATTGGCAAATGACTTCTTAAAAGAGAATTAAAAAATATTTTTGTCTAAAATCAGTTGCAAAATCCCTATTAGTCGGTTTCCTCGGCATTGACCATTCTTTTATTTATTGTAGAACGAGATTTTCTCGCTAGTGACAATTGGTATTTCAAGCTCATTTCTTACGCTTATCTGAAAGCACACCATTGAAAAGAAAAACTATTTTTATAAGAAAAAATATGTTCTCTATAATGGTACCAACGAAAAGGAGATGCAAGGCGACAAACCTTAGCTACAGCGCATTTTTCATGTAATCGATTTTGACAGCTACTTTGAATGCCAATATCTTTTAGAAAACCAATATTTATGCTCTACGACTATAACCCATTAAAAACATGTCTATTGACATTCTCCATTAATTGTTAATTATTTGCATGAAACAAATAATATTTACTTTTTTCGTAATATATGGAAGTTTTTGAGATTCTCCTTTTTTTCAGATACAAGATTTAGGGAAATCCAATTCTAAGCAATAATGTCTCAAAAAAATGAGAACATACGAATGCTCATTTTTAAACATATCATTTTTAACAGTGTGACTATCACTACTCCACAGAAGGATTTGGAAAATATCCGAAGTAGCAGTTATAGTAACGTTTCAATTTTCAATGATCAAAAACACCCAGAAGGTAATTTCTGGTTGCACTACCTCTAATTCATGCGCACAAAAAATTATAAGTTGCATATTGTTGGAAAGTGGATGTATACAAAATCTAAAGGGTAAAAATGTGCACTTGTTTACGGGATTAGTGAGAAAAGGGTATAGAGTAAAAAAGGGGCGCAGTACTGTTTTAGAGGCAATAAAATATATTGTGCCGACAGGCGAAACCAAAATTTTCTTTTTGGTTGAAAGGGATAGCACGGGATCATTACAGAACATACAGGGAGTTGATCACGTCTTGTGCTGATAAAGAATATTCATTTAAAAAGAAGCTGCAGATTTAAACAAAACTCTAATTTTGATCTTTTTAAAAGGTTTGTTTTTTTCAACTACAACAATCTTCTACGTGCGCTCTTTTCGTATTTCTGAGAAAATTCACGTGACATGCAACTTCGCTAGAGGCGCTAGAGCAGCCAGATTTTACTCTCTAGGGTTAGCGTTTGCTCATAAGAGAACTTTCATGGATGTAAACTGTCATATCAAGTTTGGCAGGTTGTGTAAAATCAAAAAAGTCCACGTTTGATGAGATCTACACTCCCTCTCCCCCCCTTGGGGCGTTCTTGGGAGTTTTTTTTTTATTTTTTTTATTTTTATAGACGCACTGTTAAAAATTCAGAAACATTTTCAGGTAACTATTACGGTAAAACGGAATGTTTGCAACGCAGAAAATGTTACCGTAAAATGTGCGAGAAAAAGTAAGCGATATCAGTGTCGATTCTTACACCACATCACTTATAGTGCGAGGCATATATTCCCTTTATATCTGTTTACCTTTCGCGTTCCACTTGTACAGTGGATAGCGAAGCGCTCTCGAATGACGTCGGCGCGGCGCAGGTTCGGACCCGGGTTCGGACTGCCTGCGTCTCGTTCATTTTACTCAGTGCAACTAGCCACAGCGTTCTGGTTTTTCTACCGTAAAGTTTTATGTGATAATAAGATTACGGTATAAAGTACTGTACTTCATGGATGCCAGTAACTTTTACCGTAAAATTTCAGGAAACTTTTTAACAGTGCGCCATTTCCAGTTATCGATGTTAGCGCCACCTGCATGCCTACGTTTTTAGCTAACATTGACTAATGAGAAAAAAATATTGATGAGATAAGAGTTAAAATAAAAAAAAAGAAGATTATGTATCAATTATTAATAAAATGAACTTTCTTTACCAGTGACAGATTCAATAAAACCCCTGTGTATGTTTACATTACCATTCTAGAATTGGTAGTATATCTTAAAAAACTAAGCGTAGTGAGAGTACATAGCATTTAGAAGCTTAAAAGGGTGGAGGGGGACTTATATTGGGTGGAACAAATATTGGAACTCGCTTAAATACCTATGCTGTGTAGAACCGTATTTAAAGGGTGAGAATTTCGGGGTTCAAACTCCCTCCAAAATTCTTCAAAACTGTTCCAAAAAATGCTCTTTATTATACATATTTTTTTAAAAATGTCATTACTATTTTATTCATTCATTTTTTCCCATTTCACTTGAAAATTGTAATTTTTAGAATTAAAAATTCGTGCCAAAACTCACTGCTTTATCTGCAGTATTTATTATTTTTATTTTAATGTTTGTGAATATCTCTTTTTATAGAACGATACAGTGCTTTCCTTAAAATTTTGAATACGCGACAAAAACATCAAACTTTTTCCAATTCGGAAGTGCAAAAAATGTATATTTAACATATGTTATGCTCAAAAATTATTTATTTAAGAAGTATAACTTCGAATGCACATATACGAGTACGCGTTCTTTTGAATTGTTTAAAAGGCATCAAACAAGGGGTGAATTGTGTACTGTACACATTACATTTCTTTCCTTCATTCAAAGCATATGTCTTTTCTCACATTTGCTAGTGTTAATAAACTTAAAGCAGCACTATTAACTTAAATATCCTATTGTAGCAAAAATCAATAGAATATTCGAATGAAAATTTTTTTTATTTGATTATAGAAATTTCACAAGAAATATGTGTTAAAACCCTCCCCGAAACAAAAGTCTGCTTAAACGTCCTGATGCTGTCACGCTACATAATCAAACGAACAATTAACACTGAGCTATGATTGGGTAACAGGGAAAAAAATGCATTTGTGATGTAATTTAAAAAATAATTAAAAAAGGTATAAAATGTTAATTTTCGAAAAAAATAAGGATGAAGAAAGAAATGTAGACATGTTTTTCGAGATAACAAGGAACCACTTTCCACATTTTATTGCAAATTCGTACATTTCATAGGCAGTTTAATTATCTTTTTAATTAATGAGTAATTTTATTGGGGCAAAGTTTTAACTACGAGAAAACTGTCCGTTTAATATTCAATAAAATAACCTATACAAAATTGATTTTACAGCAATCGGTTCAAAACAATATTGTAAATAAAGAACCATTTTCATAGACCTAGCTCTGGCGATAAATTTGAAGAGAATGAATCATTAGAAGATTGTCTTTCTTTGATTCACAGAATGCACTTTGACATATTTTCTTCTTCCTTAAGAACTTCTGACTCAATCAGACTCGTTGCCAAGTTTCAAATTTTACTATTTGTTATTTTTGGCGACTTCACATTAGGAGTCATTTAAATACATTTGATAGGTAAAAGAACTATGAAGCAGCGTTTTGTATTTCTGTGAATGCGTGTCACTGGTATTGATTTTATGATTATTGCTAGAATAAGAACTCGCACTTGATCTGAACAATTAATTTTGGAAAGATTGGTTTAAATGGGTTTTATAGGGCTATACCGCGTGAAAAATCGAAACGAATTAGCTTCGAAAAATGAAATTGATTTTGTCTGTGGTTTCAATTAAATGTTAATTACCTCCCTTTGTACAGATCGAACTTAATAAGTGTCCTCTAAGAACGATAAATTTAGTTAATATTATAAACGTAGAAAAAAGAACCTACAAAATATAATCATACATACCGTTTCGGATCAATAACGGGATGACGGTTACCAGGAACCAGGGGCGAACAGGCCCGGTCCTTCCGCCTATGCACCCCCCCCCCCGAACAAGGGTGAACGCCTTTCTTTTTAATTTTTAAATTTTATTTTTTTGTGCAACTTTCTTTTTTTTTTCCTTTGAGCTCACAAACCTGTTCGACTTCATTTCGCTTTTTTTTTCTATTTCTTAAACTCGTAAACTTGTGTACCATCGTTTTTTCTTTCTTTCTTTTTTTTTTTCATTTTTTTTCTTTTTTTTTTTCCCTCTTTTTCCGCACCTTTACTTTGCACTTTTTAAAGACCTAGGTTAGAGCCCTCTTTCGGGACCCAGTCCGTATTTCTCCTGTTTAGAATTTTTGAGCTGCGTGACGCAGCTCAAAAATTCTAAACTACGAGCAATTTATGAATTGAAAATATATAAACTTAATATTCATTTTTGCTGCAAAGCTAGCACGGAGCTACAGTTTGCATTACTAGTGCGTGTTAGTGTACACACGATGCAATAACTAGTGACACATCATTAACATTAAATCATTTGAAATAAAAAGTTTCGAACTTTTAACTTTTTTTAAGTATTAAACTGTTAATTAAAACTTCAAAAACCAACCAGTAGAGAAAACATAAAAAGTATTTTTTACGTGTTGCAGTATTTAGGAATAACTTGGTTTTCTTCTCTATTCGATTATATCTTAATAAATGTTCATAAAGCAAAGACTTTTTTTTACTGTAAAACATCGACGTTATTAGTGCCAGACCAAGCTTTTAAGCTTTGTAAGCAGAAAACGTGCACCAGCTCAAAAGTTAGGAGAGTTACAAAATGTTTTATTTATTTATATAAAAGAGGACGTTGTAAAAAGAAACAGTAAAAATCATAATCCATGATTTGTAAATGTTCCTAGTAAAGCCCATGTACATTAGCAAGGCCAAGCGTGAAATTTTTGAATGGCCTTACAAGGAACCACCGGGTTTCAAAGGAACAGTTTATTTTAACTAAAATCGAAACAAAATTAATATTTTTTTCTTTGGTACGATAGCAAATCCTTATATGACAATTTACAGTTAAAAAAATAAGATATTAATAGGTTATTTATATTTAAAAAATCCTTTTTGCTGTTTCTGCGAATTAATTTTGATGTCGACGATCGGAAGTCAACGAAGCGAGGGCCGCATTAAAAAAATAGTGACGCGAGCATCTCGCCGCGTGTGTCATTGAGTTTAATGGAGCTAAGTGTGAGTTGAAGGAATTTGTCATTATATGACAATAATTAAGACTTTTTTTTATGGTTGGCCTTCAAAGGAGTATGACCTTCCATGGTCCGCCCACCTTAGGTCTATATAGTTACCTTGTATTTCAATAATGGAAAATTTAAACCAGAGTTGCTTTCGATTTAAAAAATTTCAGCATTAGGGGAAGACCCACTTACCCCATAATGAGGGGACCCACTTACCCCTACAGGAAAAATGTATGGGGTAAGTGGGACTAGTCTTCTTAAAAACTTATCTATAATATTTTCTGCAACAATTGCTATAGCGGTATGCACTTCAGGTTAAACTGCACACGACAATTTAATCAGCGTAAAAGATCAATAAAAATTATCGTTGAAACACTTCTTTAAAAAATGTTGCTTATTAAATTCCATAAAAAAATGTAGGCATTTTTTTCAGATAAATTTTATGAACTATCAAAAAGTTCCACGAAGCCCAAATGTTTGCGAAACCAATCACGGTGAAGAAATATGGCATTATCACAGTAAAAAATTGTAAAAATCGTACGCATTTTTCAGTTTTAGGTGGTTGACCTACTTTCCCCAGTGACCCACTTCCCCCAAATAACCCTATTTATTATAAATTTCCATTTAATTATTCGTTTGAGAAAAGTTACGCCTTTAAGAAGCGAAAAATTCTTTGTAAAAAAAGATAATATTTCTTTAATTTTAAATAATCATTAGCAAGTTACTGGTCCTTGAATTTATTCGCACTTAGTGCATTTTTTTAAGTATATCAAATTCAAAACATGTTCTACTGAACTTCTTAGAAAAAGTGAGCACATAATATATGAACGAGTTTCCAGTTACATTTTTTGTGCCAAAGAACAAACGCTGACATAGTTTTACGAGTAATTTGCTGCATCAGCTGTTAAGCTAAATAAAAAAACAAAAGTATTTTTTTTTTCTTTCCTTATTGTCTCTTAGCTCAAAACAAATGTTCCTAATTCATATCTTTCATCACCAGGAGCGCTATTTATAAATCTATAAAAAGGAAGCTGTTAGCTTTTCTAGTATCTCAGAATATTTCAGTATTGCAAACATAAGCTTTTTTGTTTTTTGCTGAAGACATTTTTCTGTTTAGTTTTATGACTAGTTTGAAAAAATAATGCAGTTAAAAATTGTAATATTTGGCACTGATTTTAATAGCAAGTAGATTAAAATAAAGTACTTCTGTTCATTATTACTTCGAAGAGAGTCGAGGGGAATGGAGCAGCTGCATTTATGCCGAAATAAAGCGTGAAAATTAGTTCTGGATTGTGCAGTTGATATAACATATTACCATCGAACAGGAGTCTAAATCTGCTCCATTTACAGAAAAGTTATAAAAAATCTATTCATTATTTTGGCATAAATGCAGCTGTTCCACATCAACTGCCGTTCCGTTTCTCCCAAGTGTTCCCAAACATAAATGAAGCAAAAATACGTTTTTTGACAGTTTAGCTTTCAAATACTTAGCAAAAAGTATCGTTGAGAAAAAGACTTGCTTGAGTGTGTATTGGGAGAGAATACTAAAAAATAAAGAAGACAAGCTGGAACTACAGTAGGGTCTCGATAATCCCAGTGAATCAGGATCGACACCAACTCGGAATGCTGAAAACTCGGACTATGCGGACTACGTAATGAAATCGAAGAAATGAAATTCATCTGTATGAACAACAAAACAACTGGACATTTTTAGGTAGAATTTCTCTTTCTTGATGCGTTGTCTCACAAATAATCCCCCTCTTTCTTCCCCCAGAAAAAAAGAAAACTTTGCATATGATGGTAAAATATCTGGTTGGTGCTCTATATAGTAACGAGCAATATCTCGCGCTGTCATGCTTTTTGCATGTGAACTGATCTTTCGTTCAGTCTTCGGTTTCGTCATCAGTTTCGTCAATTTTCCAGGCCGGTGACAAATTTCAAGCTCTAGTGAGAGGCAGCATCATGTAAACTACGTCGTATTAAACGGAACTCTGATAAGCGGAAACTACTATGTAACTTTATTTTCCAGTTAAAATTTAAGTACATAACTGGTGTTCTCAAATGCACTGGTATTTTAAACTAGAAAACCGTCAAGGTTTGACGGTTAAAAATTTCTTCTACATTTGAACGAAGCCATTGCCTGTTTGGTGATATTTTGATAGTTGAAATTGTAACCCTAGCTTCAGTGGGTTAACCCTAAACTCCTGTAGGTATCGTTCATTGTTGACCATTTTTTCGTTTCTTCGTTCCCCTGAAATGATACAATCTTACCAGTGAAACATTTAAGTTACCGGATCGAGTTCATCCTTGTCACAATAAAACCTTTCCCTGCATGTTAAACAGTACCATACATATTATTAAATTATCATGCCGTGGCGCAAGTTTCATTGCTGAAATACGCGGGTTACTCTATCATTGGCTATTATATATTTGAGGATTTGCACAGTATTTTTTCCTTTGTACAGTAGAGGTAAATATTTTCCTACGCTCTCATTAGCAGCCACCGAGAATGAATTATGCGGTACTACTCATCTGAGATATGAAGGACACTTCTGTAAATGCCTAACAGCCATATTCATTTACAGATTAGAACCTCCGTCAGATACCCGAACCACTTTGTGTTACGTCTTCTTCAAGGAATCGCAGCGTATCAATTGGCGGCTCACGTATCGGATGGAAGATTGAATAGACTGGTGAATTTTGTACTCATAAAACACTGACGTATCGCAAAAACAGAAAAAGAAATAAAACAAGGATTCAAACAAAAGTTGGTCCATTGGTTCACCCCATAGAGTACAAGAGCTGACTAGTTTTTGGCACCAATATCTCTAACAAGATGGTGCAATCGAACGTTCTTTTCCGTTATATTTCAGTGAGTAATGCTACGATTTAGATGAAATCCTTAATAATAAAGTATTATAAATACGAAAGTAACTTCGTTTGTTTGTAATTATTTCACGTCTTAACTACTCATCCGATCATCTTGAACTTTTGTATACATGTTTTCAGCGGTGCCAGGGTAAGCATAAAGTACCTTTTTTTTAGAAAAATAAAAAGTACTCCATGATATTTATCCCAATTTTAAGGAAAATCATAAATTTGAGAATATCTCATCGAAAAACAGGACATATTTGTTTGGTTTTTGCAGCATGTTAAAGTTCTTAAAATTCTGCACAATGTGAACTTTACACAAAGTTCGAGAGATAATTGGAAAACTCCTTATTTCTTCACTTTTAGTTGATTTCATATTCTGAAGCGAGGTCAATCTTCATTTTTAAAGTATCGTCTGCGGTTATTATTTGCGGAATTGCTGCAAATTCAGTTTTAATTAGCGTGAATAAAATCATAGAGCATAAAAATATGCTGCCATTTTTTTCTCTAGCGTGAACAAATAAAATTTTTGCTTTTGATTTGAATCTTTTCCTGTGATCGGAAGAATTAAAAATTTGTCCCTTTTTGGTTATTTTTCCGCGATTTGATAATAGTTTTGTGCTGCCGGCACAAGATAATCAAAGATTTCAGTTGCATTAAAAATGAAAACTTTTACTTTTTACTTTGTTTTAATCAGTACCTATAGATTTACCGTTAACATTGTTTTAGAATTATTGATGCTGAAATGGATTTTGAGGAACTAATGTCGTTATTCTAATGGAGACTTTTAGAGAACTTATTGAAAGGGGAAATTTTCTGAAACATTTTCCCCCATTTCTGATGGTGATTAAAAGAAAGAATGTTGATGTTATTTCGAATTTTTTTTCTCATTCTGAAAGGGGTTTTCCAAACTATTCTCCTTATCAAATATTTTTGATGTTACTGTTGACGTTATTTGAAAATTTACCCTTATTATAATTTCGAAATTTTAAAAGCTGATGCACTTACCATAGTAGGAAATTTTAAGGAATGTTTTTCTTTTTCTAATGGAGAGTTTAGCTGGAACTGATGGAGATGTTTAGGGAATATTGTCCTTACTCTGATAGAGATCTTTAAGGACTATTGTCCCCAGTCAATAAAGGATTTTTAGGAGCTCGTGTTGAAATTGTACTGGGGATTTAGGGGACTATTGTCCTAATTATAATGATGATTCAAAGGGTCCGTTGACGCTATTATGGTACTGTTACCTTTATTCGAATGATTTTTTTATCTGTATTTCTCCTTATTCATTCGGGTATTTTGATTTTTAGAGGAGTGTAAATTTTATTAACGAAGCTTCATCATTGAAATGGGAATTTTTAGCGACTGCGGTTCAAACTGTAACGGGGATTTTTAGGACCTGTCGCCATCATTCCGACATATGGTAACATTCCATTATTTATTTACGCTCCAAGTGGGGCACATTTTTATAATCGTTTGAGCGAGTAAAAGTAGCTTACTTAATACAATATGAAAGATAAATTGCTTAAAATGTTTTAAAATACGGTTCCTTTAAGAATGGTTACGATTTGGGGATTTAACAAGATGTCAAAACATTTGAAATTTTCCTAGAATTCCATTAAACCCGGTTTCGACTTCGTAGATCTTTGTTTATTGGATATATTAATTTAAACCGAATTGGCATTCTATTGGGATTTTAGTGGTTACAACGTACTCGCACATTAAAAATAAAGGTGTCAATCGAACTTTTTTTTTTGCGTGTGATGTACTCAGTTTGAAACTTCCAAGTTACATTGAACTCAGGGGTTAACCTTTGTTCGCATATTTGAAATAAAATACGAATCCTTCCACCTGATTTAATTATTGTCTACGATAGGAGGAAGATGATCACGAGGATAAAATTCTAGAAGCTCCATTGATTTAAAAGTTTTATCTGCTGCTATTTCCCGTTTGCTAACAAATAAAATACTTGTATACTAAACATAAGCTATTCAATTTTCGCTCTTAACTCAACTCTTGCGAATAGCAAGACTTATAGTTAGCGATTGTACGTAAAAGCCAAGAATTTATTTGAAAGAGAACGAAGAAAGTTTTTCCACAATATACTACAGCTGGAGCATGCCTAACATGCGACAATGATCCGTTTAGCCTTATCAATGCTGCAGGTTATAGGTTTGCTCCAACTACAGTTTATATACTTGCTTATCATTGCGATTGAAAATCTAAATATGGTGCTTTTAATGTACATTGTAGTTGTTCGTTATGATTGAAAGTAAAGCACAAACCGACTTTAAAACTTTTGTTTTATTACTTTATATTTAATTTGGAGTTGAGTACTGGATTATTTTTCTCTTATAAATGTATGTTTCATTTTTTTTTTTTTTTTTTTTTGCTTTTTTTGCAAAAAAACTATTACATAGAATACTATCAGTAAATAATATTTTTTGCTATATATGGATGCGAATTCCTTGCTAATAAAGCCTGATCACGGAGAGATGCGGGAGAACTGGAAGCGAAAACTTGGGATTAAGTTCTGCCGAGGGTACTGAAAGAAAAACGAATACCCAAGAGATCTTTTGCATGCCGCATAATCACACGACATAGCCGCTGACGAGTTGCATCTTGAAAATCCGTCGACTGAACACCGCAGGTCAGAGCCCGTGACTGCAGTGCAGAAAGCCAACGGCTCTCCACTATGCCACCCATGACAAACAAATAGAAAAATATCAGTTAGGTGTTGTGAGAAAGAAAACTAGAGTTGCAAAAGTTAACTTTAGACCTATTAAAGTTAACCAAATAAAAACGTATCGTCAACTATCCTCTTTTTCTAAAAGCTTGTGTTCGTCTTCCCGCTTTTACCTCCCCCCTCCATAGAATTGTTGCTCCTCCTTAGCAACTACATTTTCGTTTTTTAAAATGCTGTTTTCATTTTTAGCCGAGACTTGAATTCATTCGTTCTTTGTCACATTTTTCTTTCAGCCAGTTTCACTTTTTTCCAGTTCGCACCTCTATGAAACATTTATTGTATGTTTTCCACCCCCGAGAAGTTCTTTCAGATGTTCTCGACATTACAAAAAAGTTGCACGCATAAAATATTCCGGTAAAAATGTTTTACTTTCTTTAATATCCTCTCCAAATAATCTGAGAACAGCACAAACTGTGTATTAAAGAACAGAAAAAGGAAATCAATAGGTAGCAATCGAAAGCACATAGCACAGACAGGACAAATCTGAAGACAATGCACAGAGTAAAAAAATAAAATTCCAAAAACATATTAACAACTTTTCACATTACATTTTTGAATTACAGGTTGATTCCTTAGAGTAGGATATAAAATGGAGGGAGCAAGTCTAATCAACGGCTTAGCAAAAGCTGACCCAAAGACCCCAAGTCAGGTGATTCAACAACGACGAATATTTGGCACGCTTTGAGTGAAACAAGAGAAAGAGACCTGATTTCTTCCAATGCTTTGCTTTAAAATCTATCACTTGATTAGGGACTCGGTTTCATGAATGGAAGTCTTCACTCCCTCCATTTTATCCCTTCTCAATGGTTGATTCCTGTTGGTTTACCCTGTAATAATTTTATTGTGATGTTTCGCACACTTTTGTTGAACTAAGTGCATGAATATCGGTCTCGACTGAGGTTGTCGCTACAAGATAATGATTTTTCAAATGAAAATCAGTAAGTCGTGTTCTCAGTTGTAATTTGATGCCCTGTGACTAACAAGCCGTTGCTGTTCACAAATGCTTCCAAACAGCGAAGTCATTGACACAGCATGTTTATAAAACTGAGGGAAAAGGCGCAACGAGAAGGATGGAGGACAACCGTTCCAAAGGTTTTGGTTTTAGCACATATTGACAATCTCAATATTGTAGATTGGAGTGTTATTACCTACCCCTCCTCCCTATAAGGTAAAGTCGGGCTGCGTTAGCGACTGAAAGTATTTATTTCCTTACACAATAAAATGTTTTATAGAACTTTTTCAAAGCAACGCAATGAAATTTCTCTTTTAACTGTGCAACGCAGTACAATTTATAATGCTCTAAATGCAACCTTCCTGTCAATAAGTACTCGTTTGCAGTGAATGGTGATCCAAACGCATGGAAAAATACATGATGGTTTCTAAAATCAAGAAAATGCTGTTTAAACTCAACTAGCAATTCAGATACCAAAGAAGCATACTTGGCAACCGTCGCCTAAGTTATGTCTATTTTGCTTTTACTGGGTACGAAAATGAACAAAGTTTTTTCTTCAGATTCTTATTCTTACAAAATGAAGCACTGTTCAGCTGATATCATTGTGGACCCATCGCAATGCATTTTGGGATCCCGTAGAGATGAACAGAACTCCGTAAAAATATTTATCATGTGTCTTTTGGACCTCCCTTCGGGGCTCTTATATCATTATAGCCCTCGTTATTGCGACATTTGTGATATGGTAATTCCGCGCCTGCATATCTTTGGTAATTGTTTAAGGTATAGCTGCTAGATGATTCCGCCAATCCATATCTTGAGTAATTGCTTATCTAAAAGCATACACCTTTTATTTTCCTTTGAAGTGATTGGCGCCAAAAAATTATCGCCTCATTTCTGTACTAAGTTTAATGCAATTCAATGTTTGCATTGCTTTTTTGAGGTAGAGTGTCCATAAGAGAATTCTCCGCAATCAGACGTTTTCTCTCTTTGTTTATCTCACTCACACATAAAGATAAACAAACTGAAAATTTCCAAAAATGGTCCTAATTTAAAAAATGAAAATGTTTCGCCAAGATAATACTTTTTCTTATATTTATATGGGTTAATAAAAAAGAAATTAAAATAAAGGATGAAGTGAGGAAGTAGTAAAGTTTAAGTAAATGTAAAGAAATTCTTATTAGACCAAATGATTTTCAAAATTATAAAAAAAATCCCTTAATCATCAAATCCCCCCCCCCCCCATCATTTGATGTGTAAAATGGTTTTAGTTTGCTACGTTAATCTGCCAAAGCGAAAAAAAAATAAATAAAATAAAAATAAACGACGAATGAGTAAAAAATTGTCAACCGGAAATAATAGCACGTTTAATTTGTTTTTAACTGTTTATTCAAGTTGGGAACACTGCCATGGCATACTTGGCTATTGCTTGCTTAAGATATTAACCCTGATGGATGAGACATTATAATAGCGCGGATGTCCTTGTTCTTCGAAAGCATCCGACCTACCTGGATAGAATTGAAGGTATATTTAGTTTTTGAGGTCATATGCCTTTCAAAATCATATTGACAGCCATTTCATTGAGATAAATATTTACTTGAGTGTTCATTTTACTTGTTTCATATAAAACATAAGATTTAACGTAAGCGTCCAGGTTTTTGAAAAAGGTTTAAGTAATACAATTTTGATATTGGATTTTGACTGATATAGGGGTGGGTGTCCCAAAGCGGGTTGGTTTTCGAAGAACGCTCGAAAATTGTAGTTTTTGGATTTTAATCGCAACAACTTCGGTTATATTTCCTAGCAGGATTCTTGAACTTCAAAATTAAAAGGGATTTTTGTATTATTTTAAAAACCCAATATTTATTTATTATCATACTTAACAAAAATGTGAAAAAACCGCTTTGTCCTACCATTGAGCCCAAAGCTGGTAAGCTTAACTAATTTTAGTTTGGTACATTTTCCAATCAAATATGAAGTTATAAATGATTAAAACAGTTGACTAGCTACCTGCCATTATATAAAAGAATATAAAACATTTGTACTTATCCAATTTAAAGTCAGTACATTTGCTTATAAAGCATAAAGAAATAACTGAGTTAACTAATAGACTAATTAATAGCCTAATTAAAGTTATACGTATCCTTTTGAAAGAGAAACTCTAAGTCAGCACACGAGTCAAGAAATTTTAAATAAATAATGATTAAATCCTATACCAGCTTTGCCCGACCCGCTTTGCCCAAAGGCACGTTTATTATTTCAATAATTATGACCTTAAGTTAATAATTTAAAAAAAACGGAATGACCATCGTAGTTTATCGGTGGAAAGTGTTAGAATAAGTAAAAATTATTGACAATAAAAAAATAAGCTGGTCTTCGACTAATCACACAAGTTACAAAACTTCATTTAAAAAAAATATATCATTTTTTTTAATTTTAAGCCTGGTTGCGCCATGCCGCTTCACTGCTACTTCGCTGGGACTGATAATAACTCGGGGGTGCTCCGGTAAACACGACATACGTATTCATCGCCGCTAACACACCATAGGGGGCATACGAAGGCCTACTCGCTTTGAGCCACCCTCCCCTATAGCACGGGCAGTAAGTCTTCATATTTTAACAAATCCTATGAGGCTACATTTTGATCAACGAGCAGAAAAAATTGTGTATCACAGCTTTATCATACTTCGATTTTGAAAATTATTCGCCAGTCAAGGTATGACGAGTGACAATTGCTTCTACATTTGAACGAAGCCATTGCCTGTTTGGTGATATTTTGATAGTTGTAATAGTAACCCTAACTTCGGTGAATTAACCCTAAACTATAGTAGGTAACGTTCATTGATGACCATTTTTTCGTTTCTTCAATCGCCTGAAATGACACAGTCTTACCAGTAAAACAGTTCAGTTACCAGATCGAGTTAAGCCTTGTCACAATAAAGTCTTTCCTTGCATAAACCAAAACATACTACCGAATTATCATGCCGAGGCGCGAGTTTCAACATTGAAACACGCGGGTTACTCGATCATCGGCTATTATTTATATGAGGATAATCACAATATAAACGCCTTAATAACATAATGAGTGGTAAATAGCTAATGGTATTTCGTTGATTTTTAAAAAAATATTCTATCAGTAAAGAAATAAAATATATTTCAAAATTATTTTTTACATTTAAATTGCTGTTTAGTGTTCTATGTCTTATAAAATTTTTCTTTTACTAAAGTTTTTCTACTTTGATTACGCAAATCACTTTCGGAATCATTTGTGATCACATGCGGAACCTCATCAATGTACCGGAGAATTCCAGTACTAAACGGCAGAGTCAGATAAAAATATAATGTATCTGCGCGCATTTTTTAATAAAGATCGATAGAATTTGCGGAATTTTTATTTCGCGGTAAAGTCCGAATCTCTTGCTTTAAGCATCGTTGTTTGGACTAAAATGCTGAAATTTAAGCGAGTTTATCCTGTTATTATTTCAAAGTAAGTTCATAACTTTTTTAAACAACCCTAAAGGCGATCTTTCAAAGTTTTTTTCATGCACAATGTCAACATTTTCGGCAGCGATCCGAAATTCGGCTAAGTCCGTGGGTGTCGGATTTAGGGTAATTAACTATCAGTAAGTTGTTAAGATTTTTTTTTTTTTGAAATATTTAATCTGTTTAAATTGCGTTCCAGATATATTCAAAAACAAAAAAAAAACTAATAGAAACAACTTTTCTTTCACATTGTTTGTTGAACTTAAAGCAGTGGCGTAGCTAGACCCGACTTTCGGGGGGGGGGGGGTTTCTTTTTTATATATATATATATATATATATATATATATATATATATATATATATATATATATATATATATATATATATATATATATATATATGTATAATCGCTTGGAATTTTTTCCTTTTCTTCTTTTTTTTCTTTCTCTTCTCTCTTCTTTTTCTTTTTTTTTTGAGACTAACTTTTCGGGGGGGGGGGGGGTTTGTCCCCAAAACCCCTCCCTTAGCTACGCCCCTGACTTAAAGCGCGGCGCTTACGCCGGGTGCGGTGCAATCTTCCAAAAATACGGCAAGTGCGAACTTGCTGGCTCCATATGATAAGCTTTAAAGCCACAGATGCTTTTGTGATTTGATATGAGCGCAAAGAAAAAGAGAAAAAAAAGAAATACTAAGCCACATGAAAAGAATTTCTCAGTTATCGCCACTTGATGAATAGGGGAACAGAAGAGAGGATTAAAATGTTAGTACTTTTTTAACAGTAGGAAAAAATTACAGGTGGGAAACTAGGACATTACTCGCGATTATGGCGATATGCGCATGTCCGCAATGAATGTATCCGCACAGCACCAAATATTTCTTACAGCAGCGAATGTATCTGAGTCCGTCTATGTTATCTAGCTATGATTATTACGTTTTACATTAGCAATATTAATTTTAAACAAATTAGAAGTGAATAGTAAGAACTTGAACGATTATCGCGACATGCGCGTGCCCGCAGCGAATGTATCCGCAAAGCAGCGAATACATCCACCGAACGCGCGGGCGTCAGTACTATCAAGTAATATTTTATAAGATCTATAAATACGGTAATAAATATGGCATATCAATATCAAATTTAAACGAATTATAAGTAAAGAATATGAACTTTCACGATTATCGGACGACGTGCGGACTGCGGCTATATATCCGCACGTCAGCGGATCTATCTGCGCACAGCGTGCGCGTGTGCGTCTACATTATCTAGCTCTGTTCCACGGAACCAAAGTTGAAGATCTGGGAGCTGATAAACAGCACTATATAAAGTAAAACACCAGTAGTGGCCACTTCAAGGTCTATATTTGAAAAAACAAAAGTAGTATTCCCGGTCTCCCAATGGATTCATAAGTCCATGAAACGTGCAGGATGTATAACCTCCTTCACATTCGAATTCATTGGGAAACCCGGAATCCTATTTTTTTTCAAATATAAACCTTGAAGTGGCCACTACTGAAGCCCTGACCACTGCTCGTGTGTTTACTTTATATAAGCATTTATAGATATCCTTAT
Source organism: Uloborus diversus (assembly GCF_026930045.1). Lineage (NCBI taxonomy): Eukaryota > Metazoa > Arthropoda > Arachnida > Araneae > Uloboridae > Uloborus > Uloborus diversus. The sequence continues at coordinate 33,999,262 of NC_072736.1, forward strand.
TATTCGTTGATCAGAAGATTCATTTAAGATATTATGTAAGACACTTTAAAAACATGAGTTACATAATTTTGTTGTTGTTGAATAAGAAACGATTGTATCCTTAATCATTATTTTCACGTTGTTACAGTCAAAGCTTTAATTTTTACAAACGAATTGTAAAGAAATTCGTTTTTTGAAACAAATATATATATATACAGGGTGATTCTGAATTCATCATCAATATTTGGTGGGGAGGTAGGGAATAGGAAAAGAACACTATTTCACATAGGAAAGCATGGGCACAAACGAACGCATGACGGTGTAGAGGGCGGTGTGTGTCCGCATCTCCCATGAACGCGCATAGCTGTCTGCCGTGTGCAGCCAGTCGTCATTCGACAAGGTGACTTCGCAGAAGTAACATGAACCGGTACACGTTTCAAGAACTTGCAGATATGCATCTAACTTACGGTGCCGCAGGAGAAAGCTGTCTTAGAGCTAGGCAAATGTATGCAGAGCGCTACCCCAACCGGCGCGTGCCACAGCATCAAATGTTTTCACGTGTGCATCGACAACTGTGCGAAACTGGATCATTTGCTGGTATTAATGTTGATCGAGGCAGGCGCCGATCAACACGGACAGTTTCAGTCGAGGAAGCTGTCCTACAGTCTATCGAAGAACAGCCAAGTTCAAGCACACGAGGTATTGCTCGCCAGTTTGGAGTTTCACAATCGTCAGTGTGGCGGATACTACACGAGGAACGTTTACATCCTTTTCATTTGCACACAGTGCAGTTACTGGAAGCAGAGGACTATCCCAAGCGTGTTACTTTTTGTCAGTGGTTCATGCAGAGAACAGCCGTTGATCCCAATTTCCCAACGTATGTTCTTTTCACAGATGAAGCGTCCTTCACTCGTGAAGGTGTCTTCAACACACACAATTCGCATGTGTGGGCTAATCAGAATCCACACGGTACGAGAGTTCGAGCTGCGCAACAACGCTTTGCCGTCAATGTGTGGACTGGGATCGTCGGCGACTGTTTGCTGGGACCGTATTTACTACCATCCCATTTAGATTGCGCAAACTACCTCATATTTCTTCAGACTGTGTTACCGGGTCTTATGAACGCGGTTCCTGCTGTTATTCTCCGGCGAATGTGGTTCCAGCATGACGGCGCTCCAGCACATTTCGCAAATGATGTGCGTTGTTACCTGACCAGAAAATTTGGAGCTCAATGGATTGGCCGCGGTGGACCGGTTTGTTGGCCACCACGGTCACCGGATTTATCTCCAATAGACTTCTTTGTATGGGGTGCCATGAAAACCATGGTGCACGAGACCCCTGTTGCCAGTGATATGGACCTTGTAGCACGCATATCGGTTGCCGCCGCAAACATCCGGGAAACGCCAGGCATATTCCAGAAAGTTCGGTTGTCCATGCAACGTCGTTGTGAGGCATGTAATCTAGCAAATGGTCAGAATTTCGAGCACCTCTTGTAAGTCTGTACAAAAGATGCACAAATAAATGTTTTTTCTCTTACCACTTTCTTGTTATGTTTTCTTTCCATCATTTAACCGGATTCATATTGCCCTACTACATGACGTCTGCGCCCATGCTTTCCTATGTGAAATAGTGTTCTTTTCCTATTCCCTACCTCCCCACCAAATATTGATGATGAATTCAGAATCACTCTGTATATATATATATATATATACTCTTTTTTTACACTTGGAATCTTCTCAACAGATAAAAAATTAGCCAAATTCTACCATTATATAAAACATTTCAAACATAAAATATATGTGTGTCTTCAATATAATAATATCATTAGTGCTCAATTTTTTACAAACTAAATACCCCTTTCAGTATGCATTAACTGTGCGTAACCTCAACAAAAAATACTTTTCATATAAAAATGGACTATATTAATTAAAGTTTATTAGTTAAACTGTAACAGTTTAATTGCAAAGAGGTAATTTAAAGTTAAAACAAGACATATTATCTTCATTGATATTATGTAAGAAATTTTCTATTGTATTTAAAAAAGACTCGGTGAACAATTTTAAGAATATTGAGTTGTTTTCTGTTTGCAAAATTCATCAGCGTTTCGTTCACAAAGGTTATCAAAATCAGCTTAGTCAAATATCTAAGTAGCCGTAAATCATCCTCAAATTTAAGCTTGTTTCCATATTAACTCTTCAGGGAAATTAAACTCGAAAATCCTTTTTCGTAAATTGTCAGATCTTTGCGCTCTTTTTCAAGACCAACCTAGAAATTAATTAACAAAGATTGTGTTATTTTTTTATGTAAGATCATACGATATTACTCAAATTTTTTTTGGTTTTGGAGTACCCCTTACATAATTTCGCCTATCTTAAGCGGTATGCGTACCACTGGTTAAGATCCATTGCGTTTTAATACCCTTATATAGTAAAGACATACATTTTAGTACGTATATGCTTGAAGTTCAGAAAGTATTGCTTCGTATTTAAATTGTTTTTTTAGGTGTTGGTAAAAGTAATGGTTTTAGTAGCATGACAAGTTATTATTGATAGAAACGTTGTAAACCAATTAGTTAGTCCCTAAACGTTATAAGTATCCTTATTTTTTACATGTTTTTAAAGAAACGCAAACAATTTTTTGAGGTTCTTTCATCTCATTAAAGTTCATTAATGAGAGGAAAAAGCTGTAATTTATGACATAAATTACGACATTATACATTGACCGACAGATTGTACAATGACACTACAATGACATATTTTGTTTAGTAAAATGTTTATATTTAATAATCTAGTAAAGAGTTAATATTTGTAACAAGTCTTTTACAGTCCCTCACATTTCTTTAATTAAAACAATTCTTTAAATTATTAATTGACTGAATTGGTTGCATTTTCTAATATCTGTACGACAAATCGGTGCTCAGAAAATGCTGAAACCTGGTTGGTTTTATCGCCGTCTGTCGAGCATTCAAACAGCACCTTGCACTGTTTTTCATTTCTCAATTCGCACTGACGAAGGGGGTGAGTGCCCTCGAAACTGGTGTGGCTATTTAAACGCTTTTTTACGCCTATTGTTGTTCAAGTGTTTTCAGCATTAAGTACTTGTTTTTAATTCAACAAAGAGTTATTTTATTTAACAGTGTTTGAGACATTGTAAATTTATTGGAAAAAAATTGTTTTTATAAAAATCTTGATTGAGACGTTTCATTGCAAGATTTTATGTTTTTGATATAAACATTGACTTTCCCATTATTGGACTGTTCATTTAAAAAAAAAACTCCTTATTTGTATTTTTAAATTATTTTTCCATTATTTTAATGGTAAAGAAAAGTATACGCCAAGTTAATAAGATTAACACTTTTGTAAGTAAAACAAAACTGAAGTTATAATGCAAGAGACCAGCTTAAATTGTGTATGAACAAAGTTCATAAATTTCCGTAACTTTCAGTTTGTTAAATTCTTTTTCACTCAGGAGCTTTTCACATTTTGGATGGGATTCAATATTTTTTTTTGTTTAAGGTTTCTTTTTTCTCTTCTGCTATTTGAGCATTTAACACAAAATTAACACGCATTTATCATTCCTATCCTTTTTGAAAAAACATTCTTGGTATATAATCAGAAGATTCAGTAGTTATAGCTACTTGGGGAAAATCCTTTTGAACAAAAAAAAAAGAAGAAGAAGAAAAAAAGAAACTGAATTGATAGAGGATGCAAGTTTTCTTGAGTTTTTTGTTTGAGATTTGTGACCGTTATTTCTGGTTTTACAATTTTATTTTACTTTTTCACTAAATGGTGAAAACGACACAGTTCATTTTTAAGATGATAGTGGCCTTTCGCTTATAACGTTACAGAAAAAAAAACTGAGACTATCAGTTTATCAACAAAAGAGTACAAAATTTAATGTGCATAAAATGATAAACACTATCGAAAATGTATACGTAGTTGTAAGCATTAAGTTTCGGGTTTTTAGACAAAGATTTAATTTTATAAACGTTAAGAAAAATATAAACTGTACTTTCGTGGAAACTAGGTATATGATTGGTGCCAACTGTAAAAGCTCCTAATATATTTCAAATTTCAAACCTATATTTTATTGTGTTAAATGATATAATGTAAGACAAAACAAGCATCACTCACAAAAAAATTTCGGTTTTACAATGATCGAATAAAGTACATACAAGACAACTGAAAAATTCTCAAATCGAATTTGAGTGTAATTATCTCATCTTAAACAAAGTGATGTAGTACCGTACATGAAATACATTTCTTGAGATGAATATTTTTGCGTTTTCTTCATAATTTTAAGAAAATTGGTGAGAGTGAATGATAGTGGAGTAATTTACAGCAGTTAATTTTTAAATATATCTGGAAGAAATTTCCAATGCACCAGATAAGCTACGGTTTAGTAAAATAATGTGCTGAAACATAAATTATAGAGACGCATTTGAAATCTAAGATACTTCCATAAATGAAGCGGACAAAAGACGTTAAATATTGTTTTGTGAAGACACTATTTCGCAATGTGTGCTATATAAAAGAGACAAATCGGTTAAAAAGTTTTGGATTTCTAAGAAGATAAGAAAATTCTTTAAGCCATGCGTCTTTATAACTTGATGCAAATTAAAATTTTGATTTTAATGACCGAAACTTTATTCAAAATGAGCTTTCGAATATTTATATTTTGTACTACAATCTTCATATTGGCATCAACCCCCTCCCAGAGGTAATAATTTATAATGGGGACTCGTGTATATTCGTGACCACCAATCAAATCAAGCGCACGCGCACGCCGATCTTTGACCGGAAATCATTGAACTTGTGACCTTCCAGTTACGTGCCACGACCAGTTTTATCATGCACCAGCCACCATTAGCGTACACGGATAATCTTTGAAAGGAAGAAATTGATTCTTGCCTCTTCAACTAAGAGTTCAATGCCTTACTCCAATCGGTTTTAAGATATAATTTTTACAATTATTGATTTTGATAATGCAAACCAATTTGGAAACTTTGAATTCTGAATTATTAATCGATCATTAAAATAAACAAATTTACAAGCATATACCACAACATGGTTGACCCTCTTTGAGAATGATAACGAACAGTTTATTATCTTAAGCTTTTTCTTTCCTTTAACGAGCAAGCCTCGCTGGCGTACTAAATTACTTTTAGCTACCAGTTTGAAGACAATCTCAGCTTCAATGAGAGAAAACTTACCTAAAGATCGATTACGACTATTTTAGACTAATGAATCGATAGCAAGTACGAAACTGCAATCCCAGGATGTCGTTATTGGGCTGTCGGTACATTCTTGTGTTGTTCCCCACATTCAGGGCGGTAACTTTCAGGTTATCAACGCACTTAGTGATTTTGCTGATACTTTTCAACGCCCCTTTAAAACTAAATGCCTGTTGCATTTGTCTCAAAAAGTAATCCTCCGTTAACTCCCGCGCTGACTTCTGGTACAAATGGCAACGCTTCCTGGCGGCAGTCCGACAAAAGACATGGCTATGGCGATGGATCCAAACATTTCAAATCAAATTGTTAATTGATTAATTTCAAAATTTAAATTTAGAAATTAACCAATTGTTTTCTCCACTACTAATTTCTAATACCTTCGATAGAGGGAAGTAGCAGTTGTATAAAATTTACTTACCCTCGTTCTCTCGATTTGGGATCACTTTTGCTCTATGTTGCTTACGTTGAACGAGCACGACCGGTAGCGAGCGTTTGGTTAATCACGTGACAGCAATGACGTTAGCGATTACTAACCGGTTGTTAACGAACCAATGCTTCATCGAATGCTTCGGTTGATCATCGATTACTTTCGCAGACATGACGTAGACGAATAACACGCAGGTGAAAAATACATATAATTGGTCAAAAATGTCACGTGGTTCCATCAACCAATCAACCAGCTAGAGTTGCGGTTGACCGGTAGATCAACCGATGAGGCTCATAAAACGACATCGGAATCAACCAGGAAACCGGTAGCTCTCACGAACGCTGCGGACAGTATCGGTTACTCACCGGTCAACCGGTGAGGCTCGTCGAACGCAAGCGTTGAAAGCGAAAAAGTGGCAGGTATTTAGTAGTAAGGGTGTGTTGTACACTATTGCCATTTCTTTGGTGACACAATTTGAAAATCTCCTGACCAGGCAACCTCACGATAATGTGAGAAGGGGAAGAAATAGTAGTAATTGAAACAACATTGTAAAAAGATATTTCTGGACGTATTAAATTTTTGCCCTCGTACTTAAAAAACGGGGACCCGTTATCGAAGTATGTGGTCAAAAAGTCTGCCAACATTTTAAGAAAAGTCACCAAATTTAGCTAGTATCAATGAGTAATGGAAGATATCTTTCACACTATTTGTAGATGGATGTTGACTGTGACATGATCAATTCTCGCCAAGTCCTTAAATTTGGAGTTTTTCTTAGAATTTGAGCAGACTTTTAAGTTTTTATATCGCGAAAACGGATGGACGAGGGCAAATGTAATTTTTAAGTAAAAGAATATGCTCTTTTGATTGCTACCTACGTTTTCCAATGTTGAATTATTCACGTGATTAAACGGGGAGTAAATTTTTATGTATTTCAATTTAAAAACAAATTTGAACCAACTATAGTTGGGGCAAACACAACCTGGCAGCGTCGAAATGATGCGATCAGGATCTGCGTACCCTTCCAAATGCTGCCATGTTAGGTTTGCCTCGACTATAGTGACATTGATTATAGTGACTGTGTTTGAGGTTCCCCGTGTATAGCAAAATAAGTTCTACTGACTTATCAGCCGCAGACCACCTGCTATCGAGAGACAAATACTTCAAATTTAGTAATTTATACTGGAAAAAAAAGATAGAAGTGGTTCTTGAGTTTTATCATTCAGATGAATATCAAATTCTCAAGTTATGTGTGCATACCGATAAAAAAAAAAAAAAGCCTCAATGGAAAAAAAAGCGCTTTGAACTAATTTGGCGTAAGTGGTTTTAATGTGTTTTGACTAGATTTTATCTTTTGCTTTCCCAATAATAGCTATTCGCCTCTTCGTTAAAGCGTAGAATCTTTACTAATAATAAAGCTGAAAGTCTCTCTGTCCGGATCTCTGTCTGTCAGGATCTCTGTGACGCGCCTGTGACGCATAGCGCCTAGACCGTTCAGCCGATTTTTGATGAAATTTGGCACAAAGTTAGTTTGTAGCATGAGGGTGTGCACCTCGAAGCGATTTTTCGAAAATTCGGTGTGGTTCTTTTTCTATTCCAATTTTAAGAACAAAATTATCATAAAATGGACGTGCAAATTACGAAATTATCATAACGTGGAACCGTAACATGGGCACATGCCAATTGGCGAGATACGAAATTATCATAACGTGGAACTGTAACATGAGTACAAGCCACTCGGCGAGAAAATCCAACATAAATTATTTGTAAATATTCAGGTGAACCAAATGACCTTTTAATTTTTCTATTACGGGCAAAGCTGCGCAGGTACCACTAGTTAAAAATAAATGACCATGAGAACCGAAAAACGAGGGTAAGTGATTTATGAGTTGAAAACCACGTTAAGTGATTTTCTTTTGAACAAATATCATTTAACTGATTTCTATGCTGACATTACGATGCGTTTTTCTTTTTAGATAGGTATTTTAAAAGAACTTTAAAGAAATGCTAGGTTAAATTTAAGAACAGAAACCATTTCATGAGTTTTGCATTGTTTTGATCATACTTTTTTTTCTCATGCAGTAATTAAAAGTAACTTTGAGCCTGTAATAACCTTTACAGCACCTTATATTTCTTCGTATAGTTGTCTTCAAAAGAAACAGCAGAAGACCATTACTGCTGCACTCCGCTGACACGGTTATAATATCCGTTTTCTACTTTATAAAATAAATTAATAGCATTATGTACTGCTTATTGAATTAGCTAATCATCAAGGTTATCTTGCGTAGTCTTCAAAATTTCTTGTTTTGCATTGCAATATTCTATGCAATATCAAAAAACATAAAATCTTATGACGCTGTGAAATGAAATCGGAAAGTTTTTAACCCTTAAATGCATCGCGTTGTCATTTGGCAATATACCCAATTTAGTTTCATAAAATGTTATAGAATCAAGCTGAAGCTTTGTAGTTGCCAATAACCAAGAAAATACTCACTGAAGATGATATAAAATCAATTTTAAACTTGTTGACGCACCAGTCTGATGAAAAACAAAAATGTATTTCGTTTTTAGGAATTAACGCTATTGATTTAAAAATGTCGTTGTAATAGGGAGGAGCAGCCAAATAGGGGAGTTATAACTGAAAGTTGGCCAGAATTTTTGCAATCATCTCATTGAGTGTATGACTAGTATAACTGACATTGTATCGACATCGTTCTATATGCATTTCTTCATAAATTTATTTTTCGTTGCAGCCAAACCGATGGCATTCCTCCCACATTTTCGAAGAAGCCGTCAATTCGCCAAGAAGATGAAGGCAGGAAACTTCTCTTCGAAAGCCGAATTCTAGCCGACCCTAAACCCCAAGTGTTCTGGTTTCACAATAGTAATCCTGTTGTGGAATCTGCACGCTGTAAGGTAAGCGAGTTTCTAATTTGATTTCCCCCTCCCTCTAATCGAACTTTTCATAAGAAAAAAAAAGGTTTTTAGGTGAAAATAAGTGTTGTATATTCATGTCTGAAAATAACGACTATTTTTTTTCTTTCACCACGCACCATTTTTTTCAAAAATCTATGTGTTTTTTTTTTTTTTTTTTTGACAACTCTAAACAATGACCTCCAAAAAGAGACTTCATTTATGGTACCAAAAGCAGAAACATGTACCACTTGTGAATCCGCAACGGCCCTGTCTTCCACCATTGCCTTTACTGTCATTACTATTATATTTCAAAGAAAAGGGAGAAAAAGAGAAAGCCCGTCGTAGTACCTCGAGTACTCTTGCTACAACCGGTTTGCTCTTTTACATAATATGCCTTTTATTGTAACTCTTTTCGTCACTATTATATTATATTATTCCAGTTTTACATACTTAATTTCCAAAATGAAAGCCAATTTTTAGCCTTTCTTCTCATCCTCTTCTGTAAACATCGGTGGAAGAAACAAATACGCGTATTAGGTTTCACTAAGCCGTTTCTTCCTCTTTTTTGAAAATGTTGTTATTAGGCATGTTTACAGTGGGCCGTTACCATCAGGCATTTCAATTTGGATATATGCAACCTTTTAACCAAGAGTCTTTTTACTATAAGTATTTTTGTATATTTACTTTTCTGTTAATATTTTTATTTTATACGAGGATATATATGTAACAGTATTCTCTCTCATTAATTCCTAGTTACTTGGCCCCAATATAGCACTTTGACCTATTAACTTTTTCAAGCCTTTTCCCCCTTATATATATGTTTTTTTAAATATATATGTGTATATATGTGTATGTATGTGTGTGTATGTGTGTATGTATGTATGTATGTGTGTATGTGTATGTATGTGTGTATATATATATGTATATGTATGTGTGTGTATAGGTATGTGCGTATATGCGATATGTATATGTATTTCAAGTTTTCCCTTCAGTTTCTTTCCCTCCCCCTCAACCACCATGGTACCCTTCATCGGTTAAGCTAGAAATGGCAGGTACGAAGGTATCATTGGTTTAAAATAAAAATAAAATAAAATACTGAGCTTGGCTTGAAGAAAATACGGAGGTCTAAAAAAGCCTTGACATATTTTAAAAATTCGTAGAAAAGCAACAAATTCTTGTATGAATATGCTGTTTGCGCAATAATACTTACAGGTTAAAGATTTTTTTTTCTGACATCGTAAAAAAATGTAAAAAAAAAAAAGGAAAAAAAAAAGTAATTTTACGTTATCACAGTATCGTTACAGTTATAAAACAAACGTCATGTGTAGGGATTGCAATACCGGATCAAAAATTCAATACCGGTATTCGGTATTTTTAAAAGGAAATACCGGAATATTAAATTATTACCGGAATATATAATATAATTTGAAGTTTCTCAACAATTGCTTGAAAACATATTGTTTCGTTGCCACATTTTATAATTTTGTACAAAAAATTGTATTTTTATGAAAACGTACTGTGAGAACAAATATAAAATGAAGGAACAAATGTCAAAATAAAAAATCAATACCAATAAAAAACTTAATGCATCTATTGAATTGTCTCTAAGCCTGGAACTCATTTTAGTGCTCAACTTTCCTACAGTTGAAACTACTCTTTCTGAATTCACGCAGGTACTGTTAGCAATGAGTGATACACCTCCTCTAATTTAATTGCCTAAAAGTATTTTTATTTTATAATTTTGTACAAAAATTGTATTTTTATGAAAACGTATTGAAAGAACAAATATAAAATGAAGGAACAAATGTCAAAATAAAAAATCAATACCAATAAAAAACATAATGCATCTATTGAATTGTCTCTAAGCCTGGAACTCATTTTAGTGCTCAACTTTCCTACAGTTGAAACTACTCTTTCTGAATTCACGCAGGACTGTTAACAATAAGTGATACACCTCCTCTAATTTAATTGCCTACAAGTATTTTATCTTCCAAAAAATTTGGTTTGTTGCATGCCATTTTTGGATAAACCCTTTTGTGTGTGTGTTTCTTTCGTATTGTGTATATTATCATTATTTTTTTAATTTAAAGCTAGTTGAAATTTCTTTCCTGAGAGACGATACTTTTCTAATATTAACATTTTCTCTTGAACAAGAGGGGTTTGTATTTACTTTTTATCAGCCATTTGGTTTGAAATTTACGATAAACTTGACTAAATTTGATCTTGTTGGTTTCTCTTATTCGTTTTAGCTTTCTTTGCAAAATCCTTTGCAATTATAATTATGTAAATATCTGAAAATATCTTTGAATTCGTGGAACATATTTATGTTTTTCCTCTATGCAAAATTTTAAGGCAATATGTACTAAATATTATCTTGCCAAGTATGAAGCCAAATAGCGAGACGGCACAGCAAACCAATACTGGTGCCAACAAATTGCCATTTGTAATGCTAACAAGAAGCAGTTTTTGTCAGAATTTAGTGCAGTTGAGATAAGTATTTAAGAAAAAAAATCATAAAACACTCCTGTAATTGATGGTTTGAATAAATTGTTCATCGGACAAGTGGGGGGGGGGGGGCATTCAAAATTACACTCGAAATGAACTTTTCCAAAAGGGAAAATGAGCGCTCAGGGAAATGGAAAAAATAAATATCTGGTGCACAAAATACTTTTGTTTAATGAAACTTTATTAGTTCATGCTCTTGAAGCTAAATTTTTACATCAATAGATTGATTTCGATTCTGTATCATGGGAAAATACACTTAAAGTATAAGTAGATATTTAATAAGTTAAATTGAAAATTTTTGAGTTAAAACTATTTATTATTTTCAGCTAAAACCGAAAATACCGGTATATTGCTCAGCAAATACCGGTATTGCGAAATTGCAAAATTTCTCGAAATACCGGTATTCGGTATCGGTATTGCAATCCCTAGTCATGTGCGGTGTTTAATCATTTTATTAAACACTAGTGGTACCAGCACGGCTTCGCCCGTATTTGAAAATTAAAAGGTCATTCGGTTCGTCTGTATATTTACAAATAATGGATGATGTATTCTCGTCAATTGGCTATGTTCCTTCGCTCTCCCATTCCACGTCATGATAATTTCGTAATTTACTCGTCCATCTTCTGATATTTTGGCTCCGGAAAATGTTCTTAAAATTGAAATAGAAAAAGAACAAAATCGAATATTCGAAAAATCGCTTCGAGGTGCACACCTCCATGCTACAAATTAACTTTGTGCCAAATTTCATGAAAATCGACTGAACGGTCTAGGCGCTTTGCGCGTCACAGTGATCCAGAAACACATATAGACATCCGATAGACATCCTCCAGACAGAGAGACTTTTAGCTTTATTATTAGTAAAGATAGAGCAATAATTTTCATTAATAGATCTCAATGTGTGCATCGTAAGTTGCTCGAACCACAGCTAGATGGTACTCAAATTCAAAATAGTACCAGGTTCAAAAACGGTACACACTTGAATGTGGAAAAATAAAAACTAAACTATAAAAATGCGTTAATAAAGCGCAAATTTTCTAAAATATCCCAGAGACATGTTTCGGGGTGACAAGGAACCTTTTTATCAATCCACGCAGATGTGAGGGAGGAGATGAATGTCACCCGCATAAGGTTTCAAGGATGAAACTAAGTTTTTTTGCGGAAGCTAATTTTTTATGCATTGATAGAGTGTTTTTCTCAAGCAGAAAACTCTTGGTTAGTTTTAAGCAATTTCAGTCTTGAATCAATTTTTCATTGATGCCGTTTAGACACGACTCTGCTTTCAAGTGTGATGGAGTTTTAACGAGATGTTGTAAAAAGATCAAATCCACTCAAGAGGCAAAAACCTTTTCATGGGTCACGAAAACAATTTTTGGCTTTTATCCATATTCTAGAGTCAGTGTATCCACACTTAATTATGTTTAAAATAGTTCTAAAGTTAAACATAGTGTGAAAAGGAATGCTCGAGCGTTAGCTCCGTTCCGTTCTCTTAAAATTTACGTCTCTTTGAAATCGTGGAGGCCTTAATGATTGTTTTTTGAAAGAAAAAAGAAGGGAAAAGTGCTGCACTGGATTTTGGTACAAGATTGTCATAATTTTGAATGTAAATGGTTGGCTGGCACTTACATTTTATGTAAGTGCCAGCCGCTCCCCTTAAAACATACCAACCTATGTCAGGTAAACACATTGTAAATAAACAAACGGTTTTTATTTGCAGGAAAATGTTGGCCACAATTCTTGTTACCCACTCCCTGCTATTCTCATGAATTTTCACAATTTAAGGACTCTCCTTATAATTCAAAACGTTACAACATTTTGTGGACAACCTCTGAGTGAGTAAAAAATAGCATGGAGGGTGCGTCAAAGAATATATTCGCGTTTTGATTGTAAAAATATTATTTTTTCTTTACTAATAATAAAGCTGAAAGTCTGTATGTCTGGATCTTTGGATATTTGGATTTCTGTCTGTTACGCGCATAGCGCCTAGATCGTTCGGTCGATTTTTATGAAATTTGGCACGAAATTAGTTTGTAGCATGGAATCAAAGTAATCAAATTTACAAAATTATGAATAGTTTTTATTGTAGCATAAATACAAACATCTTAGAGAGATAATGATAAATGAGTAGCTAATGGAATGATTTTAGTCTTCTAAAATATTTTCTATGAGTAAAAAAAAATCATTGTTTTAAATTATAACCAATTAATAAAAATAATTTTTTAAGGACTAGTTTTGATTGTTTTTTACCGTAAAAATTTTTTTCGAATGAAATAATTTTAATTTATAAATGAAATATTTCATTTGTTTTATTTCAGAAGTAATCAGCCTTTAAGATTTTAATCGTTCATAAAAACTAAAATTTTAGCAAAGTTTCGGCGCTTTGATTAGGCAAAAAGAGATCATTTGTGGAACCCCTGCCAAAGTTCCAGGGAACCCTAGGTTTTTGCGTAAAGGAAGTTGAAGACGTCTGGTATAACTCCTGCTAGTTGTGGATGTTTGCTTTATGAGTGTAAATTGTAAATTAAGCTTCAGAGCATAGGAAAGCTGTTAAGCCCTGTCTTATTGGTTATTAAGGGGGTCCGGGGCACATTTTGATTTTTTTTTTAATTAAATGCTTAAGAGTTTTGAAATTTTTTACACTGATTCACCATCTATTTAACAAGCAAAATCATAGCATAAATATTTAAAAAAATTAATTTAAATTTAATTTGTTGTTTTTTTTAAATGGGGTTGCTTTAAACTGCTATAACTCAAAGTATTCTTGGTCAGTTTTCATATATTTTTCAAAAAATTATGCACAAATATCTAAGCTTTAATTTTTATTCTGCGATTTTTAAAATATTAATTCAAATAAAAATTTAAAATATTTGAAGAAAAATTTTGAAAAATTCGAAGATACTATAAAAAATATGATTTTGGTAGTAAAAGTTTTTTTAAAAAAAATTCGCAGTATAAAAATTAAAGTAAATTATTTGAAAAAGTTATGCTTCAAATTTCATTACTTTATCTTTATCTGTTCCTGACTTATAACAGTTTGAATGCAAGAAATGTGGAAAAACTGCAACATGGCGAAAAACGCGTTCAAAGTTTTCAAGTTAAAAGCAATATTAGTTAAATGCATGCCACAAAAAAATTATATATTTCGTTCTAATTAAGATAGAAACAAGATTTAAACGTCCTTTTAAGTAGAAAAAAACGGAGTAGTTTTTGAAACGATAATTTAAAAAAAAAATGTAAAATTTAACGATTTTTGTTTCCCGGTCCCCTTAAGAGCTATGACTATCATTGTCCGTTGCCGAAAAAAATGAGCCAAAGTTATAGATTGCTTTATCGCAGTTAAAAGTACCTTTTTAACAAAATAAATAAATAAATAAATAAATAAAAACTAACTACAGTAAACTCCCGATTATCCGCAAGTCATTTAACAATCAGCACACAACATGTATTTTCGTTCTTCTCTAAAAACAACAATTTCAAAAATGACGAAAAAATACTCAAATTTGAGCATATCGTGAGGCAAAATAGCTCCGACTACGTGGTATTCAAATTTGAAACATTCAAATACTCAAATCAACATGTGTGCTCATTTTTGAATATGTAATAATTTCAAAACTGAGTACTATGTAGTCATTTTTGAGTATGAAATAATTCAGTACACTATTTGAAAATATGGGTGGTCATATTTGAAACAAAAGGTTTCAAGAAAATTTGAAAGCATGAATGTACTCATTTTTGAGAACTTCATTTTTCTCAGTGTGCAAAAAGAAAACACCAATGGCCGTTTCTTTCTTTCTTTCTTTCTTTTTTTTTTTTTTTTTTTTTTTTTGTTGAAAAATTGAGATATAAACCCAGTTGTTTTTGTTTTCTTATTTATTTATTTACTAATTTATTGCGTTTTCTTCACAGTACAGACACTTCTTTATTCATGTTAAGTTCTGGTAGTTTGTAGAAAGTATTATACCAAAGTATACAGCCAAGTTTTTGAGGAACAACAATTTCCCTCTTATTAGTCCCTCATTTTTGCCTGTTTTGGTTTATCCGCAATGTTTATTATCCGCGGATCTTGTGCCACTCAATTCCACGAATAATCAGGAGTTTACTGTATATTATTTAATTTAAACCTTACTTTTTTCATAAATTTATTCATTTATGGTGTAAAATGAAAATAATGGCTGTTCAAAATATGTAAATAGTTTGTTATGGTAACCTGTGTTTATGTGCTTGAATTTAATTTCAGGTTAAACTCGACAAAGATGGAAATGCTTATTTTTCTACGTTAGAAATTAATGATGTAACCATTGAAGACGCCGGAAAATACAAAGTTTTAGCCAAGAATGAACTTGGTGAAAGTCATGCTTCCATTAGTTTGAATTTCGATAGTAAGTGTTTTTTTTTTTTTCTTTAAACAGAAATCTTGTTTCTTATCTCTCTTTAAATTTTTGTTACAAACTTTCATGCACTATTAATGTTTATTGCGATAGGATAGTCAGAGCATGAATCTAGCAGAGCATCATTTGCGACTATCATTTTGGAAAAGTTTCACTGTTTAATGGTGTTTTTAAATGCATGCAAACAATGCATGATCTTTATGAAACATTATATTAATGGTGAAAAATTGAATCATGTTTTAGGTATATTCAGTAAGTTACCGCCCTGTAGCCTAGGGTATGGCAGAAATACATGAAATTCACCGCCAGATCAGTCAATTCGAGCCGAGGACTGTTGTTTCGTACTTATTAGCACTCATCAGCCCGGCATAGGAGTGACTGAGCTGGAGGTGAGAAACCCCTGCTTTGCCTTCAATATTCGAGTTTCGGTCACTCGTCTGGTCAGTGTTAATTCTGTATTAGCTACCAGTTTGGTTGGCACTCTTGGCTTCCTTAAGAGTTTCCCACCTCCAGCTCCGTCACTCCTATACCGAGCTGATGAGTGCTAATAAGCACGAAACTGAAGTCCTCGGCTGAAATTGACTGAGCTGGCGTTGCATTTCATGTTTTAGGTGTTTTTAGAAAAACTAAGCTCAAGAAAGACCTCTCTCACTTTGGGTTTGGACACGAGTTGCCCTTTTAAGCCTCTGGATTGGTTTTGCTGGATGATGAAATTTTGTTTTTAAGAGTGTGTGTGCTTATGTGCTGTATTTAGCTATAAAATAACCATGTGACTTTTCCACATGCATATTACCATTAATTTTTATTTTGTTCAGGTGAAGATGAAGGCGTTCCAGCCGAAGGGACCAGACCTGTTTTTACTGAGAAGCCTACCATTAAAGGAGCCGATAACTTCAGCAAAGTCACATTTGAGTGCAGACTAATTGCTGACCCCAAACCCACAATACAATGGTAATAACAGCCACCTACTAAATGTTTTGCATTTGTTGCGATGATTACATGTGTTAATAGCCCATACGAAGGAGTCCGCATAGAACATTTTCTAAGTTTTCAAAGTAAATGTCTTTCATTTACGACAAAATCCAATAACAATCACAGCGTGCATATCATAAGTAAAGGTCTGTCATGATTGTAATGAAGTACAAACTTTAAACATTTATCGTCTTTTTACATAATTTATATCGAAGCTCAAAAACCGTCTGCACTAAAAAAAATAGTCCTTTTAAACCAAGGACGTGTAGGCAATGCATTTTTCAAGTTTTGTGTGGCATAAAGTAGGTCTCTCACATATAGCCTGTTCCCAAATGTTCATGATAGCTGGTTTATAAGTACGCTGGAAAAAAATTTGTGTTAAATGGGTTGCATTAAAAGATTGTATATTATAATAATGGATTGTATATTATTGTTATATGACAATCGGAATGAAGATAGAATTTACTAAACTCTTGAAGAACCTTTACTTGATGTTGCACAATTTTGAAAAACAAGGCGCATTTTTTTTTTTTTTTTACGAATTTGCAATCCAAGCAAAATTTATAGATGTGTTTTACATCTACAAAAATATTTAGAAAACGCAATTGCGATAGAATCTGAATTTTGTAACTCTGAAACACCTGTATAATGTTACCATTTCAAATTTGCTTTACTATCTCATAAATGCTCTAATCTACAGAGCTTCGTTTTCAATACTTATCTTTAATTTTGAAATATTTGTTCAGTACATTATTATGTATTGTCTGCATCACCATCAATGTTTTTCTGGTATCATCTGAAAAAAATCCTTACAGGCTCCACAATGGCAAACCAATCCCAGAAGGAGGCAGGTACAAATATGGCCTTATTTCAGACAAGCACAACCACATCGTTTCATTAGAAGTACAAAAAGTAACCGGTGCCGATGGAGGAGAGTACAAAGCTGTTGCTAAAAACAAGCATGGGGATGGCCATGCGAACATTACTCTAAATTTTGAAGGTAATTATGAATACCTAAATTCCGTCATAGTAAGTAGTATTGCCTTTTTAGACTCCCTCAAGAGAATTTAGAACGTTGTCACACCAGAATTCCGTTTTCTATATAAAAATAGAATTTTAAACAACCTTTTTTAAAATAAAAAAAATGCATGCTTATTTTCTCGACTTCGATAAAATTTTGCATATTTTTCTGTTTCAAACTATATTATAACAATTTTCTTGCATATAAATAACTGAAAGTCCTTTAAAAAATTTAATCTTCCGGTAAAAATTGAGATCAATAAGATTTTTTTAACATATCAAGAGATGCTACTGCTTCATGTTCCCTAATTTCATAAATATAAGAAGTGATTTTTTGTAGAATTAATTTCAGTATAAGTAATTCTTTCTCTTTCTTTTTTTTAGATGACAAGCCACAGTAAGTGATTGGATTTTGTCTTTTATCTACTTCTCCGGACATCTCTTATGTCTAAAATTATTTTACTTTCTCAATTTATTGGTTTAATTTTTAAAACAACAGGTAAATGTTACAGTTCTTTTTAGTGTTCGAAAATGTAAGTACTTCTGATTACTATTTTCCTTACTTATGTTTATTAAATTCTACTTTACATTCTTCACATCTTTCAATTCATAGTTTGGCCAACAAGCGATCTCTTTCAAACATTTACTAAGATTTTCTCCCTCTTACGCTAAGTTGAGCACAGGTAATGTAATGCAAAACTATATTAGGATAACTAAGTTTTTGCAAGAAAGAATAATTTGTCACAAAAACCATATTTGGACTTCATAGAGCAGTGGTACTTAACCTATGGCGCAAAGGATCACATGCGACCGGTGAAGTTCACCCATGTGACCTTTGGTTTTGTTAAATGTAACAAATTTGAAACCTTGATCAGACACGTTGTAATCCAAAATCCGATGTAATTTTGATCCAAATATTCAGAACAAATAGAAAATTTCGACTCTGGTTAATGTATGCAAAGTTTGCTTTTATAACATAAGCACCAAATAATGATAACGATTCTTGTCTTATTATTGTTTTTCTTTTTTTATTTTTTCATTGTTTTCAAGTTTCCTGTATAATAAGGGAATATGTTATCCAGAAAATTTAAAAATACTTTTTAATTTTATATGTAGTCTGGTTAATGAGAACTATCTTAGTATAGGGTGTAAATTGGTTAAAAATAATTAAAAGTTAGGCACCACTGTCATAGAGAGCTTCCTTGAGCATGAAATAATGAGTGTTGTTCCACAAATTATACAGAAAAACTTCTTGAACACAATTCTTCATTATGTGCATCTCACTGTAAATTTTTTAATCTTATTCCCGAAAAAGAGCTTTTTTGAAATAATAGCATGATTATCTTCGTAACTATTACTTTACACTCAATCCCTAACTAAATATTTTGTTCTTTTCAAAAATATTTCTTTTCTAAAGTTTTACAATAAGTTAATAAGTCTTTGAGATATGTAGTGGCTCTAAGAAAAGCTGAAGTTTCTCGCTTTTTTATATTAACCTTGAAACTTAGATAACCAGGGACACACAAACAAACCAGCTAGTCCTAACACCACGGGTGATTTGGTTCAAAACTATATATCTGCTAAATAGGAACTTATTTTATTACCTTAAAAAAAGCTCCTTACTAACCGTACGTTGTGGAGTTAAACGATACCGTTAAATATTGATGCGATAGTCGAAGGAAAAACTCAACAACTAAATTTTCGACAGGTCTTAAAACTTAATGTAACTTTTAAATAACTTTTTTGAGAAGCATTTATTGCTGGACCATTAAAATAGATCGAAGATACAAATTTATGCCAGCTTATTGAAAATTTCCGCTCTTTAATGTGATTCATGAATGTGAGATTACAATATCAGGAAATGTCGACTGTAAAAATATTTTTTAAGTATGAATTTCAAATAACCATGAACGTATATTATGTACATTTCAATTTAACTAGTTTGAAATGAACTTTGAACATAAATCAAGTCACTTATTGTACATTATTCAGAAAGTCTTAATAAAAAATGTTTTTTGTGTAAATGAAATAACCACAATCTACTGGAGCAGTTAAAGCACTACAGCAAGAATGTTTATTTCAAACATTTAACTGCAAACGGATCTTTTTATGTTTGGTAAATAAAATAAGCTAATTTAATGTTAAGTACGTGAACAAGAAATATTTCCTTTAATATTGAAAGTGAACGCAGTACTAGTGGGTTATGAATGTATGCAAAGTTTCATTGATATCGTGTTTCCTATAAAAGCTAATACTTTCGTATATTTTTGTAATAGACAATGGAAACTAAAAGGTAAAGCTAATGAAAAAATAATACCATCTACTGTAACAAGTAGAGTAGCAACGATAGCTATGCATTTATAGATAACTAGCTGCATTGCCTGTCTTCGCCCGAATAAAAATTGTGTCAAGTGACGTATATTCAGCAATCAGGCTGAACTAAAAAGAAAGCATCATGCAAAATTTCCCTTAAAATCAATGACTACAGATATTAAAATACTTTTAAGAATTTCAATCGAGAAAGATGGATTCAAAAAGCGTAACCATGCAAACACAAAATAAAATAAGTTTAAGGAATTAAAATGCGAAAAAAATAAGTTAACAATTTGAACGGATATGAGATTTTTTGAACTTGACTTAAAAAGGCTTGTAACTATTTTTCCTTTGGAGATAGAAGCTCAGTTTTTCGCCAAAGGTCGAGATAGATCTGGAGTAAAAAATGTCCCTCTTTCCAACGGTGTCAAAAGGAAATCTGTGGGACCATTCCTTCATCTTTTATTGATAGATGTAATGAAGAAAGTAGTGCCAAAATTTGAGCTAAGCCTAAAAGAATTTGAAGTAAAAACGCTAACTCCCGCCGTAATTAAGTAAGAGCGTTGAAACAAATTGCGTAGAACGCGGAAAATTCTACCCTTTCCAACGATATGCAATGTTACTATGTGCAAGTAATTTTTCACCCACATACTCGAGAATTTTTGTGACAATTAGGTTTAAATTGGAATAAAAAAAGAACTACTTATTCATAGATTGTTTTTCGAACCGGTTTTCAAAACTTTTCAGGACTTGCAGAAACGAATTAGAAAATTTCAGCGAAATCGACCGACTAGTTCTCGAGTTTTGAGGGTTCAAACACACAGACGCTTTTTGGAGACTTCATTTTATACTAATGTAGAGAAGAAGAATGTAATAACATGGTGTTTAGTACTATAGAAGGCTGAAACAATGATGCAAATTAAATATGTTCTTTTATTCCAGAATTCCAAAAGGGAAAGCTCCACGTTTCCCACAGAAACCGACCATTAAGCAAGGAGAAGCACTGGTACTGGAGTGCATACTCGAAGCAGATCCAATGCCAGACATCGTTTGGTATCATGACACAAAGAAAATTGTTGATGGGAAAAGGCACAAAATTCAACAAAAGAGCACTGGAGCTGACACATATAAACTCACGCTTGAAATTAGGGTAAGATTTTATAATTTTGTTTCATTGAGATTGTGTGCTCAAATTCAACTATTTTTTGACATTGAAATCAACATTAAAAACTTTCCAAACTAGTCACATTTGTACATGATTATTTTTAATTTTTGAATAATTTGATTTCCTGCAGTTCTTATGTCATTTAATGCACCACAAATCTTATAGAAAAGTTCATGAACACAATTCCTCATTATGTGCACCTCACTGTAAATTTGTAATCTTATTTCCGAAAGGAGCTTTTTTGAAACAATAGTGTGATTGTCTTTGTAACTATTACTTTACACTCAATCCCTAACTAAATATTTTGTTTTTCTCAAAAATATTTCTTTTGATTCTAAAATTTTACAATAAGTTAGTAAGCCTTTTTCAAGTTCTTTAATTCAAATATCATTTTTTTTCCTTGTTGAAAAAATTTTCCGCTTATGTTGATGTTTATAAATGATCATAAAGTCCTATTACAGTTATATCCGTGCAAATGTATTGCCTTCTAATGATCAGATTCTTCCTAACTGAAAATGTTTCTGTGCAATAAATGCGTTATCGTCTTTTAATTAAGTTTTCTTTATCTTCGCGCAAAACACACAGCTATAAACAATTAAAAGTTACCTACTGCAATATAACTCCTTCGCTAAAATAAAGTCCAGGCTATTTTATCCACGTTATTTCAGTGCGTCAATGATGTTCGGTCAGGAGATAGGGACGTCCAGGTGTGGTTTTTGTTCTCGAGTTGGGAAATAACGTTCAATTAACGCAGTACCTCATTAATACGTTTTTCTTTTACTATTTAGAAATTTAATTATTCATTAGTATACTTTATACAGTTATAAGAATTTTTTTTTTCAACTCTGAAGAGTTCCTTAAGGGTTTAACTGTTTTTCTGAAATTAAATTTTTAATCCACAATGATGTCTGCTTTTTGAATCAAAGTTTTTTAGTATCGAAGAAAAGCACACTCTATGGAAGACATAAGTTTTAAAAAAGAAATAATATCACAATTTTTTTTCAAATCAAGGTTTTATTGAAATTCCCTTCCCCCTTATTTAAACCTTATCAGACTTAAAAAACATCTACTTAAGCTGCTAAGATTTCAAACTATTGATGTTATTTTTTTATCCACATTTTGAAATTGTTCAAATATTTCAGGACCCAGTTACAGAGGACGGAGGCAACTACAGATGCAATGCTATAAACGAATTTGGAGAAAGCAATGCAAACATTGCTCTAAACTTCCAAGGTTAGTTTAAATTTTCGTTTGGGATACGTGTATATAATTGTTGGTACTTACGATTTAAAAATAAATCGCTTACAGTGTACGAAAAATAACAATTGGTATTATAATCGACTTAATCATTTTAAAAGAAACCTCAGTCTTTGCAAACACACGCCTACGCACTGTTGTGTTAATATGCACAATTAAACAAACAACGAAGAGATTCTAAATATAAAGAGAAAACCTCTCTAATAGACTGCATCTAAATGATACTTTTACAAATTTTTAATGCACAATCCAAATTTTCAGACATTTTGTTAGACCTTTTGCATTATATTTTTGAAAAGCGTATGTTTTTTGCCATTTGACTTCGAGCGAGGGGAATGAGAAGGTGAAGCTCACCTCTCCCACCCCGTACCGGTGAAATGTATAAAAAACGAAAATATTGACTGCAACTATCATAAAATTTGTATTCAAAAGTTTTGAGACACGGAAATATATTTGAAGTAAAGATATTACAAAACTTATATTTTTTTTGTTGCAGTGTTTAGGGTAAGGAATTTCGTTTAACACACTATATACGATACTTGTGTAACGGATTTTTTCACGTTGCAAAACTTACTTTTAGTTCGTTATAATACACCGTTACAAATAACACCGAAACAATGACGTTAGTTTCTAAGAAATGTTAAAACGGATATCTGCCAACGTAAGCTGTTGCCATTTTTTGCCTCCTATGCACTGTTGCACCAGTTCAGTTGCAGGGCGCTGCAGATGCTGTAAAGTACGACACTGCAGATTGTGTCATTTGAACTAAAAATTATAAGTAGCTTAGGAAGTAACTACTTTTTCGAGTAGTACATTTTTTACCCATCTCCAATGCTTTTTCATCTGCTTTAAATGAGAAATCATTTGTTACTTCTAATAAATGTCTCTTACAATTAAGAGGAGACTCGATTGTAGAACTAGATCAAGGACAGGACTTATTCCTGGTTTGGGCATGAAATTAAGCAAGTGTATTTTGTACTTGGTCAGTGTTGTGCCCCAATATGAACGCTTCTTTTTAACTGAACTTTGTGCTGCAACAAAAGAATAGTAATGTAGGTACAAATGAAAAATTAACTGTAAAACATATACCGTAAAACCTGTAAAGTTGACCACCCTTGTAAGTCGACCACCTGTCTAAGTTGACCGCTATTTTCAGGCACAGAATTAGATCTTATCATATAATTCAACCTCTATAAGTTGAAAACCTGCTAAAGTTGACCACTAAAGTAGTGCACCGCAAGTGGTCAACTTATACTTAATTTTTATTGAAAATATGGGGAGATATATAACTTTTAAGTAGTTAATGCAGTGCAGACTAACATTTTGTGCACCAATTTGACTTGACACAACGTGACAGAACAGTCAATAGATCTTGAATTACAAAGCATGGAATGCAATACTTTGTAGGAGTTAACGTCACAGTTAACTTTTCTGAAAATTATCGGAGCTGTATTTGTCCAGATCCTGAAATAGAACTTCCGAAGCAAAGTGTTCTGACAAGTTATTTTAGAACTGTGCTTTTAAATTATTAGATTAATTTAATGGAAGTTAATGAGCTAAAAACTCTACTCATCAATAAGCTAAATTTATGAATCGAATTTCTATAAGTTTCTTCATGACTCAAAAAGTAATGTACTAGAATTCTATCCAACCTCGATTATCATTTATTCATTTTACACTGATTCTTTTAATAAAAACAATTATTTCTGTTTCAGTTTTGTTAAAATGTATGATTATAAAATTTCAGATAGTGGTAAAGGCGAAGGCCTTGCACCAGAATTTTTAGAAAAACCTCGAATCATTCCAAAAGAAGGCGGCAAGCTGATTATCATGCAATGCAAAGTAAAAGCAAAACCAGCTCCGAAGATCACTTGGTACCAGGGTACTAAGGTTGTAAAAGAAACTAATAGGGTACAAGCTAAAGTTATTGAAGGGTCCGGAGATGAGTTTACAGTATCATTGGAAGTACGAGTAAGTACATGATTCGACCTTAAAATGAAATTTTAGGTACGTAATTACTGAACATATTTTATAGTTATTATATATATATATATATATATATATATATATATATATATATATATATATATATATATATACACGTTATTATTATATATATATACGTTATTGTCTACTGTGAACAATGGGTAGTAGTATATATTTCCCCTTGTGGGAAAAAAAACAGCACTTTTCCATTCAAAAGAAAAATAAAAGGCCCCAGAGTATTTTTCGGACTCCTTTATTTTTGTACTATTTATTTGATGCACGTGCTTCTCAAACATGTAATTTATTGAAGGTAAAAAAACACGTTTTCTTTTAAGAAAATGTTTAAAATGGCTGCGATGATGCAAACATAATCTATATATATATAAAAATGAATGTTTGTCTGTATGTCATCCATGAACTCAAAAACTACCCGGCAGATTTGGCTGAAACTTTCACCGTTTGTTATTTTTGGTACTGGGAATGTTTATAGACCAGTTCGAAAAACATCCGATCGATAGTTCTTTTTTTTATTCCAATTTAAGTCACAATCCATTGGATAAATACGAATAAAATTATCGGCTGCAGAAATTAATTCGCGTGAAAGATCTCATTGATAAGAAGTTAGCTGTTGCCATTTTTTGAGTTTGAACAAATAAATTCTTTCTTTATTGTTTTATGGCTTTTCATGCAACGGGGGAATTTAAAACTTTTTCTATTTGATATTTTTAGCGATTGATTGAACTTGCAAACTGCGTGAGTACAAAATTTGAGTATAGTCACGGCTTCACTTGATACCTGGACCGATTATAATGGAAATTGCTATATATATATGTATTTTTCCACGGAGAAGGTGCATAATATGCTCATTGAAGCCACTCGCCACCAGATGGCACTGCAGAGTAACAACTTCTGCCCCGTTCAACCGATTGTCATGAAAATCAGTATAATGATGTATTTTTTTGTTGGCGTAGCAACACGCGTCGGGTACAGCTAGTACTTAATAAATTATGATTAAAAATAGGTGCTTTAAAACGCTACGTTACTGAAAGAAGATTTAAATGATTGTTCACAAATGACAAGTAAACTCTGTCGCAGATCATGGCATTTTGTCTCTCACAGAAAACATACGCTCCACAACGTAATGGTACTATTGAGGTTATGTATGAAATTCGTAAAAAAGTCAAGACTTTTTCATCTTGCCCTTGTTCTCGTCCTGCTTCTCCAGATCATATAATCGAATGTATTGTAGTCCATGTGGAGTGAAGGAGAATATTGACTTGCGGAACTACTTCTGCGACCAGTTATCATGGACCTGGTCTACATGCCCTGTACCGGGGGACATAAAACAACAGCTATTGAGAATTAACATATTTATCACTTCAACTGATTTCAAACCCTTTGTCAGTCCGACGATGCAAGTTTTTTTATTTGAACCATTCAGACAGCCTATCACTATACAGAATGTTCATTGATAATTAAAAAAAATTAATTAAAAGAATTCTCAGTGGAACACATTGGTTAATTTCATCTACTTTGCGCATTCAAAGGAAATACAATTAACCGGCTTAATACTGAGAGTAACGACCTTTAGTAGCATACGTTTACTTTGCAACCTGCAGTTGCCCAGAGTAGACAGATTATAATGAACTTAATGTCAAAAGCTTCTAAATATTAATTGTTTTAATAGTTCTTTATTACAAGATATATAAAGATATATATAAGGACGCAGCTAGATGGTGAATTTACGATTGTAGTCTTTTCTGAAAAAAACAATCTATTCTTAAAATATAATAATCCCATACACACGCGCGCATATACATTCCATTGACTAACAAACTCCGCAATTTATTTCTAAAATTAGATACTCTTAAGAAAAATTATTTTAAGTTTGTTCAATATATTATTATTTATATAATGTTATTAAGAGATCATCTCTACTATAAAATAGTACATTCAATATAAATACTTTCTTAGAATTATGCAACATTTGATTCTTTTCCTCAGGATCCTTCGAAAGACGATGGAGGAGCCTACAAATGCCATATGATAAACGAACATGGCGAACTGAATGCAAATTTGAATTTAGACATTCAAGGTATACTTTTTAAAAATTAAAACATAAGTTTTACATTGATACGTTTTCGAACAAAGTGCCGTGTTATTCAGTTCTTATTTGAATGATTTGCTGCATTTGAATGATTTGCGTCATTTGAATGATATGACTGATTTAAATGATTTGAATGATGTATTTATCTTGTGTTAATTGTTAAGAAAATAATTAAAGCTACTACAAAGTCAAGAAAGAACAGTTTAATTTTTTACGTGATGTATTTAATAATTTATTTAAATGTTTCTATGCCTTTATCATATTTTAGCGGAGAAAGCTCCATCTGGTGAAGCTCCTACATTTGTTGAAAAACCGAAAATTACTCAACAAGATGGCGGAAACCGAATCATAATGGAGTGCAAAGTGAGGGCTAGTCCAAAACCGGATATCAAATGGACGTGTGATGGGGTAGACGTTAAAGAAAGCACACGAATAAAACAAACTATCAAACAAGAGAAAGATGTTTACCACATTGTACTGGAATTAAAGGTAAAGACATCCGTTTTTTTTTTTTAAAGCTGAAGAATGCATGCGTATAAACAAACTTAAAAAAAGTAGAACATTTAAAACATCTTTACTAATAATAAAGCTGAAAGTCTCTCTGTCCGGATCTCTGTCTGTCAGGATCTCTGTGACGCGCATAGCGCCTAGACCGTTCGGCCGATTTTCATGAAATTTGGCACAGAATTAGTTTGTTCATGAAGGTGTGCATCTCGAAGCGATTTTTCGAAAATTCGATTTTGTTCTTTTTCTATTCCAATTTTAAGAACATTTTCCCAAGCAAAATTATCACAAGATGGACGAGTAAATTACCAAGTCATCATAACGTGGAACCGTAACATGGGCAAGTCAATAGACGAGAAATTCATCATACATTATTTGTAAACATACAGGCGAACCAAAAGACCTTTTAATTTTCTACTACGAGCAAAGCCGTGTGGGTGCCACTCGTACAGAGTATAGTTAATTGGTAGTGGCGTGCCTTTTTCTACTAGTATATTGTCAGACAGTATTGAAAGAGTTTGTTAAAATCAAAAACAAGTTTATGAACAGTACTCGAAAGTAAACCGTACATACATTTGCATAAAAAAACATAATTTAGCATACTTCCACCTTTTTGAAGAAAATAGTCTAAAATGATGTGGCGCATCTCAAAATTATCCATTAACTGCAATGTTTATACTTCATGAATAAAAGTCATTTTTAATTATAGACAACGTAAATATTATTTTACACGACTACGTAACTTTGTTTCACGATAGTTTGAGTTTCAATTCTGAAAGCTTTATCCTTCTCAAATTTATCGCTAAGCTCTGTAATTTTCAATAGATGAACATGGAATGGGAAGTTATTGGATCTAATTGAAAATTCTAACCGTTATTGTTTACAGAAATTTGATTATTTTATCTGTTGATACAAGCATACAGTGCGTGCCAGATAATTATTTCACTATTCGTTAATGTGTCTATAGTTATGTAATCAATAAAGAATTTGCTTTTAAAACAGTCTTAGTCTAATAATTTGGCCAGCACTGTAGTGTCACATGTTTAGTTAAATTAACTGCATAACGGCGATTTCACGGAAAACGGTCATTTTGCTCCACACGTGACGTCTCATACATTTCATTAAAAATAATAATTAGAAATAGTAATAAACACATGTTTTCTGCTTTACAAATTAAACTTATGATGTCTGTTTTCTTATGCAAAAAATTTCGTCATTTCCCTTTAAAAGTACTTACTACTTTTTAATAAAATATATGAACCGTCACGTGGGGGACAAAGGGCAGACTAGTTCGTGACGTGTGACCTAAGCGCACCCTATAGTGCAAATATTTTCCTAAATATTCAGATGTTATTCTTTCTTACAGAATTTGGAATTCACTGATGCCGGTTTGTACAAATGCAATGTGAAAAACGCACATGGAGAAAGCAATGCCAATCTCACCCTGAATATTGAATGTAAGTTAAAATACTTTTTAAAGAGTAAAACACCATTTAAAAGTACATCACCGTATCCAATTGAATGTCACACCTACATTGAAACGCGCATGCGTACCGACTACCGGCATGCCTTGTTCATCAAACGACACCATTTCCTTTGGTATTGATGCAGTGTTCTTTGTACAGTGTCAGCTTAAAATGTTTAAAACAATTGATCGACTCGCCAAATGTGAAATACGGTCGAACCCCTGACAAAACATAGGCGCGCAATGCAGAATAAGCGACGTGAACTTCTGTCTTCTGGGGTTTTTTACTGCATGACAATGACAGACCTCATCCTGCTATTCACACACAAAATTTTATCAGATCTTTTGGATGGGAACAGATCGACCACCCACCATACAGTTCGGACTTGGCGCCGAGTGATTTTCACTTGTTCCGCTACCTAAAGGAGTTTCTCAGTGGCAAGCGTTTCGCTACAGATAACGAGGTGAAAGAAGTAGTTCAAGACTGGTTATCCTCACAGCTTGCAGACTTCTATGACTTAGGCATACAAAAGCTTGTAGAACGTTGTGACAAATGTTTAAACAAATATGGTGGCTATGTAGAAAAATAGAGGAATATGTAAGGAATTAAATAAAAAAAGTTTTTGGAAAAAATCTGTGTTTGTTTATTTTTTATAAGAAATCGGACCTTTACGAATAACCCTCGTAGATTCCCATAATTCAGTATAGAAATAGTTCACCACTTGTCGCTGTGTCATTTAGTAGAAAACATAGTATATTCCATTTTCAATAGCTTCTGCTAGCATGACTCTCCTAACTTGCTCCAAATGTTCATACTTTTGAACTTTTCTAACCCCTCAAAAGAGTGTTAATGGTCAATATAAAGCTCCTTTTCTCTCCAAAGAGAAATGACTATAAAACTGTAAAAAACTGAAAAATGTCCAAATTTCTAAAAAGCGAGACGTGATTGGGGAAACGGTGGTCATATTTGGATTAAGGATGTCCTTTTTCATAAGAATCAACAGAAATTAATACCTTGAAGGTATTTTCTATTTTTTTTTTTTTTTTTTTGCCTCGCAGTGAAATTAAGGCATGTCAAAAATTTTCCTAGCGTGACAAATAGAAATTCTGAAACAAAAATTTTAAGTGCAAAATTTTCATGTTTTTTTTTTTTTTTTTAACATTCAGTTGTATTCTCTTCAAGGTGCATTTATTCTCATAGTGTTATTATTTCGACTCTAAGAAACACTCGACAAAGTTTCATTAACTTTCGTATATTACCTCGAAGATGTTTTGCACCACTCTATTGTTTTAATTCTTTCAATTCAAAATATTTCGGCAGTAAAATGTTTATTTTAGTTAATACACTTGATATAGAAATTATACAAGCACATTTCTACCCTTTACAGTGGCTCCAGTCATCAAAGAGAAGCCAAAGATTATCAGAAAAGAAATTCACAAGACTGTGATAATCGAGTGCCGAGTCTCCTCAGTTTCTAAACCCAAATGCACCTGGTTCAAGGAATCAAGCATGGTGTCAGAAAGCAGCAAGCACCAGGTCCGCATCACGGAAGTCAGCAAAGGCGAGTTCGCTGTAGCTTTGGAAATCGACAAGCCCACGACGGCGGACAAGGGCAATTACAAGATGGTTGCTAAGAACGAGAAAGGAGAAATATCATCCACAGCAGTTCAAGTAGACATTGAAGGTAATATATTTGGTAATTTTGTACAATACTTCAGTTAGTACTTCTAGCAGATTTTGAAGGTACTAAATTAGCTGATTTTGTACATTACTAAGCTAGCGGATGATTATTAGACAAAGTTCAGGAATAGACTTGAGCGATGATCAATTTTGAGCGTTCAAGAAAAGTAGGTTAGATTAGAAGTTGGTCATTACTTGTTCTACTTGTCGTTACTTGTACTCATCGTTGGCCAATACAAGAAAATCATGGGGAGCCAGCAATTAATAGGAAGCTATCTATTTGGGAGTATTTTTAATTCTTTTTGTAGTATTTTTGGTGATAAGCATATCGAAGAAACATATAATATACCATTTCTCATGACAGACGAGTACGAAAAGGATAGCTATGTTTTTAGCATCGAATTCAAATAATTTATTCTCAATTACTTTCTAATCCATTGGACATTTTTTGATCGTACTGTTGTAACTGGTTAAGAAAATGTTGAGGTTCTTCAGCGAAACCTGAACAAAAAGACTTTTTGTTAGTTTCGTGATAAGAGATTTAGGAATCTCAAAAGACAACTATGCGAAGTAGCAGTATTTTTTCAGCAACTTGCAACGCAGGTTAAAAGCTAAGAAAGAACCCATAATCACCCATAATCTATGAAAGAAAAAGGTCATTAGATGAATCGTAAAATATAAATTGGAACTGAAAAATGCTTTACGATAAAATACTAGTACAAGAACATACTACCTGTAAATGATATCCCAGCAAAGGCAGTACAGATCTTCATTGGCTGAAACTTAAGAGTTATTTTTCCTTTAAAAATAATTATTAAATAAAACAAAAAACCCACCTGCGTAAAAAAAAACCCTAAAAAGAAAAAAAAATAAATAAGCTTGGTAGTTTAGCTACTGAATAACTACGCTATTAAGAGTTTTATAATCGATATACACAAAAGGATCAACAGTCGAGGACCATTCCTTTTTCACCAATCAAGGAACCCCGTAAAATTTGAACGAGCTCCGACTGTTGATCCTTCTATTTTGCTTTTGAATTACATGATTTGTCTCATGTGTGTATCGATTATAAAGCTATATCAATGATATAGTTATTCAGTAGTAATTAATAACATCCTAAACTACTAGGCTTATATATTTTTCTTTTTATTGTTTTTGGTTCATACACGCAGTCGAGTTTTCGCTTTTATTTAATAATTATATTTTATTTTACACTTTTTAGCTAATTTTAATTGTCTTAGTTATTATGATAAAAAGACAGTAAATTTCGCAATTTTGTCATTTTATTGAGAGAGGATTTTATATCGTGAGGATTATTAAGTAACTTGCGGTGGTCTAAACTACTGATTATTAGTCCCTCTAGGGACCTTACTCGGCTGAAAGCTACATATGTTTGACCTTTGCTAAAAATGTGCAAAATTAAATCAACCACAGCTATATAAACAGTCTGTATAACGCAAACAAATGCACATGTTAGAGACGAAAATCGAGCTAGTAGACTTAGTAAACAAAAAATTCAGGCAGTGAAAACGCTACCTGCATTTGTCACATGCTGTGTTACACGCAGGTAGCGTGCGACACGATCTCGAACTGACAATATGGAGACTAGTTGTTGATATGGGGCATTTTGATTAGTGTTGTGTATTTAGTGACACTCCCAAGGTTAAGACAAATCGATTGACGTAAGAATTATCAAAATTGGCCAAGGTGTTTAGCCTCTACAAAGCCACATAAGAACAAACAAACATACATACATACATAGACTCTTAAACACATTACCCTCCTTTGCGTCGCGCACGCGCAGTCGGGTAAAAATGTCAGTTTTTTTTCCTCTCTCAAAATAACAAATAGTTTATAGACGTTTTCAAGAATAACGTTGCACCGATCAACTGTTTCTAACACCGAAGCTGCGAGATCTAGAAAAAATACACTGTTAAAAAAAACAAATAAAAAAACAATAATGCTTTTTATGTATACAAAAATAATTAATGCACAAATTCTCTAAAATAATCCTTAAATTTACAGACTAGTTAAACTAGTTACGTCTCCTTTTTTGGCATTTTGGCACAATTATAAAAAAATTTTTGTCTTACATACTTAGAGTAAAAATATTTTGTCGGGTAAAATTTTGATTTACTTTCATTAACTGGGGAAAACATATAGTTTAAAAATAATTGTTAACAAATCTTATAAGTTATTGATGCCAGACAAAAAAAAGAGGTTGAAGTAACATTAAAATAAGCAGTAAAATTGGTTGATATGAAAAGTATTTTGTTCCAAAGAATAACTTTTTTTAGTAATAAATTTCAAAAGATATAAAGCATACTATTACAACTTAGAAAACTGAATTTTTACTTGTATAAATTCTCTTCAAATTGGAGTACATTTGAAATGTGCTTGATGAAAAACGGATCAAACGTTTTCAGAATTGACGAATTTGTAAATAATTTTATTTTTGTACTATACCTGAAATTGTAGAAAATCCGGCTGAGAAAAAATAATTATTTATTTCGCATTTTTCAGTGTAATTTCACTGTTTACATTTTTAATTTGCTATATTTTGGATAAACTATAATAGCTTTACTTTTTTCTCATTTCAGAAGAAAAAGTTGAAAAAAAAGAAGAAAAGTAAGTAATTTTTAAAATTATACTCGTTTTTTTTTTTTATGTGCTCAATAATCAATATTACATGATCAATGAGAATTTAAAAACGAAGTTTGTAAATACTTTTTTCTTAAAAGCTTTCTTCGCTTCACAAGAAGGTATTTTCAGGACAGAACATCAACTTTTTTTTTGTGAATGTTCCTCTGATGGGAAAGAGACATAGCTTGTTTTACAGATCCCAGTTTTAGCGGTTTGCGTCCACTGGTCAATGACGTAGAAAGGTATTCCTATTGGAGGATTTTAGCTTTACTAAACTTCAGAAAGTTAAAATATGACTTCCATTCCAATTCTATCCGTTATTTAATTATGAATTTTTCAATTCACAACATATTTTTCTTTGAAATTGTATTTTTTAGACGTTGACCGCATTGTAAAATTTCTATGACTTATTTTCTCCTGATCTGTTACAATGCACCAAGAATGAGGAGGAAGAAAATCTAAAGTGCTTAAGGATGAAATAAAAATCCTTTTTTACTTTTCTTTCTTTCTTCTTGCTTAATTTTTAAATATGCTATGGAGATAGAAATCTATTTGTCGTTTTTGTTGGACAATTCTATATCACCCTCTGAGGGTAGCTTCTTTAATACTTACGAGTTTTCGAATCTAACGCAATTTCTACACGCTTTAGCGAGAATACAATCGATTTTTAACGAACAAATCATTTTTAGATGTATTTTAATTAAAAAAATCGTTTGTAGAAATTCTGGAAATTTATGAAGAAATTATTTTTAGAGTAAACTTATGAAGATGTTGAGGGGCAAAGGAAGTGAGGCCTCTATTTCAGTGAGCAACAATAATAGGGGAGACCGGGCAATATGACGAGCCGGGCAAGATGACGAATGTCTTATTTTTTCCGTTTTCTACTAGGTAGCAGCATCAACTGGATACTGCTGGCTCTCGTATCTGCTATCCGTTCAACAATAGTATAGAGACGCTGAAATGGCCATATGTGTGCTAGTTCTAAAGCTCTCATTGGTTATCGTTGCCACGTTATAACTTTTATACATGTGTAAATAAGCTCTGTTACAGATACAGATAAGATTTCGCGTGTCTCTTCAGTATTTATGACTAATTTTGTTTTAATACTACTGTTGCCATGAATAAATGTCAATTAATCGCCTTCCTTTATGGCAATGGAGACGATTCCGTTCAAACAGGCAATCTGGAGCACGATGACGGGCCGAAACCTGGGGCAAGATGACGAGCTCGTCATCTTGCCCCGTGTTTTGGAATTTATAAAACTAACTATGTTGTCCATTCTATTAAATTCTGTAAACGCTTATTTGTCTGTGTGTTTGTCTACGCGACCTTGCGCTTCTATCTTCTCTGGAGCTAAAGGACGCATTGAATCAAGGGAGGTGTCGTTCAAAACCGGGTGACCAGAGGTTATCTATAAACTAGTTGAGCAAATGACTAACTTACTGAATGAAACCGAGCTAAAAATCGCATGCTCCATTGATTATTAACAATCATAAATCTCACATAACTTTGCAAGCTATCTTATACTGCAGTGAAAAAAAAAGAAAAAAAAAAAAAACATTATCATGGTTTGGTTTCCGTCCCACACATCGCATCGTATCTAGCTCTTTATGTGTTACTTTTCTGCCCATTAAAAACCTACTACAGTCAAGCATGTGGCAAGTACGATCATTCATCTAGGACAAACTATCACAAAGACAAATATTTGTGAGCTTTTGAGCACCACTTACTTCAAAGCAGCTACAGTTGGAAATGCCGATAAAGGGTTTAAAGAATGTGGGATTGAAAATAGTAATTCTCTTGTCTTTGTGATAATCCTCAGACCTTGGTAGAAGAAAACCAACATATAATCCCTATAGACGAAACAGAACTTATGGCAAGTGCTGATTCCAATGCATCAAAGAAGTCTGTTAGTGTGTGTTTCTAATTTCAATGCACTAAAAGCAACAAAATATGAGAGAAAAAAATGAAAAAGCAGAAAACTGAACTCAAATTCTTACAAGCACACCATCAAAGAAATGTCAGAACAAAAAGCAAAGCGGAAGGAGAAAAAAAGGATTAGTTTAAAAAAAAACAGGGAAATTAAGCTCGTGAAGTTAAAAAGGGAGTAAAAGAACTCAAGCTAAATTCCTGTTACACTGTAAAAACGATTCAGAAACGTTCCTGCAAAATAATAGGCAGCTGATGTGCCCAATTTCTGCCAGTAACATATCTCTCAAAAACCAGGAACGTTCTCCGCTAAAATTCAGTAACCTTCCTAAACAATTTAGAAACCTTTCCATTTAAAGCCCGCCGTGTCTCCAGAACGTCGGAGTAAACTTAGGTAGTGATAATATAACAGCTTAGCACCTTCCCGATTAATCAAATCAGTTGCAAAAACGGACAAAGCTAAGCCAGAATTGCTTGTATTAAGCACCTCGCTTGATTGCAATTCTTACCAAGCTACGTATTCCATACTTATTTGCTCCCTCCGGGAGTTGAATCAACATGGACGAGCCGTAATCAAATGGAAGCCGATACACCTTATAAATACTCTTAGTTAATATTTAAACTGGGAGCTAAAAATGTTTTTTACAACAGAGTGAAGTCTGCATTTGGACAACTTGTAGCAATTCAGGAAACTTTTTGACAATGATACTTGATATTTCCAGGAAGTGGATAAAAACCACTGAAATCCCGAAACGTTACACAGAAACACTCAGGAACGTTTCGGAATTTTTTTACAGTGTAACCTAAGTCTACACAATTCATGCCAAGCATTCCAGTTGCATCAACTTCAATGAATGGTGCTATAATATGCCCTGCTTGTCAAGAGGAATATTGTTACCATACAACAGAAGAATGGGCCCAATGCTGTAAAAGCCAAGAGTGGTGGCATGAGGAACATTCCAATTTTGAAAATGGCATTTTTTTTTTTTGTGTCTATTCTTAGCTGCAGAACTTAATATTTCAACATTACGCTACGATGTATTGCGCTTAATTTGATACTTTGTAAGATGTAAAAACACAGTTATCATTTGTTAAACTAAATAACATATTCAAAACATAAAATATGTTCAAACCTTTCCAGTTTTGTCATCTTGCCCCAGTACTGGGGCAAGATGACGATTTGTTAAGGTTATGAAAAAATAAAAATATCCTTTATTATTTATATTTGAAAAATTAAATGGCAATATATATATATATATATATATATATATATATATATATATATATATATATATATATATATATATATATATATATATATATATATATATATATATATATAATACTATAAAGAACTACTTTAACAGCTCATATAAAATTAATTCTATTATCCATAAAAATAAATTAATAAATAACGAAAATTGTTAACATAGTCACCTTGCTCCGGTCCCCCTACGCCGGTAACAGAACTAATTCGTTTAATGTAACCAATTTATTATTGGATTATTAAAAATACTCAAAAGTGTTGAATTAGTTAATAATTATGTTTCGCAAGGAAAGATTAATTAAGCAAGTTTAAAAAGATCGTTTCTTATAACCAAGGATTTCATAGTGCATAACCATGTAGTTGTCAGATCCTTGATTATGACCTCCAAACCTGTTCCTACTCTAGTACATATTTGATTCTTAGCCAACGTGTTATTTGAATAAATGTTTGATAATATATTTTATATTACAGAAAACCAACTGGAGAGAAACCGAAAATTGTTCAGCCACCAAAATCAATTGTAAGTATAAAAATCGTATTCACTATATACGTCTTTAGAGCTTATGAGACAAAAAAAAAACAACAAATAATCATGTTTCAGCTTTACGTCCCAATACAAGTAATGAAACATTTGGAAGATCTATAGTTATTGTTCCATTAAAAGAATATGCATAGAGTAATAATAACTCAAGCATCAAATTATTACAATTTATTCCCAAAATCATGTAAATTTCGTAAATGATTATACGTCTATGCCATTTAGTTTCTCATGAAGTTTAATTTTTTACTAAGATGCTGACCACAATATCTCAGCATTATCACACTATACTTACGATAAATGTTTAAAAATAAAAGCAGCGTCATTTCAACATATCCTGTTTAAATAAATTGAATTAATATTATTAATAATGATAAATAGCTAGAATAATAAATAAAAATGTATAAGTTAGAAATAATTTAAAGAGTTAATGAATATTGTTAAATGCTATAAATGTTATGGTTCAAAATGCACATTAAATGAGCAATGTTCATGGTGAGTTAACATTCGTAATCCATTTTATATGATATGTATATAAAAATGGACATCCGTAATTGGAACCAAATACATGAATGGAAAAAATTTAATAAATTAAAAAAAAATCCGAAGGTAGTATCATAAAAATATCATATAAATATCATATTTCATTAAAAATAATTTTCCTTTCTTTTTTTTAAATTCCAGACAGTAGAATCAGGAAAAAGTGCTGAATTTACATGCAAAATTGAATCAAAAACCAAGTCCACAGTTACGTGGTACAAGTAAGTTTTAAATTTTTTATCTTATCTTTCTAACTTAGCACTGAAAATCGAATTTAATTGTAAATAAATATTGATCCAAGATACATATCGTTTTGAATCTTAACTTGATGATTTAAAAATGGGGAGAATAAAATGAAAATAAACAATGAATTAATTTACCAAAGTATCTCTTAAAATTCTTATAAAAACATTTTCATATGCATTTTACCACTTATTCTTTTCCTGTTGAATATTGTGTATTTTTGGACATAACTCAGCTACTGATATTACTTCTTACAACATATGAATAGTTTTAATTAGTATTGCTCTGGAAATGTAAATACCTTTGGCAAAACCGGGATGTTTCTGTAAAATTATCCGATAATGGCAGAAACTAGCCGACTAAATGTTTAACTCAATACAATAATTGGGCACCAAGCCCAAGTATATATTTGGGCTTGGTGCAATGATGGTTAAACAATACATTTTCTGAACATGGATTCATTAAAAGGTTGTAAAAAAAATCATGAAACTTTCACGATATGCATTTAAATTTAAATATTAATAGATTTAAAAACTGTTACCCTGTTTTTAGTGATTTGTTTGCAAAATGTTCATCTTTTTATGTTTCTTTTATAAGACATTCGATGATTAATTTTGTAGAAATAAGTAAAAATCGTAAATGCTATTAATAGTTCAGGTAATTGGGATAGCAGAATAAATATGGTGTTCAAAAGTTAAACCTCCAATAAAACTTCGTTTACGTAGCTCAAAATATTATTCAACAAAAATGCTTCGTATTGTCACATTTAAAGTTAAGTGCTTTCATTAACACGTTTTTTCCCCCTTTGTAATATCCACAGAGGTACGCAAGTACTGAAAGAATCTAAAGAAACCAAAATAAGTTTTGACGGCACTTTTGCCAGCTTGACAATAACACAGACAACATCAACATCTTCAGGAAGCTACAAGATCGAGGTGTCCAATGACTTTGGAAAAGTGGAAAGTTCTGCTACATTGACTGTTGAAGGTAATGATTTAATGGTCTGTAGAATTCTGAATCAACCATGAATGTTGATTTTTTCCCCCACTTATTTAGTCATATTAAATCGTATTTTAAATCTTTCGTCATTTATTTTCATAAGTTTTCAAATTTCGTACTTCTGGTTTTTAGAACCAGCATCGTAATGAAATTCTGTTCGCTGTTGATAAAAAAAAGCCCAGTGGCGCAGTGGTAGCGCTTCGCGTTCCCACGCTACAGGCCCGGGTTCTATTACCGGGTTGGGCATGGTTGACTCAGCCATTCATCCCTTCAGTGGGTCCATAAAATGAATACCTAGCGTACTTGGGAACCAAACACTGGGGGTTCCGCGTTAGGCTAACCTCCTAAACGGAACATCTGCCTTGCACCCCCAGAGCCCCTGGACAGGAAAACTGAATTGGGCACAGTGGGTCTTGGCCCGCACGGGCTGTCGTGCCACAGGGTTTGGTTTGGTTGATATACAAGCAATCGAGCAGATATAAATTGAGATATGCTTTTAAAATTTTGTCTCCAGTGTTTTAACATCCTTTTGCTAGTTAAAGTTCACAACGTTTTCTTCTATTTTGCAAAATCAATCCAAATGACAGTCTGAGATACATAATTTTACATTAAATCACTTTGTTATGTGAAATTTAATAATTCAATTGGGACATAGCAATTTAAGTATGTTGAAAAATCCTAACAAGGCGTTTTATTGTGTTGACTGATTACGACACTTTTTGTGGCAGGCTTTGCGCGCACGCCATTGGTTCTATACTAGAATTAACTAACTATGCTACAATATGGACCGTGGTGGTCTGATCGGTAAGGCATTGGTCTTAGGGCGGGAGTGTCTCGAGTTCGATCCTCACTGGTCGAAGATCCACCATCGAAATTAATGGTGACTGGGCGAAGTTAAATAAGCTTGTGGTCACAATGTCCTCCAAGTGAAACATACATCTGGGGGTGCCAGACCAGAAAGTTATTCGGCTTCTGGCTTGGTTCTAAATTCTCGAACTGTCCATAGATGGCACCACCATCAATTGTGTTGTCTTCTGAAGGCAAGGCGCCTGGCACGCAGTCCTTCATTGTTTGAGGGCCAGAAGTGCCTTTGATAGTTGATAGACAATGCTGGAATATTTTTTTCTCACTAAAAAGATAATTCTTTCTGTATACAACTGTCCAGTATGTAGATTGCAGATTCACGTCATAGGGTATATCGGGGCACATTTACGTGGATTTTTTTCAATGAATTTTCTAAATTTTATGTTTTAACTTGAGAAATTTTAGACAATGCGGTTTTATGAAACATTTAATGGGATCAAAATTGGTATATTCAGTTGTTGCTCAGTTTGTGGTTTTAACCGAAAAAAAATTATTTTCGAGTCCAAGTCAATTGCGTAAACTTCCCCCGAACACGGGGCACGTTTACGCATATTTATTTTGACACCTAACGCGATTCTGTTAGTGTTTTGAACATAATGTCTTACCATCGTAAAAATAAAGCAAATTTATTACACACTGAAAAATGTATAAAGTAGAAGCTGAACGCGCATGAAGATAACACTACTGGATTGTAAGCTATAAGATACGAATTTGTAACTCAATTAAAAATTAAATAGTTATTTTCAAAACTAAATAGCCTGAAAATACTAATTAGAAGTAAGACACAGTAAGAACTTGCATAAAGGTGCTCAGACGTCAATACGTAAACTTGCCCCGTCGCCAAGTTTGGATTTATTTTTAGCGTGAAAAAATAAAAAAAAACTTTATAACATTTCAGTTCATACAAGTACAACTCTCAAAAAAAAATGATAAAAGTCTGCTAATTTTTATATATTCGTTCTGTTTTAAATAAGTATTATTTATTCACAATCAGCTTCAAAACATTCATCTCAAAATTTACTGGACTGAGTAGAAAACATATTCTTTCTGCATGCTAGACCGAAGCTCGACTGATGCTCGAAAACTTGTGAGGATATTTGCTAGGGAGCAGCATCAATCTGTTATGACTGTTGGCTCTCCAGTTTTAATTCGTTTTGAAAAAAGGGTACTGCGTAAACGCACTCTAGTCTATCCTATACTCAAAATTTCATCCGTGTAAGGATGTTCCCAGGATCTTTTCGAGAGAATTATGCAATTTTTGATCAATAAATAAACTGATCAATCTGTGCCGTTTTCTCTTTTATGCAACAAGTAAATCAAAGGAAATAATAAAAGTTAGTGCACTAGTTAAGATTCATGAGCTTTGTTTACAGTTCCAATACTTTATGTTTTGACTTTTAGTGCATTTAACGTGAGGATAGCATTTTTCATTAAGTATTTTGTTAGAGCATTATCAAATGTTCTGTGCACCAGATATGCCGAATGCGTAATAAGTTTAGGCTTAAAAGAAATTAATTGAATCAATTTCATTTACATAAGACAACAATTTAACATTTCTAACACTTTGCTTTAATGGGGAAAAATTGTTTTATTTGCTTTCTTAGAGAAAAAGAAAGTTGAAGAAAAGAAGGAAGAAAAGAAAGTGGAAAAGAAGGAAGAAAAGAAAGTAGAAAAGAAAGAAGAAACTAAAATAGAGAAAAAAGAAGAAGTAAAAGTCGAAAAGAAAGAATCACTGAAGGTTGAAAAGAAACAAGAGCTAAAAGTGGAGAAGAAGGAAGAAACTAAAGTTGAGAAAAAGGTTGAAAAGAAAGAGTCTCTAAAAGTAGAAAAGAAGGTACTTTCAAAAAAAATACTGTAATTTTTTTTTCTACCCCGATAAGATTTGTTTTAATTAATTCAGTAATTCAGTTTTAATTTAACTTCAGTAATACCTGGAAAAAAATATTATTCTTTCTATCATATTATGTATTTAAGAATTTTTCACTATCAGAGCGAAGCATACTTTATCTATTTGATCCAAGTTCTTAATCTTGATGAAATGTAAACAAGAAAGGAGATGTACTTTAATTTCATGTTTTCAAACAAATGGTATTTTTATAGGTTACGGAAAAGTTAAATATTTCCTGAATTGTATGGTATTGTATGGTATATGTATATTTATATATACATATTTTTTCACTCATCTTTTATTCCTTATGTTATTTATATCATTTGCCTCAAGAAAAAAAAAGTTGATTACCTCAAAAATCAAACAATAGATATTCAGTGCCTGATGGTTTTACCACAATCAGTGCTTTGAAAACGGTACCTATGTCTTACTCCGTTGACCATTTTTGAAGCCCAAACTTATCTTATACGATACACTCCCATGATGGAGGCGATAAACTTGCTCCACTCATTTTGTCAAACTTTCGGATGAAGATTTCTGTTGCGATTTTCCCACCTTAATATTCCTTTGGCGATATTTTTTGGTTTCACCCAAACGGCGGACGAAATTATATGAAAGAATTAAAAAAGAAAAAAAAAAACTTCATCTTAAGCCTTTCAGAGTGTTCACGTGTTGCCGCGCGCTAATTTGAAAATAGCTATAATACAATTTCAACGCAGTGATTTGGAATATCACTTGCTGATTCAGCGCAATCGCAGCAGAGATAATGAATGTTAGGTACACATGCTGATGCAAGCAGGGGCGTGCAAAGAAATTTTGGGGCCCGTCACAGTCAGAAGACTTTTATGGGTCTCTCCATACTGTTTATCCCCACGTCCTTACATGTATTTCACCCCTCATTTCAAAAATCTCGGGCCCCCTTCAGACTTGGATCCGGGTCAACATGTGTCCGTTCTCCCCCCTGTACCCGCCCCTGTACACAAGGGGCCCTTGTTGCGATAGATGTATCTGTCGCCTTAAAGATTTAGTTTTAATCATATCCATAATTGAATTTATGGATATGATTAAAACAGTTTTATTACACAGCTTGAACTGCTTGACAAACATTAGCGCCTTGGACTCATTTCATGGATCATTTCCGAATTTAATGTTTCTAACATCTCCTTGATTAAATGTGCTATCTCAAGCTTTAATGTCTTTACTTCATTAATTTGATGTGCTTTTGCAAATTTTGATGTCCCCGCCATTTACTTCATGTGCTATTACGTCATTTTTTTCATGTGCTATTGCAGACTTACGTCTCCAAGTATTCATTAGTTTCATGTGCCATTGTGGAGTTTTAATGTCTTTAATGCGCCATTCATTTCATGTACTATTGTACACTTTAATGTCTCTAAAAAGACCAGACGGACGTCTCCGACACTTCATTCATTTCATATGTTATTGTAGATTTTAATGCCTGCAATTGGTCACTCACACCATGTACTCTTGAGGACTATAATGTCTCCAAAACGTCATCCATTTCATGTGCTATTACAGACTCTTTGACGTCTCTGAGACGTTATCGTATGTCAAGGCATTAATAAATAAGATTGGTTTGAATTAGCTAATACATTTAAAGGTGAATTGGTTCATGTTTGCAAATGAACCAATCATTTTGCAATTCAGTACGTTTTGAAATAGTAGTTCTGTTTAACTAATATTGGAAATGAATTGAAAATGATGCAAAACATTTAGTAATGTACTCAATTATTCGCAGGAGGAAAAGAAGACTACAGCCAAGCAAGCAGCTGTGCCCCAAATTGCAATTGAGGAGACAAAAGAAACAGCCGCTCCGAAAGGCAAGGGTCCTCAAGTGCCTGTTTTGATCAAGGAGCCTTCCCCAGAACCAGGATCCAGGAAGGGCTCCACTGACGTAAGTGCCGGCATGGGCAGTCGAGTGGGAAGTCGTAGGGGCTCTTATGTGGACCTTAGCCCTAGTCCTGGTGGTTCAAGGAGGGGGTCAATCATTATTGCTGACGAGGTGGGTTGTCTAAGAGCCAGACCTGGCTTTCTTATTGCAATTACGATTCAGTTTCATTTTAAGTGTGTGTAGTTAATTGTGCTAGAATGTTGTGTGTGCGTAGTTTAGATAATTATGGTCTTCCAATAGCAATTCATACCATTTCAAAAAAAGGTTATGCAGCATAAAATATTGCAGTCACAAATAATGTTATGAACTTTCTCAATAAAAAAAAACATTTATGTGAGCCGTAAAACTCCCATGCTAAGTAAAGTACTTACTTTACAGTTTTTTTATAACTTTCTCAGTTTCGGAAGACAAAGGAAAAATATTGTATCCAAACGAGCAATATTGAGTGGTCGCTATATTTTCCAACTAGCTTGACAACTTTCGATCAAACGTCTGAGATTCGCGTTGCTTAGCTTGTACTTTGCGTTTTTCGTCTTTTTTTCATTCTAAAAAATTTACGAATTGCAAATTTGGTGAATCAAAAAAATATATATGCGAAGAAAAGACAGCTAAGTACGCAGTAGCAAAAGAAAAAAAAATCCCCCTCACAAAAGGCAAACTTCGTGGTGGTAAAAAGTTATAATAAACTATGACGCAATATTATACTCAAGAAATGGCGGCTACGACAAAAACCACTATTCAGAAAACTTAAAAGAATAAAACCTTCTTAAACTAGTTTTGTTTTCTACTTTGCAGCAAGTTTTCTTCATACGGCAATTTTAAATGAGCTTAAACTTGAATATAAATATAGTATAGTTCCGTGAAGATGAAATGTGACCTTGAAAATGTTTGCTTCGTTTTGGGTTCATTGAGATAGGATTAGGTTATTGGTGAGGTTTTGAGTTAATTCAACTACTTTCCTTGAGCCTACCTTCTCAATACAAGTATAAAAAATAACCCAACGCCAACCAGCACTAATAAGTTTTCACTATTTCAACAAACCTCCTTAAGGGAAGCACACACACACACACACACACACACACACATATATATATATATATATATATATATATATATATATATATATATATATATATATATATATATATATATATATATATATATATATATTATATATATATATATATATATATATATATATATATATATATATATATATATATATATATATATTGATACTTTGAAGTATGATTACGAAAGAGGGTTAAAAAATC
Organism: Uloborus diversus; assembly: GCF_026930045.1. NCBI lineage: Eukaryota > Metazoa > Arthropoda > Arachnida > Araneae > Uloboridae > Uloborus > Uloborus diversus. Next base: position 34,043,271 of record NC_072736.1, read on the forward strand.
GCATTTGATTTCGAAATACCAGTATTAAATGAAATTAGTTCAACAGGTCAAGAGATTTTTACAACGAACAAAAATATAAATTTTAGAAGAAGTATTAAAAATATTTAGAATTGAAATCGCTGTGGGAGAACTTAAAACGGAGAAATTTCTTTGAAACAATATTTTCAACTGCAAAATATTTTTCCGTGAAATTATTTGTCCTCTTAGCCACTGTCGTGTTACAGTAATTTTCTGTGCAGAAAGTGTATCACTATTTCAAATAAGTAGTTATCGTTTTAATAATATAATACGTTGCATAAGGTTAAATATTTCACAATGGAAGATCATGATTCATTATTAATTAATTACAAATATGTAGTTTTATTATATGTTATAATCAAGCATGGATTATGTTACGTACTTGCCATTGACTATTTTTACTTATGGCCCAATTCTAGGAAACATTCGGTAGCATTCCACTTCAGATTGACGTCATAACTCTTTCTCCAAACCATATTCGCATAGAAATTTCGCACCGTGTTACGGTCTGAGGGCAAAGTTGTGACGTTAATCTGAAGCGGAGCGAACCCATTTTTTTCAGGAACAAGATCTTAGTTCAACGAAACATTTGTTTTTCAATGTAATTTTAGAAAAAAATACTTTTTATACTTTTGTCATTTAAATAAGTAAGTAATCCATGCTTTGTTCTTAGTATTTAGACAAGAGTATTTTGTCGAGCGTAATTAGTTTCAATTGACATTTATTTATATACATTTAGTAGCAGCTTAGAGCTGAAAGTGCTGTGTCTAACATGACCTTTAGTGTAGCATAAATCAGCAGAATTTTCAACATCATTTAATTTTTATGGATTTTTTTTTTCATTTTTGTATTGTTTTGGCAAATAAAATATAATTACGAATATTCATTTCGGTCTTTTTAAACACTTGAGGACTTTTTCATTTTTTCTCAATATTTTAAAATTTTACTATGCTACTTTTAGTATTTCATGCACTTTTGTTTTCTTTCCCACCCCAAAATTTGGTTTTTTGGCTTTTCTCTACTGCTGAGCTGTATCTAACGCATTTAGAATGCATATGCATGCAGATGTTTTATTTGTGTTATGAATTTTGCAATTTTGTGAATGAATGACTTTGAAAGCTTGAAATTAACAACTTAATCAAGAATAAACTTAATAAGTTACTTGATTTAAAAAAAAAACAACAGTATCGAAAATTCTAAAGTTTTAAGTGGATTTATTTATTATGAACATGAAATTCCACTGTTTTCCACTCTACTATTTTCTTTCTTTGAACGAATTTTCAAAGTATTTATACATTTTTGATGCACTATTTTTTTCCCTCGTTAATTGTTATGTTAAGTCACAGACGGGTTATTCCTAAAATCTTTGAACTGTTTTTTTCCTTCTTTTTTAGCCTTTTTTTTATTAATTCCTCCTTCCACACTGATTTAATTGCTAAATTCTTGTAGAGTTTTAGAGCTTAAATAGAGTTTTATAATGACAACCCCAAAGATACTTTTCCTAAAGAAAATATCACTTAAATATCTTTAATTACAACAATTAAACAGCACCAATTCATAAATAATTATTCACTTTGAAATGGCATTAAAAATACATTTGTTCTCAAAGTATGTAGGGGATATTTTGTCACTGCATTCGTTTTTTAAAAACAGTGCCTTTCTGTAGACATTTTGGTTAATGTACATTTGATACTTCGTTTCCGCATAAATTAGAAAACAAATCGGTTAACGTCATAGTATCACCCTTATAAGTACTATGATAATTTTCATAAAGTGTCAATGGTTCAAAATAAAAACATTACTTTTGTCCTAGCGTTTAAAAATATAATTCATTACAGCATTATACAAAAAAAAAAATAATAATAATCATGTAAAATATCAGCAGTAAAAATCAATAGTGAAATGAATAGTATTCAGTTTTAGAAGAGAATACAACTTATATTTTTTATCGGTAAAAATATGTTTTACCAGATGAATTATTTTAAGATGAAAATATTGTTGATAAAATTAATTCCTGCTTTTAAAATTAAATTTCACTAAGAATTTCCAAGTAAGTCATCGACTAAAAAAAGACACAGTTGTCACACTAAAGACATTTCACATAAAATAATTCAGTCATAATTATTAGAACATTTTCTATATTTTTAGGAATAAATGGTTTAAATTGAGATTTTTTTTTTTTTTTTTTGATAGGTGTGACACTGAAAAATATTTGCTCAGTCAAAAAATTGACTATATCTTTTTCAATCATTCTTTTCCAGAAATCAAAATGTTTGTTACACTAAATTATAAGTTTTTTCAGTCATTCCCTGAAAGATAGTGGTAGAACTGTTTTTATAGCTAAATGTAAAAGATGGACAACGTTGACAAATAGTCGGAAATTGGCATATAAACAAGCAAACTGGAAATATATGATAGACTTATGGCATAAAACGCGTTGGCAGCGGTTTACACATAACATAACAAGGTAACGGGTAACATAACAAGGTTACCCGTTAAAAGAACATTTTAATTACTTCACGTCTAATTCCTCTAATTCCTTAATCTTGTGCCTTAAAACACATTTGCAGTTTCATGGTTCAAACGACATGCCAATCGATACATGTCATTTTATTTGCTAAAGCCAATTAGTCATTGACCAAGTACTGTGGAAAAATCATCATCGTCAATGGATAATTTTTTCGTAAGAACAACCTTAATAATGAATGTATTAATCTACTACTTGTTGGATAATAAATATTAATACATACTTTTAATCAGAGGTATTCCTTACAGGAACAATATTTCATAATATGTGGAACCTTGAACATTTTATTACAGAATCATTGCTGTATAATAATTTGAGGAGTTTTATATTACAAAATCTGTTTTATACGATGTCTGCCATTTTACGAAAAAATATTAATTAATTTCGTTACACTACATGAATTTAATATTCTCCTTAAATGTTTCAAAAATTTTCTTATAAAATACAGTTTTTTTTAATAAAAAACACTAGCTGCATTTCCCGGTTTTGCACAGTCTACCTCGAAAATAAAAGTTTTGTCAAGTGACGCATGTTCAAGAATAAGGCTTCAAGTAGAGAAAAAAAAATACTACAAAATTTCCCGTCAAAATAATCACTCTCAAAGAAATAAAACACGGCAAATCAAAAGTTCCTGAGAAAATTAAACGCAACGCTCCATAAATAAAACTAAAATCTTTAAAATAAAAATCGCCAAATAATTATTAAAAGGGGAAATTTTTACCACAAAACAAAAACAAAATTTTATTCAGTCACAGCCGAGGAAAAAAAAGTGGCATACTTCTGAACGCTAATTTAAAATGAGATTGCGCAAACGATAATTTTCCGATTTAAAATTTCTGTTACATTAGGCTTAGCAGTGCTTTTTTTATTTTTTTTCCCTGTGATTTCACAGCCTTTTTGAAATTCAAAGGAAATTAATGAACTCCAAGGGTGTTTTTCGCGGACTTTCGAATGGGTCCTGAATCAAAGAAATCGGATAATTATTTCGGGTAGAAAGAGCCATTTAATGCCATTTTCGGGCCCTAAAATTAAAATTCGAACGTTTCGGTACTTTTTTAACGTTCTAACCCCCCCCCCCCTACGTTCCTTCTCGGGTGCACAAGTACCTCTCTGCCAAATTTGGTCAAGATCCGACATAAACTGTGGATTTGTATAGGGAACATACATATATACACACATATATATATATATTCTTTGTTTCATTTATATAAATTAGCCTACAATATTGAATAAGCAATTTAAATACTGAATAACTTCATACTAGTCAGTTACACTAAACTCAAAATAAAAATATTACAAATTTTATTTAAAAAAATATACATATTTTCTATAGTACACATTCGAATGCAGAGTATAAATATTTGTGTGTGAGAATGGGAAAATGTTGAATATGTTTCACTAACAGATAATTTATGTTTCGTTTAACTCCCTTCCCCTTCTTCATGTTCTGTGTTCATTTCCAAATTTGCGGTAAATATTTCATGAACCACTTTTCACTGCTTTTTTGCATGACATCTGAAGCTATTCCAGGTCTATCTTCCACAACCTACCTCAAATTTTCTACATCTTTAGCATGAGCTCTTTTATCTCTTTTACCTCCAATTTTGATGCTTTCATTGTCAACCGAAAACCTAAATGTAAGTAATGCTCTATTTCTCAGCTCTCGTCTTATTTTCACAACATTTATAAAAATTATAATAATAGAAATTTATGTTTTTAATAATGGAGAAATTAAACGTGTGGCATTACGTGAAAAAAAGTAACAATTAACTAGTTTTGTTTTTCGGTTACATTTGCTGAAAATGTAAAAAACACCGTAATCTTTATTTAAAAATGGTCACATTACCTTTAAAACATTTTTTTTCATTTAAGAAGTTTTATTTTTTTTTGAAACCATAACATGCATACTTATTTCGCAATCAATAATTTGTTTTCAAAACTTTAAAATATTGCCAACTTTTTAAAAAAATTCATAAAATTTAGAAAAATTTCTTTTTAATTTTAAATTCTAAAAGTTTTTTTTTTTTTTGTTTTTGCACTTATTTAATTTTTTTGTTAAGCGATCACAATTACCATCTCTAAAAGTATGTGCATTCATTTGTTTATATATTCATTAGAAAATTTTCTGTGATTAATTATGTAAAAAATCGCATTTTTTTAATATTGTTTTTAAAGGTATAGCATGCTCTAAAAATTTGAGTAATTTATAAAATACTTTTCAAATGCACAATTTTGTTAATTATATTTTCCTGACTGCAAAAAGTATTACTTTAAAGCTGTATCTAGCATAGAAAAATATCCTTAGGGATTCTACTGACATGAAAACACACACACACACACACAAAAAAAAAAGATCACCGAGGGGGGGGGGGGTTGCGGAAGAGCACATAGTGAGCATGACCAAAAACCACTCATAAATCTTTAACTATTTGAACTAAAGCGACGAACCTTGTTCCATGAGGTCGGAATAATTTTTAATTTTGAAATAAGCAATAAAATTGTTTTGACCGTTTAATCATTTTTAAGGTACTGTAGCCCCTTAAACCGATAAAATGATATCTTCACTTATACAAAATGACTTTTTGCCTTCACGTTAATTTTTAATGTGTCTAAAGAGCACTGTAACGAAGCAACTCCACAAAATTTTATTTATCAGCAGAAACAAGTAAAAAAAATTGAGCAAAATACAGCATTTTAAGTTTTGATTGCAGTTTTGAGTAAAACAATAGTTTCATGTCAAGTTTTGATGAGAATAAAACTTATTGTTCAGGTTTGGCGGTCAATGAATTTAATAATTTACTTAACCTTATCAATTTACATGAACTATTTGAAGTAAAAAAAAAACTGTCGCTTATCTCTTTGAGTGGGTTTATGCTGTAGAAAACTTCCGTGTAAGAAAATATGGCAACGGACGTCGATGGTCATTTTCAACTATTTTTCTATCATGCCATGGAATAAATAATATATCCACTTAACTGTAATTCGATGACATTCCCTGGGGAAAACTCCTTAAAACTGACGACAGCATAGTTTCCAACTGAAAAATATGCGTCTTTACATTCTTCAACTGCAAACGTTTCTTGATTCGCATTGTTTGTTACTTCAAAGCAGTCGTCTTATTGGTGTGAGCCAATTGTTAGCATAAAAGTTCCAAATCACTAACTTTGAGAAAGTTGCATCTCTCGCATAGCCACCTCACCTTCCTTGGTTCTTTTATTTTGGTTACGTCCGTATGTTTTTTCACAAAGAATTTTTTTAAAGTTTTTAAAAGATAACTGATCTTAAGTGAATATGTTTATTAGTATAATCCAGCAAATAAGTTGAGGGTAGTGGAAAAAGAAGTTTCCAGGTTTTCTCTTTGAATGAAAAAGACAATGTTCCGACTAAACTCTGTAGCCTTCATGACAGTTCTAGAAGTACAAGTGATGACTAAGCAGCATTTGCGATACGCTTAACATAATGGTTTCTAGTCCTGTAGCAAGCACAAGAAAAGGTTCGCACGAGAAAAAGAAATAGTAATGATAAGTTCATGTATTTATTTTCATATTCCAGAACATTAATTCCATTTTATCATGAACTAAAAAACCGATGAAAATGAGCCCGTTGAACAATGAAAAAACTTATTATAACTACTATTGCTTTTTCCCGTTCCCCTCTGTCTAGTTTGAAAATTTTAGTTTACCATCTACGTTACTGTGCGCGTTATTTAGTGACTTCCGAAGTTGTATAATCTCTCAGTTTAAGCAATTAATCCCCCAACTTATTTGCTGAATTATACTAATAAACATAAGCAGTAAGGAACACTTCAAATGCAGAATCTCGTAAATTGACCTCCTGTAAAATTCGTTCTAAAAAGATCAAGTACAAACAGTTATTTTCAATCTTACTACTGTTATGACTCAAGTAGTAAGTGCAATTATATTTTGCCATTATCTGTTTTTTTTTTTTGTTATGTACACACGCGAATATTTAAAAACATCATAGAAAATTACCTATGCAGTTGTGCAAAAGTAGTGATTGGTTCAAATCCATTTCAGTGTTAACAAACAAAACGTAAATTGAACTTTGCTAGATATATGCAAAATAACAATTTTTATTAAAAGTTTAAATTTGTAGCGCTTCATTTTCAAAAACAAATAACAAATGCGTTAGTAAAAAAATAGACTTTTTATGCGCTTTCAAACATGGCGTATTAAACCGTACAATTATATATGTCATACGATATTATAATATATATTTATACAATCATGTATTAATATTTAAACATCTCATACCGTTTATTTAGTGAGTACTTTTGCAGTATCATCTTAGCATAAAAACACTCATTTAAAAATTTAAAACATGTGTTTTGAGGTCATAATGAACATTTTCATCAGTTCAACTTCAGCTCTAACAGACTATTTTATTACATAAATATAAATTTGTTACATAAGGCTTTTCGACATGAAAAGTTTGACTTCGAATGTATTAGTCTTTAATAAAACTTATTTTTATGAATATGTATAGAACATTCTCTTAATTCATTTTGTTTTTAAAAGGTTTTAAAATGAGGTTAGCTTAATGGTCATTCTACGTAAATCAACAACGCAAGAACTTGGCCTTCTCAAAGATTCATGTATTTTTCAGAATTATTACTCTTTGACACCTTAATTTTACACATTATATTTGAAAAATATCTGTCATTCATAAATGATGAGTAATTCATTTTTGAAAATCGTTGAAAAGGGTCTTTTTTTCACTTGCCTGCAGTGCTTAAAAATGTTATAACTCAAGTTCTGTGGGAGATATACAGCTGCATAACAGTTAGTTTTAAAGTCAATTACATGCACCTTAATTTGGTATGTAATTTCAGTAATTTTCAGAAATTGTGTTTAAGAAAATTTAAAATCAAAAAATTTTCATCCAACAAAAAATTTTGAAAAAAAAAATCATATATATATTTTTTTAATGAATGCATCCAAAAATAATCAGAAAAAGATCATAAAGGGATCAGCAGTTACAGCAAGTAATGTAAGACACTTTATTTTAATAATTGCCATATTTTGTTGTAACTGCCGTAGCTGCTGATTCCTTCAAAACCCCACTCTGAAAAATCTTGGATATATTCAATAAATTAAAAATAATAATAATAATAATTTTCAAAGGACACCACCTCAAAAATGTTTGAATTTTTAATTTTTAAATTGTTTTGAAAAAATGTTTTTCTTGAAACATTAGGGACATACTAATAAAAATACATGCTAGTTTCTTTAAAATAAGCATTATAGAACCATGTAGCTGCCATAAAACTTGAGTTTTAGCATTTTAAAGCAAATTTTTAGCAAAACTTGTAAAACTTTTCCCACATTATTTGCTGTAACTGCTAATCCATTCAAAGTCTCACTCTGAAATATTTTAGATGTAGTCAATAAAAAGGATTAGAAATATTTTTTTAATTAAATTATTTAATACCTAAAGAATAATTTAAAATTATCTTTAAAACTTCAAAATCTTGTGAAAAAAAAGTTTTCTTAAAAATTATTCATCAAATTAAAAAACATGTAATTGTCTCTAAAATAAGCTACAGGGAAATCCCGTTACAACGAATACCAACACAACGAAACTTCTATTTCAACTATTTGAATTTTAAGTCTCATTGTAATTGCTGTTACATTGCTTGAATTCCATTACAAAGGAATTCCAGTTACAGCGAACAAAATATCTGGTTCCTTGAAGTTTGTTATAACGGGAATTCACTGTATTACACATCTTCGCAGCTCTAGTATCATTTGAGTTGTATTAGTTCAAAGCTCTACCGGCAAGTCAAAAAAAAAAAAAAAGTTATTTTCACGATTTTCAAAACTTATTTGCTCATCAGTTATGAATGATTAATTTATTTAAAAATTATACACGAATTTTAGTTGACAAAGAATAAGGTTTCTAAAAATTTCATGAAACTCAGGTTAAGATTTTTATTTTATTGTTAATATTATTAATATTTTGATTTGACATGGACTGACGCTTATATGTGTTTAAAGTTTAATTTATCCCTTGTAAATTTAAAACTAAATATGCAGCAGGTTTTAGTTCAATAATTTGGAATTATGTGAAAAATTATATTTCAATGCTTAGAGGAAAGTAGCCCATAGTTTATAACTTATCACTTAAATTTTGACAAGCTTTATAAAATGAGTTAAAATAGATGTACGGCAATAAATCGAGGGATGTTTTAAAATAGTAATCATTGTATAAGTTACAAAAATATATGAAAACGAATTGGCATAAATGGGAGGCTTTTAGATTGTTGCAGCAATGCAGAAATGAATCCTTTTAGCTCATAATAGCGGGAAAAGTTGATAATCAATGCGGGAAAGCGTTCCGTCCATTAGTTCCGCCCCCCACAATTGCCAGAGGCAATTTTTCATTTTAATAATAACATCTTGTTAGAAAGAAAAACTCTTTTCCTCAAGTGCCTCTAAAAATTATCTTTTGCGGATACAGTTTGACCACGGATTTTATGGAATTGGTAAACGTTCAGTTAGGACGAGTCTATCTGAATGAGGTGAAAAGCCAAAAATTTGATGCGCGTGATCCGTTTATTCGAATGTGACTCTACTTAATTTAGTGGATAACCTACATCTGCAAAAGCTGGCATCCCCCAAAGCAATTAGATGCGTTCATTTCCACCTGGTAACCGGAAGTTTGCTTTCCCATCTAATCGGTGGTCAAACTCCTCTGTCATTGACCTTTAGACGATGGCACTGCTTCATATTTTTTCGAAATAAGAATTGCCAACATAATGCAATCATACAAAATAAAAGTTGTACTTTATGAGGCAAAGTGGTGAAATGATCCACTCTGCCCGAAGTTCGGGCACCTCAGCTGGAATGTTATTCAGGTGTACTATACCCTAATGTAGGACCAAACGAAAACGTCTTATGCCTCTAGATGTTTTAGAGTATATTATTTTTTTTCTTACTCATAAATTTTCTTTAGTCTTTCATCTGCTACCATTACATAATATTGATTAACCTATCTGTCTTATACTAAAGGCTTAAAAATAGATAATAATTTCTTTACTTATTTTATTCGAAGTACAGTGTCAAAACCAGTTTAATCCAGAATTTCTAAAACTACAATGAACACTCACTGATGTGCCGGCCAAAGTGACCAACAGAAAGAGACGCATAAGTGAGCGAGACACATATAAGTGAAAAAATTCATTGAAAAGTCTAACACGCAACATATAAGTTCGGATTTTTTTTCCAATCCAAAAATTTAATATGGGAATAAAGTGTCCTCACCGAGAAATTAAAAAAAAAAAACGTTTGAGTTGGACTATTCTTTAAATAGTTATTGGTTACAGACCGACAGGCTGACAGACAGATAGACATTTTCCCCCATCTCACTACCATTCTTTCCAATTTTGAATTTTTCGATATTTATTTAATTATTTACTTAATTTTGACATGTTTTTTTTCCTCGATATTTTTAAGATGCATTAAGCCTTTTTTCATGTTTTTTTCTCCTCTTTCTCTGACTGTTACTGGGAAAGTAGAGTAAAAAAAAACAAATATTAGGGCATACTTAATAAGTATCTATTTCCTCTGAAAATACATAATCCATAGTAGAATTTATTTTTGTTTTTGCCGGTTAATTTCAATTTTATTTTAACAAAAAGAAAGTTTCATTAGCTGAGTTCAATTGCAAATATTCACAAAAAGTATCTGAAGCTTCTAAACCACCATCAATTGCTGAAAAAATATAAATGAAGGTCATCTATCATAAATTTCGAAAAATTACAATTAATCTACTTAGGGCTGTCGTTCCATTTGGACTACTTTCCTCTATCACTTTTATATAAAGTATAAATGTGTCAAACTAATTCAACACTTTATTCCTCTTTTGAAAATAGAAAGGTCTTGTTGTTGACGAAACTGGTAAAACGAAAAAATTACGACCTGGTGAAATGTTAGAAGTCCAGACGCAAAAACGAAGAAAAAGTATTGATGTTAGAAGAGTAAGGTAATGTTTAATTTAATAAAATTTTATTGAGAAACCTAGTGGATGCTTACCAGGAAACCACATGATCAAGGAAATTCGAAAAAAATCAAAATTGGTAACATTTGAAAGAGCACCGTAAAACGTGTTTATGGCACAAAAATTACGTGCCCCTCGCGACCCTGTAATCGAAATATGAGGTCTTAAAGTTTGCCGGAATTTTAAGTTAAGGCGTCAAATTTAGAGAGTTTTGTTCAAAAGTGGTAGGTATGGCGCGAATTCAATATCTGCATATGACAAGACATCTCATGGCCATTTTTCGCCTTCACCAAAGCTCATGAAAGATGTTTTAATTTAATTATTTACTCATGGGTGTTTACCAGGGAGAGAGGCTCGCCATTAAAGTTTTTAGGGGATTATATTCAGGTATATTTTTTTCTCATCTGGGGGGGGGGGGCATTTGTTTTTGTGGGGTCTTCAAGGTATTAGTGTGTGTATGGGGGGTAGCATTATAGATCTTGGAGGTAATAAGCACAACTGCTTTACATGTGTGCGTCAAAGTAAAGAACCACTATCAAGCTTAGAAAGTGGAAAGTTTTTCCAGAGAAACAACTTTAAATCAAGATTAAGCTTAAGTTTTATCTTATTATTAATGATAAAAGCAGGACCACCACAGTCGGGGGGGGGGGGAGGGAGAGTGATTTAAGGGGCTAAGGTTCATCCTCCGGCTTTTTAAACAAAAATGTATTTACATGTAGCAAAAGTGTTGTATCGTAGGGAAGAGGGACGCGCGCGAGGAAACGATGTCACCATTTTTTTTTTGTAAAAAGAATGCAAATATAATGTTAAATGATTTGAAACCACATTTTTTTCTTTCGAGTGCCCTAAATCTCTAGGTGAGTTCCCAGACACATTGTTTCCAACTCTAGCTATGTGTTTGTGTGTGTTTTCTCTGTTGCTTTTCAGCATGAGAAGCATTTTGTATAATTCTGCCGTGGGAAAGAAAAGCGTAGTATCAGAAATTTTTTCTTTTTGATTTTTTTCCACGTTCTGTATTTTAGCCAGGGGTGCGCACTTGGGGGGGGGGGCGTAGGGCAGGACTGTGCCATTGAAATTTTTAGGGAGGGGGGTGTTTTGAGGAATTTTTTTTCCATTTTTGGGAGGGGTCTCTTGTTTTTGAAGGGGTCTCCGTGATATTTAGGGGGGGTTGCCCTTGCCCTTAGAGGGGGGACGACACCTCTGCCTTAGCTTTAGTGTACAAAATTGCTTATTTGTTTTCCCGCTGAAAATTAAGCACGAAAAGAACGTCATATTCAAACGTTTCCCATTTTGGAATCCAAAACGCTTTTCTTCAAATATCTCAAAAATTCATTTCTGTAGATACTGCGTTTTAACTTCCCACGGTAGAATTGATCTTTTTCCCAGTAAAATTTCGAAGAGACGGGCCAGATAAAAATATATTTTTGCATTTTCATAGATTTTAAGTACTTTAAGTGTTAATTACAATATCATTAAAGTAATATATTTTAAGTATTTCTTATTATAGTTCTTTCAAGTATTAGTTATGAGTATTTCTTTCCAGATTCTGTGCAAAGCTAATTTGATTACTTTAGGCAATTAAATATAAATTATTTAAAAAACCTCTAATTCAGAAATTTTAATCAACAGATTAATCTAAATACAGACAAGAGCTGAAAGTAAAATAAAAATGAAATAATAAGTTGATTTTTACACTTAAGGCATTATAAATTTAAAAAAAATTCTAATTCAGAAATTTTGATTAGTAGATTAATATTAAATACAAATAAGAGATACAGTAAAATAAAAATGAAAGAAGCCTGTCGAAAGGGCGAAAATATGCTACTGACCCTGATAAATATGACACTGAACAAAATAATGATTAAAAGATAGAAAATTGTAGCACTAGAAGCATGTGTCATGAATTTAAGCCGTGTACAGACATTTCAACCGTCAAACACCCCCCGAAGGGTAAAATTGCGAAGTTGTTCAAAATGAAGGTGGCTGAGTTTTCAATAATCCAGAATTACACCAAGCATATAGTATCATGTCCGAGTATTGTGGTTGTAATAATCTGGAAATTAATAAGTGGATTTTAGTTTGATTGAAACATAATTTGTAAGAGTTATTCCAGTGTTGCATGCAATATGCTGTGCATTTACGTTATGCCCACTTTTAGCTGTAGTTGCAGATTTTGTTCGGACGTCAGAGGTTGTTTTAACGAACGTCGACTATATTAATAATTTTTAAGAACAAAAATAACTATTTCCCTCCATCCATGATGTAATTTCCGATATCGATAATTTTGAAACGCAGGTTTTGACATTTCTTTTTCGCTGTTTTCTTTTTAGAACCTTTTTTTCTGTTTTAAATTAAAAATTAAAAATTTTTCCTCCCAGTGGTCAGACGATAAAACTTCATGTATTAATTATCACTTAAAAAAAGAACTGATAACATAATCCATGATCATTTTGTTTCAACATCAAACACCATTCGTTTTATTATCTGGATATGAGCTCAACCTAGTCTACTTTAGTACTTAATTATATTAATTCTTTCAGATTATTAAGAAGTACTTACAACATATTTCATTAATAAGAATTAACACATAAATAAGTTAAATACACTTAAAATACAGAAAAATTCTGAAATGTATTATTATCACGAATGAAATGATACAATTTATATTTAATTTTATTGTAAAGTTGTCGTTCCTCTAGTCCTCTGGATAAAGCTTACTACTTTTCACTTCATACGCTTGACGGTGATTCCTTTAATTTAACACGCACAAGTAAGGGATCTTTCTAACACATCTTTCACACGCTTTGCAGATGACCCAAAATGGAAATGAGATGCCTTACAAGATGCAGTCGATGAAATTGCGCGGTATTTTAAATTTCTTGTCAAGTCTTTAAATCTGGCGACCTTTCTTGAGATTTCGGCAGACTTTAAGCCCCTATGTCTCGAAAACGAAGAGACGAGGGCAATTATGGAAGAGACGCCACAATTTATGGGTCAAAAAAAATGTCTAAATATGCTCTTTCGAATGCGACCATTTTGAACTTTTTCCATGATTACTGAAGTCGTGTTGTTCCCTGGTTAGTACTTAAGGAAAAAATACCTTTCTTCCTGTTTATTTCATAAACCCAAGAGTTGGGTCATGTGCATTTTTGATGCTTTATTGCACATTAAAAGGAAAAACTTGACTGAATTGAAAGAAAAACACTAAATTACTGTAGCATTTTTAAACTGAGAGATTGTATTGCAGATAACGAAAACAGCGTAGTATTAACGGGAAGTTGTTGAAATTTTTCTGCAAAAGCTCCTACGTGACGATATTCATTTTCAAACCTTTTTTCTCATCAGCTAATGTATAAATGTAAATTGTAGAAGAGCCAAAATTTAAATTTTAATTTATATAATGAAAAACTAAAGTGTAATGCGGCTAGATGTTGAAAGGGACTGAAACAAAGTGTGTCACAAGGTTAACGAATTTCTTTTTTTTTAATTTAAAAAGCCCATGTATGCCATCTTGTATTGCATGTAACATTGTTAAAAAAGTCCACCGTGGATTTTCATGGTGGAAGGGATCTGACTAGTCAAATGCTCAATGCTTTAACGGCATCGATCAATTAAGGCTTGCTCTTGTGACTTCAATGATAATCACAAGAAAACGTATAGCTAGGTGAAAAGGCACGATCTTTGTAGCCAATTCATGTCACCTCTGCAAGAGATAAAACCATTCCCTCAAATCGTTCATACATAATGTGCATCGTGGCGCTCACTGTGTTACACGTAGCACCGTCCTGCTGGAATCACATGTCATCTATTTTGTCCATATCGTTAAGTTTGTACCAAAAGAAATCGGTTGTTATCGTTGTTCACCTCTTAATGTTGACGGTGATGGAGTAATTATTTTCTTTTTCAAAAAAATACGGACCAGTGGCACCGCCGGCCCAAAACCACACCAAACAGTAATTCTTTGTGGATTCACTGTCACCTGGTGCACCTCGTGTTGGTTAGCGTCGTCCTATATACGGTTATGAAGGACTACCAAATCTGCCGTAAAATGGGCGGAAGGCTCGCAACGCTTGCACAACCGAACACTCATTTTGATAGTAAAGTTTTACTATTTGAACAGGCTGCTCAAACCGTGTAGCTTGCCATAGTGATTTGGCATTGAACATAATAATAGACTTCAAACATCAGCGTCGAGGGACGTACTCATAGTTTCGGCACCACTGACGAAAAAACACTCGTCATCAAGTATCCATCAAATTAAGACCACGCGCCGTAAGTTGGGCGAAACTGGCTAAAAACAGACTTATGACAAACAAGTCACTTTTCTAACATTCTTCTAGAATATAAGGTGCCAGAAACAAATGCACACGCTTCATAAGCCCTTTCGTTTTAGCGTAAGCGGAGAAAGATTACAAGCAAGCTGCTTAAACCTATAAATTATCGAATATGGTGGCAGTACAGAAGAAAATATATCAAACTAAATAGTTTTTTCAGCTTTCCGTAACACCTCCTAACAATTTTAATCTTTTAATCAATCATGGTTTATTCTTTCATCCGTTTGACGCCTACAATTGTCAAAGTCAATTGTCTCAAAAGTTTTTATTTCATAAACCACAGTAAATAATTTTAAAACATAATCGTTTTATTGATGCATCATTTCGCGGGTGACTTTTCATTATGCTTTTGAAGTGAAATATTTATGCTTGCATTTTTAGTGTATCTGAGCTTCAAGAAATGATTGACAAACCCTGCACACCGCTAAAACCTCTTCCAGACAGTGAAAAGTGTGCTCCTTCCATCATTGATTTCCAGCAGAATTATTCCGCCGTCGAAGGTAACAATTTAGCTTTCACTGTGTAAACACCTACCCTTTAATGATTGAGATGAAAATTTTATTTATAAGAAAATGATAGTATTGTAAAAATGCACAAAAATTGCAGATTATTGCATACACGTATTTCGGGTTACAATAACCCCCCTGTTCAATGCAAAATAACTGAGGATATGGATGAAAAGCCAAAAACGTTTCATCTATAAGTTCACTTATCTTGCATTGAAAATGGGGTTAATTGTGACTCCAAAACACGTGTATGTAGTAACCTGCGAGTTTTGTGCATTTTGCGATGTTATTTCATATTTTTAATTTTCATGCACTAAGTTTATTCAACACATTTATTCAACTTTATTTTATTGCATGTTGTTAGGTAGTATTATACGTTTGGCATTGATTGCTTTGTGCCACTTTCGATTCAAAAATACACGTCATGTCTGACTGTTTTTTTCTTAGATTTTTTAAATTTTTTCTTTTCAAATTTCACTGTAGATAAATTTAAAAAGCTGCAAATAGCGGGAACAAACCACTAAGAGCACTATGACTGATTTGGGACCCTCATGTGAAAGTCACGTGACCGTCATTTAAGGACCCCGTAGCATGACGGCCACGAGATGTCTAAATGATGGCACTTGAAACATGTCACAAGTGTGTCACTCCTGTGAGGCGTCACAATTCTGTCACTTAGTGGCTGTGACCTTTGTAATTTGCAGTGACGCCTCAGTGAAATGATGTGCTATCAGGAACTATATATTAAACCTTGCATTAATTTTGTATTTGATTGAAAACTGAAATTTCGTTGCAATATTATACAAGTGTTAATGTTCTATACAAAATCATATTTAGCAATATAATCTGTATAATCTGTCGTCTATAGTTCGGATACTGTTTACCCAGTAACCAGTGTTCTATACAACGCTAACTTCACAGAAAACGTCTGATCTACTGTATTGAAGAAGGGAAGTGTATAACAGAAAAAAAACTGAATTTCAACACTTTTGCACATTAAAGAAAGACTAGATCGTGGGGAATAAGCAACAACAACAACAACAGGAAGCACTTTCTTTTTTCTTTTTTTCGCTTTTTCCAACATAAATTTATATAATTATTCTTTATTTTTACAAAAATAATTGAACGTACCATTAACTCTTTTCTCGATATAACTATACAACTGTTTCAAATGAGTTTTTTTTTTTTTTTTTTTTTTGTTTCACCGTAGCCTTTCAGTAGTGGTCTAGCATAATAAGTTTTATCATTAGAGTTTCTCATATGCGTCTGGAAAACTGTCAAAAACGGTTTTGGTACTTCGATAATCAATTGACAGTACAATTTTCATAAAGCAAAAAACAGTCTAAAAAGGCACACGATACCTTGTTTTATCAATGTAGCACACAAAATAGAATTAATACTTTAATTTGACTGTTGTTTAGTGGAAAAAATTAATAAAAATTCAAGTCGTTGCGTAATAATCGATTTATTTATTTTTTCACAAAAAAATGTGTTAATGCTATAATTAGGTGCAATGCTTTTTAGGTGCTACTGCTTACCTATCATTCCAAGTGGAAGGCAATCCAGCTCCACAATTCCATTTTTGGAAAGGTATCTCAGAAATCTTCGAAGGAGGCCGTTACAAAATTTTCACTGATGGCAATTCCAATACTGTGGCTCTATGTATACGAAAAGCACAAGCTAAGGATGAAGGAAAGTACAAAATTGTGGCCTACAACGAAGTCGGGGAAGACACACAGGAAGTTAGTCTGTTTGTCAGCGGTAAGCCACATTTAATCTTTCTTTTTCTGTGATGGGTTAATATTTTCATAATAGCAGACTATCAATTTTACAGTTGCACTGATGTCTTTTATTAGGTAAAAATGACCTAAATGAAATAATAGTTTAAAAAACTAAAAAAAGCACGCTTTGGTAGCAAAATGAACTAAAAAGTAAAAAATAATCTTTGGATGATAAGTATATAAAGTAACTGACCAAACACTTGTAGCTTTTATGCAATACAAAAAGCCGTGGGTTGCTGTCTATTTACATTTTTGCATGGAAAACAAATGGAAGAAATTCAAGACAACTGATAAAAAGCCCCCCACGCCTTTTTGTATTACATTAAAATTAAGTGTTTGGTCGATTACTTTATATATATACTTATCATCCAAAGGCTATTTTTTTACTTTTTAGTTCATTTTAGTCCAAAACCGTGTTTTTTTTTAAATATTTTTTTTTCTTTTTCTTTTTTTTTCTATTTAGTTCAACTTGTTTTACAAAAAAATATTCATTAAAAATTCTTTAATATTCGTGAGTTTTTTCCAAAAAAAGCGACTAAAGGTCTCGTGCAGCCTTCAAAACGCAATCTCTCCAACTGCAAAAAGAATAATTATACTCTTTTCAATGTAATAGCATTTAAATGTAACAGCCGATCTCTAAAAACATTCAATTGCGCCGATAAATTGCTTGTCGAGTAATGCTCTAATCCAGCTAACCCATCTCAGTCATCAAAGTATGTGTGCGATGTATGTGTATCATATTTATATTACTTTGAAAATTTGAGATACATTTTAATAAAAGTATTATTCAACAATGGCCTGATCGACTATGAATTGCCAATTAAAGGATCACCTTAATTTTGGCATGAAATTAGTTAAAAACAATTATAACTCATGTTCTAATTACCTTGGAACATTGGAACAAATTTTGTCTAATGGAGAAAATTTAAGGATATTTTTAAATAATTTTTGTGAGCATTTTTTAATATTTTTTTTTTAAATTTCTTCTTTACATTGTTGGATTTATGCCAAAATATTGATTAAAATTGGAATAAATTAATAATTAATAGTATTAATTAACTTTTGATTATAGAATATTGCGTCGTCTGAGGTCGCGAGCTAAATTTGAAAAGAATCCGACCGCAGGAAATGGGCAAAATTTGAGTTGCCAGATACCGTTACAATGTACATACATACATACATACATGCATACATACAGGTGAAACTTATAAAAGCGTGTTAATAAAGAAATCATTTCACAACGATAAGCTTTCAATCATCTAGTTGCACATATGTCTACTTTCATCGAAAATGGCCAACAGATTATCTGTCGATGGTTAATAGTGAAGGTTAACTAAAAAACTTACTGTTTTATTGCCAACGTTTAGTACTTTAGCAGTTTCTTTGCAGAATTGACAATTTTGTTCTTATTATTCGACGGTTACTTGACAATTTCTTCCATTTCAATGGGACACGCCGCTCTTTTATCAAAAACCCAGATTTTAAATACGATTTTAGAAGAAACGTGACAAAGACATCTTTGAAAGGAACCAGAAGCGTTTGTTTGTATGATTGGAGCTGTTTCTTGTCAGTTAAGTGCCAAGCAGTCAGCAATATAGTATGACTCTAATAATTTATAGCATGACGTTAAAAAGTTTTATTTTTCTTTTTGGACAGTTCAGTGAAATAAGAAGTGTTATTGGTGTGGATTTCTGTTGGAATACTTTCTCAAAACTATTACAAAAGTCACCCAACTCAGTTTAAGTCAAATAATTTTCCATATTACCCCCCAAAAAAAGTAAACAGCCTCAACTTGCCAGAGTCACGCTATATTGCTCTATCATGTTGATTTATTTACTTTCTCTATCAGTTATTGTTGAACAGAATATACAAAAGTCAACATTTTCCACTTGTTGACTTGATACCATCTGGTTGGACATATCTCTAAGATCGGAAAAATGCTACCAGCTGTCAAATATGTGCAAAATATGACTTATCTATTTATCGCTTGTATACGGAGGAAATATTCGTTGCAAGCAATATATGCTCTATTTATTAGCTTGAAGAATCATGGAACTCCCTGCAACGCAGCCTTCCCGATTTTATATCCATACCAACTTTCTTTTCTTTTTTTTTTTTGACTGCTCACGCTACACATGTTTAAAAAATTTTTTATTCCTAAGAAGATTTGTTTTTAATGACATTTTTAATCCACCCTATTCGTTAATCACTAATCTGCAAGCATCGTCTATTTTCTTCAATAAAGAATGTTTCGTTAAAACTTATTCCTTCTTTCATATTATGAGACGATTTGCATATAAGTAACTATAAGTAACTATTGTTATCTCATGTTGAGTAGTTTTCAGCAGATACAGTTTTTTTTTTTTTTACAAAAATACTTTTTTGTTATTTCTTTTAAGCTCATTACGTTTGTCTGTTTTACAGATGAAAGTGGAATGGATTTTAGGGCAATGTTGAAAAAAAGGTTTGTATACAATATTATTTCTCCTACTATCCCCCTGTGTAAGGGAGGGTGGCCGAAAGCGGATAGGCCTTCGCATGCCCCCACATGGGGTGTCAGCGGTGATGCATACGTATGTCGTGTTTACCCGAACATCCTAGAATTTTTAATCAATCCCAGTAAAGCAGCAGTGAAGCGGCATGGCGCAACCAGGCTTAAAATAAAAAAAAATGATACATTTCTAAAACAAAAGTGAAGTTTTGTAACTTGTGATTAGTCAAAGACCAGCTTATTTTTTGATTGTCAATAATAGAACGTTGTTCTGACACCATCCACCTATAAACTACAATGCTCATTCCATTTTTTTCTAATTATTAATTTAAGGTTAAAATAATTAAAATAAAAAAACGTGCTTTTGGGCAAAGCGGGTCAGGCAAAGCGGGTATAGGATTCAGTTATGTATTTATTTATAATTTCTTGACACATGTGCTGAATTAGGTTTTCTATTTCAATTTGAAAAGTATAACTTTAAAAAGTTATTTTTTATGATGACAATTAATTAGTCTATTAATTTAATCAAGTATTTCTTTATATTTTATAAATGCACTAACTTTAAATTGGATAAGTATAACTTTTTTGATATATATTTTTTATAATGGCAGGTAGCTAGTATATTAATTTAATCATTTATAACTTCATAGTTGATTGGCAAATGTACCAAATCACAATTAGTTAAGCTTACCCGCTTTGGGCCCCCTTGTAGGGCAAAGCGGGTTTTTCAAGTGTTTTTAATGTTTGATAATAAATAAATTTTGAGTTTGAAATAATACAAAAATCACACTTTTTATTTTGAAGTTCAAATACCCTGCTAGAAAATAAAACCGAAATTGTTCCGATATAAATCCAAAAACTACCATTTTCGAGCATTCTTTGAAAACCTACCCTCTTTGGGCCACCCTTCCCTATATAATTATATTGAGGTATTTCTAATTTTCTTTCCATAAAAATATTTTGGAACTAAACGATGTTTAATGCTATATTACTTCTTCAGACAATATGCCAAATGGAAGGAAGAACAGGAAGATCCAAATTATAACCTGAAACCGCCTGAAAAAGAACGACGACCATCTTTAAGGGAAACAAAGGTAGAAAGATATTTTGCTCAGCTGCAGAATTTTTACAATTTCTCAGTTAATTTTATCTATAGAAATCAAATATAAATTACCGCATAAACTCGGAACAAGTCGAATTATTTTGAAAAAGCTGGAAATTAGAAAAAATAAGACGTCTTCTGAATCAACGCGGCTCAAGATCTTTAAATCTAGCAATGAATTATCTGAGGTGTTCAATAGTTTCATAAACCTTTTTTCTGTTTTAAAATTTTAATTTATTGCCGAATGTTGCCAATTTGTAAGCTATTACTGAGACTAATTATTTATAGAGCTTAAGGAACTGAGAATGAGATATTGTTTCTTCATTAATATTGAGCATATCTTTGGATTCATGATTATTTAAAAAGCATCTTATTCTTGGAAATGTGATTCGCCTTATTAACTAAAATTTAACTTTTAAATTAACTCCGCGTAAGAAGTTAGAGATCACCTGACACATGAATATGTCCGGTGTTGATAACAATAACTTCAGTGGACGAATTACTGAAAATTGTTACCATTTGGTTTGTTCTAATTGTTCAGAGGTATCCCACTATTACGGAAACATTTAGAGTGCTTCATTTAAGAAATACTTATCTTTTGTAATTCTTGTTGTTACCACTCTTTATTGGACAAGCCAAAAGCTCTAAAATAACTGTTAAACATTAATTCTATTGTACTCCAGCATGTAAATATTTAGTTTTAAACAGCTAAGTTTTAGGTCACGTTAGAAAAAGCATTAAAAAAAATCTCTTTATGATTATAATGTTTTTATATTAATGAAAGCCATTGTTGAGCAAGTTCGGAATTACTAATTAAGAGATTAACTAAAATTACACACATGATGAGAATTTTCAAATTTATCTAATAATATTCTTTAGTGTTATCTCAAGTGAGATGATTGAGGCAAGGATTTCATTTGAATGTTGTGTGAAAAATTAGAGGCCGGGAAATATTTTTAGTACAAAATCATTTCTTTTTTCGCTGATAAATTTATAAAAAAGTAATGCTTTGCTTAATTTTCTTTAATGTCAATTTCATGGCTCTGGTATCACTAGCAGTTAAGGGTTTTATAAAGTCTCCTTTCAGGGATCAGATATCTGGAGAGGAGTTTAAATAAAAAATGAAACTTTTAAATGCTGTTATAGGGGATCGAAGCAGCATTTAAAAGAATTAACTCTTTCAATGTTTGATAACATTAACGTACATATCGGTATAAATATATATTACTCTGTGCTAATTATAAACTTGAATCCAAAAACCACACAACAGTGATTCATTTTAGTCAAAGTCCGAATTATTAATTTACCATTATCCTTTTTAATGTATATTAAGATATCGAGCACCTTAAAGAATTTTATTGTTTTATCACTTCTATTGTTTTATCTGCTTATGTGTTTAATTATAATTATTACTGGCTTAGTAGTTAAAAAAAAAAAAACATCCAAATCTTGTGCTTTGCACAAAATCTGCAACTTTCCAGAAGATCTTATAATTTCTAGAAATGGAATTCTAGAATCTACTAAGTTTATAGCCATTGCAATAGGATAGTATTCCCGTAATAGATTTTTTGACTTAAAAAAGGAAAGATCCGCTCTACTTTTTTTAATTAATCTTTTTTTTTTTCTTTTTATACAGTATAAATTTGATATTTTCTTTTTGCCTGTAATTTATTCTGTTCATTATGTGTCTCAAAAAAATGTTTCAATTCTTTTTCAAGCCACATCAACTTTATGTCAAAAATGGTACGTATTTAAATTTACACTTTGAAAAATTAAAAGTTTAAGAAATTCGACAAATTCAAGACTATAAATTATCAGAATATGAAATTTGAAACATATCACATTAAAATAATTTTTCATTTTAGATCTTTTTACATTAAAACGTGTTTGCAATGAATAAGCTTTAATTTTTGCTGTCATAATTTTCTTTAAAAATTCATTTGTGTTTTGCATGTATATGTTGAGTTGCCAGTAATTTCTAATGTTTCTTCATTCGGTGTTAGAATATTTTTTACTAGAATTGTAAACAATTTTGAATCTATTATCTACTAATTCCTATTTAAATAATCTTAAATTCTCTTTTTTTTTTCTATCTAACATATGAATTCTCACATTGCGTTATAACGAATATGATTCGTATATTTAAATTTTAAAGCAAAGACTAAATCGGACCATTTGAATTAAAACTTATATAGATGTTTTTATTTTTGCAACTATTTTTATTAATGGTCCAAAACTTTTTAAAGTCACAAGTCGCGTTGATAAATACCTATTTCTAGCACTTATTCTTTCTAAAATGTTATTGGAGATATTTTTTGTGTGTTTTTAGGAAATTAAACAGTTTATCTGCTATTTTGTACTCACATCTAAATACTTTCACCCGGAAAAATTGCACAACAGATATTCAAAATAATATTTAGAAATGCTTTCTAGCCCATATCGTCTTAAATTGTAATTGATTACGTTTGTGTTAAATCTAAGCGAACTTATTTAAACTATTAAGCACATGTTTGCAAAGAAAATTGACCATTTGGGTTTCATTTTCTTCCACTAAAAACTTGCTACTTCAAAATATGTGAATTTTATTAGCAACTGTGCTCCCAATAAGCTTTAAGTTTTTTATATCTGTAACTTGCTCTTCAAAACTAAGACATCATTTCATTTTTCAAGTGGTTGAATTACATAAAAACTCATAGAAACCCCCAATCCCTAAAAATAAATTAGCTGAAATGAATTATCATTGACAATAAATTATCCTCATTGCAATGTTTAGTTTTTGAATTTCTTATCTAATTTAACCAAATAAAATAATAAGTTAATGTTAGATTCCCGTCTATAGCAATAATATGTAGCCCTATTGCTAAATAAAGCTCTTCTATTACTTTCCCAGAAATTGCAGCAATAACTTTCAATGTCTACATACTCATTTTGCTGTCAAAAATATTCTTTTGGTAACTCGAATATCATAACAAATAATATTCAGTGAGTACGTGATTGGTCACATAAAGATTAAGTTGAAAATATTTTCCGTCTCGAAGGTTCTTATTTGTTGAAACATCCGGCAAGTGTTACAAACTGGGGATAGTGCTGATGACTCATTAACTATGACAATCATGATAAAAAAAAACAGCATGTGATGCTCAAGAGTAAGTAAGCCCGACATTCGGGAGAGAGGAGGGTCAGTTGCAATCCCCTCTTCTGGCATTGAGAATATTCCTTCTTCCATAATAGTGGGTGTGATTTTTGTTGATTTCTGATAATAAGCGTTGAGTGCACAACTTTTGCTGTAACTCCCCCCCCCCCCCCGGAAAAATTCGAAATGACTGGCCTCGACGTAAGATTGTAAAGATGTCACTTTTTCTGATTTCTAAGAATAAATCCACAATTTTAATCTTGATGATAACCAGCTGCATAAAAGGCATTTATATCCAAAGCATCGTAATATGTTTAGGAGATATCTAGTTAAGTTAAACTAACACCACCGACTCTATATCAAAACATATGTTATGCCTCTCAAAACTTTAGAACGATCGATATACAAAAGAATAAAACCTAATACTAAATATATGTATATATGTTTTGTTCTTTAATTAATTTGTAATTAGAAACTGGCAACTATGTGTTTTGTGTCTGTGTGTTTAGATTTAGACATGTGATTGCTATGTGCTGTAGCAATATGTATTTTCAAATCATACATGTTGATTGACTGCAGGAGGACAGTCCCCCTCTGTTGATACGAAGATTATCTTTAGCAGATGTCATCCCTGATTGGCCAACGCTGGCGAAAGTTGACCTTTACGGATTGGATGAGGTTTGACCCTTGACTTCATTCGTTTAATGCTCAGCCTCACACATCCCAAAAGCTGTCACTTCTGGACTTCACTTTTTGACCATCCAAAAATTTTTTGTCCTTTTGTTTCCTCCCCTGTCAAAAAACTATGTGTCCTGCTTTGTGTTGTGCTCTATGTGTTATTCGTCCCTGTTTGTGTTTGCTTGTCTTATACTCAGCTTATTAAAAGCTTACATTTTTCTTTGATAGATAATTAGATTTTTGAACCTTTTAGTTTGATCAAATCTTTTGCTGAAAAACCATTTTTAGCTACTTGTTTTGCGTAGTTTTTTAGATTTTTTTTTTTTTTTTTTTCAGTTTTGATCTCAAAAAATAAACAAAACCTTCTATTTTACTAAAAATACATATTAACTACAAAAATCATTTATATTCAAAACAAAATTAAGTATCTATTTTCTAGGATGTTAATCTACATCGAGTACACTTTGTTAACTTTTGCACCAATACTTTAATGAAGCAGGAAATTGATGTGAGAATTCTTGATAATTTTGTTCCAGTTAATTCATTCTTTGGTAAACTGGTGAACAGTGGCACTGTTGGAGCAACTTGTTTTGTAAAGTGTTATATTTTGTTGGTTCATCTTTGCTTTTCACTTTCGTGATTTTTTTTCCATGCTGCAGTTTAGCTTTTTTTATTTCTGCATTAATCTTACTCATTATGCTAAAAATAATTGCACTAAAAACAAACTCTATGAATTATCAATAAAGCACATGCTTAAAAATAGTCCTATTTTGAATGTAAAACACATAAAAGGAAGATGGAAAAGAGGTATGTTCTTGTACAGATAAAACAGAATAGCTGAAAATATTTCTAATCATGTATAATTCAAATAAACACTGTAACTCAAACCACATTTCATTTAAACTCCAGAATAGTGACAAATATTACATTCACTGAAACATACATTAATAATTTTCCGTACAGATTCTTTTTGCAATGTACGACGTAGTGAATTCCTCGAAGGAACTTACTAAATGTGAGACTTTTTTACACTTTCAGGTTTTCATCAATGTTGGATTCTGGTTTTTTTACATCGGATATGAATCACTGTTTTTTTTTTTCAACTACTTATGCAAATGAATTTTTAAATATGTATAAACTACTTTTTCTCTGGCTTTTCAGGAGTTTCACAAAGTTTTTGATTTCAAAGTCAATTTTTGAACATCATATTTTGTACTGTTTTAAATATTTTTGATATTTTTGTTCAAATAGTTTTTTGACCCTTTACTAATGCTTGCATGGGTACAAAATATTGTCATGTGATTTATAATGAAAGAAGAATTCTTCACATCTTGAAAATTAAATCTAATATTCTGTCCTTTTAAAAATAGGTTTCATAAATTGAGTATTTTGATTTCAATTGGGGCGTCTTATACGCTTTAGTAGATGAAAAAAAAAAAAAAAAAAAAAAAAACACATATTGATTGCTGTTTCGTCTCAATCATTTCATCAAATACAAGTGATAAAATGTATTGTAAAATAGATTCGGCAGAACTGGTCCCTTGCCAATTCCATAGCAAACGTAATCACACTGTATGTTAGTTACGTATAATAATGAATGTGTTTCAAATATTTATTTATTTTTTTTTTTTTTGGATCAGAACTTATGTGAAGCAAGTCAAAGTAAATCTAACTCCTCACAGCTCTGACAAGTTATATTTCATGCTTTATGAAACCTGAAGAATTCTTCCTTCAAATTTAGATTGATTTAAGCTTGTTAAATTTATAAACAAAGTTTTAGAAAATGTTCGTATTGTAGTTTAGATTATTAATTTCAGTTTTATGTGAGTGTATATTCAGCTCTGAGTATTAGTAGTTATAGTTTGTGAATATGTTTTAGCACTAATGATATAAACACTTTTTGTTGAGTTGAATATACTTAGCGTAGTTGGTGTTTTAAAACACTAATATACTATTAATTGTAGCACCACAGATATTTTATTTTATAAGGTATTTAAAATGTTTCCTACAGTGGGCTTTTAGGGAGTGTTAATGGTCCCGTAACATTCATCTCAGCTGTTATTCATTGTACTTAAAAGGCTCCCTTTCAAAACTATTCAAAATTGCCATCGGCGTTTTAGAAACCCACTAAGCTACATGCAAATTTTCCAAAGATATTGTTTAACGAGCTGATGTGTGCATCACATGACTTCCTTTTACTCCAATTTAATGCCAATTCCGCATTACTGGCAATTTTAATGTGAGTCAATAGTTTACTCTCTAAATATCACCAACAGAGGCCAAATTGAAACAGATAAAAAAAAAAAAAAAAAAAAATCTACCAAATTTGTTGCCAAGTTGACGACAAAATTTGGCGACCAAAACACTGACGATATATCGCCAAGTGTTCGCCAAATTATAACACCACTTGAGTTTACATCGAAATTAACAATGATTTTCCACCCAAAAGGGGCAAAAGACCCCTTTAGAAACACCCGAATGCAACCTAAAGAGGGAGGTGCACAACGAGACCCCACTAGGAGTCTACGTACCAAATTTCAATTTTCTAAGACTTACCGTTCTTGAGTAATGCGATCCGCATATACACACATACATACATACTTACATGCAGACGTCACGAAAAAATTCGTTGTAATTAACTCGGGAATCGTCATTATGGATATTTCGCGTGTCTATACGTTCTTAGGTACTTGTCCACGTGTGGTCGAGTCGAAAAAAAAAAACTCAATATTCAGTAGGGGTGAGTAAAATTGAAATATTAAGGTCGATTTTTGAGTGAATTTTTTTTTTCGCGAATACAGTACTTCCTTTTTTGTAAAAGGAAGTAAAAATGTATCTAGAAAATGTTTCCTCCATTTCATTCATTTATTTTATCTTTATTCCAATTTAAAGGGCTAATCAATATTTTGTTAAAAATTCTCAAAAAAGAAAAAAAAATGATAGAAAAGAGAGAAAAAAAAAAGAAAAATTAGTTTATTACCTCGGTATTCATGTTTCAAAATTGTATTCAAGACTAGCTAATATTTTACCGTTGCATGGCTTTTAAATGCAGATTGTCAGCTCTAAGGGAAAAAGACAAAAAGATGGCGATTAAAACAGCCGTACCTAGTCCTGTCTCTTTCATCAGGTTATATACACGTGAAAGACATATTACATGGCCGCAACATAAAAACTAAAAAAAAAAAAAAAAAAGAACGCATGTTTCATAAAAAGGTTTTCTTTTTTTATTAATGCTACAAAATTCCTCTAATAAGGTTCACTTTTCTGTGAATGTCCAATTGCGAAACAGAAAAACAGTTTTAAACGCTTAATAAATTTCATAACCTCTCCCGCTCCAATACACTACTGTGAAAAGCATTTCGGTTTTCAAAAATTCACTGACGTATCATGGTCATGCTATTTATAAAAAAACACATTAGCAGTCAAGCACATATTCAAAGGGTGAGGCGAAAGAGACTGACACCTCCAAAAATAAGTTTGAAACCACTTAGTGTTGTAAATAAAGATTCAAAAATTTTTAAATTAAAATTAGGATATTTCTTACAATACTTTACTTGGCCCCCATCCGAAAAAATATGTCAGCAAAATATGGTTATTTTACCAAAGTTTTTACACATTCATACGCATGAATGCAAATAAAAAGATAGTGCTAAAGTTTCAAACACTATTTTATTAAAAAAATATTATCCAATGAAATGTTGTTAAATGTCTGTGGTGCTACATTACATGTAGATGTACTTCTGTTTTGCGTTGCGTGTAGAGATTTAACTCCCCTAACATTGTGCAACTGTGTTGTATTGTAGAATGGCGAACGCAGGGGATCACGTGACAGTCGTCGGCCATCTTTAGCAGAGTTGATTCCAGATTGGCCCACGCTACAAAAGGTCGTCAGAGACTCTGAGGTTGGAGGATGGATTAAAAATCACAATCTAGCACAATGCTTTGAAATTCGATTCTTTCCTCCTCAATCTCTTTTCTCTGTCGCTTCCACTTGCCAAAAATTTCTAAATCTTTACTAAAAGTCTGGACTATACTTCGCGGTTATCTCCTTGCTCTTCACGCAAGTGTAGTGCCTTCTAAAATAATCAAGCAAAAAGGAAAATAAATTTTACGATTTTCACAAAGAATCCACACGCACTTTTTGTTGCAGTAGCTCTTGCGTCTCAATTTAGTTGCTACATTTGAATACTTTTATGGTGTACCTTTTTATTGAACATTTCTCGAAGATTTCAGGGAGCTATGACATCAACTACAAACATTTACTTACCAAGTATTCACCCCTAAATCAGTATTAAATTGGTTTAAAAAACCAGAATTCACATTCTTAAGCCACACCCAATTTTTTAATTTGTTCTATGATGAGTATACCAGAAAGTATTCAAGAGGTAGAGGACAGTTTTATGCGATTACTGGTGGAAGAGTCATTACAAAATGGGGCCTGGCTTAAGAATGTGTGGACCATTGAGAAGAGATAAAACAGAGGGAGAGAAAACTTTCATTCGTGAAGCATAAATCCCAAGTCATGGGATACATTTTAAAGTCAAGCATTGGGAGAAATCAGTTTTCTTTCGCTAGTTTTACGCAAAACATGTCAACCGTTCGTCATTGTTAAGTTGCATGACTTGGCGTCTTTGCCTTAGGCTTTGCTAAGCCAATGGTTGGACTTGCTCTCTTCAGGTGTAAACTCTGATTTTTGAAGCTAATTTAATACTGATTTGTGGAGGGAATGCTAGATAGGTAAATGGTATTAATTGATACCATAGCATCCTGAAGTCTCTGAAAAACGTTTCAATAAATGCATAAAAACAAGAGTTTCAGTATTTTGTTCAAAACTATTCAATTGTAGCTACTAGTTTGTGACGAAAAGAATACTTCGCTTTATGCGTACTAAATTTGTTTCGAAATTCAGTGCTGTACAATAAATTGCATTAGTCTCTGGTATTGTAAATGCTATTTCTTAATGCAATATAATGTACATATAGTGATACATTAAAGCTGATATTTAATGTTGGTTGATTATTTTTCGAAGGACTACACGTCTAGCTTGCAGCGCCTTATTGCTTTTCAAGCAGCAACTTTGTTTAACTAGTTAATTACAATCTGCTGGTATATTTTACGCTCTTAAATATTCAGGAATGTAACAGCCTCATTCTATTTGTTCTGCTTTCATTTACTTCAGAAGAGTGAAAAATCAATTTAATTCCGCAAAACCATCCAAAATTTTTTTCCGTCTGACTAATAGCAATGAATGCCAAAAGCTTCATAAATATTTTTAAATAGATCACTTTTGCTTTTATAAACCTTTTCCCCTTTTTTTTAATTGAAGATTTGGCTGCGTTCATATAAGAAAAAAGGAATCCCAAGATTTTTATTCAGTTCATTTTGCTGATCTGTGATTTGATAGCCTAATTGTGTTGCAGTTTGACGCCCGAATTTCTTCATTAATTCAAAAATTCATTCATTAACAGACTCATGAAAGTTACTTGAAAGAGTTGCAAGAGTGGATCTGTTAAGATAAAACCTTTTTCTTTCTTATAGTTATTTTTGAGCGAAATAAACTTGACAATGATTTTTAACAAAACCATCATCAGAATTGAAATTAATTTAATTTAGTTAAGTCAGATAAAATGATCTTATTTCAGGAAACAAGTCATTTTTTTATTTTGCAAAAGATTGAACTTTAGTGTATTAAATTAATACTGCTGGTGTTACATCCTGAAATATAAAGTTTAAATTACAACTAGTCGTTTTATAATCCGCAGATTGTTTACAGAACGAGTTAAACAGAGTAAAATAAATAAAGCTTTTCTTTTTCAGTTTATTAATTTCTAGAGTTGAAGTGGGTTTTTGCTTTTAAAATTCTTAACTTTTAATTGAAAGAGCTGTTTCATTCTATGTATTAATGTTTGATAAAACGGTGGAACATTTTTATAAACGTAAAAAGATATTTTACCTCCAATATTTCAGAGAAAAAATTAAAAACAAAGAACCATTTTAAAATCTTACATAAAACGTTCAAAAACAGCAAATATAAAAATTACAAATTTATAAAAGCATTCAATCTTAAATATCGCATGTTTATATTTGTCAATACCTAATTTAATTTTTTTAGATGCTTTGAGAGCAAAATTGAAACTCTTGTTGCAATTACCAATAAACTACATACTGGAGGTGCTAATGAACCATTTTTGAAGAAGATTTTTTGATGGAGAATAAAAAAATACTTATGCTTCCAGCATTTGATGCATATATGTTTTGTTTAGTTTTGAACGCTTGAGAGGCCGCTTGTTTTTTTATTCTGTGAGAAGTTAAATTATTTACAACTTGAGGAGTAAGTTATTTTTAATACGTTCATCAATAATTTAGGATATTTGGTTCCTAACGACGAAGTCAAATGTTGTTTAAAAAAATTTCAAAAATGTCAACTACGACATCAAAATGATGTTTTAAGCATTCTCCCCATGACTTTAACAAGAAATAAAAGTCACATAACATTTTCAAAACCTTTTTAGAAAATTAGGCAATTAATGGTTAAACGGATCATTTTGTTTTTAGAGGTTAGCCTTAAGATACTAAGTTTAACTTTATGTCACTTATTTAACGTGAAAAGGATTATTCCTTAAAAAAAAAAAAAAAAAAAAAAAAACAATTCGGTTAGCTTTCCATTGCGTATTAACAAATAATTAACCTTTATCACGGTATGCAAAACGTAATAAAAGAAACTCTAAAAACGTCTGTGTGCAAATAAGAAAGCTAACTATCAGGACGATTGTAGCACCGGTGATACTTTTTTCAATGTCTACTTTTAACAAGTAAGCAAAATTCCATCCGAGTTACCAATCAGATTTAAAATTCGTCTTGAGATCAAGTTGAAAACGATAGTAAAGTTAAATCTGAGAAATAAGGATCTGGCCGAATGAAGGAAGATTTGCACTAACATTAATTTGAATCTGGTGAAAATGTTCCGTCGTTTTCTGAAGTTGTGTGTTTGATTCTTGGATTGATATTTGTGCTTGCCTATTACGTAGTAATATTTTCAGTGTTATAAGAAGGAGTGTTTACTAATGAGCTTAACTTCATAAAACATTTTGAAAAATTATTTTTCTTATTACAGTTTTTTTCCTTCAGAACGAGTAACTATTTTAATTCCTGCATTTATGATAATTTCTTAATTGCATGATTATTAACTGTCTTTTATGAAAGGAAATTCTAAAATACATAGCATTTATGATATATTTTTAAATTAACCTTTTTGCGCATGAAAATACATTTTTTATTTTTTAATTAATTTACCTTGAACATTTCCCATTATGTATTTACAACTCATAAAATAGAAATACGTTTACAACAACTAAAATTTTTGCAACTTAAACGTAACATTTTATTAGTATCATTAATTTAAATCCTCCAGAGCAATGATTATATGAGGTTTCTAATAAATTTTATCAAATAATATTTTTCGCAATTTCTCTTTCATATGACTAAGAAGTTAAAACCTCACCACCAACACCCTAATACTAATACATATATATTTTCTTATTGATTAAAGGTAGTTTCGTAGCACAATTCGTAAGCATTTTTTCCTCGCAGCTACAAAATAGAGGAAAAATCATCTGTGAATTTCATTCCAGAGTTTGTACTGTGCTGTGAATATTTGTGTGTTATGTTGTGGTTTGGAAAGTAAGCTCTGCTAATTTATGCTAAACAAATAATTTATTTCAATTAAATTCTCTTTAATGAATAAAACTACGTACATTCTTTGTTGAGGGAAAAAAACTATGAGAAAAAAATAAAATGGAAGTTCGGCACTTTGTTCATCTAACTACTATTCCTATAATGCGATCTGATTTGTTAAACATCTAGTTTATTGAACCATATTGATAGAATTACTGTTAACATTTAGCAGATCACAGACCTAATTTCTGCAAAATTTCATAGATCCAGGTATATAGATTACTGACGATTACAACTGAAATTTTGACTGTACTACAAACAATAACAAGGACTAGCTTCTATCTGAATGAATAAAATGCATTGAAAAATATAAATATGGATGCAGTATATCTTCTAATCATTCCAGAAAGTGTTAAGACTTTTAGGGCCGCATAAGAACGTGTTATTTTTTTTACTCGTTTTTTGTTTTAATTTCACACTAGCTGTTACGCCCACACCTTCTCAGATTTTAAACGCAAAAAGAAAAATTAAAAGAAAGGAATAAACAAAGAGAAAAACATAAGCCACCAACATAGGAAAATTTTTTTTTTGATCATTCCTTCCACGTGACAACTTTTTCATGCAGCTTTAAATGTAATGACAATTAAAGTGCGTTGAAAACGCATTGTTCTTTTGTTATATAGCTGATTTCCTTTGTCTAACGATTTTCAACCGAAATCGATCGATTGTTAATTGAATTCGCTACCATTTGCCAAAAAAAAAAAAAAAAAAAAAGGCATTTAGAGTGTATACTTTTCCAAAAAGCAAAGATTAAACAGTATTAAATCAGTAGAAACAAAATTATCATTTGACGCAATATTGTGATTCTTTGGCGCAGAATGCCCAAAGGCTTCTTTTTCAGGGAAATTCACCAAAAAAGAAATTGAGGTCCATCCGAAATTCAGCATTTTGTAACTCAAATTCATTAGAAGATTAAATCCTTTTATTTCTAAAACAAATTATTCAGCCTATGTATACTTATCATTTACAGAATACAAAATTGTAATGAAAAAAGTGCAGATAAACTTTTTTTTAACAGCTGAAATACCTCAAATTATTTCACTTATCAAATTATCGTCCTAGGCCTTTTTAGCCGATAATTATAACTTGCTCAAACGATAGAAAATGATGAACTTTGCCTTTTATAGTTAATTTTGGTGCTTCGAGCTTGTATACGAAGGAGTAAACTTTGAAAAAAATTTTTTTTTCTTCATGATATTAATCGGAACTAAAGGGTGTCCTAAAATTAACGCAAGATTTGAATTTGCCGCCATTTTTGCAATAAATGGTTGGCAACCCTGAAAAAAGAACAATTTGACAGCTGAGAGTTTAGGGTAATCAAAAATGGAGCGTTATACGATACAACAACGCTCTTTCATTATTGAACAATTGTTTCAAAAATAATAAAAGATGAGGCTGGTCAAGCAGTTACTGTTATTGGCGCTTGGTATCGCAACACGGTAATGCACGGGTGGTTGTGGGCTTGTTGACATAGACCTTTGAATTCAAATCACCCCATAAGAAGAAATTTAAAAATAATAAATCACACGATCTAGGGTGCCAATTCTGATGACCGAAATGAGAGAGTACGCGACCAGGAAATGCCTTATGCAGTAATTGAAATGTTTCACTCTCTCTAGCTGTATGGTACAATAACACCCCACTTTTACTAACCCTAAACTCTCAACTGTCAAATTGTTCTTTTTTCATGGCTGAAAACAATTTATGGAAAAAATGGTGGCAAATGCAAATCTTGCGTTAATTTTGGGACACCCTTTATATTCAAAACTATACAGTTATTCCTTTTAAAATAACGCTATTTTTCGGTTTAAAATTGAAAGAAGACGGAACAAATAGAAATTTTGAGATAAACGCTGCGGGTTTATCAGGAACTAACTTAAGGTGCCTACCCGTAACCAGAACTACGTATTTCTGGACCTTGGAGACCAGGAGACGATCGAATTTTTATTAAGAAAATTTATTTAAGAAAATACAAATTTTGATCTTGCAACTCTGCCACTTTCCTGTGGAACGTATATTATATGGTTCAGTCTATTATGGGAACTTTATTGGAAACAACTTTAAAGAAATCGCAAAATCCTTAAAAATTTACTATTTCAATTTGTTCTAAATTTAATGAATCAAAAATAATGTTGATGAAATATGTAAATTGTTACTACCTTAAAAATAAATACAAATGATAAATATCAAATTTGCCTTATTTTTCTGCTTCAAAATTAGCAGAACTTGCTGCTATGAATTAAAACCGCAATAAAAGCATGAGAAAATATTAACAAAATGAGTTTTGTATGTGAAGAAGACTACATATAATACAACTTACTTGAAAAGCCTTCTTTCTTTTCTTCGATTAAGCGCAGCCTAAACATGCTAAAACTTCTTTCTGCAGTTCATTCACTTTCTTTCTTTTCCAGGTCTTTTCTCTGCAGCTGCATTTATCTATGATGCTGTTTTATGATCTATTTGTATTTCTAAACTGATTTTCAATTATTGTTATAGTATATTGTATGCATTTTTTATTGGTACATTTTAGGATTTTTCACTTCACTATTAGCACTCCACTATTATAACTGTGAAGTCATTGTACTGTTACGACTGACTACGCCGTAAAAAAATCAGTTATACCGTTCATTAAGCTATCATTAAATTTACCGTGACAAAAGTTGAGCTATATAAATATTGGAAGAATTTTTCTCATTACGGACAGGATCAGATTGCTAAAAATATTTTTAATTGTTCTGAAAATAATCCAATAGTTTCAAAAGCCATTAAATATATATTTTTTAAACTTGTGATATAATTTTTGAAAAGCACTAATGTGTTGTTTATTACAATGCTAAACAGAAATTAAATTTAAAAAAAATCTTCAGCTTATTTGGCAGTTTAAAAAGAAGTATTGATAGTATGCGTTCAATGAGACTGGAAATATTACCAAGTCTTTTTTGTATCATTCACGTGTTTGCAACTGAAATTTCATTATTTCATAAAATTTCTACATCAGTTCACTAAGGCTAACTGAGCGATTAGTTAATTTGCATGTCTTATTTTCGTTTAATTGTTTTAATGATTGTTATCGGACGAATATAGGGTTATGAAAATGAGTATTTTGTGAACAAAGAGAGACACGTACATTGTTCATTAATGAAAATAACTCTCTTTGTGGTCTTTTATAAGTTAGGTTGCTTTAATCGTGAGGAATATAATGTTTTAATAGATAATTCAAATGTCATTGCATCAAAGTTAAAATAACCCATGCTTTGAATCAAATAAAGTCTGACACATAGTTTCTGTTATTTAACTATATTGTTGAAATCATTATTGATTACACATTCGAAAATGTATCCAAGTGCATATTACGTATAAAAATGTGAAATTACTTTGGCAAAATGTGCAGGTACAATAACTACATATGTGAACACCTTTATGTGATTGTTTTCACTTACAGAGACATACAAAATAAAAAATGTTTTTTGTTTCTTCCGCTTTATTATGATAAGGTTTTCTTTTACCATCGAAACATGATGAACTGTGTATCATGAGCTCGTTTTTAATGAATTAAGTGCCTCATATTTAAAAATAAAATCTTGAAACAGATATAACAGAAAATGGTTTAATTTTACTTAGCACAAGTTAGATCCCAGTCTTTTCATTAGTATCAACAAAGTGTATCTAACTAACCCTATTTTTTTACACGCGCATTTAAACTTTTTATAAAAATATATTTGTTTAAAGAAAAATCTTTAAGAACATAAAAAATTAACCAAAAAATATCGTAGAACATGGAAAAAAATAGAGTTTCTAAAAACTTTCCAACATGACTTTGATACTAATATCTCTATGCTTATTGATATTCTTTTCAGAAAAAAGACGAATTCGTCAAGCCACTGATCGATTCTCGTGCTAAAGAAGGCAAAGATAAGAAATTACGATTAGAGGCAGTATTCTCCAAATTGAATGTGAAAGCCAAATGGTTTAAAGGCAAGGAAGAATTATTCTTGGGTAAGAAATACCACATGCAAAGTGAAGGGGATTTGCACGTGTTGATCATCAACAATCCCACTGAGGATGATGCAGGAAGATATAAGATTGAATGTATGGGCATTGGCAGTTCCTGCATTGTAGAAGTTGATGGTATGTATCTGTATATTGCTTGCTAACTTCTATGAATTTATCAATCAAAATCTCTTAAAAGACGAAAAATCAAAATCTGAATCATTTTTTCAAGATACATGTGTCCGGTTTGTGTCAAAATTATAGTGTTTTTCGATTGAGGTCAATGGAGCTGCTCTTTTTCTCCCTACAGAACCAGATCCAGTATACAAGTTTACTAAGAGATTGCAAGATACCACTGACGCATATACAACAAAGGAAATAGTTTTGGAATGTGCCGTAAACGATTACAAAGCAATTGTTACCTGGTACAAAGACGGACAGAAAATCGAGGTTGGTTTATGCATTGCGTTTACTAAACACTATCCCTTAAGGGGATGCTAAAATCCTGGCATTGACTGTTGTAATTACTTTCATATCATGAATTACCTGGCAACAAATCATTTCATAACTAAGTAACTCTTGCTTAAAGTAAACTGTGACATTTTGTCAAACTAAGCATCACCTTAAGATAAATAAATATCTTTGTGCTGAACAGTAAAGTAATACAAAACAACGTAAGCAGAAGCACAAATTTGTAAATTACAGCAGACACGTGTTTCGGCGTTACAGGGAACGCCTTTTTCATTGCAAAAAATAATGAGCCTATGGATGGCTTTTGTCGGATGTCTTTTCATCCATATGCTCATTATTTTGCAATGAAAAAGGCGTAAAACACGTGTCTGCTGTAATTTACAAATTTGTGCTTCTGCTTACGTTGTTTTGTCTTACTTTAAGCATCACCTTAGTTAAAAACACAACTAATGGTCCTATGTTGTAAATTAAAAGCATGGTATGAATTTTAACAGTTTGAAATTTAGAAATTAGATCTCGATCAAAATATGACAAATTTTCCCGTTTAAAAATGTATAGCTGATTTCATACTTTTAGATATACCGAGACTCGTGTAAAAACTCATGGTATAACTTAGCGACATTTTATTCCTGTTACATCCCATGAACGCAAATGCTGTCTGAGAATAATGTGACAGAGAGTGAAAAAATGATGCCATGGATGGTCTGTTAAAATACATATCCAAGTTTTTACCCATTTCAAACCTAGATATTAGATATCTGTCAAAAGATACTGATACATTTTTGCTCTAAAAATTTTGTTCTTAACTTTGGTAAATTTTAACTTTGGTCTTTTTGGTAAATTAAACTTCTTGCAACAATTAAATAATTCTTTGTCTTACTCAGCGGCTTTTTTACGAACAATTTTTGTCAAGTAGCATTTTACACGTATTCCATCTCGTGTAAATGAGTGGTGTTTGTAGATAATGTGACAGGGGAAAAACGAATTGTTATCCTGGGTTGCAAATTAGAACACAAATTTAACTTTCGACTTTTTCAAACCGAAACGATAGATACCTATCCATCAAAATATAATGAAAATTTTCCCAATAGAAACTGTTGTACTTACTTTCGTACTCTTAGTATATGAAGTGTGAGAAAAGTATTGTGTTTTCATTTAGGTATCTTAGTAAAAAATGTAAAATATGAAAAGTAACATATATATAAATTAAACTGCAGTAATTAATAAAATTAAGTAATAATAATAATAATAAACATTTTTCCATAACATTTCTTAGTTTGGAGTGTAAAACATTTGCTAGGTTTTCCTTTTTATTTACCAACTTCACTGATGGAAATTTGCAGCATTTGGAAAAGGGATCCGTTTGAAACAAAAACTGAAATTTAAAAATATAGTGAGTGAAAACAAGTTTTTACCATTTGAAAAAAGAATCCCCTCCCTCACAAGTTACGGATGAAATTTTTAGACGTAAAGCGTTATAATGTTTGGTGGAAAATCTGGCAAAATCATGGCCCTGAAGTATTAAAGATTTTTTTATGTGCAAAAATTTCAAGCTCTGAACGGATTCAGGGCGGGAACTTTTTTTTTACGTCCCATTATAAGAGATGCGCAGAAAAAACCGCAAAATTCTTCAATTTAAAGAAATTCTGCATAAAATCTGCTTGGCAGGCATAGTCAAACGGTTTATTTTTCTTGCATCGCCGCTGGTGATTAAAATGGATTGGAAGCACTCTGATTATTGATTATTCCTACTTCCTTCCGCTGTTTTCATCAAACATTGGCCCTTCTGATATCATTTGCTCCAATTGATGGCACATGGCCTGCAATCAACACTTCAGATCATAAGATACCAAAAATTGGGTTGATTCGTGGATGGTCTCAAATCGTTCCTCAGACGTGGTGCACGGATGATGCCACAAAAAAGGGTAAAAGCAGTGACTATAGATTAACTACACTTTGAATAAAACGAAAGCTATCGATCATTCAAACTAAATGCTCAATGCTTGGTTTAAAAAACGGCGAAAACTTACTTTTATTCCTCATACTCACTTCATATAATTCAAAAATTTATTCAGCAGAAAGTGTAGCAAAAAAAATGAAACAAAATCTTAATCAAAGCTTTGGTTATCAAGCAGTTAATAAATCGTAATGATATTTGTCTTTGACTTTAAGTGCTATTTTCTGTAACTTCTAGGCATCTGACAAATATGTTATTGAAGCAGATCCTCTCGGCCGAAAACTGCTGAAAATTACAGATCTGAAACTTGGTGATAGTGGACAATATCTGTGCAAGATTAATGCTGAAGAAAAAACAGAAACAAAATTAGTTGTAACTGGTAAGTAGATAACTACAATACTAATACACATAATCATTCAGTAACAAAAAAGCTTTTTTGGATATATTATTACGATAAAGCTTCATAAATCTTCAATGTTGTCATTGAACATAACAATATTATACATTAAGTAATCTCTGGGAAGATGCTTCTCTTGAAATAATGAAATAATGATACACAAAAATTGTTTTTCAAAATTAACTAAGAAAATTGGAGGAAATATCTTTTTTTTTTTTTTTTTTCAATATGAAATGGGTTTTTCCGTCTTGATGTGCTAAGAAAATAACAATTTCTGGTTGCACTACTTCAACACATTTCTCATAAAGCTCTGGGTGTCACATTTCACTTAACTTGAAGTGGTAAATTGTCTGTTAAAACTAATTAAGAGTTTGTGATACAACTTCAAACTTTCTTTAAATGACGACACAGTTCTTGAGAAAACACAGGAGATTTATTTACAGGTTTGTTCAGGAAGCGTAGTTACAACTGCTAAATCAATCATCAGCAATTAAGCAAATATCAATTAACACCGTAAACTCAACGGTTACACACGTATTTACATCCAAATACGCAAAAATACAGCTCAAAGGCTTCACAAAACAGAGCTAATACATGCTCTCCACCGCACTGCTGACACGATTCACAAGCAAAAACTAATTTGAGACTGACTCCCCCGTTGGGCCGTGGCTATTTATGAATCTCGAAAGAAGTTTCCACAACATTCGAAATTCTTCTCGTATTTTCTTTTTATTCATTCACGAATCTTATCAATGAAAAATAGGGGGAACGTATACTTCAGTCGAATGTCAGGAGGTTGTATGTACATTACAAGAAACTATTTACAGGTTACGTAAATAGTTTCTTGTAATGTCTTGTTTGATAATTTTAGATGAAAAATAACGGAATAAACGCCAAATTTAGCCAGATTACAACAAATTCATCACAAAATAACTACTATTTACAGAATTTGTAACACTATGTTAGAAACTTTTTCATTAATAGCATTAACTTGTAAAATAGGTAGAATTTAACTACATTTTTAAAACATATAAAAATGACAAAAAGTATAATAACACAAAGAAACTCTAAAATTTGTAGTTGAAACTGAAAAAATGCTTGCTCCATCCATTTGCACGGATATGACATTTTTACGTATCTTTTTGCATTTCATTCTCAAAATTTTAAACTTTAAATATAAATTTTTATATATTTCAATATAAAGAACTATTAATATATTAAAATGTCAAATTTCTAAAAAAAAATGTTCTTAAAAATAACGGTGTTTACTTTAAGCGGGTGTGACTGTACGGTCCCGCCAGCAACACACACAAGTCCTTATTTTTAAATACCAGTACAAAAAAATGTCTTATAAAGTCGATACGATATATTGTGGTAAATTTAGAACATTTATACTTTGATTATGGGGTCTAGTGAGTGTTGACGCAGTATCAAAACTTGAGAAACAGATAAAATTTCAACTCCTATTTTTACAAAAAAAAAAAAAAAAGAACTGCATAGCAACAATCCATATTGGAAATGTTACAGGGAGCATCTTAATGTTGACACTAATCGTGATTCGCGATTCAGATACTTTGCGTGATTAAAAATGTAAAATTGCTTCAATGTTTTCAAATTGTTTTCAGATCAACTATTCAAGTTCACGAAGCCGTTGAAGAGCATCAAGGTAACTGAAAATACGGAAGCAGTGCTGGAGTGTGAGTTAGACGACTGGGAAGGAAAAGTCACGTGGTTCAAAGGAGAGAAAGAATTGAAACCTGACCCCGTGTGAGTTTTTTTTTAACAACTCTTATTACAGTAATTACGTTTAGGACATGAATATACAAATCATTTTTAATGGTATCTTGAAATACAAAACAACTTTGTACGGCAAACATCTCATTGTATCCACCCCTTAACCAATGAAAAATTTTCTCTGTTAAAACAGATCAAACTACGACGAAACAAGAGGAGCTGTATCTTTAAAACAAGTGAACTTCAGAAACATGAATAGCGATTAACTTTCTCATTTCTTCATGACAAATTTCAAGGACTGATTACTTATAGCAGAATACTTTTCTTGCCTAAACAAAATATTAACAAAAATTAAACTTAAAAATTA
Source organism: Uloborus diversus (assembly GCF_026930045.1). Classification (NCBI taxonomy): domain Eukaryota; kingdom Metazoa; phylum Arthropoda; class Arachnida; order Araneae; family Uloboridae; genus Uloborus; species Uloborus diversus. The sequence continues at coordinate 34,084,510 of NC_072736.1, forward strand.
CATACGTAGTAGGGTCAAAAAGTTCCCGGAATAGTCGCTTACAGTCAAGTATTTGTTCGCTGGAAGGGAAATTTGTGTTTGGGAGGTTGGCATCACTGCTAGTGAAGGTCATATGAGGTTCAACAGGCAGATGTTGTTAGTCTCGTGCGTGCGATGTATTAATATTGTAGTCTCTGATTTCTCTTTCGTCGAATTGTGTAATGTCGTCATTAGAGCAACGTGGCAATATACACATATTTATTTTATTTTCACTTTTAATTTTCTTTTTATTTTACACTAGTGGTACCCGCACGGCTTTGCCCGTAATAGAAAAATTAAAAGGTCTTTTGGTTCGCCTGTTTATTTACAAACAATGTATGGTGAATTTTCTCGCCAATCTGCTTGTACCCATGTTACGGTTCCACGTTATGATAATTTCGTATCTCGCCAATTGACTTGTGCCCATGTTACGGTTCCGCGTTATGATAATTTCGTAATTTACTCGTCCATCTTACGATAGTTTTGTTCTTAAAATAGGAATAGAAAAAGAACCACATTAAATTTTCGAAAAATCGCTTCGAGGTGCACACCCCCATGCTACAAACTAACTTTGTGCCAAATTTCATGAAAATCGGCCGAACGGTCTAGGCGCTACGCGCGTCACAAACATTCAAACATCCAGACATCCTCCGGACATCCAGACAGACAGACTTTCAGCTTTATTATTAGTAAAGATAAAGATTACGATGAGAGAATCGAAGTTCTTATTGTTTTTTCATGTATTATACCTACTTATTCTGTTTCATCTCGTTTTAAGAAAATTATTGTAAAAGGTATGTTTGTGCCATCTTTTTATGTTTTGCAGCGTGGAACAAGTGGCTCAAATTCGACGCAGAAAACTCATTTTCAAAGGTGTGCGCTTGGGTGACGAGGGAAAATACACCTGCAAGTCAAATGCTGATAGCACAGTTTGTGAAATGATTGTTGAGCGTAAGTGTGCATCTTATGTGTTAGAATATGACGTGTTTAACAGTCATTTTCATTCATGAATTACCGTTTTATTTTGAAACAGCTGCCAACAAAATCATGAAAAAGTTGAAAGATTGCACCCTTCTTGAGAGAAGCAAAAGCATACTGGAGGTTGAAATGTTGGACAAGAAAGCACCTGTGGAATGGTTTAAGAATGGTGAAAAAATTATTCCAACCGACAGGTATGCGTGCAAATATACAATATGTTTTCCTTACCTCAAAGCCAGACTTTCATAAGTCACTTTATCACTACATTTAAGGAGAGCTTTAAAACGTTTTGACTGGTCCGTACAAAGTTTGGGATTCGTGTTCTTCTAATAATGATGAATAATTCTATTTTTTTTAAATAATGATTTCCATTGTCATGCCAGAATAACGAATAAGATTCTAAAAACAATGCAGTATTAAGCTGAGAATCGCAATTTGTAGACAGGTAAAGAATGTCTATGTTTAAGATCTTATTAAGTAAAGTTGAAATTTGATACAAATAGAAATATTTTTTTTAATTCATTTTTAAAACACGTTTAACTAATAAGCTTTTAATGATATAAACAAACCTGTGTTTATTGAATATCATTTACTTTCTCTATGTATACAGATTAAGTCTATTGTTTAAAATAATTTTTAACTGGCGAAAAAATCTTCGTCATCACAGCATAAATAAAAAACAAACAGAATTTTGCTGTGCAAAAGAGTGTGAACTTCGCAACTTATTTTCACTTCGAAACTCGCAGATTTTATAACAATTAGAAAAAAAATTCTAAATCTATAACACATGGTCGCAATATTTTTACAATATGTGTTTTGATTATGTTGATTTCTCTCAATCATCATTTATTCCCAAATATAAGCATTTTCCTCCTCTTTATCTAGAATTCACATCAAAATGCATGATGACGGAAAACATCACTTGATTTTCACTACCCTCGAGATGGAGGACGCTGGCGAGTACATGTGCCAAGCAAAAGATCTAAAGACAGCTTGCAAGCTAACAGTGGAACAGGGTAAGCCATTTATGAATAACTTCTAGACTGTACAAAATATGTACAGAAAGAGGGCTTGAAGGGATGTGCACTGCAGGGTGACAAGGAAAAATAGGAACTTAGGTAAACCCTAGGCTGTTAAAAGAAATCCTGAAATTTTACAGTAAACGTTAGTGGCATCCATGTTGCCAGTAACTTTTACTGTAAAATCCTATTTTACTGTAACAATTTACGGTAGAATAAAAGAGAGTTAAGAAATGCAACATATGAGCAGGAGGTTTGATCTCGGGACCTTTGTATTGCCAGGCGGCTTTTGCTGACCGTCATACCCGTTTGGACACGTCACGTGAGGGGAAATACAGTGTTATCTGCTCCGCACTGTAAGTCTCGTGGTCAATCAAAATTGGCACTGCAATCGTTTATTTTCTTCGGTTTAATTTACTGTAATTTTTTTCTGTACTGTAAACACTTCATTTTACAGTAATATTTACCATAACAGTTTTCTGAATTTTTAACAGTGCGACAGTAATCCTAGAATTGCAACAAAACGTTATTGGTGTCTCCCATATCCTCTATCAAGAAACTTCCTTCTCCCCTTGTTCTTCCCTTTCAAACTTTAGAGATATTTAGTAATTTAATGAGGGTGAAACGATGTTAACTAAGGGAAAATGGAAAAAGAAAATTTTCCGTCGGAAAACGGCCAAAACTTTTTCTCTTGTTTAAAATTATGTGCGTCTTTTACTTTATTTTTTTTTTCTTTCTTTTGAGGATTAAAAATATCATATTTTCGTATAGACAAGTAAATACTACGAAATATTTGACGATAAGCATCTTTAATTGCCTTTTTTTTGGGTGAAAGTGGTCTTGATAATAAATCGGTAGCAGGGTTCCCAAATCTTGAAACAAAAATAATAATCTACCTTTAAAAATTGCTACAAAATACTATGTTTACAAAATACTGTGCCGTATAGTGGACCCATATATACTTAAAGATATCAGTACCCTGGCAAGTATTCAACGATTATGTAAGACTATAAAATCATCAAATATGTATATAAAGTCTTTCTGCTAATAAATATATTTAATTATTCATTTCATTTTGCATTTTTGGAAAAATAGGATAGGCGGACCAAGAGAATCTCCCCCCTCCCCCACCCCAACACAGTTTCTTTTCTATTTTTGGAAATTTCTCAGACAGAAGGGGAATTTATTTTAATGTCTGTGAACTGGGGGGTTAAACGCGTTTTTTGGACAGCAACTGCACTAGTGCATCAACTTGCCTTTTAAGAGAACACATTGTAAGTTACCTAAGTCGTAACATTACGTCTTGTAGGTGGCTTCTTTCTCCTTGAAATCTGTTGTTTTGGTACAACATCGATTCCTGCACATCTGAGCTTAAGAACAAAGAATTTCAGCTTGATTGCTTTGTTTCAATTAATCCAAGTTTTTGAAGTATGTTTCAGGGGAATCCAACAATGACACTCTTAGTTGAAAAAAAAAAATTTAATCTCCATTTGTGAAAATTCCAAATCGTATTTTTTTTTCCAAAATATTCAATTTTTGTAGGACAAGAGTCGTGAAAGGCCCCTCCATCATTACAGTCCCACCAATCCATAATTTTTTAATTGTCAGATTTCTTTTACAGATTAAGGCTCCTTTTCCGCAGTCTTCGCGTTTCAGAAGTTCCTATTTTTCTGCGTTTCCTTGTGTTTTTATTATTTTTCAATTACGATTGAATGCACATAAAAACTAATCAATCACTTGTTTTTGAATTTCAGCTGAGAGGGCGCCTGTTATTAAACTGGACAAATTTGACTTCATTGGTGAAGCTGGAAAACCATATCAAATAGAAGTTCCTTATGAAAGTAAGTGTTTCGAGGTCACGAAATTGTAATTCAAAAATCAAAGAAACTTATAATGTCTTTTGATATTACTAAGCTTTCAAAGTAAACTAATATCAATTAAAACTAATGTAAATATTACTTTTTGACAATGATACTTGATTTTTCCAAGAAGTAGATAAAAACAATTGAAATCCCGACACGTTACACGGAAATACCTAGTAACGTTTCGGAATTTTACAGTGTGTCCTTCGCAATCACGAATTGCGATAAAACAGTACTCGTAGGGTTTCTTGTTTCTGCAAAGGAAATGGGATTGAAATGTTGAAGATATTCGTACCCGTCACATTGTGAATGGTGAATTTCTATATTACGTAATACGAGGCATGTATTTATTTTAAAAAAAAGATAATTCGAATGCAGTAATAAAGATATAATTATAATGGCCTATTTGCACCCGAACACTTATCATAAGGATGATATTAATAGCAAACACCGTTATGTTATTTGTACTTCTTATCAATCTTAATTAATCGGAATTAGTAATCGGTAAATTTTGTATCTGTATGAAGTTTTTCGATTTAAGTTCATTTAGATGTTTTTCCTGAAAAAAAGGATTTTAAACATCCCTCCCCTCGTTTTTTAATGTAAAATCTGCTTAAGTTAAGCCTTGAATAAATGCAGACGATTTGTAACCATGACGACTAAAATTTTTCTCCCCTTAAATAAATATTAATAACAATGAGATAGATTCATTCTTGTCGTTACGGATATCTGAAAAATCAGAGGAACATCAAAAAGGTTCAAGTGAGAATAGATAGCAATTCGTTATTGCTCAAAAAGAAAAAGACTGATTACAGATGGCAGCAGAATCTTAGCAGACCAAACAGTTCCACTGTCACTAATAACACAATGTTTTTCCATTTTCTGTTCATTTTCATTTATTTTTTTAAATATTTTTAGTCCCCTTGGAGTGGAAAATAGAAGTAATTTTTGGTAAGAAACAATCTAATTAAAAGAAAAATAAATAAATAAATAAATAATGACTCCAAGTTCGTCTGTAAGATCTTTCTTTAAGGAATTTTAATTTTTAACGTCATTATAAAATTATAGAATATAACTGATTCTATATTTAACGACTTTCAAGGGACAACAAAAATCGTCCTTAAATAGAATGCTACTAAAATTACACTGAAGTATCCAGGACGATGAAAAGTCGTCTTTAAATAGACAAAGTCGTTAAATAGAGCGTCGTTAAACAGGGCACTAACTGTATGTTACTTTTTCTTTAAGATAACACATCCTCACGTAACGTTCTTCTTTTTAAAATTGCATTCTGTGTACGTATATAGTTTGTTAACTGATCTGTTACTTTGAAGATTTTTCAGAAGATAGTTACCTTTCTTTGCAAGCGCTACCTTTTAGGCACCTATTGCAGTAAACGTAACCTTGGTACGATACTCAATCCTTTGCACCCATAATCATCGCAAAGTTAAGAAAATTCCCAGACTATAATGCCCCTGAAAAGACGAAAAAATTTGTCAGCCAAAATTTAGACTTTTGCATTTGAAATTAGATAATGGTATATAAACATACAACATATGAAATAAAACGAGCTGATATGTGCATCACATTACTTCCTTTTACTCCAATTTAATGTCATTTTCCCATTATTGGCAATTTTAGCGTGATTCAATAGTTTACTCTCTAAATATCACCAACAGTGGCCAAACTAAAACCAGGTTAAAAAAAAGCCAAAATTGGCGCCAAGTTGGCGATAAAACTTGACGATCAAAAGACGGGCGATATATCGCCAAGTGTCCGCCAAATTATAACACCACTTGAGTTTACATCGAAATTAACAATGATTTCCCCCCCAAAAAAGGGGCAAAAGACCTTTATAGAAACACCCGAAGGCAACAAAAAGGGGAGGTGCACAACGAGATCCGACTATTAGTCTACGTGCCAAATTTCAACTTTCTAGGACGTACCGTTCTTGAGTTATGTGACATATATACACACATCCGCACATACCCACATACGCACATCAGCGCATACGCACATACATACATACATACATACAGAAGTCACGAGAAAACTCGTTATTATTAACTCGGGAATCGTCAAAATGGATATTTCGCGTGTCTGTGCGTTCTTAGGCACTTATCCACATGTGGTCGAGTCGGAAAAAAAACTCAACATTCATTCGGGGGTGAGCAAAATGTAAATTAAGGTCGATTTTTGAATGAAAATTTTTCTGCGAATACAATACGTTCTTTTTTGTAAAAGGAAGTAAAAAGTTCCTTTTTCGCAGTTATTGGCACGAGAACATCGAAAGCGGTGGCCAAATTGTTGCGCAACGGACAACCAGTAGGTCCGAAAGAAGTGGATATTGTTGTTAAAGACGAAAAAGTGGTTATAACATTCCGTAAAGCAGTCAGAGGATCAACTGGAAAATACGGCTTTACACTGACGAATTCTCAAGGTGAAGCAGCTTGTGAAATGGATATTAACATTCAAGGTAAGGAATGATATGAATTTTAAAAATCTATCTTATTATTTAATAGATAACTAGCTGTGTCGTCCGGCGTTGCACGGTGCACCTCGAAAATAATAGTTATGTCTAGTAACGCGTGTTCAACAATCAGGCTTGGACAAAAAAAAAAAAAAAAATCAGTAAAATTTTGCTGCAAATTGCGGGAAAATAACCAAAAAGTAAACATTTTAAAACCACCGATTGCAGGAAAAGCTTCAAAACAAAAACCTTTTTTTTTATATTCGAGGAAAAAAAAACAGCAACAAATCTTTCACATTTAATTATTTTCTTCACGCCACAATTACAAATTTTAATAAAAGCATTGCAACGGAAAGTTGAGATGAAACACTGAATAATAATTTCAATGGAGGAAAGCCTTCGAAAAATAGGGATTTTATTTTGAAATCTAAAGTCATAATTAATAGTTTTTAATTGATATCTCCGCAAACTATTATCGAAGGATTATGTTAAATAGCCAAACATGAAGACGGGAAGATTACGATTCCATCGATGCCTGTCTCGATGGTCAGTTCATTGGCGTTTGGGAGAAGTTACTTGGACATACATAGATACACACGCTCAGTTTTAATTATATAAGTTACAACTAGTAGCTTGAGGCAGTGCCACAGAAACCACAAATTGACACGTGTTACTTTCATGCCATCCCTTTCGTTATAAAAGTGGCTAAGTGCAGGACATTTAGCTGCAAATAAAGAGCACCGTCTATGCAACACAGCTCGACCGCTGGTCCGGTTGCACTCCTTGTATTAAGTTTCTTAGCATTGCATTTAGGTATTGTTGTGAATGAATCGTTATAAAAACCTTTTTTACAGTTAACCCACGTAGTAGTTCTTTAATCCGTAATAGAGCTTTTTCGTGGAAAAATAATACAGGTTCATAAAATGTTGATTTTGTGTTTTAAAGCATTATAAAACATTTCTATGTTCTAATTAGTTATTCCGGAAAAAAATCACAGCTAGCTCTAATACTTTAATACAATTATATACATTTTCTAATATTAAACAATGCATATTTAATATAACTATGTCCATATCCCCTTGCTATAACTAAATATACGCGCTACACGATTTAGGCTACTGTTTAGTTATATCCAAATATTTTTCAGCCATTAGAACTTAATATCTTGAAATTAAGGAAGACAACCTAATTACCAGGCATTGATATATACTTAATTACATATTTGATACTTAATCCAGTTTTTCGGTTTTCCTTATAAAAATGAACAAAACACGCTGCGTCAAACATGTTTGAGTCAGCATTTGTTTCGTGCGGCAGATATCTAAATAAAAACTGGCAATGACTAAAAGTTACGAAATGAGATTATTCACGAGGAACTAAAAGAAATTTTCGCTGCATTCAGAGGTATGCGATTAAAATTAAAACTAAAGAGATTTGTTGGAATCGAACCAAATTCGCTCCCTTTTGGAAACCAAGTTTCAAGTGAAGCAGAACTTTCATCCCTCATCAGTCGTGAAATTACGCCATTGGTCTTGTTTTCATTCAGCACCAGAGTTCCAGAACACATTCCTAGCCATTATTAAATAAGTTTTACAATTTCTTCCAAATATCCTATAGTCTAAATTTTGAGATTTTACCTGTTTGTTTGTTTTGCTGTTCAGATGTGCCCACAGTACCAGAGGGTCCACTGGAAGTATTTGACGTTTACAGAGACCGCTGCAAGCTGAAGTGGAAGCCTTGCAAGGACACAGGTGGCATGCCGTTGAAGCACTACTTAATCGAAAGACAAGACTTGGGGGCGAGAGGAGGATGGGCAGAAGTGGCCACCACCGAAGACACCAAGTTCGATGTCACTGATCTGACTCCAAAGAAGGAATATAAATTCAGAGTCAGAGCCATCAACGAAAAAGGATCCTCACAGCCCCTAGTAGCGCCGAAAAATACATTTGCTAAAGATCCTTATGGTAACTATTTTATTTTGCTATGTTTGCTCGAAATTTCATTTTCTGTGATGTTTAATTTGCACGCATTTTTTTTTTTTTAAGAGATTTCTTTATCTTGCAAGTAACTCTATTAGTCTGTTTTGATTAGGCACTCAGAATTCTCATGTGGATGTTTTCATTTTAAATACTTAAATTCGTAATTTGATTCTTCAGAAGTTAAAACTGTGGTTTCAGTATTACTGTTTGAAAGCGTTCAAAGGTTTTTAAATAATAATAAAAATGTTGCAGCTCATAAAATTTAGTCCTACGACGATATTTTTGGCCAAAGCACTTCCCTTGTGTTCACTGCATGCACGTTTGCCGCAATATGCAAATAAAATCTCTATTTTGTCTCAAAGAATGATGTTGTTTTGTCCCTCGTCTTTGCGAATCATGAAATTGGTATGCTTCACTGCAAGCACTGGTCACATGTCACTAAGTGACGAAAATGCGCCGCCTTAAATGTGTCACGCTGCGACGCAATTGGAATGTCGCAACAACTTGATTTGTAACCTGTACATTTGTGACATTTTGGAGAAGTAATGGCAATGTCGCTTTGAAGTTGCCTCCAATTAATATTCGTAAGTTGACTTTACCATGACGATTTTTGACCGACATGAGATACGGACCTATATGTAACCTTTACGCAACTTTCGCCTACGGGTCACCTTCTAGACTCAGTGAGGCACGATCTTTATCGCATTTGAGCTATGATTTTTTGATTTTAATTATGGTCCATATCATTATCTCTTATCCACTTTATTATCTCCCAAACCACCCTTAAATCAACGAAACCAGAAATTCAAAAAAACGCTTTTTTTTCGAAATCATTTTTTATTTGAAAGTGTCTTAATTAAATAAATTTTAATGAATTAATGAATATATTTTTAGATGAACCGTCTAAGCCAGGAAATGTGGAAATTGAAGACTGGGATGCTGGCAGAGTAGATATAAAATGGACGCCGCCAGAGAGTGACGGTGGAGCACCAATTACGAGCTATATTGTGGAGTACAAAGACAAATTTTCTGGTGATTGGACAACGGGACCAGTACGTATATTCTTATATCCCAAACAGTCACTTTTGCAGAGAAACAGCTATAAAAACACAAAAACCGATATGAAAAATAAGAAAGGATATTTATCCATGAGTTTATTTAGTACCCGATGGCTTTACTACAAACATATCCAAAACAACGGTATCTGATTTATTTTAGAAACGGGACTACGTTTTATCAAGAAAATGTAAAAACCATTCAGAAAGATTCCAGATAATTTTAGGCAAGTTACTTACCTTCAGTTTGAAAATTTCCTGTTCTTTTTCAGATATGTTACTAGCAGAAATTAGTCTCCCTAGCTGCTCGTTATTTTTCCGGAACGTTTCTGCATTTTTCAGTGTAAAATCTGTGCTGGAAAAAGTTGAACTGTATTATTTTATTTTCTTACTTTTATTTCATTTATAGGAAGTTGGATCTAATGAACTCAAGTGCCGTGTTGATGGGTTGAAAGAAGGTGTTCAATATCAGTTCCGGGTGAAAGCAGTAAATAAAGCTGGTCCCGGTGAACCAAGTGACCCATCAAAACCAGTCATTGCTAAACCAAGATATGGTAAGAAAGCTGTTTTTGAATAGGGGGTAACGTGGTTGACAGAGAATTTTTGGTTATTTTACCGTTGATTAACCCTAATAAAAGTATGGATCGAAAAGATTACAAGCAACATCATTTGAAAAGTAAAAAATAGGGAATAGGATTTTTTTTTCTTAGTAAGAAGGCCGATGGTGCTAATTTTCTTACAGTAGTTTTACAAGTTCAAGACCTCGATCGTAGATTAAGTAGCGAAATGAGATAACTTCTGCTATCTTGGGGCTATACACCGACTATCTTCCAACACCTGCTATGCTGAATCATCAAGAACCTAGAAATAGTTATGAATGAGGAGTTAATAAGAAACTACGATCAAGGAGCAAAATACGTTACGTCATCCTAACAGACATAGGAAGAAGACCGGCGTTTAGCCCCAAGATGTTGGGGTTGAAGATTCCTCATGTCATTACTTACGTTATGATCCAGTTCTTTAGTACTGGTAGCCCTTTAGGTAAGCCAGAGCAAATAAATTAAAAGATGTTTAGAGATATGATCTCTCTCTTTTAAGTGTTTCAAATTTTGTAGGTACAAATGTCCTGGCGTGTTTATCGGTGGTTTCTATCTCTTGTATAACAAACTTACGCCACATATCGCTTTTTAAATTCAAGAATTTCTGCAAATGTTCAAGTAACAAGTCTAGAGCTTAAAGTTTCCATTTGGCTTTCAGTAACTACGTTTTCTTTTTTTATATTGAAGAAAGACTCAACAACGGTGTCTTTATACACTGATTTAAAATAACTGTTGATAACTGGCTCAATGGCCTGAGACTCTTTTTTTTTAATGAACCAGATCAAACATGCTGATTCCTGCTGTCATAGAAGTTTTTAATAAGATTAGCTGATGGTGGAAAAAAATTTTTATGTACACATCTTATTTTTTCCCCGTAATTTTGTCTATTGCAAATAAATAATTTTTATTGCTGTTGTAAACGTTTTCTTAATTTTATTTTGCGAGCCATTCGCAACTTCGTATTTATATATATAGTCATTTCAAGAACTGAAGTTAAATGTAGCATACGTGAAGCATTTAAACATCCACAGAAAGGAATAAAACATATTATATCTCATACAAGCAGTTTTGCATCAGTTGCTAAATTTCACAAGTTTAATAAAATAGTACGTTATGGAATAAAAAGGTAACCTTGAGAAAATCGGCTAAAACTTTTTTTTAAGGATTGATCGAAATCTTTTTCGTACGCTGTTGCAATAAAGATATTTTTAAAAAAAATCCTAAAAATGTTGGTTTTTGTGTAATGTTCCAAAGTCAGTAGTCCTTTTCAATTAAACTTCTTTGATTTTGGCACATTGTCGCGTGACTGGAAATATATTTGTTTTTGAAAAGCTACCGAAAAAAAAAAAACACAGTAGGGTAAACACACTAGTAGTGGCCAGTGCTTCAGTAGTGGCCACTTCAAGGTTTATATTTGAAAAAATAGGGTTTCTGGTTTCCTAACGGATTCAAACGTGAAGGAGGTAATACCTCCAACACGTTTGATGAATTTTTGATTCCATTGCTGGAATGCTATTTTTTTAAATATAAACCTTGAAGTGGCGACTACTGAAACACTGGCCACTACTAGTGTTTTACCTAATATGTTTAAAAGAAATAATAATACATTCTTCTGGCATTCATTTTTTAAACAATGTTACTCAATAAAATCAACCCATTCTTATCACTTTTTGGTTATTGTTTATTGAAAATTTTAATCTGTTACTGCATCCACAAAGAAACAACTGCCAGCATGAAAAGTAAAACTTTTCTTTTTTGATATTTTTTTCAACTGCAATTCTTTCAGACTTGTAATCTGGTTGCAACTGAGTTCTTCTATCATAAAAACTAAAACCGAAAAAAAACTAAAGGCTTATACTAACACTAAATTATGAGAAGTAGAGAATTCATGCTAAAAAAAATAAATAAATAAAAATAAAAAAAAATGGCTAAATAACATTAGCTAAATGGGTTTCCTTCTTAAACTCAAGGTTTTAATTATTTATTCTGTTTAATATAAACGTCAGATATTATTTATCAAACATACTTTCTTAGAAAATAAAGTTTTTTTTATTTTTTTAAATGAGCACTTCTAATCTTTGTTAAAAAAGATAACAACTAAACAAAATAAACTAAAGGGGTTTCTTTCTTAGATTTTAATTATTTATTCTGTTTAATGTAAACGTCATATAACATTTTTCAAACATGCTCCTTTTCTCTTATAAAATAAAGTTATTTAAAATGAACAGTTCTAATCGTTGTCTGTTATATTTTAGTTAAACCATACATCATTGGTGACGAGGTAAAAGGAATGATCATCAAAAAGGGCAACATCATAAAGTATGAGATCCAATTTGGCGGTGAGCCACCTCCGACAGTGAAATGGTCTCGAGATTTGAATGAACTTACGCCATCAAAAAAGTATGTAATCTCAGCCTTTTTATCGCGTGTGTGTGTATTCAAGTTTTCTCACTTTTTCAACTGAAGTCACTTCTAACTGAGCAATCAAGCAGATTGCTTATTGATCTCAGTACGAGATGAATGACTGAGTATAGACTGTAGTATATATATAGTGTGACTTTTGTATAGGGGAATGTGGGGCAAAGTGAATGGTTAAGATGGCTTAGATTTTTCAAAATGAATAAATTGGAATTTTGGATTGAAACTTACATTACATAAAGAAATAACAATCTATTTTGAAATAAAACTTGCATTTTTTTTTAAATCTATGGAAATGAATTTGAGCTTTCAAAAAAGGTGCAAAAATTTTTTTCATCTTTTTTTTTCCATGGGGCAAAGTGAAAAATGAAATATCATTTCAAATTAAATCTTTTCTATTCGATTGCAAAAAATATTTTTGATCAAATAAATGAGTATATGAAAGAATGAAGGAATGAATGAAAATATAATGAAACAATATAAACTTAATAGTTAATTAATAAATGATTACGTAAGTAATAAAGTAAATGATTAAATGAGTAAACAAAATGAACTATTTCACTTTGTCCCATCTACTTTTCCCCGCATGAACTTGACTAATTGCAAAAAATATTTAAAATACAAATAAGCTTAATGGTTACAAAATAAATACGAAGTATTAATAGATCTGAATTAATGTTTAAAATATAAACAACAAGAACTTTATCACTTAATAATAACAAAAATAACTTTTGATTTACGACAAAATATTACCATATACGTTTAAATTTTTAAAAATTGCTTGTATATTCATATTCTTTGATTTTCAGAAACAGTTTTTTCCTAACTAAAATAGACTACATGTGTTACTACATAGTTAAAATATTACTAGATAGGTTTCGCTAAAAGCAGAGTATATATTTCGCCATTTCACTTTGCCCCACATTCCCCTGCTTGCGATTTGTGATGTAGAGAAGAAATAAATATGAAATGAACTGTAACGAAATAAAAGCTCTTATATTAGAATTAAGATGTCTACAGGATATTCATTTTAGTTATTGTAGAAAAATTAGAAGAAAGAATGCTTTAGAATTCCCACAAACAAGTCTGTTACATAGATTGTGAAGCTCCGACTATAATTTTAGAACAGAGAAAGTACTTCAATATTGCAATTCAGAAATAAATATCGTCTCTTTTAGTCTTTCAACATAGAGCAATGGAAAGAAACTAATCAGAAAAATTCAAAATATTGTTTCCTTTTCGAGAGTACCATTATGTCCTAAAGAGTCAATACAAACGAAACATTTATTATTTTTTTCCCCCCACTCCATCTCCTTTTCTTTCACAACGAAGAAATAAAGAGTTCAGCCGTGATCTGTTATTGTACGAAGATTGACTTTTATTTGCATTACAAATGCTGCCTAAAAACGAGATATCAAGTACAAAACTTTACAGTCAGAGTACCTTTTGAGTACTTAATTCAAGAACGTATTGTAACCTAATACTATAGCTCTCCGAGGTACTTTCATTCGTTTAAAAGTGCTTTGTTAAAGAACCTATTCCATTATCAAACCGTGACACTACTTTTCTTCAAAACGAAGTTAAGATAGCATAGTTTATGTGGAATATTGTTGTGCTTAAAGGACTTATATGAATTTCTGTTTCAGAATATAGCTTGATAATCGCAATAAAATATTAAACCTGTGTTATTTTATTTCAGAATCACTATTGACAGCACAGGGAAGGACACTACACTGCTAGTCAAAAGCGCTGAGCGTGGTGATAGTGGAAAATACACATTGACTCTCACAAATTCCTCAGGATCGATTTCGTCTTGGGGCGATGTCATCGTTTTAGGTAATAACTACGATCTTTTAACCTTGGTTCCCAGTCTAGCTATAAAACATTTGATATATATCCAAAAAAAAAATTATATTTTTTGGTTTTTAGATAGATTTATCTTCTTTCTTTGCAATTAAAGAATTACACCCCCAGACACTATCTTTTTGTAGCTTCATAAATTCCTAGACAGTCACGTGAATTAACTCCGTTGATATATGAGAAAAGGAAAAGTGCAATTAGTGTTTCAAACTGTGCGTAATGAACACAAAAAATATTATTAATTGCTTCCCTCCTTTTTTCCTCGCAGATAAACCGACAGCACCACGGGGACCACTGAAAGCAGATGAAGTCCGTGCGGACCACGTTAAGCTTAACTGGAAGAAACCAGAAGACACTGGTGGACAAGATCTCAAAGGTTATATTATCGAAAAAATGGATACTGATACTGGACGTTGGGTTCCGGCTGGAGAAGTTGGCCCACACGAAAATAACTTTACTGTGGATGGATTAACTCCTAAGAAAAAATACAAATTTAGAGTCAAAGCTATCAACAAAGATGGAGAATCTCCAGCTTTAGTTACTGAAGAAGCAATTGAAGCTAGAAACCCATACGGTAAGCAGGTGTAAAAGCAGAAAAAAAATATACATTATTTTTTATTCATGAAAGCTCCAGATTAGAATTGTGGTTATGAAAATATCACTTTAATACATTCATAAATATTTATGTCAAATATATTAAGATCACTAAATGACAAGGAGGCAGATATTGTTAGTCGTAAATTGTAGAAAAATTCCACTTTATTAGCACGAATCAATTTTTGCGTCGCTTTACTCTGAAATTTCAGGAGAATTATCTTGCTGGTTCCTAAAAATACAAATTATATGTGATCATTTTGTAAAAGTACCTTCTAAGGTAATACAATTATATTTAGTTGAATAATACACATATCTTGTTTACCTTAACGATATTATAAAACTGTAACTCTTTACTTCTAGACTCTTTTATTTTTTTTATTACTACTCTTAGCGACAGTCAGACTTCATATAAAATTTTTAGAAACAATGTCAACCTTTTTACGTAAACCTGTTCCTTTTGAAAAGGCAAATATACGTAAAAAAATTAATTAGCTTTTTATAATTTTATATTTCCAGATGAGCCTGGAAAGCCACCAAAGCCAGAGATAATTGATTACGACAACACCAAAGTAGAACTTAAGTGGGTTCCACCCGACAACGATGGTGGTAGACCGATCCTGCACTACATCGTTGAAATGAAAGACAAGTTCAGTGTTGCCTGGACTGAAGTGTTGAAGACTGCTGATAACAAGTGCAGAGGTGTAGTTGAGGGATTGAAAGAGAACTCTGTTGTGCAATTTCGAGTCAGAGCCGTCAACAAAGCAGGAGCTGGTGAACCCAGTGAACCTACGGCTAATCATACTGTGAAGCATAGAAACTGTAAGTTTATGTTCATTGCTTCAAATTGTGTACGTAGTATTTAACGGTAAAATTACTGTTAGAAGTCGCTATAGTTTTTTCAATTAGATAAATATAAAATCTATAATTTTTTGTGTGTTGGTATTTTTGAAGAAAAAGATATGTTTTTGGTGGATTGCTGTTAATAGATCATGCTAAACTTTATTGGTAAACATTTCATGATAAATCTTTCAAAATTAGATAGTACTATTATCATAGTTTTTAAAACAGTTAAAAAACAGCCTTCTTTGAAATTAGCAAGATTTAATGGACGCTGATAAAGACACAACCTTCTCCTAGTGGTTACTATTTTTTAAAAAAGTAAAAAAACAGCCTCCTTTGAAATTAGTAAGATTTAACGGACACTGGTAAAGCCAAAACTTTCTCCTAGTGGTTACTAATTTTGAAAAATAGTTGAAAAACAGCCTTCTTTAAAACTAGTAAGATTTACATGAAATTTCACAGTCATAAAGCCACAATCTTCTCCTTGCCGTAATTAAGTCCTAACTGTCCTTACATATGCATATGTATTAATGTACTATACTTAGCAATGTGGCCTAAAGTCAGGCTATGTGAGTGCTTAGTCCTACCCTGAGTTACTCCCTTTGTCCGCGGCACTCCTGTTAATGCATGATCATTTTTTTCTTTTTTTGCTTCCATTTCGAAATTTGTACGAAGTTGAAGACGTTTTCAGCCACAGTAATTCATTTTTAACAAAAAAAAAAAAAAACTTTTGCGCTTAAAATTTAGTCAATATGTATAAATTTAAAAGCCCTAACTGGAAATAAACTTTTCGACATCAAGCTTAGGCATCTAAACAAAAATTTATATAGTCGTACGTTTCAATATTCCCGTTCTTTGCTTTTATGTTTGTTTTTAATTATAAATTATCCAATTAAAATGTTTTTAACTTTTTAAATTAAATAACATAATCAGTTGTATTTAAACAAATTAAGCTAGTTTACTTTATTGATAAAACTACTTTTTAATTATAAAACTTTTTAAACTTTTTTCAGTAAAACCATATATCGACCGAACAAATCTTAAGAACCAAATGATAAAAGTTGGAAGATCAGTCAAATTCGACGTTGATGTCAGAGGCGAGCCTCCACCAGAAATCACATGGTCTTTCGCCGATCATAAAGTGGTTCAAGATGATCACGTCAAAGTAGACAACAGAGATTACCACACTGTGTTCAATCTTAACAAAGCAAAGAGGAAACATTCAGGAAGATATACGATCATTGCCAGCAATGCATCAGGAAAAGACATGGTTTCTGTTGATATAACTGTTCTAGGTAAGTTTGTTATTACTTGTTGAAAAATAACGTAACCATTTAAACAGTAAGGACATGAACGCTTCAAGTTAACGTAGTTGTATGAACGAGTATTCAACTTAGCTTAATTTATGTTACTTGAAAATCTTGTTCGTAGCAAACTATGTTAAATTAGCATCATAAAAAACTTAGGCAATTTTTTTAGAAAAAGAATGAAAGAAAATAGTATTTTCTAGCTATAACTGTTACACTCGTGATAGAAATTTGAGTCACATTTACTAAAAGTTTTTTCGTTCAGAAAATTTTCTCCATTTGTTGTTTTATATTTGAATTTGATTTTTTTTTTCTCAATTTTCTATTGTTATTATTATTAGTTCCATTCTGAAAACAGATCTCACTTTTGTTGTAAAAGCTTTTTTTTCTGTAACAGTATGTTTCTTTAGCAACGTATTTTATTTGAATACATTAAACTTCTTACAGTGCAGGTAAAATAGTTTCTTGCCATAGCTACGTAAGTTTATAATTTCTTCCACGGGAAAAAAATTAAAGATTGTACAGTATTTATTATAAAATACAAAAATTGCAAACAAACTTTCTCGTCTACGATTTTTATAATAATAATTTTTTGTTGCAGTTGTTTCAGTTCAGAGTCCATTTCAGTGCATAATATTAGTTCCGTAGCATTTTCGAGTAACTTTTATACATAAGAAGATTTTGTGGCTCATGCAGTTGAATTTTAATGAATGTAGGATTTTAAGAATTGAAAATTTCTTAGATATAGAGTTTTTTTTTCTATTATTAATTTGAAAATAGGTTCGTATCAAGAAGATTTTCCTTTCATGAAGAACTATATCAATGCTAAGTTTAGTTTTGATCAAATGAATTTTAAATTACATCTATTTTAATACAACATCAATACGATGAATTCATTGACTTGGTTTCAGTTTGTGATAGACTTTAATAATATTAATTTTTAGCACTACAAATGTTCTGTGTGTAAGCTACTATAAGAATTTTTTGTGCAAATTCGCAGGAAAACCAGCTAAGCCGGAAGGTCCGCTTGAAGTGTCTGATGTTCACAAGGAGGGCTGTAAATTAAAATGGAACAAACCAAAAGATGATGGAGGTGCTCCTATTCAACAATATGAAGTGGAGAAATATGATAAGGAAACTGGCAGATGGACACGCGTTGGCAAAGTGAGCGGTGACAAGCCGGAAATGGATGTGACTGGACTTACACCAGGAAAGGAATATCTCTTCCGAGTTGCTGCCGTCAACGAAGAAGGCGAATCAGAACCTTTGGAAACTCTGAGACCTATTATTGCAAAGAATCCTTTTGGTAATTAATTTCTAAATGCATTTATGGGAAACTTTAAAAATAAAGAGAAGATTGGGAGAAATACTATTTTTTTTTCAGTCGGAAAACTAATAATTTTACAGTTCTTCATGTGCAGCGATAGTTATGCTGAATTTTTACCAGTTCATCCAAATTGTCTTAATCAATTCACTTCAGGCTCACCCAAATGCAACTGATTACTTGAAACCGACGTAAAGGTTTTACACCTTTACATTTTAAGCCTTGATCTATAAATTCGAATCTCGATAACTGGAAGCTTATAACACGAATATTCCTTTATCTCACGTTTCATTTGGTCCCAAACTTTTGAGACTGTTGTGGAAACTACCCATAACTCGAACTACCAATAATTTGAACGGTTTAGCCGGTCCCTTGGGACTTTGAGTAATTGAGAGTTGGCTGTATTATAATTCAGTTCATTCAGGGACTCAGTTTGTTGGAGATTTTCCTTCTGCCACAACTGAAGCTCCGTGGTTCTTACCCAGACAATACAGGTTCGATCTCCAGCATGGCTCACGGGAAGAACACACCACTTTTCCCGCACTGTGTTGCAAACGTTCACATTTATTCACTTTTATTTTGTTTGGTTCATTTCAGTGCTGCATTATTCTCAAATGAAATGCTCATTTATATAGTACTTGTCACCCATTTGAAATTGATTTCTAAATTATACCCATCCTAACTGTATCTGCTGAAGAAATTCTACTAAATGTGTTTGCAACTACTTAATTGTCAATATTACATCAGATTCTACAGCTTATTAATTAACATCAAGGTTACACTGAGGTCAAAACGTCGTTCCAGGATTATTTGAACTTAAAACTTGTTCGATTTTAATTTTTACATTACTTTTTATTTCTGTATGTATCAGATATTTAACAATTTTCACAGAGATACCAAAAACTGGAGACAAAAACAATCCTTATCTAAAAGAAGTTGTCAAACATCAACCTCTGAGACCGCTTTTCGCTGTATAACCTATTCTCAAAATCTCACGTTCTCCTACAGCTAAATATCCTTCAGGTAACCGCAGCTAAAGAAGTTGTTTGGGTTTGACTAAGCTAATACATTATAATTCGTTTAGAGCTTTGAAGTCTGAACAGAGTTTATTGTTACCAACTTGAGTTTTTTGCTGGATGAGGAAGGAATAACAGTCCTTATATGGAAATTAGTTAACTTACTGGGATTGGCATTTTGGCAAAGGTTCTGGGAAGCGGTCAAACCATGCTCTGGTAATATTCTTATCAGAAGCCGACTATATCTTATCGCAGTCTCGGCAGTGAAAAGGGAGCATCTGTTTTACGAGAGTTGACGAGAGCATCCATAATGGACGTACCCCGAAAATATTAAACGTAGTACATTGAATAAAATGCAGCTCAACTTCAAAACTTCTGTTCATGAATATGCCGAGTTTGCTCTACTAACACTGTAATTCATAAAACTATTTTTGTCTCCATAATTTCAAATACGTCTTAGAATAAGTACTAATGAAATCTTTTCATTCACAGATGAGCCTGGAAAACCAGGCGTTCCAGAGTTTGCTGACTGGGATAACTGCAGCGTGGACTTAAAGTGGGCAGCTCCAGCCAGTGACGGAGGATCACCCATCACCAAATACATCATCGAGAAGAAAGAAAAATTCTGCATGAATTGGGAAAAGGCCGCTGAAGTGCTCGGTGACAAATGCGAAGCCAAAGTCGTGGATCTTAAAGAAAAAGCTGAATATCAGTTTAGAGTTATTGCTGTTAATGCTGCTGGTCCTAGTGAACCGAGCGATACTACCAAACATCACCTTGTCAAACACAGGAAATGTAAGATTATTTTTTTTTCCCAGATGTTTATTAAACATAATGATTTTTAGGGATAAACTAGAAAGCGTTTCGTGTGAAGAAAAAAAATGTCATAATTTTAAGCTTTAAAAGTAGAGCAGGAAGAAAACATTTTACGAAAACACAAGAATATCTCTATTACATGAATTGCGGATGAGCAGAAAAGAGATAAATCTGACACACATATGTCAACTAAATATTGACTTAAAATAAAAATTTATAAAGAGGATGTTAGAAAACAACATTAAAAAAATTTTTAATAGACAAATCTGTACTGAAATTGTTTTTAAAGACACGAAAAAAATAACTTTAAAACAGTAAGGTAAACACACTAGTAGTGGCCAGTGCTTCAGTTGTGGCCACATAATGGCTTATGTTTGCAAAAATAGGATACCACGTCTCTCAATGGATTCAAAAGTACATCCAACGTGCAGGAAGTAGTGCCTCCTGCACGTTTAAATCCATTGGGAAACCTGGAATCTTATTTTTTCAAATATACACCTTGGAGTGGCCACTAATGAAGCACTGGCTACTATTGGTGTGTTTACCTTGATTAAGAATTTTCAAATCAAATTTAATTGTTAAAATTGGAGCATAACTCTTGTTCTTAATAGCTAGATCTTTAATAATTAAACACTTAAATTTTATAACGCATTGTTTGTTTTCAGTAAAACCGCAAATTGATCGAACCAACTTGGAAACAACGACGATTCGAAAAGGTAAATCGTTGAAATTGGATGTCAATATCAAAGGAGAGCCAGCTCCTACAGTCAAATGGCTTTTGAAAGACAAGGTAAATACAGCTTGTATTTGATTTTTATTACTAAAATGAATACTTAGTGAATCTCTTAATGAATGAAAATAAAAGTTAGGATTATTCTGCAATAAATGCATAAAGCTATGTATGATAACCACATCATCCATGCATTATAGAAAAATTTGAAGTTGCCTGATGACATTTTTCTTGACTTTTTCTTATTAATTACGTTGGTGTAAAACACGTTGAATTGAACACATTGAACACGTTGGTTTTGTAAAGGTGGCTAGTGCATCTGCATCCTGCATTTATGTTCACTTCTTATTATTCAATATCTTTATCTCAAAATTTTTCATCGACCTTATGACACTTTCCTTATTATCTTCTCGTTTTATAATACATTCTCTGATTGCCTGAAACAATGACTCACACATAACTCCTTAATTTAAATTTGTCATGGCTAAAAAAATATTACAACGGATCACTGTGGCGTAAGTGCGCACTCTAAAAAAAGTGTGTAACCTTACTCCGTAAAAGCTTTAGCAACTAGCTGCCTCCTCAGCAATGGAGTCAACTGACCACACTGGTGTAACATTACGCATCGCTCATAATTTTACACCAGTTTTATTAGCTGACTTACTCCATTACTACGGAGGAAGCTAGTCACCTAAATAAGGTTATAGAAAGTGCAGAACGCTGTCACCAGAATAGCGTTACACATTTTTTTTTTTTTTTTGCGAGTTACATTGGCGTCAGTGCGAATCACAACAATAGTCAGTTATAAAGTGACAGATTAGTGACGCTTCACAGGAATCACTTGGTGATACGTTTTATGCTACTTCACAAAGACTTCGCAGCAACACTTTATCTGTGACCGGTCATATGTGACGTTGTGAAGACGTTTGCACAATGTAACTTTATAACGTCTCAACGAACTGACAGTCGCGAGTTCTGTTCGCTGTCGATGACTTTACAGTGACATTTCTTGACAGTCACGCTATGAGGACCCTTACATGACCTTTATCCGACTTTCACACAAGGTTTTCGCTTTGTCAAGGGCGTCAATTAACAAATCCTCCAGAACTTGCTTCCTACGTAATATGCTTTCTCACATTCCCCATTCTTGCTTTTGCAACTGACTTGCTCGTCGTCGTCATAAACTGACAAATTTAAGGCTTGGCCATCCTCTAGCCTCAGGAAATGACTTGTAGAATGCTCCACAATTCCTTGTACATTTCGTGCACTGAAATTTACTCTTCACTTATGAATATTTTCATCCTTGCAGTTGCAAGGAAAGTGCCTCGTACTCAAAAGTAAGAAAATAAAAGTGCCTCGATATCAAATTTTTATGCGTTTCGTCTAGAAGTTTCTTCGTCTTCTTTAGGTATTAAAAAGTCAAACAGGGAGTCAGCAAACATTCATAAAACTGTCAACAATCTCCCGCGTCTCCCTCATTGCCACATTCGGCTATATTCTAAGCGGACTGTATTTTGGTTCCAATGAAGCCTAATTTGCATTCAGAAAAATTCTTTATAAACTGTTTATACAATTTATACATGATGATTTCAATGATCTCATTGTTAACTAACTAATATAGTTGTTCAAAATTTAGGGACCAGTACTCAGTACTAAGATAGCAAATGCTCCGTTACCTCTTGGGTTCTTATTCTGAGTTGAGTAGTTCTGCGGCGTCTCGCAAACGATTTCAATAGTTCAATAAAAATCAAGGCTCGTATGTGACACAACAGGCACTTATCAAGATTCACTGCAGCAATATGCTCTGTAAAAATAAAAGTCAGTGAGGGAGATATTATTAATCCATGAAACGACATTTTTAACTATTTCATTTAGTGTTTGTGTTCTATATAGCCCTTTAATTTTTGATG
The DNA here is from genome assembly GCF_026930045.1 of Uloborus diversus. Classification (NCBI taxonomy): domain Eukaryota; kingdom Metazoa; phylum Arthropoda; class Arachnida; order Araneae; family Uloboridae; genus Uloborus; species Uloborus diversus. The sequence continues at coordinate 34,107,308 of NC_072736.1, forward strand.
TTACAGTAATAGTGTTGCTTCCAATCTTCTATGGGTATGTTTTCTTTTTTTTTTTAGCCTGTTGAAAACTCAGAAGGTAGAGAAATTGTAAACGTGGATTACAATACCAAATTAATTATTCACGTTGGCCAGAGAAAGTACACCGGCACATATAAAATTATTGCAGAAAATGAGCACGGAAAAGATGAAGCAGAAGTTGAAATAATCATTTTGGGTAAGTTAAAAATATAATCATTTTCTTTTTAAGGTTCCTGGTGGTTAATTTGATGAACTGTGTGCAATAAGTTGTGCTACTACCCCAGTAACAATGAAAATTTCCTTAAAAAGAAATCATCACTTAATTAACCTAGCACAACGAACCTAGAATGAAGCATTTTCCAAAAGGAAATTAATAACGCCAAGTAAAATAGTAGGGTAAAGCACAGGAGTACTGGCTACACGATACAGTTTCGCGATTTAGAATCGAAGCTGCTGTAACACCAGAATATTTATACCATGTCTATAATAAGTTGGCTTCCAAAACGATAAAACCTAAACGATTCTACTTTTCAAATATATGAGCGAAAAACCGGATGCGTTATGGTACCTATTAATGTCGTGCAATCCAAGAATTTGTTCTCTTTTAACCTAAGTATAAATGAGCCCATCCAAGGTTAGGAAATTAAGTTACAAGAGTCAGAAGAATAATAGGAAAGTACTTTCTTCAAAGGAAAACCCAATATAAAAAACCCCGATCGATGGGAAAACCCGATCATATTGAAAAACGAACATATTTGACACAAAAGTTAGATGACCAAAATAGCTTAATACATAAGATAAGAAGAATTTCGTTAGAAATTTTCGAGCACTGAAAAGATGTTTTCCTTGAGAAGCGAAAAGTAACCATGTGTTATAAAATATTTAGGACAAATAATAACTATCGGCGTGATGATTATTTTTGTATCAAAAGCTAGGAAGATTGTAATATGCTCGTTTGAAGATCAGTTTGAAACTTTGATAATACAGTGAAACCTCCCTTAACGGACACTCCCGAATAACGGACACCTCTAATTAACGGACATTTTTGCAAGTCCCAGTCCCTCAATATAGGCCATTCCATGTAATTCACTCTGAATAACGGACACTCCGAATAACGGACAGTTATTTCACATAAAAATTCCCTAGCCATCGTAGCACTTTCGGTTTTCTTTTTCTTTTCACAGAATATCTTAGTAACTGCTTGCCTTACAAAGCTTTTCATCCTCCACAACTGATATCCCCCCCTCCGTCATTTCCTTATCACTGTTTCTTGGAATTAAAAGGGTGGTAATGAGCAGAGGCAGCGATTGGGACTTAAAAGTTGGGGGCAGAAAAAAAAAACAGCAACTAAAAGACATGGTACTTTTTGGGGGCAGCAGAAAATGAAAAACAAAAAAAAAGTCATAATTTTGTTACGGTTAGTTTTGAGAGTATTGAAGCAGATAAGTGAAAACTGATGTCAGTCTAACAATTAACGTACGTTTTTCTTAAGATTTTAATGAATTTTGTACACAATAACTATAAGATAAAAAAAAAAGGAGGAAACTGGGCGCTTTTTCTAACTGAGGCTCTCGGGAGATGCAATTGAGCAGACCGGCGCCGGTAGTAGTCGGCTTTATGGCGCCGTGGTTTCGTTGGGTTGTTTAATTTTTAGACTTGAAAAAGATTTGCCTATATTCAAGGTCATATTGACAACTGTCAATCACGCAATAGTGTTACTCGAGATAAAATAAATAAATTTACCATAAAAAGTGTGGGAGGAAGAGTTGTTGCTGCGCCAAATCGCCGCCATTGGTAATGGGCTATTAATACACTGAGATGAATTGAGAGGCAAGCGAACCTGCTTTTCGTGCAGCAATCGTAGCTTTGCAGTCCTAAAGGCGAGTTGATTTAGTTGATTTTTTTGTGTGACAATATTATTTGAGTTTTAAAATGGCAACTAAAAGATAGAGACTGACATTGAAAGAAAAAATTAATGTTTTGGATGTTGCCGAAAAAGAAAAAAATAAGTGTGCGTTGTCTTGCCAATCGTTTTCAAGTTGGGAAAACTCAAATCAGCGAAATTTTAAAAGATAAAGACGAAATTAGAAAATTGTGGATTGTAAGTTCGAATGAAAATTTAAAAAATGTAAAGTTTCGCAAAACAGAAACCAGTGAAATCGACGAGGTTGTCATGAAATGGTTCAGAGCTGCTCGTGCAAAGAACGTCCCAATAACTCCAAGAGAAAGCCAGAGAAGTCGGGAAAACTTTGAGGATAGACTCTTTTAAGGCGTCAAATGGATGGCTTGAAAAATTCCGAACACGGCACAACATTTCTTTTAAATCCATTTGTAGCGAAAAACAAATTAATTACACTTGACGTAAAATGTAGTAAACCTTTCGCAATTGTTTTGATTGTGTTCTACAAAGGTAACAACATTCCATTTTGGAAAAGGTAAGTTAAGTAGTTCCTCCTAATAGTGGACACCTCCCAATAACAGACAAAACTTCTAGTCCCTTGACTGTCCGCTATTCGGAGGTTTCACTGTATATTATAACAGATCATAGAATGAAAAGGAGAAAAAAAAGCATATATATTTCAAAACTCATTACTTCTTTTCAAAAAAAAAATTAATTTGAATTTTGACATCTTGAATTCAAATTATGTTTTTCGCAATCACGAGGCGTGTGTGTTTGTGTGTAGGGGGTATGTGTATGTGTGTGTAGGCATGTGTGTTTGTGTCTGTGTGCTGGCATAAGTGTGTGGGTAGTTGTGTGTATGAATGTGTGTGTGGGGGGGGGGGTATGTGTATGTGTGTGTAGGCATATGTGTTTGTGTCTGTGTGCAGGCATGAATGTGTGGGTAGTTGTGCGTATGTGTGTGTGCATGTTTTTGTGTGTGTATGTGTAGTTGTCTGTGTGTATGCGTGTGTTTATGTGTTTGTGCGTGTGTTTGTGTATATGTGTATGTGTTTGTGTGTGTAGTTGTGTAGGTGTGCACGTGTGTGTAGGACATAGATGCAACCTGGAGACGACTTTCGCTATAGGAGCAGCATCATGAGGAGCCGGTCGACGGTGCAAAACGCCAAAAACAGTCAAGTGAGAACAATAAGCAATCGTGATTGCTCAAAAAACTTGATGTTATTCGCATATTCACTCTAGAATCAAATAATTCAAAGAAAAGTATGATTCATGACAAAAAAGGATATAATAAAAAAATATATTTTTATTTCATCTTATTAATAAGCTTTAGTTTAGAGAGTGGAACAGTTAAATCACAGCTTGCTAAAATATGATACTATTGAAAGAAATCAATTCCAATTCAAGTGTCTCCCAAATATTTAGTCTCACAATGATGTGATATGCACTTACAGTGCTGGTCAAATTATTAGACTAAAGAGTTTTTTTTTTTTTTGTACACCATTTGTACTAAAATACTATTTATTTTACTGTTAAAGTACAGTACATACTGTACACTGATTATTACGTTATTTTAGCATAATTTAATGTTTGCAGGTGGCAGCACTGTCTGCTTTGTTCATGTTCTTTGTTTATCTACCTACCAGGAACATGACCTCAATCAGCTTAAACAGTTCAATAATTCTTTTTATTAGTGTGTTCTGTTATATTTGAAGTTAGTTTTAGGTAATTATTGATTATGTGTATTTGAGTATATGTAATAGTGAGTATAAACAATTTTTTACCTGCTTTCTTAAAAAGTTAAGAAATGGTGTAAACCTTGTGAAAAGTATGCCAAAAAGACTTAAAATGCTCATCAAGAACAAGGGAATACATACTAAATATTAGATAATTATTTCACTGTTCGTTAATGTGTATATAGTTATGTAATCAATGAAGAATTTGCTTTTAAAGCAGTCTTAGTCTAATAATTTGACCAGCACTGTAGATTCTGAATTCTGGGGAGGACTGACTGTTTTTGTTCTATTGATAAGGTGCTCCATCCAAGCCAAAGGGTCCACTTCAAGTGAGTGACGTCCACGCCAAAGGTTGCAAGCTCAAATGGGAGCCACCAGAAGACGATGGTGGTAAGCCCATCAACCACTACCAAGTGGAGAAGATGGACACGAATACTGGTTCTTGGGTGCCTGTTGGCAGGGCCGAGAGTGACAAACCGGAAATTGATGTCCCAGGACTCATACCCGGAAAAGAGTATCAGTTTAGAGTCAAGGCAGTGAACGCCGAAGGAGAGTCCGAACCTCTGGTAACGGATAAGCCTACTGTTGCCAAAAATCCATTCGGTAAGCTCCTTCTTATCTAAACTAATAATATAAGTGGAGCAGCAATAAATTGAAATTAAATCAATAATAATCATGATGCATTTATAATGTTCAAGATATAACTCAGCAGAGCTAGAATAACTTAGTCGGTAAAATGCTGGGCCAGCAACCCTAGGGTCTCGGGTTCTAATCCGGCTGCGGGCGGGAAGATTTTCAGCATTTATTACCCGGCTCATTTAAAAATTAATCAATTTATAAATCAAGGATTTTCAATTAATTTTTATTGAAAAATTTTTTTTTTTCGATTCTCTTATTTCATGAAAAACATCGTTTTGGATAAAGGTGTGTAATTTTTTACAATATATACATCAAAACTGGGTACGTTTGCTAGTGCATGGTAATAATGATCTTTCGTTTGTATGAAATTTTCTTTTTATCGGACTGTTTACATTCACGAGAAGCAGGATCATACAATTCCTAATAGATATTGCTAAAAAGTAGTCAGGTAATTTCTTTATTTTGTACGATGCAAATGATGTAATATACTACAGACCCAATAAAAACACTCTCTCGCCATGTAGGGTGAAATAGAAATAAAAAATAGATTTGTTTTGAGTGCAGCAAAAATTATGTTTTTTGTTGGGTTTACAGGTAAGCACAATGGAAACAGGTTGATTAAAGTTATATAACGACCTTCTTTTAACCATATTTGTCATCAGGTTTTGTATGATAAAAATAGAAAGTCATATTGACTCTCCACATTGAAAAAAAGAAGACAAAAAAAACAGTAACAATGTGTTTTTATGTCTAAAATGAAACTACTTTTTTTTCTTCTTTTTACAAAGTAAAGGAAGTATTGTATTCACGAAAAAATTTTGACCGAAAAATAGGCCTTAATTTCCATTTTGCTTGCTCCTGAATGAATGTTGTTTTTTATTTCAATCTGATCATGCGTGGATATATGTCTAAGAACATATAGACAGACACCCGAAATATCCATTTTGGCGATCCGCGAATTAATTACAACGAGTTTTCTCATGACGTCTGTATGTACGTATATGCGTATGTATCTCGCATAACTCAAAAACGGTATGTCCTAGAAAGTTGAAATTTGGTCCATAGACTTCTAATGGGATCTAGTTGTGCACCTCCTCTTTTGATTACATTCGGATGTTCCTAAGGGGGCCTTTCAACCCTTTTTGGAGGGAAATCATTATTATCAATACAAACTCAAGTGGTGTTATAATTTGGCAAACCCTTGGGAACATAGCGCCAAGCTTTTGGTCGCCAAGTTTTTTCGCCAACTTAGCGACAAAAAATTGTCGTTTTTTTAAAAATAAAATTGGTCACATTTTGGCCACTATTGGCGATATTTAGTTAGAGTTAACCATTGAATTACATTAAAATGTCCAAAATTGGGAAAATTGACTTGTATAAAAGGTTTTTTTTTATTTATTTATTTATTTTTTTTTTTGCTTCAGTTCTCAAGAAACTTGGGGCAAAAACATTTAAAGTGTTTCTTTCCTTACTCCAAGGCATCTATAACAAATATCATTAAATTGGTGTAAAAGGAATGTGATGCACACATCACCTCGTTTCTTGACAATTTCTCAAAAAGAAAGTTTAGTTCGCAACATGATTGTCTTGGTTATCAGGCAGTCAATTCTCGTATTTGCTGAAATACAAACAAAGAAGCTCTTAAATAGTTTTAAGCATAATTTTTTAAGTAAAATAATATACTAATCAAGAGTGCTCACCCCCAACCATGGTCGCTCACTCCGTTAAAATGCTACGAAGCACCCCTAAGAACAAGACACTCCCCTTACCCAGAGTTAGATTAAAACACTCTAACTCCTCTGAAAATTTAAACGACACATTCTGTGCCATGAACCTCCCTTTCTGGGCACACCTGCCTCTTTTTGTTCCTGACTTCCAAGCAAGAATGGGTTCTCAGCATCTTGTTTCTGAATCTCAAAGTAGAGAAAATTATTTAGCCGTCAAACTGACGTTATTTCTTATTGCTCTGTTCCACTTTTTTCTGATGTTACAGCTGTTAGCATACTGCACTTTAAAGTATAGATATATATATGTAGGGGATGGTGGCCCAAAGCGGGTAGGTCACCCAAAGCGGTTAGGCCTTCGAATGCCCCCCCCCCCATGGTGTGTAAGCAGCGATACATACGTATGTCGTGTTTACATGAAAAAACCCCGAGTTTTAATCAGTCCAAGCGAAGCAGCAGTGAAGCAGCAGGCGCAACTAGGCTTAAAATAAAAAAATGATACATTTCTAAAAAAATGAAGTTTTGTAACTTGTGATTTGTCGAAGACCAGCTTCTTTTTTTTGATTGTCAATAATATTACATTATTCTGACATCAGCCACCGACAAACTACGATAGTCATTTCGTTTTTTTTTTCTTTTTTAAATTTAAGGTTATAATTATTTAAATAAAACACGTGCCTTTGGGCAAAGCTGGTCGGGCAAACCTGTATAGGATTTAATCATATATATTTTTTTAATTTCTTGACTCGTATGCTGACTTAGATTTTATATTTCAATAGGATAAGAAAAATTTAAAAAGTTATTTTTTACGATGGAAATTAATTAATCTATTAATTTAATCAGTTATGACTTTATGTTTTATAAACAAATGTGCTGATTTTAAAAGGGATAAGTAGGGGAATGTGGGGCAAAGTGAGATAGTTAAGATGAATGAGTTTTTTCAAAATCAACAAATCGGAAATTTATTTTGAAAATTACAGTACATAAAGAAAGAACATTATATATTATAATAAACCTTGCATTGAAACATAATTTTTAATTTTTGGCAGTAAAATTGAGTCTTCAAAAAATGTGGAAAATTTTCACTTTTCTTTTCTATGAGGCAAAGTGAAAAATAAAATATTTTTCTTATGAAATATTTTCTATTCGATTATAAAACATCTTTTTTTTAATAAAAAATGAGTAAATAAAAGGTTGAATGAATAAATGAAAAGTTAATGGAACAATAAACGAATAATTAAATGAATAAATCAATTAATGAAAGAAAAATAAATGAGCGAGTAAAAGAATGAATGAGTAAGAAAATAAGTGAATGACTGAATAAATAAGTGAATTACTAAATGTATGAATGTAAATGAATTAATTAATAAATGAAAATGTAAGTGATTTATAGTAATTGACTGAGTGATGAAATGAAACAAACTATTTCACTTACCCCCATCCACTTTGCCACGCATGTACTTGACTAATTGTACAATTTATTTAATACAAATAAGCTCAATATTAACTAAATTTTTACTGCATTGAATATTAGAAGATCTCAGTCAATATTTAAAAGTTAACAACAAGAACTTTATCATTCCATAGTTACAAAAATAATTTTTGACTTACATTAAAATGTTACAATATGAGTATCATTTTTTAAAAACTGCTTGTATTACCAAATGCTTTAATATTCGGCTGTATTTTTCTCCTAACTAGAAAGAAGTACATATAGTACTACATAGTTAAAATAATATCAGATATATGGAGCCAAAAGCAGAGTTTATATGTCACCATTTCACTTTTCCCCCGCTATTTCACTTTGCCCCATATTCCCCTATAACTGTTTAAAATAATTGTTTTTATAATAGCAGGTAGCCAGTCAACTATTTTAAACATTTTTCGAATGTTTGTAAAGTTTGATAAGAAATAAATAATGGGTTTGGAATAATGCAAAAATCACATTTTATTTTGAAGTTCAAGAACCCTTCTAGGAAATAAAACCGAAATTGTTGCGACAAGATCCAAAAACTACAATTTCCAAGCGTTCTTCGAAAACCTACCCACTTTGGGCCACCCTCCCCAACCTAATACTTTTGGTTAAAAGTATTGCGTTGCAGCTGGTGGATCAGGAGATAGAGGGATATTTTACTACGTAAAAAAAAATTATTTCGTGATTGTATTTTTGAATAATTATTCTTTTGCTTCATTATTTAACTGCTTCCTGTTTTAGAGGCTGCCAGTGCACCTGGAGTCCCAGAAATCGTCGACTGGGATGAGAATATGGTAGATCTGAAATGGACACCACCTAAAAATGATGGAGGTGCTGGCATAACTGGCTACATCATCGAGAAGAAAGAACGATTTGCCACCAATTGGGATGTTGGTGCAGAAGTACAAGGCTCAAAACCAGAGGGCAAAGTGACCGGCCTACTGAAAGGTCACCAGTATGAGTTCCGAGTAAAAGCAATCAACAAAGCAGGAGAAGGAGAACCTAGTGAACCAACAAAACCACACATCGCGAAAGCAAGGAATCGTAAGTTGGATTCACGCTCATATTTTCTTTCTTATTTTAGTAGTATTTAAATTTCAAAGTCAAAAATGTCTAAATTAGAACTAATTTAAATTTTGCCAAGTGTGACGAAATGATATCTTTTATTGGAAGTAAAGTTCAGAGGACTGCATTAACATTGTGTTAATCAACACATCCTGTTGATCTTACCATATTATTCCCAATGCAGTTTTGCAAAGCATAGAAGATAAAAATTTTAACCCCTATACTATATAATTCAAAATTGAATCTTCTTCTTCAATTAACATTTTAACATTTGTGTTTATAACCAAGTATACTTCATAGAATCTTACTATCAAAAACTACAATTGCGATTTACTCCTGTTTTTCTAATGTCCAACTTTCGGAAGTCATTATTTAAAAATCTTCAAAGGAAGGCATTGGACCATAACTGGGCTCTTTAGTCTGTTATGATGATGATAACTATGAAATCCTTAAATAGTAAATGATGAATCATCATTTTTCGTTTTGATTTTGAGATATCCCTCAATGATCCTATAAAAAATAAGATGAAATGAAACGAAAACGCTTTAGTATTCGATAATTTTGAGATCAAAAAGGGAAAATACTCATTTTGATGAACATAGCTTTGCTCTTATACGTTGAATTTTGTTCAAAAGTGTCATTTCGTCACGTATGAGATTACTCATAAACAAAAATAAGAGTGTATACAAATTCTCCTGTTTTATTTTAAAATAGCTACCTGTACTTGCACACCTAGTAACACATATCATTAGTATATCTACTTTACTGAACAATATTTATACAGAACATTTCTTACCACTTATTGTTCAATCAATCATTGCGGCACTTTGCACAAAAAAGCGTACTTATACTTTATAATAACTAATAATAATTTTTAAAAAATACTTAATTATTCTTTATTATTAATAATTTTAACAATTACTTAATTATATTGACAAAGACTTTTTTCCCACTAGTTGCCCCCAAAATCAATCGTGCCAATCTGCAAGACATCACCATCCGTGCAGGAAACTCCACCAAGCTTGATGTTGAAGTTGAAGGCGAGCCTCCAGCAACCATCACGTGGCACTTAGGAGAGAAACCCGTTGAACCTGATGACGTGGTACAATTCCACAACGAAGATTATGCGACGCATATAAAGTTTACTCACTTGACTCGACCATACAGTGGGAAATATACCATTCGTGCAGTGAATAAAAACGGAAAGGACGAGGCAACTGTGAATATTAAAGTATTAGGTAAGAAAGATATTGCCTGTTAAATTGAAACATACTGGGCTGCACTTGAAAGCTCAGCTATTTTACTTCTTTTCAAAGTCATGTTAATTTTTACATTTGAGGCGGTGAGAAGCAAAGGGATGTGAGTGAACATTTTAAAGTTTTGAGCAAAACGTGTGCAAAGTTTAAAGACTTTCATTAAAAAGTTTTTCTAACTTATGTTGCTCAGCAGCACCTACTAGTGCTACTAAAAAAAACTTTTTGCCTCAAAATAGACTAGAATCCCATAAACCATTTGTACTAGTCACACCCAAAATTTTATTTTTGGCATTTACATCCCATTGCGTACAGGTGCATCATATCAGACGAAATTGAGACTACGTATGCATGAAAGTCAGCTCCGAAGACTATAAGGGTTCCCCACTTTTTTTAATAAAAAATTAAGCTTTAATTTCACATTAACTTTTTTTTTTTTTTTTTTTGCTTTATAAATTCTTATTACGTTCATTTCAAAAATCTAGCTTAGAAAATCTCCATTTTTTCAATATTATAATAACAATTCATTAATTTAAATAATTATTTAAGGTTAAAATTCCCGATAAATTGTTTAAATAAGTATTCCTAGTAAGTTATCATACCGTAGCATCCCGATAAACGCAGAAAGATGAAAATTTGAACAATCGATAAAAGATTATTGAAAGGTTTTTATTTAATTTTAGTGTAACTTTTATTTTGCAGTTAATCTGCTCATAGCATTTTTAAGTACTACCAGATTTTGCTTTTCTGTGTGCGATAAACCGCGTGCGAAAGATGATGTATTGTAAGAAATAACGTCAAATAGCACAAATTGCAGACATCTAAATTTTGTGCGATTTGGCACTGTTAGTTCTTATTTGCAGTAATCTGCAATTTGTGCTATTTGTCATTGTTATTTTTTATTTTGTATAGTCAGCAATTTGTGTTATTTGACGTTGTTATTTCTTATTTTACTTTTTACGCACAAATGCATTTATTCAACTTAAAGGATGACGTTCAAGTATGTCATGAATTGATTTACATACAAGTATAACTAAAAAGTACTTACCTTTGTTATATAAGGATCCTACCTTATAAATATTTAAATTACAAGGGCTATTTATAAGGCAATATGCAATGCTCGTGATTTAATTCTGCTATAAATAGAAAGTCGATGGCCACTAAATTATTAGCGTTCACTTAACTTGAAAAACTTGAAAAGAGTCCAATGACAAATAAAACTCTTGTTCTCAATACATTTCAAATGAAAGTACAAACTTTTTTAAATCGCAATTATTACTTCAAATTGTTTGCAATTACAGCCAAGCCAACGAAGCCAGAAGGCCCTATCGAAATTACCGATGTACATGCCGAAGGGTGCAAGTTGGAGTGGCAACCGCCAAAGGATGACGGTGGAATGCCATTGGAAGGATATCAAGTGGAAAAACTAGACGTACTCAAAGGCATTTGGACACCTGTTGGAAAAGTGGATAAAGATACCACAGAGATCCCAGTGACAGGATTGGAGCAAGGCAAAAAGTACCATTTCAGAGTGAAAGCTATTAACAACGAAGGTGAATCTGAGCCACTTGAAACGGATCGCTCAACATTAGCGAAAAATCCATTTGGTAAGTGGTAAATATTTATAAAAATGAAATTTATATTTGGAGCATCATATACAGTACTTGACGTTCGTCATCAATTGCAATAACGGAGCAATTAACTCAGGAAACGGAAAAATTGTGGAAAATATTTGCCAATGTAACATATAAGATTTTTCTTTCGGTGAAAACTCAAAACTACTACAGATGCAAGTGAACTTATAGCAAAGAAAAATGCTGTAATTTTTAGTCTCAAAAAAGAAAAAAAAATGAAAACTGACTCTTACAAAATATTTAAATAAGTTGGTATATTGTGCAGTAAAATTTAATGTTATGTGGGTTTTACATAGTTCAAGTCCATTCTCTCACCCTTTAAAAAGCCATTCTTACCTTTTTTTTTTCTTTTGGCAATGAAAAACTTTTTTTTTCATCTACACAAATATTTTAATACATTTTTCAAGTACATGCTCAACATTCGAAACATAGTAATTTCCTAATGTACAAGAGTGCGTCCAGTTTACGTTTGCATGAAGTTCAGCAGAATTTCAGATCGTCTTGGCTTACATGTGCAAAAACAAGCAAATAACGGGAAAAAATGTACAAGAGTAGGTAGCAGTTTGAAGTAAACGAATAGATTTCCATCATAGCCGACCTGATTTGTGTTATACAAAATTAAATTTACATGAATGGCATATAGCACTTTAATACCCATAAATTTAGGCAACCTTTTCTATCTCATTCAAATGTTCTTGCAGCAAAGAAAGAACGAAGGTGCTTATGAGCGGAAGTGCGCGTCTGTGTAGTGTATAATGTGTTTTATTTTTCATAAACATAAGTTTTGAAAATAATATAATAAGAAAATAATAGAACGTAAGTATATTAAGTTTTATATACTTACGTTCGGAAATTTAAAATTCGGTGTGAAACTAAAAGAGATTCATAAAAGGATGACAAATAGGAGAGAAGTTACAATATATTCCAAAATTGTAAACATCTTCTTTCTGTTTCTGACTCCCGTTGAGAAAACATTTTCTGTATTTTTTTTTAATTCAAATAGATCAAAAAGTTCTTTTTTTACACAAAAATACAATTTCAGCTTGCATTTTAGTTAAGTGGCAGTTCTAGACAAAAGGAAACTTTATAGTGAGGAAACAACTTTATGAATGTACACATTTTACAAAAAAAAAAAATCAAATTCGTGTTTCGAGATTTTGAAAAATCACTTTTTCGAGGCACGAAAGTGTGAGCTTATGGATGTAAAGCCGTCCAACAAAAGCATTCAAGAGATTCGTTTCAAAAATAAATATGTGGCTTGTATGAATTGTTTGATATATAAATCGTAATGTTTTCAATTAACTGCGTTTTTATTTTCCCTTAAATATAGAAAAACCTGGCGCACCTGGAATTCCAGAAGTGGTCGATTATGACAAGGACTTTGTCCAATTGAAATGGGACCCACCAGCAAGAGACGGCAATGCCCCAATCACTGGTTACGTTATTGAAAAGAAAGACAAGATATCCGGTCAGTGGGTTAAAGCTGCAGACGTTAGTGGAAACGAAGGAAAAGTTGGAGGTTTAATTGAAGGACAAAAATATGAATTCCGCGTAAGGGCAGTCAACAAGGCGGGACCAGGAGAACCCAGTGAAGCCACACCTCCTCATTTGGCTAAACCTAGATTCTGTAAGTACAAAAACGGTTAAATAAGTGCATTTTTATGTTCCAGGGAATTCGCACATTTTTGACTTCCGTGTGCACTTGTAATCAGTCGACCTCCGATTCAAAAAAGTCAAGAAAAAAATTACAAAAGAAAAAAAAAAAAAAAACTCCCGTGTATAAATTGATTCTCTACTTTCAAAGAAAAAATCTCACATTTTTTGAGAATGTTTCGAAATGATGGAAAATTAAATGCAGTGAAGATATTCACGATTAGAAATGCGCGACATTTATCCTCTTGAACATAAAGGTTTCGTTTCTGCAATCGCTGTCTTCGTAACGAGTTCGCTTTCACGGTTAATGTTTTTGTTAATTATTGCTTTTTAAAAAATTAATACCAATAACATTTTGCTTTTTTTCATTGCAGCTTTGTTACATTCAGTTTTCAAAAACGAGCTAACTTCTGCGCAATCAAGTTTATGGAAAAGTTTTGAACCTCCTTTTTCACACTTTTTATGTGGTCGAACTTTTACTTTTAATTAGGTAGTTTTTATTTAACTGTTAGAAAACATAAAAATTATCTCACAGTGCGTTAGGATTCATTTCCTTAGCATGTATACATAAAGATTAGACTAGTGTCGTAAAATGCAAACGCGAGGAAAAACAAATGAAATTTTGACCTGTGTATGAGTTTAATTATATATTTTGAACTTTATTTGTTTACGAAAGTTTCTCAATATATTCATGAGTACATGCAATTATTCATATCATACACAGAATCTGAAGGCAGGAAGAAACATTTAATATGTTTTTAAACGATTTGTCCTGAACTTGGAAACAAGCACCAGTTTTATGTGCCTTTAGGCATTTAACGTAGTAACTGTCAGTGTTAAATTTTTCGACAAAAATAACAATGATAAATAAATAGTGTTAAGTAAATTCACACTACTTAGCACAGCTTTCTTACAAATTTAATATTATTTACCAACAGAGGGCATTTATGGTAGGCATTTAAATCGGAGTCCATTCAGATAAGAAAATTAAGCTATAATGCACATTAATGGTTTATTTATTAATGTTAGACAGATGTTTAGATGAACTGAAACCTAGAATATACACCTTTATATAACTTAATCATTAAAAAAAACTGATAGATGAGTTCAAAATTTTAGAGGATGTCGGCGGTAAATGGCATTTGATTGTTTGTTTTCCTTTCATTGACTGTTTTCCTCATTTTTCAAATTTTAAATGAAACATTGATAATTATTTTCACAAGTTTTATCTTCTCTATTACATTCGAAATTCAGCGTATCCATAAAAAATAAAAACACAACACCACGACTAATATACATATACGTAATAATATTAAGAATGTTGTCAATGACCAAACGGTCTTCTGTGATCAACATGCGACCCAAGTTTATTCTGCTACATCAGTTGCAAAATAATGACAATAATCGTAATTACTTTCTTTCCCTTTTTTACAGTGAAACCACGCATCGACAGAACAAACTTAAAGAATATGGCTATCAAAATTGGTCAAACAGTCAACCTGGATGTGAATATCATTGGCGAGCCGCCGCCTGAAGTAAAATGGGAGCTAAACGACGTCGAAGTGAAAACTTCTGACGTAATTCGAATCGACAATGCCGATTACAATACGAAATTCTACCTCCTCCGTGCTACACGAAAAGAAAGTGGAATATACACAATCACTGCCACCAACAAGATGGGAAAAGATGAAGCAAAGGTAGAGATATTTGTCATGGGTGAGTATAGTTCATTAGCTTTTTTTCATTTTTCCTAAAACGCTTATAAATCCTGGTCAAGCTAATTAAGACATTTAGCTATCCGCAGCCATCTAATGCCTTCATCACCTTCAAAACACTTCTTTTAAATAAAAATTTACTACAAAAAAGTGACATAAAATAAGAAAACATCCACTCTTATGTCTTATTTCTGTTTTGCTTTTCTTTTTTTTTAAATTCTGGAGGAAGTTGCCAATTAATTGGAATCCATTTTTTTAACCCAATGTTTTGCGATAAATATTCAGTTTATATTTATTTTCCTTAATTTTACGTGCGTGCCTCTTTTGGGTCATTCCATAGAAATGTCAACCACATCCTCAGAATTTTTTTTTCCATAAAGCCTTAATTATGACCTATCATTTCATTCAGCATACTTTCTAGTACATAAATCCAGTAGCAGTTTGCAAACATTTCATTCGGTGTATTTCTTCTGGCTCTAAACGTGCGAGGTTGTAGAAAAGGCTTAGTATGTGCAAAAAACATGCCGTCTACGTTTTCTTGTCTAATGTAAAAAATTTTGCAAATTTTTAAAAAAACTATGTTTATTCTAAATAATTAGATGTGGGCCCAATAAAATTGACTGTTTTTTCCCCATACATTATAAGATAAGTATTTTAATTAATTTGACTATTTCACTGAAAATATTTACGTTACGTTAGTCATGAAAATGTACTATTTTCTGCTTAAAAACTAAACCAGATGATTGAACCAAACAGCACTTTTTATTTTCTTATATCTGTGTCATATCTACTTAAAAAGTGCAAAATATTTATTTTAGTATCAGTAGATATAAAATAATTAGTGTGACTAACGTAACATTTGAGCTGTGACTAACGTAACAGTTTGCATGTGACTAACGTAACATTTTAAAAATGACTGCTAATATTTAAAACTTATTTAATTTAATGTACATTTTCATGAACAATTTTGAATATGTAGGCATTCTGTATTGATTAAAAATATAAAGGGTGAAAAATACCAGTAATATTACATTGTAGACTTTCTGTTTACTTAGAAAAATCCTTTTCTAATGGTCTTTATAAATATACTTCCAATTTAAAGAATTATTAAAAAAGAAAAAAAGGTGAGTAAAGCAAAATGAGTACTCTGCTGAATGTGCATTCAACACAAGAATCCAAGCTTAAGAATTAAGATAATAGAAATATAATGTTAACAAAGGATAACGTCTCTATTTTTTATAAAATACATCTCCACCAATTATTAAAATGAAGTAATGGCTGCTCGTTGGAAAACATTTGAAGATGTTACATAATGATACAGTGACAAAAAGCGCTGCGGCCATATATTTCAGAAAATGCAAGAATGATCATTTAGAAATTCAAACATTTGCGGTGATATCTGGAATTAAAATGCATTCTCTAAAAACGTTCGAATATTTTTTTTTTCAATATTACATTTTAATTCAAAAGCATGCGCAACACTATTCGTTCGATGAATAACAAAAACCTTAAAAAATAATATACCATTGAAAAGTACTACGGAGTTTCTTATAATGATAACTAGTATATCGGCAGAATACTAGAATGCGGTTAAACTATCAACTTGCATAAAGTTAATTTTTTAAAAGAGAGATATTTAGGATTTAATAACCCACAAGAATAATGTCATTCAGTTTGTAAAAGCAGTTTTTTTTATTTGTTTATTTTTTTTCCGTACATTCAAATTGAGTTTATTAAACTGAATCCTTTCATTCAATTTCTTACACTAATATAGAAAAAAAAGGAAAGAAAGAACCATAGTTCAAAACAAAGAAGGTTCCTAAAAAGTGTAAAAGTAATATCAGAGCAAGATATTAATTATAAAAAGTGTTTTTATATGCATTCATTGCTTGTTATTCGATGGTTACGTTAGTCACGTTACGTTAGTCACACACAGTTTTTCGTAAAAGTATCATTAAGGGCCAAAAAAGATTCATCTGTAACAAATCTGTAGTACATTTTAAAAAATAGATTGTTTACCTCTTACAAATATATCGGCCAATTTTAAATGTCTGCGTAAGTTTCAGAAAAATTTGCCTACTAACATAAGCATTGTTTCTCAGGGTTGCAAAAATGTTACGTTAGTCACGATGCCTTTTTTGGCGAAAAAACACCTGTCGGCGCTTATTTTGCTTCAAATTCTTGGTAGAAATGAAAAATTGTGACCTTGTACATTTTAAATCTGCATATTAAACCAAAACACATTTATTTTTACTCCTAGTGTAAGTAAAAAGAGTTTGAAAATCAGCTGTGAATGTTACGTTAGTCACTATGGAATGACCCTTTTTCCTTCTTTTTCAACCACCAAATAATTAGGCGTTTCCAAACTAAAGCATTATAAGTGTTCTAAGTTGTCGTTCAATAGGGCTTCCACCGAAGCGCGAGCAAAAACAAAAAAACAAAACATATTTAAAGCAGAACTGGTGGTTCTGAAGACTATAGGGAACCCTCAGATCTTCCATTAAGACTTTTGTCCAATTTACACCAACTATTTTAAGCTTTAAGTTTTTTGAACGGCAGTTCATCCATACTAAATTGTCATGTAATAACCTTGTAGGTAAGCCCAGTAAGCCCAGAGGGCCCTTGGATGTGTCAGACGTGCACAAAGAAGGCTGCACCTTGAAGTGGACAGAGCCCGAAGACGATGGAGGCAGTCCGATCGAATACTACGAAGTCGAAAAAATGGATGAAGACACTGGAGTTTGGGTGCCTGCTGGCAAGTCGCAGACGCCCAAGTGCGACCTTACAAACTTGCAGCCTGGAAAGAAATACAAGTTCCGTGTTCGCGCTGTCAACAAGGAAGGTGACTCCGAAGAACTCGAAACCGATCAATCTACCCTTGCAAAGAATCCATTTGGTAAATTCTTCTTGTTTCATATAAATTTAATCTGTGCCGAAGTACCTGTGCGTACTTTTTTTTTTAATTTGACATCTATTAGAACTGACTCGAAAGATTTTTTTAATCCACTGTCCTTCAAATGTTTTTTCTCTCCAATTACTGTTCTTGGAATATGTTTCTCCCAATGTATTCCACCTGCAATAATATTCTCTTTATCAGTTATATTTTAAATACACACTTAACTATCACAATAAAATCACGATTATTGTGCATAGTTTATCTATGGGCGGATTATACGCGGTTTTTCCCAATTTGAGGAAAAAAAATGGAAATCGGCGATGATTAACTGAATTTAGATAAATATACTCACTTTAATTTTGCAAGTGCAATATCTATTCGAAGTTATTTCTATTTCTTTCTTCATCATCCAAAATCACAGAAACTCGATTGGATGAAACCTGATTTTAAGATCTACACAACTTACTGCTTTAGATCTACACTACTAGTAAAACCGGATTGTTAAAGTTATACTACTTTCTAGCTTTGACATCTCAACAACATTCGGGCGTAATCGAGTCACCAGATCAGTTTTGCTTGAAAGAGTTTCCCTCCTCTCCTTTATACATTTTTGATTCATCAAACCTTGATCTGTTTCAGTCAATCTGTTTGCCTGATTTGCTGGCGTTTGTGTGTAATCCGTTTGTAATAATGAGCGAGTCTTTTTTACCTTCTATATAACTTATTTTTCATAAACTGCTCTAGTTTTTAGCTGCAGCTTAAATGTATGTAAATGTTATTGATTTTGTAAGCTACTGCGTCAATAGTATCATTTTTTTACTTATTTTGTGGATTATCCGCGGTTACGGTGCCGCCCTTTTCCACGGATAATTAGGCGTTCATTACATTTTTTTCTATTTTAAACGTTTTATTTGCTTAGTTAGTCTACTAGAGATATCTCTTTTTATATGCATCCCAAAGGAAATGTTTTTGTCCTTACAAAACATTGTATTATTTCAGATGAACCATCTAAACCTGGTCGTCCAGAACCAACAGATTGGGATGTGGACCATGTTGACCTACAGTGGGCACCACCCGCTAGCGACGGAGGATCTCCTGTCACAAAGTACATCATAGAAAAGAGAAAGAAAGGAGCTCACAAGTGGCACAAGGCTAAGGAAATTCCGGGAGGCCAGACATCCGGAACTGTTGGAGATCTTGAAGAGGGAGAGGAGTATGAATTCAGGGTGATTGCTGTTAACAAGGGAGGAAAGAGTGAACCTAGCGATTCGTCAAGACCAGTTATTGCTAAGCCAAAGAATTGTGAGTATCTGTACTCAAGGCAGTCATTCTCAACTTATAGTCCTTGAGCAATTTTTTATGTGGTCCTCGAACGCGTAGGGAAATGTTTTTTAACCTCATTTCTATTGTTGTAATTAATTTTATTGAAAAAAACTTTTGAATTCATCTCGTTTCACCTAATGTGAAAATATCAGTTCTATCGAAAGTGGTCCGCCTTTTATTCGAAAGGGTACCAAGTGATCCCGAGAAGTTAGGTTGAGAACCACTGCTATACGGCTTCGTGAAAACAGGTGATAAGAATCTTGCAAATTCTGACTTCATCAATAAAAATATCCTTCTAGATAAAAAGCTTAGCTCCTAATGGTAGTTACATATAATTAGAACACCGACAATTATAGTTTCGTATGTTCTCTGGAGAATCAATTGAGGCAAATATCTAAATGATAGGTAAATCAACAGAAGAAAATCCACATGATCAACGAAATTGTAATTTAAACGGGGGGGGGGGTGGAATGAATGGTGAATTTCACTGTTTTACTTTTAACTTTATTATTTTATTTTTTTTTACAAAGTTTCTGTTTTCCAAAAAAAAAAGTATTGTACTTAGAATTGCTTTGTACGTTGAGATTTCATAAGTATCTAAGCACAAAACTCATCAGCAGTCACTACTGAGAAATGTAAAATTGACATTCACTGTACAATCATAATAACAGCGCTCTTTTAGAAAGTTTAACTGATATAACCAAAAAAAAGCAGTTTATAAAATAACTAACATTTCCTTTTGCTATTTCAGTGGCACCAAAAATAGATCGCACCAATTTGAAACCACACACTGTCAGAAGTGGACAAGCAGTGCGACTAGAAATCGATGTTAAAGGTGAACCTACACCAACAATCACATGGACGATTGATGGAAAACCCTTACCTGAGTCTTCCAGGATCAAACCGATCATCGAGGCTAACCGTACCGTATTCGTTATCAGCAAGGCTCTACGAAAAGATTCAAATAAATATGTGATAACGGCAAAGAATTCCAATGGCACGGATGAAGCAACGTTGGAACTGAAAGTACTGGGTAAGTTAGCAAAAGTTAACCAAACTTGTAGTAGTTTAAATACTTAGCAGTTTTGCCCGTCAGTTTTTCGGGCGTAGTTTTTTTTCTGACTTGCCAAAATGTCGCACAGACAGCATATTTTTGTGCTTCATTGTGTTAACTTGCCCATGGTTATTATTATTATTTAGTTAACTTTTTTTCGGCAATATCCATAGCAATTCTTAGAAAATATATACATTCTAATCAATACCTGAAAGTATTGATCAGAAAACTTCTTTAAACACGTTTCATGGCTATTTAAATGAGTTTAAGTTAATTAAAAATTCTATAATAGATATAGATAGATAGGATTGACCTCTTCAAAACGCTTCCACTTGCTCTCATTTCTCACTAGAGTTAACATTGCTTAAACCATGTATATATTTTGAAAATTTAACCACTTACCTAAAGTTCGTTATAACACACTAACAAATCAGCAACGTTTTGACGCCCAAAATTAGCAGATTTCTGCAGATACATGTTTCTGAGTTACAGGGAACACCTTTTTCAATGCAAAATAGTGAGCTGCATTGAAAAAAGGGTTCCCTGTAACACCGAAACATGTAGGTTCTATGCTCCTTCCCTCCTATTATTCCTATAGAGAGTGCTGCAAGCGCTTATTGAATGAATTAAGTAAGTAGATTATGGAAAAATTTAGTGGCAACACTGAGAGAGATTTAAAAGATGGAATAGAATTCGAAACACAAGCACAAGCTCAGTGGAAGCGAGTAATTCGCTGTTTAGAATAAATGATTTGGTTTTAATCATCAATACGTAAATATGTACATAGTCTTCAATAAAGATGTTAAGCTTTCTTCGAGTTATGATAATCTGAATCTACCACTGAACCACCGGATTGACAATAATTCATTTTTTTCCACTCTGCTAATTTTGTACGTCAACACATTGTTGATTGCTGTTTACTTCTAGGCACATTTCTTTCTTACATTGTAACATACCTAATTATGACATCGCACACAGGTAAACCAAGCAAACCAAAAGGTCCATTAAAGGTCGAAGATGTGCATGCTGAAGGTTGCAAACTCGCTTGGGATCCACCCGAGGACGACGGAGGTGAACCAATTCAGCAATACGTAGTGGAGAAGATGGACACAGAAACTGGAAGATGGGTTCCAGTTCTCACAACAAAAGAACCCAACGCCGAGATTACCGGACTCATTCCAGGGAAAGATTACAAGTTCAGAGTGAAAGCACTCAATCCTGAAGGAGAATCGGAAGCGCTGGAGACGGAAAAAGCCATAACTGCCAAGAATCCATTCGGTAAGTGAGTTATTCATTTCTGATGCTTACAGAAAGAAGTATTACATCTGAAATCATTATGATTCAGTCATAAGTTTATGTGGTTTACGGTTTAACAAAAACTTAGTCCCTAAAGCGAAAAATTATCTTACTTAAAACAAAGCCAATGTTGGTGCAAATTTGGAATCGAAAAATGTTTATCCTAAAATTAATTGGCAAAATAAATCGCAACTGAATGAGGCTAAAGTTTGCTTTATCGTAAAAGAAGGTATTTGTCCCTGATTCGCCATTCATATTTTTTAGTTTGACATTTTTTAACTTTCACAATCTTTAGTCGTAATATGCACTACTCACTTCAACGTATAAACTCTTAATACCTTCTATGTATGTTGAAAATACAATTGAAAATTAGGGAAATATTTGAAATATTTATATACATTCATATTATTGTGATGCTTTCGTTCCGTTTGATTATTGAGAGAAAATTAAAGCTTACATTCTCTGCTTTTCAGATGAGCCAGGGCAACCTGGAAAGCCATCTGCAAAGGATTGGGATAAGCATCATGTTGACCTCACTTGGCCAGCACCAATGAGTGATGGTGGATCTCCAATAACCAGTTACATCATCGAGAAGAAGGATAAGTACAGTAGCAAGTGGCAGAAAGCTATTGAAATTATCGGAGATGCTTGCGAGGCTAGAGTGCCTGATCTCATCGAAGGCATGGAGTACAATTTCAGAGTTCGGGCTGTTAACAAAGCAGGTCCCGGTGAGCCAAGCATACAGAGTGATTCTATTGTGGCTAAAATCCGATATAGTAAGTACATGCTTTATGAATGTACTTAGATTTAAAAAAAAAATCTATTCGGCAAGTTAAATGTATGCGTTTTCTCGCTTGTAATGCATAATTCCCACCCATTTCAGATACTTAATTCGTAACCCTATGCTTCGAAGAAATCTATGTCATCGCTTCAGAGCAATTGTAGGATATCTTACTATCGTTAGCTGATTTAGACGTCTTACTGTTGCTTTGAGGCGACGATATTATCTAAATTCATAGTTGGCTAAATGTTTAACTCAAAATGATAGTTGAAAACCAAAAAGGGTGAAAATTTCCGAGAGTACTGTAAAATGTAGTGTAATTATTAAGCTTCGGAGTTAGAAATCTCTGTAACATCAAGGGTTCTTTTTCGTGTGGGGAGGGTGGGAGACAGAGCCTGGCGAAACTGCATCAAGTGATTCTTTAGTTCTTGACCGCAATATTTGGTTTCCAGAAATATATTAATAATTACTGATGTAACACTGCTGCTTCGACTACGTAGTTACTAATTAGGAGCGAATTCATGTGATATCAATCAGTAACCAAGACCTTGGATTTTATTATCTTATGTCATCGGATCTTATTTATGTCATTTAAATGTAGCTGCATGCAAACCTCAGCACAGAGCAGCAAAAACTTTGAGAAACTGGATTTTATACGTAAATATTTCTCCTGGACTTAAAAAGCTCTCGAACAGCTGTGACACAATAAATAGTCTTGAAATTAACTTTTTGTATTTTAAAAATAGACACATTTTTTAGGGTTTATTTTTAAGCTTAAATATCCCCCCTCGACTAATAAAGACTGGAGCTAAACTATGCCTTAATTAAAAAATTTGTCGTTACATTTCATTGTTTTCAATGTATTAAGGTAAACTAGAAACAAAAGTTCGAAGTTTATGGTTCCGAAACGTATACAAAACAATTAAACTTTTTTTTTTTTCTAAAATACTTATTTTTTCTTACATTGCAAAACCATTGTCTTCAACTATGAAATCAACAGGTACGACAACCTAATAACAAAATTTAATTTTACAGTGGCTCCTAAAATCGACCGGGGCATGCTGAAAGACATTATGATCCATGCTAGCCAGAGTGTGAAGTTCGATGTGAAGGTTCTCGGAGAGCCACCACCGAAGAAGATTTGGATGATAGGAAATATCACTTTGAAGGCTGGGGGGAAAGTCAACATCGAGAATGAGCCTTATCGTTCCAAACTAAACCTGATTAACTGTGATAAACGAGATACGGGTACATACATAATCAAGGCTGAGAATAGTGTTGGTTCTGATGAAGCTACAGTTGAGTTAATGGTACTAGGTAAGTAAAATTTATAATGATTTTGAAATTTCTTTAAACAGTTTAGATCTGTTACGGTTTTTTTTTTTTTGATAAGTTTCATCCGATATTTTTATATTCTTGGAATTGTTACTGTTTATCATAAAAGTTAAAATTTCATTAAGTTTATAAAACATAGAACTTGGGCAAATGCCTTGGTTCGCAAGTAATGATCTGCGCTCGTATTTGATAACCATATATTCAATAGTATTTAATAATTTCTGATACCTAGAATTGATTATAAGACCAATGTGCGTGGACTCAAATTCAGATCCAAACTACCATGTGAAGTCAAAAAGCATGTGATCGAAGTAGAATCAAATATCTGGTATTGTGAAGCACAACTTTTTGCCTTGATGAAGGCACTTTTCTTTTGACGCAACATTTCACTGAAAGAACCAAGTACTAAATGCGAAATGGATCACACTCTAACCTATACATATTAATATATTGTAGGGTCAGAGGAGAGTCAGAAACTAATGCCTCTTTTGAGGCAACTATAAATATGCTATCAAATTGAGATCCGCGGTTTTTTCACAACGCAATGAACACCAATGAATAAAGAAATAAAATGCGTCATTACACGATATTTGTTCAGTGTTCTCTGAAGTTAAGAATAATTGCAAACATAAGCAATTGCCACGCTTTTCATTAGTCATACAAACTGAATTTAAGAATATTCGTACGGCTGTACTGTTTTCAAATTGAAACTAAAATTATCGATTGTATTTTGTCTTTTTCTTATTTTAGATCGCCCCGGAGCACCTACAGGGCCCTTGGAAATATCAGACGTTCATGCTGAAGGTTGCAAGTTAAAATGGAACCCTCCAGAAGAAGATGGAGGAGTCCCAGTCGAACATTATGCTGTGGAGAAGATGGACACAGCTACTGGAAGGTGGGTGCCAGTGGGAAGAAGTCTTGGACCAGAAATTGATGTTGGAAACCTGGAACCCGGTACGTTAATTTTCGTAGGATTCATGTAATATAAGAACTATTTCTTATTTCTAACTCCTTCTTAGAAATATTTATAAGAACTATTTCTATTCTATTATCTTCTTTTTTGTAATGTTTTTAATTTCCAAAGGGAAAGACAACACAGATGATTGATGTTTTATGTGTCTTTCAAGTGCAATATATCTTTCAATAAATTTATCTTTTATTAACGTTATTATTAACAAGATTTCATATGATTTGTCAGATGTAACATATGCCTTGGAATTTTATGCATTTTCTTGTATAGCAATCTACTGCATTAGAATTTTTGATCTGTAAACTGCTCTTTTCGATATAGTTATCTTAAAGATCCCTAGTATTCACATTCTGTGTAATAAAACTTTTAGCATGATATTGTTCACTACACAACAATATAAAGGAACGCATTAATGATATTAAATGCATATTTACAAATATTGTGAAGATTTTTTCGTAGAGTTTTACTGTTGTGTTACTTATATCGTATATGGGTAATAATTTTATCACCTGATGCTAATGAAACGTAATTTTTCACTAAAAAGAACTAGTGTGGTGTCCAGTGGCAACAAAGCGGAGATTGTCTTTTCTGAAAGCAAGCTTTTGAGCTTTAAACTCGTGATATTAAACAACAATCGTGAATTCATCAAAGAATTTGTAATGGCATGTAGAAATGAATGTCTGCCAGACATCCTTTTTCATGCCATTTTATACATCATGTCAAAAGATTGAAGTATAAAGTTATCAGAAATGCAAGTAATGTTATGAGTGTGTATCGATGTTGAATATTTCACCAATCTAAGTTAGTTTTCAGATCGATCATAAGAGCCTACCTAACCTCCAATGTCAAAAATGGCAAGTTTATGGGGGATCATTACAGCTTTTCATATTTTAATTTCTAATCATCAGAGCCGTTATACCACAACTTATCAGCGATTTATTATTCGAAGAAATGATATAGGAAATTTCAAAACTGACGTAAAAGTGTGATAACATCACGCTCGTAAAAAATAAGAATGATAAAAAAAAAATTACACAAAAATTGACGTTGGAGGCTGGCCTTCACCATTGATATGCACAATTTTCCTTTTGTGTATTCAATCATTGTTAAGTTTAATAAGATAATTTTAAGTTCAATATTTTTCGAAATTTGACATTTATTCATAACTTCCAATGTTAGTTGCTAAATAAACGATAAAGCACAAAGTTTTATCTTTCATTATTTGTTCTTTGTCGATTAGGGCATGAATACAAATTCAGAGTGAAAGCAGTAAATGCTGAAGGTGAATCAGATCCACTAGATGCTTCTGAGCCAGTAGTTGCAAAGAACCCGTATGGTATGTATAAGTGCCTCCCTATCACATTCATTGTCTCTGTCCCAATAGCATAAAATATATCGTTTTACTTTTCGTTATGTATCTCTTTTCTGAAAGAAAAATTTACTTCAAAACTATCTTCATTCTTAATAGTTCTTTTACAACTCTACAACGGTTTTAAGAAATAATTCTAGTTCTCTCTTTTTATTTATTTCAATTTAATTACTTAAAAATTATTTATTTTGTGTGTGTATGTGTGTACGATTATGAGGTATTAAACGCCTCGGTGAGTCACTGAAAGCTCGAAAAAAAGCTGAGAAAGCTTAAATTGACAGTTTATAGATCGTTATTTTTCTTGTCTTGACTTAGAATAGTAAAACAATTATTGGACTATCTGACTATCAGCGCTGTATTTAAAAACACAAAATCAAGTAGAGCTCACAGTTTTTTAAAGTGTCCAAAGATGAAAGCCAAGTCTACAACATAATTCTTTCACGAATATTTGTCGGTAATATGAGGCAAAACTTTGGAAAACAATTTAAAGACCATTTAGAAAAATAAACAATTTGCATTGAACAGAGAATCCTTTGCTGACATGAAAAGATGCTGCTAACAATATGGAGTCTAGAGTTTTTAATTATATTAAAGGATTCAATTAGTTCCTAAAATGAAATGTGCTTTAGCTGAATTAAATTTCATGAGTGTATTCATCTTCAAATAATAATAATATAAAGCTATAATAATATAAAATTATAGCAACACTGGCATTCTTTACAGAGTGACCAAAATGCCATAAAATTTAGATTCATTAGTTTTGTTTTGTCCGCTTACATACAATAACCTACTACAACTTTCGGGAATATTTTAAAGATTTCATGGTTTTTTTTGCCAATTCGGTAGTCTGGAAGGAATTTATAAAAGGGTGTCCAGAATATGTAACTTCACTATGTGAAAAAGCTATGAGTTAAGGAAGATTTAGTTTATCTTTTGTTAAATATAACTCCTATATTAGCTTGCTTTACAGGGCAAATAAAATGATGCTGAAATCAGTTGCAAGTAAAGCATACTACCACATGATTGTTTCTTAAAAAAATACAGAATAACGTTTATAATAAAATGTGACACGTAAATATTTTCTTCTCTAAAACAGACCCACCAGGTCAACCAAGTACTCCTGAAGTGAAGGACTGGGATAAAGACCGTGTTGAACTGGCTTGGACACCTCCAGCCAAAGACGGTGGTGCTCCGATTACTGGCTATATTATCGAAAAGAAACGCAAAGGATCCACACAATGGACCAAAGCAGCTGAAGTGGACGGTGATGCCACGTCAGGGAAAGCAACTGGTCTTGAGAATGGTGAAACCTATCAATTCAGAGTTCGGGCAGTTAACCAAGCTGGCCCTGGTGAGCCCAGTGAAGCTACGAAACCGG
Source organism: Uloborus diversus (assembly GCF_026930045.1). Taxonomy (NCBI): domain Eukaryota; kingdom Metazoa; phylum Arthropoda; class Arachnida; order Araneae; family Uloboridae; genus Uloborus; species Uloborus diversus. The sequence goes on from NC_072736.1 coordinate 34,134,521, forward strand.
TGCTGGTTAAACCAAGAAAATGTAAATAGCGACAATTGTTCTTTTTTTCTGTCATAATTCCCCATCTGATTTCAAACCCTGTAAATTATTCTCTTTTGCATGATGTTTGACAAATACGAATCAGATAGAAACTTCGATCGTTTAATTAATGAGAGCAAAAATATCTATAGAATACCATTTTTACACAAATACGAATCAGATAGAAACTTCGATCGTTTAATTAATGAGAGCAAAAATATCTATAGAATACCATTTTTTTAATCCCCAAACATGTATAAGTTGTTTTCTTTTTTCAAAAGTTACAATTTTAAAATATGATGTGTAAGAAAGGGAATGTAAGGTAAAGTGAAATGGTTTAATATTTGTACTGCTTTTAGCGCCAGCAGTCTAGTAATATTTTAACTACATAGTTACACATGTAGTCAATTCCAGTCAAGAAAAAAATGCTACTGAAAATCGAAGACTATGATAATACCAGCAATTTTCAAAAAATGATGCTCCTATTTTAATATTTTGTTGCAAGTCAAAAATTTTTTTGTTAATATTAAATGATTAAAGTTCTTGTTATCAAAATTTTAATATTAATTGAGAACCTACTAATATTCAGTGTATTATTTATTTGTTTAATATTAAGCTTATTTGTATTTTAAATGCTTTGTATAGTTTGTCAAGTGCATGTGGGGCAAAGTGAAATAGTTAATTTCATCTACTTATTCAATCTTTTATCAAATCACTTAAGTATTCATTTATACATTCTTTCATTTAATAATTCCCTTATTTTTTTATTCATTCACTATTTTATTTACCTATTTATTTTTCTCATTTATTCACTGATTTCTTTATTTATTTGTGTTTCGTTTCATTTTATTTCAATTTATTCATTCATTCCTTTATTTACTCATTTGTTTGGTCAATAATATCTTTGATAAACGAATTGAAAATATTTTCTTAGAAAAGTATTTTATTTTTCACTTTGCCCTATGAAAAAAAATTAGTGAAAGATTTCCACCCTTTTTTTAGGTCCAAATTTACTGCCAAAAGTAAAATATATTGTTATTTCTGTATGTATAGTGTAATTTTCAGAACAAATTTCCAACTTGTTCAATTAAAAAAGTAGGTTATCTTAAATGTTTCACTTTGCCCCACATTCCCGTACATATATTTATTAGGCCTTGTAAAATAAACACTGTTCATGGTAACAAATTAATAGGTATGTATTTGTATCAAATAATAATCAAGTTGCACCAAACTGATAACCTTTAATGTGTTTTTTTCTCAGTGGCACCGAAGATCGACCGACGCAACTTGGTTAACATCAGCATCAAGGCCGGTCAAGCTTTCTCATTCGATGTCAAGATCAAAGGCGAGCCAGCACCTACCGTCCGATGGATGCTTAAAGATAAGCAGGTTGAAGAAAGGTCCGACTTGAGCATAACAAACATTCCTCACAATACGAAACTTGTCTGTGATAGTGCTCAGCGAATCGATTCCGGCATTTATAGAATCATTGCCTCCAATGCTCATGGCGAAGACCGCGCAGATGTCGAAGTCTCCGTGCTTGGTAAGATATATCGGGTGACAAAAATGTCTGGACTAACTTTAAAAATTACTCGAAATCAAATGAAGATAAAAATATGCGTTTTGCACTAAACGGGTGGAAAAGAAGCCGGGTCTTGTCTGGCAACGAACCAAAAATAGTTCTGTTTGCGATCAACAGATGGTGCTGTAGTTGAAGCTAATATCCATCGAAATGCCGCCCATAGCTGGGAAAGACCGTTTAGTTAAACTGTATTAAAAAAAATTACGGGAAGAAAAGTTTCATCGTCATCTGTAAGTCGAAAACAGGACTATTTTTCTTTAGCTGCCACACAAAACCCAGCTTTTTTTTATTTATTTTTTATTTTTTAATTCTTTTAGTGCAAACCGCATCTTTTTACCGCCATTCGTTATCGAATTATTCATTTTAAAAGTTGGTCCTGACTTTTGACTCCCTTTGTACATACATGGCTGTTTTACTTACAAAAGCGTCACAGAACTCGTCTCATCGTACCCCTGAAAGGAAAGTGACACAACTCAAAGAACAGCATTGGAGAAAATCAAGGTTTTACGTAATAGTAGTTTTATGCGATTTAGTCTCAAATATTACAATACGAACAGAATATTATACTACGCCCAAGTGGCACGCACGGTAGGTAGATGGTTGGACAACGGTGGCTAACGGTGGGTTGGCAACGACCGATGAGCCAACGATGGCCCTACAGTTTCTGGGCATCGTTGGGCCAACCGTGAATGTCTTCGATGTGCCATCGTTGGAAAATTGTTGAGCACTGTAGCAGATCGTTGGCCCTTCGTTGGCAAATGGTTGGTTGAATAACGGTTGCCAAAGTGGACATTGTCTTACGTTGGCCAATCAAATGCTCCACAGTTGACCAACCATCTCCCGACTGATTCTGCTACTATTAGGGTGACGTTTACTGGATAGTTTTTGTAAGGTAGTCTAAATTAATAATGCATACTGAAAGTTTGAACAATTTTCTTCTAAATTACGAAATTTTACTGATGTGTCACTATTGATAATATTGTTATTACGCCACTATGCACCAGTAATGTAAGCTGACTTTGTGCGAGTTTTGTGGCAAGAAAGAGCATTAAATTTGGATTTTAACCCAATAACTGGTATGTTTTCCCCAAGTTTTAATTTGTGACACTTTCTTTGCCGTTGTGCGACATGTTTACTGATGAAATTATCTTATAATATCTAGGGTCATTTTCTAAGCATACGTCAGGACTGTTTTATTTTTCTATATCAACAAGGAAGACAGAGGAGAAAAAGAACTCGTGCCATACTTATATGCGGGGCCCAATTTCCCAATAGGCAGAGTAGGCAGCTGCCTAGGGCGGCAAATTTTGCTTAAGCCACACATTTTTAAAATTATTTTTTTGTTCTAGAAAGTAAAATATTAGCATTCTTTTATTTTTCACAAATACAGTTTTTTCTTGTCATTTAATAATGATTACTTTCACACATCTTATGAAAATCAAATGATTTTCAATCATGGTAATTGATCAGTGTAAAATAGTAAGTGAAGAAGAAAAGAGGTTTCAATTTCAGAAAGTGTCGTTACGTTTATTGAGAAGTCGCAACAATATTGGAGTTCGACTAAGATTTTAGTGCTATACTTAAGTTTATTCAGTACTGGTTTCTTGAGTGATTGAGGTTTATTTTCTTTTTTACATTATTAATATTTAAAATTGTTTTGCGTTAATAAATAAGCCTCGGAGGCCAATAAAAATGAGTGACGAGCGAAAAAGGCTGAATGCTTTTAAATAAAGGAAACATGCTAAACAAAAAACCAAAGGACAAAAAAGAGTCAGCAAAATTTTTGGGCAGTTTTCAAAAGCAGAAACATTAGACTCTTTGCAAAGTAATCCAGTTACAATTTACTAATGAAATACCGTTGAACAGTGAGGAGTGGTAAGAACACAAGTAAGTGTGAACGTAATAACAGAGGAAATTATTCACATCGTTGATTCGTAGATAAAAAAAAAATAACAAGATAAATATGCTATTATAAATAAAGATAACTGATAAAATGGTTAACGCTCAAGACACAAAAGTTCAGTGCTCATTAAAAATTAGCGATATAGATATCAAATAATTAACCTAGGTTTGATTTCAAAACACAGTTTTGATCAAAAAAGCACTAATACGTAACTTTAAGAAAAAAGTAACAGAATTCATTCGAAATGTAATCGTGTATTTTTTTCCTTTCTTTTTTTTTTTTTTTTTATTATTCTTTTTTTTCTTCTAAATTCAAAATGTCTTTTTGAGCAAACGATAACAAATAATGAAACTACAAAGAAGTTAGTTATTTTTTTCTGAAAATAAAGATGCTGTCTTATGTGAAATATACTAACATGCTTAGCATTCGAGAAAAATCTCGGTTACTCTTTATCTCCCCATTTTCTATCATGATATTTTCCCTTATAGATCTAACTCAAGTATATATCATTTTTCAGTTATTCACCGGCTTTGCCATTACAAGGATATGTTTTAAGGGGTCTGAGAACCCTTAAACTTCAAAATTTTCGACTTTCTGGAAAAACTATATGCTATGTATAATTTAATTCTGAACAATTTTACACCTTATTTATTACCATACGCAAAAAAGTTTTCAAGTTATCGTAAAAATACGTAAACTTTCTCCATAGAGATTTATGTTTACAAAAGCTGTTTAAGCCTCTTTTTCTCAAATGTCGGTTTCTCGTTTTGCGTGCGTGATATCTTAGAAAGTTTGTCATGTATTTCCGTAAAACCCTTCATGCATGTTTTTCTGATTTATTTTTATGATCTGAACCTAAATTTTAACTAAAAATAAAAGTTAATATTTAAAAAAAAACATCCAAATTTTTTTAAAGTTTTGACATTAACTTATAAATTTTCAAAAAAAAAGAATAATAATAAATAATTTTAAAAACAAAAATAAATTTAGGTTAAGATCATAAAAATAAACCAGACAAACATGCATTAAAAGTTTTACGGAAATATATAAGAAACTTTCTGAGACATCACGCACGCAAAACAAGAAACCTGAGAAAATGCAACCTGAGAAAAAGTGGTTTAAACAGCTGCTGTAAACATAAATCTCTACGGGGAAAATATACGCATTTTTTTCGATAACTTGAAAAGTTTTTTGCGTATGGTAATAAATAAGGTAAAAAATTGTGCAGAATTAAATTACGCGTAACATACATTTTTTTTCAGGAAGTCAAACATTTTGAAGGGTCCTTAGATCTCTTAAAACTTCCAAGAATGATACAGAACATGTGTTATGAAACTCTAGGGCCATGAAAAAAAATAACCAAGCTCTATTAATTGATAATAGCAAATAAATATACGTATTGTAAATATTATTTATACTGATCTTATGTGAATAGCTTGATAACCTGCCCAAGAGCAGTACTTGAACCATGAACCCCCAATGAACAAAATTAAAGAATATAAACAGAGGAGCATCGAACTAAAATTTTTGGGGGGAGGAAAACTCTAATTTCACATTTGGAGATTGCTGTGACTTCCCATCGGGGCTCCCCTGAATGTGAAACGTAGTCATTTCTTCATAAGCTTGACAGCTTAAATTTCGGGAACACTTTTTTGCGAGTTTTTGAGTTTTGGCTTTCTTTGGGGGGGGGGGGGGGGCGGCAGATTTCAAATCTGCCTAGGCGCGGCATGGAGCTAAATTCGGCCCTGCTTATATATTTGAAAAAATGAATAAATATTTACTTCACTAAATACCACCCAAAACTCATGCCATGCATGTTTTGGGTGTTATTGGAGATAAATACTAATTGGAGATATTGAGGTATAATTAGAAATTAAAACTTTTATGTCAGGCAATATACAGATTGCGTGAGTTGAAAGTTCTTTTTCTGAGCATTGCAGAAGTTTCATTTATTGCGGTAAGAAATATCGTCGCTTCAGAGCAACGGAAAAAAATCTACAGCCCTAAAATAACAGTAAAATAGCCTATACTATTGTTCTAAGGTGACGATAAGGTTGAATTAACAATCAATTCCTGATTAATGTTTAAGTATGAGGAGGCGATTCTTGTACAGTCAACCCTCGTTTATCGCGGTTAATTCGTTCCAGACTTGACCGTGATAACTGAATTTCCGCGAAGTAGGATTTTGTATATATTTTTCTAATTAGAGTGCATAAACTTACTTACGGCAAAATAAATAGGTTTTTATCATAGTTAGTGCCATTAGACATGAAACAGCACCATTTAGCCACCATTACATTTGTATTACTTAATATATTGCAGAAAATATGAGAAAATTAGATATGTTAGACGTAATAGATATCACATTGTTAATTATTGAGAAATAAACTACACACACACGCAGTTCTTATACACTGCTACTAATCTATGAAAAAACCTGAACTTGTTCGATGAAGAATGAATTGTCCGTTAGTGACCGTAGGTGCTCCCGTCTTTCTCTACATTTAATTAAGTGTAGAGTAAGATTTAATTTAATTACTGAAAATTAAGTCAAGATAAAGTCGTTCAACTTTAGAGAGAAAAATGAGACATTTCGATCTTTTGACGATAAAATAGCTTTCAAATGGTTTGCAGAATGATTCGCAACTTGTACTACATAGAGAAAACATGGAGATTGCAGAATACCGCAATAAGGTGCAATAGTTGTAAAAAATTAAAAAAAAATAATAAAACTAAATAAAGTTCTACAATGTTTCTGGTATTTATTCTTTTTTTTTTGTTTTGACAGCCAAGCCTTCAAAACCAGAAGGCCCTCTCATCGTATCCGATGTGCATAAGCATGGCTGTAAATTGAAGTGGAACAAGCCCAAGGACGATGGTGGTGAACCACTGGAAGGTTATGTCATTGAAAAGGAAGATCCAGAAACCGGTCTCTGGATACCAGTGACTAAGTCGTACGTCCCTGAAGCGGAAATTACCGGACTTACACCAGGAAAGGCTTACAAATTCAGAGTAAAAGCTGTCAATAAAGAAGGTGAATCAGAACCTTTGGAAACATTTGCACCAGTTGTTGCCAAAGATCCGTTCGGTAAGTATCGTGTCGTCATTGCAACAAGTAATACAAAACGAATGAAGGCAAATAACTAATAGCTGCTTCAGAATTTCAAATCTAGGCGCGTTCATTTCCATTATGGGCCCTTTGCAATCGTTTCAAATGTATTGAACAACACACTCCTAAGATACTTAACTTTTTAATTTTGAACATAAGTGTGGAATATTTTAAGTCCTCAAAACGAGTTTTCATGCATAATTAGTGTAATGGGAAGAAATAAAATTAAAAACAGCTACAAGAGATGAGCTGCCGTAAGTTCCCATACAAATTTAGCCATGAATCACCATATTTATAATGGGATAAGAATCTTTTAAAGAAACATTGTAAGAACTACCGTAATTTCCCTATAGTTTATGGGTCATTCTTCAAAAAGTGTAACTTTTCTGTCACACGCCTTTTACAGTAAAACCTTTAAGGAACTATTCATTTAACAATGATGTTTAATTTAATCAAAAATATATACCTGCCAACAATTTTTCAATAATAATTTTTATTTTAGTAGATTTTTGGTTCACAACATGTGAATGCTCACCTCCGTGGCATGTCACTCACCTCATGGGACTGCTTATGTTCCTTAATAACTTGTTTAATTAAAAGTATATACTTATTTATTGATTACACTTTTTACAAGTGTCTCAAATACTAAGTGCTTAAGCACATTTAATTTTTTAATATTGTGTTTTATTTCGTTTTAGTAGGACAAGAAGTCATGTCCCATAATAAATTCTCACCTCCGTTACATAAACACAAAATGCCATTCCTCAATAACCATACTAAGTTTCTGAAGCAAAATCTATCTTTTTGTTTTTCGACAAAAATCTCACAACTATGGCTGAAAATAAACAATGGGGCTCCCTTGTATCATGTAAAATAAAATTTGTTGTCATTCCTCATTAACAGGTGACAGTAATGACAACAAATTTTATTTTACATGATACAAGGGAGCCCCATTGTTTATTTTCAGCCATAGTTGTGAGATTTTTGTCGAAAAACAAAAAGATAGATTTTGCTTTAGAAACTTAGTATGGTTATTATGACTTCTCACTTCCGTGAACTTGAATGTCAGGGATGTAAATTAATGTAAAAAAAGAAGTGAAGATGTTTTCATATGCTTAACATGTGCAGATTGTAGCAACGAAGAAAAAAAATTTCCCTGAAAAATGTATCTATTAGGTCTATATTAATGGAAAATTCCTCACCTCCGTGAATCTCACCTCTGTGACAAACCTTACCAATGTCATTATTTCTGAGGTGAAAAATAAATGATGGAGGAGAAATACATCAATAATAGGCATTCTACCAAAATTATAAATTGCCAGTATATCCTCAAATTTAGTAAATACTATTTTTAACATACCTTTGAAACTACTAATTAAGCCGAATTTTAATTAAGAGAGCTTAATATTATATTCCCATTAATCATTGAAATAGCTGATTGTTTGCACAATTAACAAAATTAATACTTTGATATTTAATTAGTCTCAATTTTTAAATATACATTTTTTTTTCTTTTTTTTAATTTTATGAACAAGGCATTTTTATTTATTTATTTATTTATTTATTTTTAATGAGTAAAATAATTGGAACTGAGCTGGGCCATTGTTTATGGTTACTTGTAGTAGGTAACATTTTCATGTAAGAATGAAAAAAAAGGAAAACAAAAGGTTTCAAAATTGAAACATATTTGCATTAAAAGTTACGTTTTCTGGAGAATGACATTTATTCAAATGTTGTTATGCCAGCGCTGATTTCCTTATTTATGTTTTGTTACTTTATCAGCTCTAATTAAATGCTATCTTCATAGATCCTCCGGGTGCTCCTGGAACACCAGAGCCCACGGACTGGAATAAAGACCACGTGGACCTCGCGTGGAAAGCTCCCGATTCTGATGGAAACTCAGCCATCAGCCATTACATCATTGAAAAGCGGGAAAAGGGGTCGCCCCGCTGGGAGAAGGCGGCTGAAGTTCCAGGGGACCAGACTAAAGGAACCGCCCCTTTCCTCACAGAAGGAAAGGACTATGAGTTCCGAGTCATTGCCGTTAATAGAGCAGGACCGGGTGAACCCAGCGCTGCATCCAAAACTGTCACGGCAAAACCACGTTTCTGTAAGTATTCAATGCACAACTCAACTTCATTCTGGTGCAGCATTTGAACATACCAGCAGCCCGATTATCCCATCCAGTGACTGCATTTTCGACCTTGTTATGGTTGGACTCATCAGCCAGGAATAGGAAATAGCCGAGCTTGAGGCAGAAGTATATTGGTAGATAGTAGTATATTGTGGAAAATATTTCCCCTAATTGAAAATGTAATAATTTTTGTAGCAGAAATTTGAGATTTTTAAGTAAACTCATGTAAAAGCATGCTCGGAACATAATGTCTGATTAAATTGCAGTAATTAGGAAAAAACTGAATGAGAAATCTTGTTTTTTTTGGGGGGGGGGGGGCGGGGGGAAATAAAAGGGAAAACGCTTTTTTTTTTTCTAGGACATGTGCTCCATTCGTAAACATTTGCTTCAAAAAGGTCAACCGTACAATGTTTTCTCCTCCTTCTAAAGTACAGATTTTACAATCGCTTAGGAGGCAATAGTATGCCAAATTTTGGAATAACATATCCAGAAAATCTTCAAAGTAGCCACTGGGTTTCGGTGACAACTTCATAGAAAACCAACAGTTGCGATTGTTTACTGCTATGTTCTGAAACAGCTTTTTTTGTTTTTTAAATCTTAGTTTAAAAGAAGTCTTGAGTCTCATTCTGTGTGGCATACATGCATAACAATAAACAGATTCCAATTCATTACAGGCAAAATATTTTAATCTCCATGCAATCCATTCTTCGACTTAAAAGTAAAACAAAATCAAATACAGTTTCATACGTTTACTTTTTGAAGCGTCAATAAAGAAAAAACGACGGATAAATGCAACTTTAGCTATGCTATCCTCTATTGAAAAATAAATAAATAAAATCCAGATATTTTTGTATTCACTTTTTTTTTTTTTTTTTGAAAAGAGACTTCCCGACTACTTTCGCAATAATGCAATTTTAAACTGGAATTATAATCGTTGTAATTGGAGTCCATTGTAATTGCAGAAATAAAGTTATGCTCAGTAATCAAATTCTGTTTTAAAAAAAAGAAAAAAGAAAGAACGAAGAAAAAGTAACTATGTGTGCTTTTCTTTTCTAGTGGCACCAATTATTGATAGGAAGAACTTACAAGATATAACAGTGAAAGCAGGTCAAACAATCAAGTTCGACGTGAATGTAATCGGAGAACCACCACCGACAATAATTTGGACTATAAATGAAATGGAAGTAAAACCCTCTGATCGCATTACCCTCAATAATGAGGATTATAACACGAAATTAGTGATCAGGAGGGCCACAAGAGCTGAAAACGGAAAATTTATCATCACCGCATCCAACAGTTCTGGACGGGATGCTGCCAACGTCATTGTGACAGTTCAAGGTGAGTCTGACATTATTTTAACTTTTTTTTTAAAGAATCAAAGTTTTACTGCTTGGATTTCTGATTACTGCGATGATTTTAGTCCGTAAACATTATTTTCTACGCTCATAACATGTATTTAGACAATTTCATTTTTTATGTCTAAATACATGCACAGACTGATAGTACCGTTACAATGTTTTACTTCCTTCCATTTATATCTCAATGCGAAAATTCTGAGGGGTAGCATTTCAAGTCTTAATTATTAAGTTAGAGCCAATTGTAATCTATAGGTTTCAAACATGAAAGCAGCACTTTTTCTCACACTAGTTCAATTCTTTCTTTACATTTAAGTACCAGATAAGTATACTAAAGTACTAACTTTGCTAATTGAACTTTATTCTTAATATTCTTAAGAATTTAATATTTCTTTCTTCAGACAAACCATCGCCACCACAAGGACCTCTTGATGTGTCTGATGTCCATAAAGATGGTTGCAAGCTTAAATGGAAGAGGCCAGCTGATGATGGTGGAGTTCCTCTAGAAGGCTATCTTGTTGAGAAAATGGATGAAGAAACTGGTATCTGGGTACCTGTAGCAAAGACGAAAGATCCAAGTAAGTTCTAATGGCATTTACAAATGAGATTTTTGCTTAAGTGTTATAGTATTTAATAAAATGTCGTAATACATAACAAACAATTCTTAATTAAAACTTTAAACTATTTTTTATTTTGTTTCTTGTGCATACTTGGAACACACAAAAAACTTTCCAGTCTGACGATTTTCCAAACTATGTACATAAAATTTTCAATTCGCTACATTAAATTAATTCAATTTTTGCGATTATTCCTACCTCATTTAAAGGGCTTTAATATATGTATAAATTTAATTAGTTTATAATAAAAATATTGAGGTTGTACTCATTTTTTTAAATGTATGATGATTCAATCAGTTCGCACCTTTAATTAATTTGTATTTACGTTACATAACAAGCATTTTTCAAGAATAGAAAGCTTTAAGTAAATATTTTTCTAAATAATTAGATGCATCAATATATTAGGAAATTTAATTTAAAACAGCTAAAAGCCCTAAACATGGCTTACGTAAAGAAATTCTCCCCCGTACTATCAGCACTTAATATGGAATTGTGATATTATTTCAAGATAGCGTAAAGCTGTTTCCAAAACAGTAATTAAAGCTATATCTTCCTTTTAATTTAGAGAAAAAAAAATTATGTGATTAAAAATATTTGCACTGTATTCAGGTATGGAAGTCACTGGTTTAACACCAGGAAAGAAATTCAAATTTCGAGTTCGAGCTTTGAACAAGGAAGGCGAATCAGACCCTCTGGAAACAACAGAAGCTATAACTGCCAAGAATCCATTCGGTAAGTAAAAACTTCAACTTGAAGTTTCAATAGTTTTACTGTTTCACTTTCTTGCAATATTACCACTTTTTTTGTTTGAAAAAATAGACGAACCTAGTGCACCCGGAAACTTGGAAGTCACGGATTGGGACAAAGATCACATCGATCTAAAATGGACTCCGCCAGAATCGGATGGAGGCTCTCCAATTACTAGCTACGTAGTAGAAGTAAAGGACAAACTAGGCAACTGGGAGAAGGCCATGGACGTTCCAGCAGGACAAACTACAGCCTCTGTACCTGATCTCGTACAGGGACAAGCCTATGAATTCAGAGTTAAAGCTGTGAACAAAGCAGGACCTGGCGAACCAAGTAATGCAACGCCGCCTGTAGTTGCTAAGCCGAGAAGGCGTGAGTAAAATTAAACATTGATTTTTTAGATATAGATAAACAATACCTCTAATCAATTTTATTTTATTTCTTATAAAATTCAACTTTTTTCATTATTCTTTTTGTTGTCATTACGCTTCAAAATTTATTTTAAATCCGTATTTTTATTTTACATTTATTTATTCTTGTTGTTACATGAAAAAAAAATGTTTTTTGTTTCGAGTTTTGACTTACAAAGTTTTACCGTTTCAGTTGTTAAATATGCAGGCAAATTTCGAATTAAACCTTTTTTGTCTTGTTTTTTAAATTAATGCAATATCATAACTTTTCATCTACCAATGAGCTTTGTTTTAGACTTCTAAAGTAAGGTAGACCGGGACGCATTTACGAGGATTTTTTTCAATGAATTTTCTAATTTTTATGTTTGAACCAAGGAAACTTTAGACATTGTGGTTTTATAAAGCAGTTAATGAAGTCAAAATTTGTATATTCAGTTGCTGTTCAGCTTGTATTTTCAACCGTACAAAAAATGGTTTTTGAGTCCAAGTTGGTTGCAAAAACTTGCCCCTAACACTTACGTATCGAGTGGAGCACGTTTACGCATAATAAAAATGATACCAAGGAGTAAGTGATATAGATATTTAACCAAATTTAAATAACGAATAAATACCTTTGTGCTGAAAATGAAAACAATCAGTAATCCAACGTTTTGAAGCACAAAAATTGCAAATTTTTGCAGACACGTGTTTCGGTGTTACAAGGAACACCTTTTTCAATGCAAAGAAGTGTGAGCTTCTGGATGAAAAGTCATTCGAGAAAAGTCATCCTTTTGTGAAATACTTAAGTTAACTTTAAAAAAAAATATTTGGAAAGAAGGATTACTTAACCCAACAAGTTCATAAAATTCAGAACCTGTATCACTTTTGTTCACACATTTTTAAAAAGTTTACTACGTATATTTTAAGATTTATTTTTGTGTATGTAAGAGCAATCTTTTGATTCACATGTCATACTTTACAGTTGCCCCTAAAATTGACCGATCTACGTTGCACAAAATCCGAGTGAAGGCAGGACAATCATTCCACTTCGAAGCTAACGTCATTGGTGAACCACCCCCGACTATGACTTGGGCACTCAGGACAAGAACCATTGAAAGTGGGGACAGAGTGAAAATAGCAAATGAGGAATACAGCACAAAAATCACAGTGAGACAGTGTCGAAGAGATGACAACGGGGTGTACATACTTACGGCAACTAACGAACACGGAAAAGATGAAGCAGAAGTTGAAGCAGTTGTTTACGGTAAGCGCTTTAATTACAAAGTTTGCGCATTAAGTGCATGACATTCAATAAGATGGTGGAATTGTAATAATGTTGATTGATATAGAGGCTGCCCCTATCAATGGTGTCACGCTTTTTCATCATTTTTGTTCCCCTCCCCCTTGCCACAAAGTCACACTTCATCTTAACCCCCCCCCCCCTCTCCCCTTCCCTTATCACATGTCACGCTTTATCACATAAATGTATTGTTATAAAAATACGTGATATCATACTTTTTGTTACCCCCCCCCCCCCCTCCAGTCACAAACTTTTACATTTTCCCAGGAAAGCTTGACACAATCTTAGGGAAATGGTTTTAATATGCATATATGCAAATAATACTTTTTTATTGCTCACTAAACAAAATCTCATAATATATATATTACGATTTCAAGCAGTCAAAACGCAAATGAAATATTTTTGAAAAACCTCACGTAGTTAGTTAACCTTTTTCACCGTGTATATAGTTTATTCTTTGAAGATTTTTTACTCCATCATAATATAATTTAACAAATTAAATTTTGAGCATTAACTCATTCCATCGGTATTTTTTTAAAAAACGTTAACAATGCTGGTAAAAGAGGCAATGGTGAAAGCAAATGCAGTAAAACCAGGGCTTCGGAGACGGAGGAAAAATGAACGACTACGACTTCGGAAATTTTAGAGTCTTCGACTCCAATTATTTTACCCGAAAATCAGTCTGACTTCGACTCCGACTCTGACTGCGCAAGCACTGGCAGGGTTACTTAGGAGGAAAATGGACGGCCTCCGAATCTTGAAATTTAAAATCTTCAACTTCTGACTCTGACTCCTTTACCCCAAAATTAGTCCAACTCCGACTCTACAGCCCTGAATTAAACTATTTATATCTTGTAAATTGTTTGCATAAAACATGCTTAGTATAACTATTACTTTTTGAAGAAAAACTTTTTTAATTTCCATCAGATCTTGAAAAACGCTTTAACTCAAGAACTTTTTCAAATAGATGCTGAAAACTATAACATTATGTTCGTATTCAACAAAACATGAAACATGTGCTGTGCTAGTTTTCCGTTTAGTTAGTAGAGCAGGCAATCAAAAATGTTGTTGTTTGTGCAGATAAACCAACTCCACCAGGAGGTCTTTGAAGATAGAAGATGTACATGCTGAGGGTTGCAATCTTTCCTGGAATCCTCCATCTGATGACGGGGGTATGCCAGTGGACCACTACTTAGTAGAAAAACAAGATCCTAAAACTGGTGCTTGGACACCTGTTGGGGAAACTTTTGGACCAGAAACTTCTATGAAGGTAAATTTCCAAAATGATGGTTGTATGTACTTCCCCGGTTTATTTGCTTAAACTAGATAATATGCTGCTTAAAATATAGCACCAAAAAGGTAATGGGCGTGCTAAAATTAAATATTTGTAGCATCGATGGGAAAATAAACTACATCTGTTTTGGGGCAATGGATGGTGACAGTAGTCGTGGTAGGTGCTGCTATACAGCATGGTTTAGATTAGACTTTTCAACAAAAGCCTACCTAAGGGTTGAACTTTGCTCGCTTTTTACTCGAAATTTGAAAACTTCCACTTACATCTCTTTGTTTCTTGTGCAGTCTCATAACATCAACTAGTTACTAGCTGAAATGGGTTTTGATTTTTGAACTGATGAGTTAGAACTACATAAAAACAAAACACGTTGAACGTTGTCCAAAGTTGTAGGGTAATTTCGCGAGAGATGGACTACGTTTTTTCTTCATTCTCTAAAAGCTGTACCGTTACATATATTTTACTTTGCATTGTATGTACATACAGTGTATGTTATTTTTTACAAAAATCCTATTACTGAAGGTCATATTATTGCTGAATTCCTGCTATGATTTTTTAAAAATTTTACCATACGGTTCATCTCAATCGAAGCAGTCTGGATTAGATGGACCATTTGCATGGGAGGGACGGACCACAGTAAAACTATGAAATAATTGCGCATGCATTATAGTCATTAATTCGTTCATTTTCATTTCATTTTTTAACCAATCCAAAAATGTATAAGAATTTACGTAAACGTACTGTGGCGACATTTTAATTTGGGCTCCAGGCGGCATTTCATGTAACAACTCATCTTTTATGCTGTTTCCTTAGAATAACGAGGAAGCAATTGGTGTTTCCAATCCCGATATCCCGAATCCCGCGGTATCCTGCATGATATTTAGCAGGATTAATCTAGCGGGATTGAGAGCCAAACCCCACGGGATTTTCAGTCCCGCATATTTTTTCCATGTAAACGTTTTTCAACTTTTCCCGCTAATAAAATGACTATATTCACAAGCGTCATCTGAAATTTGAAGCACCTTCCTCTTACAGCTGAAGAAGAACAAGAAGAACTCTGTGTCTCATATGACCATTTAAGAACACAATAAAAATTGAGTATATTTTTCGAAATTGAATTGGCATTCTCATTCGAGGATTCAGTTTTCATACGTTCAGCAATTGAGAAGATGCGTATAGTCTAAAAACATTTTAGAAAACCATCACTAAAATTTAAAATCCAGAAAATTATAATTATATATCATAAACATAGGAAAAGTGGATTACAGATTGCAAAACCCGTTGGGGTAGCCTCAAAGCAATATTGGAGAACTTCTGTAAAAGCTTAAGGAATGCACTCAAAACCTTTAACTTAAAAAAGCGCGCAATATTTATGTTCAAAGAAGAAAGCAATGTAAAATCTTCCATTACTATTTATATATTTGGCACGCCTCTAAAAGAGGCGACAGAAACTTGGATGAAGCATAGGATGATTCGCATGACAGTGCAGTAAATACAGCTGCTCAAGTTCTTGAATGTCTGTTTCAAGTGAGCGGTGAAATTAGCGAAATTATCTAAAAACTTTTATTGAGCCTACAACTTGGTGAAACTAAGTAATTCTTAATGCAAGTTCAACTGGATACAGCAAAACACACATCCAATAGCCATCGTTTTAATCCGAAATTTGCAGTTCTTGAGAAAAAGCAAAGCATAAGAATAGAAAAATCTATTTCAGAAGGTGATGAAGACAATGGGAATCTTTTGCAAAATGTCCACAATTATTTAATCTCGGTAAAACAAGCTGCAGTGAAGCAACAGCACGCGTTTCCGCCAAGCGCATTATTTTTTGAGCAAAAGCCCTTTCTCAGCCGATACGTGCGATGCTTTGTTAAGACGCATTGGACTTCTTTAGGACACACTTTTATTACGTACACTGCAAAAAAAAAGTTGTTGTTTTTACAGTAAAATACTGGCAGCTCACATTCCAAAGAAAAACTGCAAAAATTACAGTTCTAAACTGTAAAATTTGCAGTAATATACTGTCTTTTAATGGAGTTGCCCTGTGAAATTAACAATGATTAACTGTAAAATTAGCAGTAATATACTGCTTTTCAATAGAACTGCCCTGTAAAACTTACAGTATCAAACTGTAAAATTAGCAGTAATATACTGTTTTAGGAATGACTTGACCTGTAAATTTAACAGAGATAATATGTAAAATTAACAGTAATATACTGTTTTGTAACGGGATTGCCCTGCAAAATTAACAGTATCAAACTGTAAAGTTAGCAGTATTATGCTGCGGAATCAACTGAATTGCGCCATAAAAGCAGCAGTAGTATACGGTTTTATAAATGATTTGTACAGTAAAATTAACAGCAGTAAACCATAAAATAAAGTTATCAATTTTTATGCAAAAGGGTTTTTCATCCTATCGTTGTCTCTTTTCATAGTCGAAATCACTGCTTTTATAGCTGAAGAACAATATAGAAAAGTAAAGCATTTGATTCTGTATGTACGTTGTAGAAATCAGCCTACATACGAAATCTGTTCCTTTTCTAAAGTTTTTCAACAACAAAAATAATGTTTTAGGCTATGAAAAGCGACAAATAAATATAAAACACTTTTACATAAAAATAGTTAACTGCTGCTAAATATATGTTTTATTGATATTAATTTCCTTGTACACAAAATAAATCAATGCCCCATCTCAATATTTTATAAACACCTGTTAAAGAAGAAAAAGTGGTGCATTTTCATTTCTACAAAAAGCTTTTAGCTCTATTGCAGACTTAAAAATTTACAAATAGAAGGAAATAGCAAAATATGGTCTGAAACTTTTATTTTAAGAACAGTTATAGCTTTTTCATAATACAAAACTTTTTGATCCATGAAGGTAGTAAAAATGAGAAAGTTTTTTATATATAACTGAAAATACTACATCGTATCTTCACTAAAAGTACTTTTTTCATTATTGTAATGCTAAAATGTGCATCATAACGTGGGAAATGTTTTGCAATATGCAATCCATTAAACCTTTAAGTTTATTTTAACTTGATGCATGCAATTATGTGCATTTATTTTTCTTTTATGGTAAAAAAGAATATTTTCATGGTTTTCTTCTTTTTTTAATGTTATAAGCTGCATTTGGATCTACTTTATTTGAGAAATATTAGTGACAAACTAATTTTATTTCACACCATATGTGCAGTATACAGCATTTAGACTGCACAGAATGGTTTTTATTCTAAATTGATTATTATAGATTAGATAATACTTTATCCTATTAACCTTTGAAAGTTTACATAGATGAAAACTATAAATATGTGACGGTTTAAAATTCCAGAGCTACTAAACAGAAACAATTTTTTACTCGGTATAATAAAATCTGCAGGTTTATGAGTGCTAGTATTAAAGTTAAAAATTGGTTTTACTACTCCAAAAATTATATAACTTTATATTATGTTGTACTGTTTTCATGAGAAAAAATGAAACATTCACAACATTAAAAATTGCCAAATTATTTTATTTCGTATACATCACCTATAAATATCGATTAGTAGTTTTTACAGTGAAATTGCAGAAATTCATTTAAAACCGAATGCTAATTTTTTCAAGGTCAACATTTTTATATTACAAACTTGATTCTTCTTTGTGACATCTTTGCCGACTTAGGTGCCATCATTAGACCTTATATCATGAAAGCATCTGTCAAAATAAAAATTGTTAGAATCTCATAAAACTTGTGGACGCCAAAAAACATTCATGAAAAAATCAAATTACGTGGGTATAAAAATACGCCCTAAAATGATTAAAATTATGAATCTGAATGATCTGAAATTAAGATTACCCTGGGAAGTTGCTTTTATTTTTAAACCGCTTAACATATACCTAAATTGTAATTGAATCGTTTATTTCAGGAACCAGTTAAGCGCTAAATATGTTGTTTTAAGGAGAAAAAAAAACTGCTGTGCAGCAATTTGGAAACTACGCAATTGAAACGGTGGTTTATTAGTGCCTAATTAAACTAGACCTAATCTGAATACGCCTAATCCCATAAGAACGCAAGAAAGAAAAAGAAAGAACATAATCTTACATTTTATCTTCCATGTCAAGAAATGCATTTATACTGGTTTCTGAAAAACAATTCAAAAAAAATCCTTCTAACTTTCGGTAGTTTTGAAGGATTTTGTAATACATAGGAGACCGTTGATTAAGAGTAATATTTATTTTTTTCGATCGAATAATTGAAATGATCGGTGATTGGGTGAATATATATCTTAAGGATAATAAAACTTGAAACTAGTTTCTTCTTATAATAGGCTACAGATTATTGGATTGTAATATGTTTACTTCAAAGCAATAATTAGGACGCGGTAGAGAATTATTTTTTTAGAAAATTGAGCAAGGTCGACGTTTAAGACAACCAATTAGGAAATATTGAGGTATTCATTTAAAACAATGAATACTGCATCTAGCCTCTTTTAGCCCCCCCCCCCCCTCCCCGAGTTGCTATAGTAGCACTGAAAACCGTAGATGTTTTTTCTTTCTTTTTCTTTTTTTTAAACTTATATTCCATTCCAACACTTGTTAACAGCTCGAGCTATGTTCAACTGATACCAGCTTCATATTCTTTTTCTTTGACAGCTGCCCATTATTAGAAATCTGAATATGAAACAATGTGTGATGTAAAATAAT
Source organism: Uloborus diversus (assembly GCF_026930045.1). Lineage (NCBI taxonomy): Eukaryota > Metazoa > Arthropoda > Arachnida > Araneae > Uloboridae > Uloborus > Uloborus diversus. Next base: position 34,153,643 of record NC_072736.1, read on the forward strand.
TATTTAGATTTCTGCACTTAATATGAAATATTTTACTTATAATTTTTTAAAATATTTTTTTAATATGTTTTATTCTACAATTGTGTTATTATATTGTTTAAATTTAATTTTTTGGAGCTTTTTTCTAAGTACTAAGGAATTGCATAAAAAAATCATTTGAGTTGAAATAAAATAATACCGTAAGAGCATTCTATCTTATATCTGTCTTAATATTAAGGCATAATTTAAGATGTTTCATTTATATTTTATGTCTTTCAAAATGTGGACGCCCCCCCCCCCCCCGTTTTGAACAGCTATCGATGTCCCCATTTAATCCACCAGCGACTTTTTTTTAAAGTGCTACTTCTTTTGATAGGATTTAGACAATTTATCTTTAAGTTTTTCAGAATTTACCTGAAACCCGGAAGAAACAATTCTATATTCCCAAAATCAAGATGGCTTAGTTAAAGTCAATTCAGTAAAAAGTGAAAATCGATCAGAAAAGTTGAAAGTTTTTAACAAAAGAATAAATCGACAGACATGTCAAGAAATAGATTAAATCTGATATTGGCAGTTCTAATCATTAAGAAATTGTAAGTCCACATTTGGCCCGCCGTCCTTGTTGTAAACAATGCTACCCTTCTTGGAAATGCTTGACAGAGGACCGCACCTCTTTTAACTGTAAATTTAAATATGCTCACATTTGCAAAATAACTGCTTTTTATTTGCATTATAATAAAAATAATCTATAATTTTGTTTAATAAGTGTCACAAGTCTGAATATACGAAGAAAGTTTCATACGCTGTAATACATCGTACTTTAAACTCTAATCTTTATTGTTGCTCTCATTGTGAAGTTGACTTTAAATTTTGTTCCTTTAAATTTTTGCAAACATCCGTACAATAAATAATAAAGTACTTAACATTCTGATTTGGTTCCTTTAATTTTAATAACATGTAAAAACAAAGAATTAGTGCTCTAAAATTTACTGGAAAATAAAAATAAAAAATAAATAAATAATGAAATAAATTACGTTTAATTTAGCACTAGTAGCAGAGATTTCTATAATCCGGTGATTCTTGAAATGATAATATTCAACTACCCATAAAAGCCAATATTGAATTAGAAGTTTAAAAAACCCAGACGTAAATGAATTGTATGATCCATCACATTTAAATGAAAAAAAAATTAGTTTATCTTGTTCCAATACATAGTTCTTGATTGTAACATAAAACCTGACAACGGGCACACAAAAATCAGCTTTAGGGGCCCAATATGGCATACAGACCGTAGGATAAGCTTTAGTGGCTAAGAACGCTCTAAAACTCAAAAGCATTTGCGATTACAAATTACATCCTAAAACATAAAAATATAAATGAAAAAGGTACTTATAAACTTCCAATACCGGCATTCATGTCACTAAGTGAATCATCGCAACATCGTTCAGACTAGAGGCTTCTTTGAAATTCCAAGCGGAACACAAACACGAACTGCCATCTTGATAAAATGAGACCACCATTCAATTCTGGTCACAAGTTTCGTAGTTCTTTACATTTGCATACCACTAAACTCATAGAAATAATATTGCATTAGTGAATAAATTTAGATGAAGGAAATTCAGGCGGCTAGAATGAAATACTTTAAGACATGAATAAAAAAAATAGAAATATATTACAGGGCATTCCGTTTGCATCCGCATCTTTTACATCCGCATATAGATACGCATTGCAAACATCTACATGGAAATGGACTCAATGTAGCTTATACACAAAAATTCAAAAGAAAGCTTCAATCAAAGGAAAGGAAATTACTAGAGAGAACACTTGCGAAAAGTACCCCCCCCCCCCCACCTGGTGGGTATTTAAAATTACCAGTCTGGTTTTGAAGCGCATTATTTCATTCTGCTCATTTGTTTTTAAATTAAAAAAAACCATCTGTACCCTTTTTTCTTTCTAAAACTTTCATTGCAGGGGTAACTCAATATCAAAAACCCTGAAAGTGAAAATGAAAAGCAACGAAACCCTGAGAGGTTACTAACACTATGTGTTTCATTTCCAGGGGTATCTTCAATGAGGGGAGGGGTCATATTAACACAGATTGAACCATAGAAATTTTTGAAGGAGTGCTTTATGGTATTTTTCTCCCTTTATTTTTTCTTTTTTGAGCAGCGCATCCCTGTCGTGCAAATATCACAGAAGTTGAACATAAAAACAGCAAATAGGAAACAAATATACACTCACCTAAGTAGTTTAAAGAAAAGCCAGAAGTTCGTTTCTTAACATGAAAGGAAACTAATATTGAAATTTTTGACAAATGAATTATTTTAGTCATATGAAGTTTTATTCTATGATGCAAAAATTAAAAATTCCTTGAAGGCCTCTTGTATACGTACAGAAAAAATCAATTAAAAATAACTTAAAATGAACAGTGAATATAGAAATGCTCAATTTCTTTGACAAAAGATCCACTTATTTAAAAAAACGTCCAATTTTTGTTTGTTTAGTTTCTGTTCTGTTGTCTTGTGACAAACTCCTTTTTTTCTGTCTTTGTTTTTCTTCACCAGAAGTAGTAGGTGATGCAGTTTCAAGAACATGATTACTACTTGTACTACTCGATGCTTCAGATGGATTTACAGAAGGATTTTTCACCTGTAGTGTTTGCTGATAAGCAGCCCAACTATGCAGTAAATTTCTTCCAAAATTTCCTTGTAGCGGTTCATGCACAGGATCATTACTGCCGAATATATCACAGGTGCTTGTGCCCATAGAATGCAAATAATACTTGACAGTTTGTATAGCATCTAAACTTTCCATATTTAATGAAGTTCTGCTATCAGTGACTATATCGTCCATCCAGTTGAATGCACTTTCAACTGATGGCCCGTGAAAACAAGACAATACAGCTTTGATCAGTTTTGAAAGTTTAACATATTTTAGGCTATCTCCATTCTGAACACTCATAACATGTGTCCAAAACGAAATCAAATTATTACTCTGCTGAGATAGAGAGCTATCTATTTGATACTCTCTTAGTTCTGCATCTAAGAGAGGTATTTCTTCTTCGGGAATTACAGTAGGCAATAATTTTGCCAAATTTATGATGGCAGCAAATGTTGTTGTTACCCCTCTTAGAGTAGGATTAAGGGCAGATAAATTTATTAGAAGTGAATTACTCAACGGCAATTTTTTTTTCATATATTGAGCACATTTAGTATAAGCAACTTTCAAAACCTCTTTTAATTCTTTAAAATCAAAACTAGGATCATTTCCTTGATTGGCATTCATCCCTGAGAAAATTAGTTTATCGGGAAGAGAGTTTGCTCTATCTGCGATATTAATCTTTAAAATGTCATTAAATGAATTAATATTTGTAACTAATTCATGCTTTAAGAAAAAGGCAAAAAATGTTTTTGTCAAGTTAACCATTTCCACATGCAGTTCATGTAAAAGGTATTCCTTGCTCTGGAATAATTTTACATACCTGTTAAAATGAGGTAGAACAGATTCATAGATTCCTATGAGAAACAGAGTCTTTTTTTGTTCTTCAAACAGTCTTTGAGTTATTCTGTTTTTTCTAATTCTACCTTCTGCAGTTAATCTTTTTTTTTCAACAGTTTTTGAACTTTTTTAATTGATTCTATTTCTTCTTTACGCAATTGCTTCTTTTCATAAATCTCTTCTAACTGTTCCTCATATAATGGTGTACTCCATGAGAAGTAAAAAATTAATAATGCATCCCATAAATGTTTTAGGCGCTCAATGACAAGAAGAACATAAAGCCACCGATGATCCGGGCGAGAAAGTGGCTTTAAGGGCTTAATTTTAATTAAAACACAAATTTCAAAAAACAGTTCCCTTTTATCAGTGCTCTTTAAGTCAAAATATATGTTGTCTACCAAGATTTCCAAATGCTTCAGAAAAGGTTCTGTGAATTTTTTGGCGCAATTGTTTGCAGTGTGGCAAGTTTCCCCACTTATATCTAACAAATGAGGAGCTTTTTTTGTTCTAAGTTTCGTTTCAGCTCCGTTTTTTTTTGCCTCCCATAGTATTACACGAATCCAAACAAACACTTATTAAATTACTCCATGGTATGTCATTTGATTCCATAAGGGATACGACCGCATTATACACAGCTTCTGCGCTGCAAGCCGATAACTTCAGAGAGGCCAAATGACGCAGCACCACTTTACTCTGAACTTCAGAAAAATATCGTACCAGTACTGCCAATACGCTATCAGAGGACCTGCTGGTGCTTTCATCTATGTTTAGAGAAAAGAATGAAGTCTTTAATTCTCCGATTTGTTCATCTTTGATCGTTTTGGAAAGTCCATATTTCATTTTGTAAGCTGCTGCCGATCTTGATAATTGTAAAGCTTTTAAAGCGGAAATATCAAGCGCTAAGGTTTTCGATAATTCTATTAATTTCGGCGCTAAAGAAAATGCAAGCGAGTTCTCCGGTATAAAAATCAGTATTAACGCTTCGCCTCTTGTTTTTCTTGATGCTGTGTCGAGAGTACGTTTATCCTCTTCATTTTCGAAGATACTCCCGCCAACAGGACAAAGTGCATTTATAACCTGAGAATGGAGAACTGATTCACGGGCTTGTTTGTGGGTGCTTGTACCCGAATGGTTTTTTAAGGATTTTAACCCTTCATTACTGTATTTAATCGAAGTGTTGCAGCAAATGCAAAAACATTTGCCAGCTTCATTAATTTTTTTGCACCAAACACTTATTTTCTCATTGCATTGATCCAGCTTCGACAGCCATTCCCATCGGAATTTATTTTTAAGTCCTTTTTCAATTTCTGCAATATCGTCCGCTTCGGAAAGAATTTTCATTTTCTTAATAGAAGACGCAAGCTTAACACAAAAGCGAACTCATAGTCGTAGAAGCGAGAACACAAGAGACAAAATGGCTATTATCAAACTACGACGAACAACACAACCCTCATCAGTGGAGTGATTCCGAAATTCCGTTCTGCTGTCTACGTATGTTTACCCTCCCTCTCCCCTACCATCAAGACATATGAATGCAGGAGGATGCAAAGCTGCGCCAACGATAATGCGCTTGCGGGGAAAGAAAAAGGGAGGGGCTTTAAAGCTCTTCTCGTTGAACTGCCGACTACAGAAACCGGGCTAGACATCATGGTCTCGTCTCCCCTTCGCCTCTTGTTTGGCGCTCGCAAGGCAGGGAAGGAGGAGAAAATGCGCAAAAAATAAAATTACGGAACAGCATTTTGGGAAACCCGGAATGCTTTTTCGGAAAACCCGGAAATCCGTGGTAGCCCCGGAAAACTAACACCCCTGTTTCATTCAGTGGAACCAATACGTAAACGTTTTTTTTCTCATATCACCTGAATTTCTTGAGCCATTCCGTTTTGCCAATTTTAAATCTCGGAAATGTTAGCTTCTAGCATACTTGAATTATCCCCCCTATCTTCATAAAAATCCTATACTTTTCTTGAATTATCATCACAAGTGAAATTAAAATATTTTTTGTCATATTCAATGTTATTTTCAGAACAATAAACCTCGGCTTCACGATTCGGACTTTAGACCCGTCGTGTTAATAGAATAATACTTATCCCTGCATTCTTTATTTTGCCTTGGTCTTTCTTTAACCCATTAAATTCTCAACATGCTATTTTATGATTTTCAGGATATTCTTCTTCTACTTCAGATTTACTCAGTAGTGAAATAAAACTGTGTCCCTCTGTTTTTCGTTCCTGGGGGGGGGGGGGGGGGGGGGGTTCGCGCAGAATTTTTTTTTCATCGAATTTAACATTCAGCGTTTCTGTCACTTCGCGATTTTTGAGATCCCAAATTCTGTAACCTTTCGTATGAAACGCATCGCATATCCTACCATGACTCCTTGTTGAGTTCTCATATCCAATTTGTTTATTTTCTGTTTTGAAAGTCCAATATACAAAATGCAGCCAAAAAAAAACCCCGGGAGTGTTTAATAGATGGCTTTCTTTCCCCCAAATAGCTCAAAATAGGTTTTGTTTAATAGATGGCTTTCTTCCCCCGAAAAGCTCAAAAAAGGGTTTGGTTTTTCCTTTTAAAAGCGCTCTAGTCCGTAAGCAGTGGAAGTACATAGCTGCTTCGGCTCAAAACTGCTGAGGCACATTCGATTCATTTAAAAGTTTCCATTCATTAATGTTAACTTATAGTGTTCTATGACGCTACTTTGTTAACTAGAGGATTTGTTGGTTTTTTCGATTCTTATGCTTTGGTCGCTAAGGTAAATTTCAAACCGGGAGTTCAGAAATTCCTTTCCGTTATCGGAGCTTTGCCACAAATCTCTCTTATCTTTTGGAACCTGACAAAGTGTTCTTAAACCTCACTTTTCTTCTTAAAGAAATAAACTGGAGAGTTTCTTGAAAAATCGTCTATTATTGTGAAAATAATTCCCCCCCCCCCTTTAAAGAACTCAACTGCTAAGGAATCCATCGTATTCAAATGCAAAAGATCTTACCGGGCGTTGGCTTGAATCTCCGTTACAGGTTTAAACGAAATTCTCCGATTTTTTCATTTTACACGGATAACAATCTGACATATTTTTACTTTTGATAAGCAGTGAAAGACAGTGAAGTACAGAATCACACTTTTCATTATTTATAATATACTTTTTGTCTTCATCCTGAAAATGTTGATGCCAAAATTTAAGACTCAAAGTATTCTAAAAGTTAAAATGTAAGGAAACTGATGAGTTTCAAGGTTATAAGAGTTTCAAATTCTACTGTAGTTCTCGAGCATCTACTTTTCTAAATGAGCATGTCCTTCAAAGCGAATAAAATATGACAAACAATGCATAATAATGTAAATATTCTACTTTAAATTTAAAAGCTGTAATTTTGACGAGAACGAAACACTGCCAGATCAGAAATGAAAAGCCGAAAATTTTAAAATATAGCCAGGCATGGCCTGAACTTAAATATGTTGGGAAGACGTATAATCTCAATTTGCCAAATGGAACTTAAATATTTGCCGATTAATAAAATACTGGTGAATGCACACATTAAGTACGCACAATTAAGTACAATATCTAATGAAATTTGGTCATTCGAAAATTTAAAAATTGCAACATTACAATTATGTCCCCAAATTTGCCGAATAGCCAGACAAAATTTTCCCAATATGGAATTTTTGGGGAGGTCATAGAGACTTCCCGTGACCTCCAATCGAGTGCCTTTAAATATAGTTTCTAAAATTATTTTTACGTTCACAAGTTTCAATGGTACTAGTGCAATTTTCCTGAAGTAAAACTTTAATTTCCTGCTGACGCAAATATAAAACTTTTAAAACACAAGAGTTTCGTGTTTGTATTTTAAGATGCTTATTTTTTAAGTTTTTTATTTATTTATTTATTTATTTTTTTGAGTTCTTTATTGGTGATTTTTTTAATTAATATTATTTTACTTTCGACCGATAAGTATTAAAGCTAGCTCCAGATTTCAGAGAATTTTGAGTCGTTCAGACATCAGAGTGTTGTATTTCCACAGTGTCAAATTCTTCAGCAAAAAATATCAGTAAATTGTATACTGTTTGCATGTCTCTCTGTCACGTTGTTATTTTATTTATTTTTTATTTTATTCATCGAATTATGTACAGAATATAAAAGCTACTGACGCTATGACGTAAAGTTTTTCAATAAAATGGTTAAATGCAAAATGTTAAAGAATCTAAAACTAAAGAAAGAAAAAAAAAACAGAAGAAAGAAGTCAATCGCGATATGCTAAAAATTCACTAGAGAACATAAAAATTTAAAGTACGGACATAGTATATAACACAAAATGTAATCGCACACAAAGTTTAATGTTCTAATAACTTTAAATACGATCAAGAAAGGAATTGATTTATTTTTAAATAAAATTTGAGTTTCAGAAAATGTTTAAAAACTATCACACGTGCAGTAAAATATTCAGAATCACAACTACTCAGTTACAACTACTCAGATTTTTGCTAGAAAGCAATCGCTGCAACTTAGCAACTATAAGAAATTGCAAAGTCAGCATCAACGAGTATTGGGATACGAATTGCGATTTCAAAATAAACTGTTATTTTACATACATTCTCGATGATAAAGAAAACTATATTTTGAGAAAAAGGGAATGAATAATATAATCAGCACTTACCTTTAACTTGGATTACAGTTGAGCAGTCCTACCTCAGCACACCCGAATCATCAAAAAACATGGCTGCCAATATCTTGAATTCATTAGTTTCTGTTTCCGTATGAAAGAAACACCTTTTGCGCATCGTTTTGCGCAATCTAAAATATTTTTACAGTTTTTCTCTGTTATTTGGCAGAGCAGTATTAAACTGTAGGAAAAAGCAGTATATTACTATAAAAACAACAATTATTTTTTGCAGTGTACCAAACAATAATTACTAATTGGAATTTGACTTCTTAGTGCTCTTCAATTGGTGTACGGAATTCAAAAACACTACTAATTCAAGTAACAAAAGCAGTCCTTCCTAGTAATAATTTTCTATTTTTAGAATAATAAAGTCAATCCCCCGGGATCCCGCGGGACTGGCTCTTTACAATCCCGAAATCCCGCGGGACTGAAATCGATGCAGGATTGGAAACAATAGAAGCAATGTTCTCTCGTCTTTACAACATGCTAAAAGGGAAATAGTTTGTCCTTTTGCTCCAGATATCATTGATGCAACATTTTTAAATTCTTTAATGACCACTACTTCGCCGGACTTTTTATTCAACTGTAAAACAGTTTCATCCATATTAAAGATACAAAGGGGCTTTTCGAAAAGATGATATTCTTTAAGTAGACCTTCGAGCACCCATAATCTTTTCTTCAACGACTTTAACAGTATTTTTTTTTTTCAAATTAACTAGTCCATTCCCCGCGTGTTTAAGAATCTTTTCTAATACAGGTAGTTAGCATATTCTAAAAACAGAAAAATACTATCCTCTAGAATTTGAAATTCAGTTCTTTGACAGTCAATATTTCAAAAAATTCCAGGTTGTATAGGATCCATCTCTCTTGCAAAGACATAGTCCATCTCTCCCGTTTAGACGTGGTCCATCTCTCCAAACTGTGGGGGTGAAAAGTACATTCCCCCTAACCTTTCACTGTGGTATTCATGTCGCATTAGGAAGCCGACATGTACCCAGACATCACAGCATCAAAAACAGTTAGTTTACACTTCATACAATATCTTAGATTGTATAACTATAGCTATGTAAAAAATTATTCGATTTACCGAAATCTTCGATTTATCTAAAACATTATTTTGTTTTTTGAGAAGCAAACAGAAGCATGTCATACAAAATGTCTTTCCGTACCTGACTGAGATAGTTGTTTCATCAATTGAGAGGCGTATTCACGAAATTTCTGACTGATTCATCTCAAACGGTGGTCCATCTCTCCCGGAATTGCCCTGTGTGTTATTTTATATAGATATTTTTTTTCATTTTATAACATTTAGGATTTGAAATAAAAAGTTGGCGGTTGTTTCTATAAAAAAGACTAGCTCCTAAGGAAACTTGCACGAAAGAAAAAATTATAGTGAAGTACTAAAATAAATGGGGCGATTCAACAAGTTTCAGATAATAAGTTAAGTTTTAATTCCTGAACGGCATTGAAGTTCATCCTAAGACTCTGATCAGCTTGAGGTTTGAAAACTAATTTAGGGTTAAGTCTGGGTAGTTCTTACCATATAAAAAGGGTGATCGTACCCATTTATACGGCAGTGAAAAACAGCGTCGCAGGGTACTGAGAGGCAAAAAAGAGCTTGACCAACAAGTTACCATTCAGGCATGATTTAGTTTTTATAAAGGGAATCTCTATGAACCCTTTTTTCATAAACAATAGCTATTTTCTGTTTGTAGAAGTTATTAATAGACTTTGCCAACGTCGCGTCTTCGCGTTTCTATCTAAGCTGTTTGAACTATTTCTTCATGTGTCACACAATTTAAACTTATCCAAAGCAAAGCATGTTGTTGTTTAAAATATACTTTGGTAAAAAAACAGTCAACAGAAAAAAAAAGAAAAACAACAAGAAAAAAAGAAAAATAAATGGAAAAAATCGAAGTCAGTATCAATAAAATGCAGTTCATTTACCCCCCCCCCCCCTTTTTTTTTAATTGCATGAATCTAAGAATTTTTTTTATTATTTTCAGGTTAAAGGACTACAGCCTGGAAGAATGTATAAATTCAGAGTGAGGGCTGCAAATAGACAAGGCGAGTCTGAGCCTTTGGAAGCAGACAAAACCATTGTTGCCAGAAATCCATTCGGTAATTTTCAATTCATTTTATCCAACCAATAATTATGGTACCTAAAATAAATGTGATTTTCTAAAATGTGAATGGAGGACCATATAAAAAGTTAGATTTCGTATTTTTTCACTAAATTCTTTTTCCGCTTTAATCTTTTAATATCTGCATTTCATTTTAAACATTTTTCAAATTTGAAGTATGCATCTAGACTTAACGGTTGTGAAAAACAGGTCTTGCGGGTTAAACTGGAACACGCTGTATATCAGTAACATTTCTAGAAGTTAAAAGAGTATTTTCATTTTAAAAAATGATAGTAAATGACAAAAGGCAACTGCAGAAGCCCTAAACTCTGATCAGAGTGAAAATAGAGGCCATACGGATTATAACTGGAATTTGCAGTTCTTGAGAAAAAGCCACGCATAAGAATAGAAAAATCTATTTCAGAAGGTGATGAAGACAATGGGGATCTTTTGTACATTACTAACATTTGTAGAAGTTGAAAGGATATTTTCATTTTTAAAAATGATAGTAAATGACGAAAGGCAACTGCAGAAGCTTTAAAAATATATTATAATGTATTGCTGCTGATCATTGTCTGCATAAATAATTGCTTTAATACGTATCGCTTTAATAATAAACCCAAAAGTAGAGAGGGGTTTTTTTTCCCCCAGAAAAGAGAACTTTTTTCTACGTAAGTTTAAGAAAAATAACTGTCGTGTAGACCACCAAAAGGTGGTAGGCTAATTAAAGGATCGGGCAACCGTATCGTATAGAGGGTACCAAGCACCCAAGCCGGAGTCTCGCAACAATGACAATTGCAAGATCTCCTATTTACCGATTCAAAAAAAAAAAAAAAAAAACTCTAGGTGTTAAATTCAGGCGACTGGGAAATTTAGACTTACATAACAGCATCTCACAGGAAAAAAAAGACATGGCGCCACCTACGTCACAACTGTCTCATCTTACGTCATCACTCAGACCGAGACGGAGGTAATAAATCGCTCCGAAGGGAAAACGAAACAAAATCTCCTGCGCGAATTCAAAACGAATGAAAATAAGGGATACAAATGTGGATTACACCACAATAATTAATGCATATTTTTAAATTTTAGTGTATATTCGCTAGAATATTGTAATGATTTTAGTGCATAATATGCAAGCTCTTGTTATAATATATTTTCGATAAATTGCTTTTAAATTATTCGTGCCCAAATTTTTTAACACTCTTTTTTTATTATCAATTCCTTTCCGTTATGTGTTTTTCAGATGCTCCAGGAAAACCAGGCACTCCAGAAATTGAGGATTACGATCGAGATTTTGTGCAGTTGAAGTGGAAAGCGCCAGAAAAGGATGGCGGTTCACCAATCACAGGATACGTCATTGAAAAGAAAGACAAGCTTAGGTATTCATTAACGAGTGATTGAAAAAACTCATCATTTATTAACTGGTAACAAAAGTTAATGCTCGTAAGTTAAATAAAAAACGAAGTGGATTTTTTGAAGAAAGGAAATAAGTAAATTATTAGGGTAATTTTGTAAAAGATACATCTTTTTGTTATGAAATTTCTGTACTTCATGGCAGAAAATTTCACGTTAAAAAACAGTTTTTTAATTAAATATTTTAATTTTTAGCTATTATCTAACTAATTATTTACCTTACCCAATTGTTTAAAAACCATTAATATTCGAAATTTGTTTAAGAAAAGGCTAAAAATTTTTATAATCAACTCTACTGCAGTTAATTTAGGATAAAGTACCATATTTGTAATAGTAAACCTTAAGTAATAATGTTGAACGACGAATATCAACGTGTGAGAGAAAGGAGTTTGTTAACCCTCAAAATTCTCAACGTTCCTCTAAATTCCAGGTTTGTTAGAATTGCTAAAATTCTGTTCAGTTTTGACACCTGCAACTAGCATTCCGTTCTACGGTAGAATCCTAAAACAGCACAAATCGTGAATCAATTGATTTGTTTGGATATTCAAACTTGTCATAGTGAAGACCGGTTTGATCCGACCGCTGTCAAGTCTCTTGGAGCACAGGAGATATGAGATTTCCTACCTGGGTTATACTTCACTCACGGAGATGTTTGAAAATAATTTATTTCTAAAACTATCAATACATTTCATTAGCATATTTACCACGAAGAATTCTATTATTTCACATATTCTACTTTTTTAGTTGCTACAGGTTACAACACCATACATTTAGTACACTTCAAGCAAGTTAGTACAGGAAGTTGTTTTTAAGCAGGAATCACAATGGGGTCGTTTCCAAAATTTTAAAAGTATTTTTTTCAGAAAGAGCATGCTTAAAAACATAGAATATGACCATTTTTTAAATAATTTCTGTAAGTTTAATATTAAGGAAAAAATTGCTTAAATCGGTGCTCTTTCATCGTTTAACGCTTCTGCCGATGACATCACAAATGATGAAATGCCCTTCAGTGTTGCCATTCACGGTCCAAAATATTTAATTCGCATCTTTACTCACGTGCATTGGCAACGATATGGTTGGTAGCAAGCGTAGAGCGCAATTTTAATTCGCTGCTTGATTATCATAACGTGGAAACGTGGTAGAAAGATGCGGCAAAGTGCATCATTTGTGACGTCATAAAGACCACGCCTTGTTTGCAAAATCGGACATTTAAAAAAATTAAATTTAAAAAAACTGTTGGAAAATGAAAGTATTTTCTGGGTCCATGTTATTATTTTTTTCTCATTCTATCCGTTTCAATGACTAAATTTAGTACTTTTGACTGAAGAAAACCACCCTATTGCAACCGCAGAAGATGAAAATAAAATTGCAAAGTCATAAACCAAATGTACAGTGCATGATTTTGTGATAAGCAGTTGAGAAAAAAAGACATTAAAAATTTGCAAGAATGAGAGTAGTATATATTTTGATTTTTTTTTTCCTTCCAAAGACAAATTTTCAACCGAATATATTTAAAAAATGTATTTACTTCATGGTCATAATTTAGTTTCTCCGCAAAAGTGTACTGTTAAGATCATGCAATTTTTTTCCTACTGATTTTAAGAGTTCAAAGCTAAATATTTAATCTGGGGAAACTTTCCTTCTAGCGGTGACTGGATGACTGTACAAGATGTTCCTGGGGATCAAACTACAGCTAAAGTTCCTGATCTAATTGAAGGTGGCGTGTACGAATTCAGAATACGTGCAGTCAACAAAGGTGGACCCGGAGAGCCTAGTGATTCTACTGGTCAACATGTTGCTAAGCCAAAGAACTGTGAGTTCAAGATTATTTACTTCTTTTCCGGAGATATGAGGGGAAAATTTAAAAAGCTTTTCTGAGTATTCACCATTCAATGTCTGTTTAACGTATTTAATGTATGACTTATCTACTACAGATGTAGTTAATTAATTCACTTACAATCACTTGCAAATGAGCGTTTCGTTGCAAAAACATGTCCTATTCTTCTTTGTAAAAAACACGAAACAAAAATTGCTAGAAAAGCTGAGTTTTCGAATATAAGCACTTTTTGACCACGAACTACCTATGTAGTTTCTGCTTCAAAAAATGTGCCTATATTGAAATGAAGTAGTTTTAATCCTGATGATTTTTACGGTTTTTTCGTTTGCTTGTGTGTGTGATATTATAGACTCTACTTTCTTTTAAACTGTTTAAAGGATGTACATGTAGTTGGTTGATATATTATACTGCTTATTTATGTACTTGTGTTTACTATTAATAAAGCTCAAAGTCTCCCTGTCTGGAGGATGTCTGTAGGATATCTGGATCTCTGTGACGCGCATAGCTCCTAGACCGTTCGGCCGATTTTCATGAAATTTGGCACAAAGTTAGTTTGTAGCATGGAAGTGTGCACCTCGAAGCGATTTTTCGAAAATTCGAGTTTTTTCTTTTTCTATTTCAATTTTAAGAACATTTTCCGGAGAAAAATTATCATAAGATCGACGAGTAAATTACGAAATTATCATGATGTGGAATGGGAGAGCGAATAAACATAGCTATTTGGCGAAAAATTCGTAAATCCATTATTTGTAAATATACAGGCGAACCGAATGACCTTTTACTTTTCAACTACGGGAAAAGCCGTGCGGGTACCACCAGTTTTAAATATAACAGCACACACTACCGTAGGCAGGTAAACGGCAGTATCTACACATAAGAATTTTCGAGATATTCGAGGAAAAGCGTTTTGAATTCAATACTACCAAAAGAGAAATGTTGGAATCAGAACTTCTTTTCGCTTTTTTTTCAGCAGAAATCAAATAAACAATCGTGTACAATAAAGTTAACGTACAATAGATGAGGAAGATGCAAAGAAATGAGAAATGAAAAATTTACAGTTACTGCCCTTTACCTGCCCACGGCAGCATACATCTTACTATATTCGTAAAACTAGTGATACCCGCACGGCTTTGCCCGTAGTTGAAAATTAAAAGGTCATTCGGTTCGCCTGTATATTTACAAATAATGGATGACGAACATCTCGCCAATTGACTATGTTCATCCGCTCTCCCATTCCACGTCATGATAATTTCGTGATTTACTCGTCCATTTTAAGATAATTTTGCTCCGGAAAATGCTCTTAAAATTGAAATAAAAGAGGAACAAAATCAAATTTTCGAAAAATCGATTCGAGGTGCACACCCCCATGCTACAAACTAACTTTGTACCAAATTTCATGAAAATTGGCCGAACGGTCTAGGCGCTATGCGCGTCACAGAGATCCAGAGATCGTGCAGACATCCAGACAGAGAGACTTTGAGCTTTATTATTAGTAAAGAAGATAAATGGCTCACTGCAACAATATTTTAAAGTTTTAAGGGTTCAAACTTCTGTACAAAGGTTTCTTTAAAAATAATTGCACTATATAAGTCAAAAATATCAAAGATTTAACAGTAGTTAGATGAAAAACTAAATATTTCCAACAAAACATATCAATACTTATTAGGGTATCTTTTTACAATGTAAAAAAAAAAAAAATACACTGATATAAATAAAAGCTTATAGGCACTTGGTACTTCGATTACTTTATTTTGAAATTTCACATTATCTGCTTGACAATGATGCAAATTACTTTTTTCCAGTGGCACCACATATTGATCGAAATGCAATGATCAACATCAGATTGAAAGCTGGCAAGAGTTTTGAACTTAACGTACCTGTTTCTGGAGAGCCTCCGCCAAAGAAGACCTGGACTTTGAACGGCAAAATGGTCATGGATGATCTTCGTTGGTACTTTACGTACGAGGATTACAGGACAATTGTTAAAGTAAAGAAGGCCCTGAGAGAAGATTCTGGAAGTCTCATGCTAACAGCAACCAACTCGAACGGAACAGATAGTGCAAAGATAACAGTTGTCATTTTAGGTAATTATGCTTTTATCTAGGTAGTAAGTGTTTCTTTTATCGAAAATGTAGTTGCTTTAAGCAAATGTAAAACAACTTCAGTAATTTCAAAATAAATTAATTAGGCAGATAAATGTCAAAACTTTCCTTATTCAAATCTGTTGCTCCAAATTTTTGAAAATTAGGCACGAAGTGTAAGCAGTTAATGCCTAAAATAATTTAAATATAGGAAAATATTAGTTTTAAAATCTGAGATTTACTATCATAGATAGAATAAAACGCGGATGGTAATTCAATTAAATTTAAATCATTATCATTAAAATATTTTTGGGCAACATACTTAGATGTTATTTTTTTTTTACTATTTTATTTATATATATATATATATATATATATATATATATATATATATATATATATATATATATATATATATATATATATATTTTTTTTTTTTTTTTTTTTTCACATTTGCACTTTTTAAATCCCACATTTGAGTTTTAGTTATAATGAGATAACGGATAATTTGAAAGTCAGACACATAAATTATTATTATTTTTAAATTATATTAAGAGGATCCGAAAATTATACATTCAAAGCCATTAATTACATTAAAGCCATTAAGTAATAATTCATTAAATATTCAACAATATGCGACTGTAATTCATTTCCTACTCACAAAATAATCTTTACAAGTGTATTAAAATCCTAAGTCTGAGCATTTTATTAAAAAAATAGTCCCTTAATCATTTTCTGAATTTTAATCAGAAGATATACAAATTAGCCCTAACTGAACGCCATACAAAAAGCACATATTACAATTTATAGAAATTTTACTGTTATAGATAATACTCATAAAAGAAGTACATTTATTTATTTCGCTTTTTAACCTGTTTTAGCGCTAGAACGTTTTTTGTTAAGGATAATATATGGTGGAAAATATTTCTTTGTGCATTGTCTACATAAACTCATCTAAAAATGTCCTATGTTTGTATAATTAAAAAGCAAAACTTAAAAAAAAACTTTCTACTGATTTCATTTAGTGCATTGTACGTACAAAACGGATGGCCTCAAAGCTATTCATTTATGGAGATTCGAATTTGGATTAACGTGAAGTTGTCTTGTGAAATTTTGCACATCTCATACTTGCATGTCTGATTTCTAGCAAATCTTCTAGGAAGGAAGGGGGTTGATAATTGCACTTCTTAACAACACATCAAAAAATCTACGGAATATCAGAACATCCGCCTTAATAGATTAGAAACTCTAATGAATGATGGTCGATAGAATTACGAACTTCCAACGGAAGAGAAGTTACAGTTTTTATTTTGGTGGTGTTTACCGGAAGTTCCTCGTTTTTATTTTGATGTTTCACTAAAAGTACTCTACGTGCAATAACTAATTAAACTTTAACCTGAACACGTATTTTTGTCCTACAGATGTACCACTTGCACCAAAGAACTTGCAAATCACTGATATCACGAAGGAAGGTTGTATGGTAAACTGGAGTCCTCCTGATGATGACGGCGGAAATGACATCCAGCACTACACTGTTGAGAAGAAGGATATGGAGACTGGTCGGTGGGTGCCTGTAGATGAGACCATCAACACGTACCTGTATGCCGATAAGCTGATAGAGATGCACGAATACCAGTTCCGTGTGAAGGCTGTGAATAGAGAAGGCAGTTCTCAGTGGGTAATGACGAAGCAAGCAATTGTGGCCAAGAATCCTTTTGGTGAGTTTTTAATGTTGTTGAGACCAGTTAACTACCATATGTAAGTGGTTATTAAGTTTTAAAAAATATTTAATTCCTTTTGAGGTGACAAGAGAAAACATGATAATAGACAAAAATGTATATTTCGGACGAAATAATTAAAAGAAAATTCTAGGCAAAGTTTTGAATCAGCATACTTTAAAAGCTTAATGCGATATTTAGGCTCAATCACAAAAAAATCCTGAAAATGAACAAAGAATTGAATAATTATTTCTCTAGCAGAACGAGAACCTTCAAAACGCGTTACATACGCGTTTGTCGAACACGTGTTACATACGCTTTGACTAAACCTTTGTATTGCTCCTCAAAAGGCACTCAATATACAACGATTACTAAAGCTGCAGCCCTTCCATCACTGATATAAAATGCAGAAAAATCAAGTGGAAATTTTTAGTTTTCAACCCTTACTGTATTTTTATATTAAATTAGATAATAATTGAAGGATTAAGCAAGAAAAAAAGTATATTTTTTTTGGTGTGAGAGCGGCTACAAAATGTAATTATTTTTATCGCTCAATATTTTGGCGTATTATTAAGAGGGCAGAAATGTATTATCTTTATTTCTTACATCGTGGATTTAAAATAAAATAAGAAAATGCAAGTCGAATATTTTTATTGCACGCTAGAAAAAGAAAGTTTCATGATAACCACTACTATTATATTATAATCCATTAACCGAAAACGATGTCGAATAATTTATAAGCTGAACAGTCATATTACGTTCTACATATGTTTTGTATTTTTTATAGATCCTCCAGAAAAACCAAGCACACCTACTGCAAGTGACTGGGATTCGCATTTCATTGAACTAGAATGGCGACCGCCGAGAAAAGATGGCGGTGCCCCTGTCAGCAGTTACGTCATTGAAAAACGTTTGAAAGGAAGTCCTCTATGGGAAGAAGCCGCAAGAGTGGCTGGTGAAGTCACCAAAACTAAGATATCCGATTTGGTTGAAGGAGAAGAATACGAATTCCGCCTTATCGCTATCAACAAGGCCGGTCCTAGTGAGCCCAGTGATCCAACACAGCCTATTACAGCTAAACCTCGCCATTGTAAGTAGAAAATTCGGTTCAATAAAATGAAATTAATATTTTTCAATAAAACTAGATGATAGTGATTAGTTAATTAAAGTTTGTTTTTTTATGATTGTCTTATACTATTCTTGAAAATTGTTACCAATAATATTAATTGTTACCTCAGATTGTGTTGTAATTTTATCAAATTTCACAGAAGTGAATAGAAACAGCCGCTGTATTAGAATTTCATAATGCTAATTGTAAAACGTTCTTTCTTTTTGTGCTCAAAAAGCAGGTGAGCTCATCCCCAAATGGAGATGGAGTACCACCTCCCCCCCCCCCCATCTAAAAAAGGATCAAATTTAAAGTGAGTAATCTAAAAGCAGTTGTGGGTAGGTACTGGGCAATAACTTCAAATTTTTCTTTTTTCTTTTTTGCTATTTATTCTACGTTATCTTTATTGCTCAAGTTTGCTTATTTGGTTTCCATTGGGGGGGGGGGGGGGACGTCTAATTCTAACATTTCCCTATTATTAGTTTCCAATCCAAAACATGTTTCTTCAAAATTTCGCAAAATCATTTCTGCAGATACTGCCGTTTACGTGATCACGGTAGGAAGTAATGTGTGCATATGCATCTTCTCTTCATCGATAAATGAAGAATTTTTAAAACGTAAAATACTACTGAGGCATAGTTTTTACAAATAGACCATTGAATGTAAAAGAAGCAGAAGTCAATCATACCATTAACTAAATTCCGCGTGAGCAACATTGAGAAAATAAATATTTTTATAAGCATTTTTTTTTTCTCTTTTCTTCTTGATTTCTAGTGGCACCGATTGTGGATCGTCTCACTTTGCTCGACCAAAGAGTTCGTGCTGGCCGCCCCATCACATATCAGGTGGCAATTAAAGGAGAACCAGCACCAATTGCATCATGGTCCATCAACGATAAACCTGTCATCGGTAATCCTAGGGTAGACGTTCAAACGAGTCCAACAACCTGTTTCTTCGAAATCTTAATCTCCGTTCGATCCGACACTGGAAAGTACACACTGAATTTGGAAAACAACTCTGGAAGATTATCGACATCGGCCACAGTTACTGTTTTGGGTAAGTCTGTCTAAGCATTCAAAATATAAATGGTTTTCTGTAGTGATGAAACTAGTGATTTGTGAACCACTTGACATAAAATGATGTCTTAGAAACGGACAAAGAGTCTGTAAAACTTAACGATTTCTTAAATGTACCTTTAAGTTAAGCATTTAAGTTTAAATTATTTTTTGAATTTTTTTTTTCTTTTGTAACATTTAAAGATTAGCAAACACTCACACATGCACGCTTATTTCTCCTTCAATATCTAAGTCCCTGTTTTATTTTTTTCTCTTTTTTTTACAATTACTTAAGTTTTCCCAATATCATTCACTTTGATTCCACTCACCAATAACCTGACACATTTCAGATCGCCCGTCACCACCGGAAGGACCGCTAGATGTTAGTGACGTCACCAAAGAATCCGCAGTTCTAACTTGGAAAGCTCCAAAGGATGATGGCGGCTGTCCCATCAAGTACTACCTTATTGAAAAAATGGACTCTTCACGTGCCACTTGGATGGAGGCTGGACAGTCGACGTCACTAAGCTTCAAAGTTACGAGATTGGTTCATCACAAAACATATCAGTTTAGAGTCATTGCAGTGAATGAAATTGGTAATTCAGATCCCTTGGAAAAAGAGCAAGGTGTAACAGCCAAAGATCCATTTGGTAAGTTTGAAATTTCAAAAGTGCTCGTAGCAGTTTTCATAAATATAAATGAATTTCCTTAGTTATTACCATATGTTTTTGTCCTTTAACTAAAATTATAAGAATTATCTACTTTACGTTATAACTTGCATAAGATATTAGTTTTGTGCTTATGAATATCACTATGTATGTACGGTTGCTGGATTTGTGGTTTTAGCTAAATGACAAGTTTTAGGGAAAACTTTGAGGTGCTTCCATGCAAAAGGTAATTGATATATTAAGAAAAAAAATCCATTTATTCTTATATCTACACATAGAACAACCTCCCAAAGTTTAATCTAGATCTGAGAACTTCGGGTGTCAAATCATGCTTTCGCTGAATAATTTGACTTGGAATGACCCAGTAGCGTAAAGTTTACATTTAAACATACTTAGATGTATGCAGATACAGCAGGCTAAAATTCTGCAAAACTGTTGTCAAAGATTTTTGAAAGTTTACAACTTATAACTGAAATTTTGAAATTACTTTGAAATACCAGTGGACTTTGGGTACAACCATGCTTACCACCTGCATGGTGACTTTAATTAGAAAAAGTATTTTTCCAGTAATTATTAGTTTGAGAAGTAAATGAAAAAATTAGGTTATAATTTTCAGCTCTAAAGCTCTACAATATTGACAAAACCAGTTATATTGAAAACAAGTTTCCACAAGATATATAATCTTCCAATGTTTGGTCACAAAATAACCCTTAAAACTGCAAAATACCCTTCAGTTCCTATCCATCCGTCTTATTTTTGAAATCATGTTTTAAAGCAGCTCATTTCCTTCACAACGTATGGATAAACGGCCAAGTTTTACTGATATCATTTTTCCAGACTTATAAGCTATTTATTTGGATTTTGTAAATTTTATTGATCCTAAGTTTTTCTTCCAGAACCACCAAGCACTCCAGGAAAACCAGAAGCTACTGATTGGGGCAGTGATTTTGTGGAGCTGACATGGCCAGCACCCAAAGATGATGGAGGTTCTCCAGTTTCCGGTTACATTATACAGAAAAAACTCAAAGGTTCTAATTTGTGGGAGAAAGGTGTTGAAGTTGTCGGCGCGGAAACTAAAGGAAAAGTTCCTTATTTGATAGAAGGGCAGGATTACGAATTTAGAGTGATTGCTCTCAACAAAGGAGGACAGAGTGATCCCAGCGAGCCTTCAGAATTGATCACAGCTAAACCAAGATTCTGTAAGTAAAACATTTGTGTTACCAAATACTCAGTCTACATAATCAAGGCCTGTGCTAGGGATTTTAAACTGTATCCAACAAATTAGTCAAATTTTAAAAGTCTTCGGCAATGGTTTAATTTTAAAAAATATAAACTCTAAGTTTTCAATTTTATTATTATATAAATTTCATTTTTTAGAAAACTTCAATCAAAATCGGAAGTTATAATTTTGTTCAACGTATAAACCAAATGCTTATATTTTAAATAAACTACATGATTTTAAATCAAATAAAAATTTAATTACATTACATTTGACATTGAGTTCCCAATTTGGCGTTACATTTTTTCTTGTAGAATTTCGAATAATTTTTAATACCGAGGGGAAATCCTCTTTTTTTTGTGGGTGTGTGTGTGTGTTTGGAAATATGAGATTTTTCCTTTTGTTAATATATTAGCCAAATCACACACACACACAGAGTTGCTTTCGCCAAATAAACGATTTTATCGCACTTGACTCGATGGCGAATGCTTACTGCTGGCCCTGATAACTTTTCCGGCAGTTGGACTATTCAGAGAAAAATAGATGACCATAAGTTTATATTTTGAGCAGTCAGATGATCCATGCACATATGTAGATCTATTTTAAAACACGGCTCTTGTTATGAACGATATAAAAACAGAATTATGCATAGAGCATCTAAACTCTACGAGTTTTGTTCAGTGATTGGTTTGCAAATAAATTTTAATAACTCATACATAACTTCTTCTCTAAACAGTGGCGCCTAAAATCATAACGCCGATGAAAGAAATGGAAGTAAAGATGGGAGACATCCTGCACATTGAAATTAAGTTCATTGGTACTCCAACACCGCAAATTACGTGGACTGTAGACGACAAGCCATTGGAAACAGACAAGAGAGTTACTGTATCCAACTACGACAGCTACACTCTCATTCACATCATCAATACCAAGAGGTCTGATAGTGGACGTTACTGTCTGAAGCTGAAGAATGAGTCTGGAAGCGACGAAGGAACGATGAAAGTGATAATTCTTGGTAAGTGAATAAAAATGGAGCAAGTTTTATCATGAGATTCAATCCATCTGAATTCATTGCAGGGACGGGTACAAATGGAGGGTCGCACATAAAAAAGCCCTTACTCAGCTAGGGACCTTGTAATACTTTTGAGATTCCTAATTGGCCAGTTGACGCAAATGTGTGGGCCATGTTTATCCTCCATCTTTGGTATTGACCAAATTGCATTCCTCGGAAGTTCTGCAATCACGTTTGAATGTTTTAAATTAACCCCCTCCTCTTGAACAATGTCTAGAAGGCATGCCTTGTTTCGAAATGAAACAATAATTAGGAAGTGCAAAGCAAGCTATACAAGTGGATGACGTTTTCACGTGGTAGCCAATCAGCAGTCTCCAAATTTGTACATGGTCTCTAGCAGTGTAAAGGCTGTTTAGATGCGGGAGGACCATGGGATTCATAACACCCTTCCCCTCGAAACCGTCGACATTGTATTCATTACAATTGTGTTCAAACACTTTATAAATGAAATGTGAAATTTTGTTCTTCAGGCAAACCAAGTGCACCTGAGGGACCACTAGACGTTAGTGACATTCAGAAAGATAGTGTCACGTTATCTTGGAAGCCACCTAAAGATGACGGTGGAAGTGAAGTAACGTAAGTAACATTTATAAAGTTTAGATACCCATTTCAGTTGCTTTGTTAATTGTTTTCTATTATAATTGTGAAATGCTATTATAAAGTGGTTAACATATAAATCAAATTTTGTAGTTAAAAGAAAATTGGAAATTTTCCTACGCAAAGTAGTAAACATGGATTAAAAAGACACATGAGATGGCAAACTTTAAAACGGTTGCATTAATATATCTGATTAGTATAAGATAAAATTTTTGAATTCTTAAACAAGTGATCTGATTCTTACGCTTTAGTTTTGTAATAACCTTTTGTTGTATGGAAAAGTAAAAATAAAATTTTTGATTAATAAAAATCAATTCAAATGCTAGTAAGCAGTGTAAGAAGCAGAGAAAGAAACTACGTTTTTCTTATTAAGACATTTACTCTACTTTGAAGATACCAACTTGCGCTATCTTACATTCAATAGTAAAATCGAACGGGTATTCGGTGTTGACGGGAGTATTTGTTTGAAGTCGAATTTAACGCAAAGATACTCTGAAAGCTGACGAGTGAAAGAAAAATAGAAAATCTACTACTGAATAATATGTAGATTATATTTGCGATTTTTACTGTAAGTTATTTCCTATGAATTTCTTGCGCATTATTAATTACATAAGGTTGAAAGAAAAACTTCTTCAAATATTACCAGTTACATATTCGATGGATGAACCTCCACTTTTTTATTAGATGTAGATTTAGACTATTATTTTAATGCTTAAAATTACTCATCAAGATAATTAATCCAAAAACACACAAAATTAAACAGCCTATTCGCTACTCCAGCGCTCGAATACGTTACCTTGCGGTGATTTACAAAATTGAAGAAAAAGGTGAAACATTGCGTTCCACGTGTGTCTGTTGATAAACATAGGGAGTTTGTTATGATTATTTATCAACGCATTTAATGTGTCTTAGATGGCTTTCAGCAACAGAAATTATTTTGTCCCTTAATGGAACAAAAATATAATACATACAAACAAAATTACTAGACTTATTTGTATTTTCTACGCTACGGCATGCGTTTGTTTTAGCTTTTTCATCCGCCATTAGACGGTGGCTGCAGTGCCCCCTATAGTTTGTTGGAGTTGCTAATCCATCCAAAAAGAAATTGTATAAACCAGAAGAGCTGATAGTTTCGAAAGATTTTATAGCATCCCCTATGTTGTCGCAGTTATTATGCTTTATTCATGTATTTATTTATTTATTTATTTTGCAGTTCAAGTTATTTCTCACAAAAAAACCCCTAAATTATTTGCATAGATAAAATATTGTAGTGAAAACGTGCATCAAGCACGTGGTCTCATAAATGCTTCGTAAAAATTTCTAACTGCACACTTTATTATTTTTCCAATGCAATGTTTCAAACTAAATATCAAAGTTCCCTACACCTTTAATCTTCTCCAAGCACTGTTACTTCATGCCGGATAACCATTAGAATAGCGAATTGTTTGAAAACATTTTTAAATGTCCTAGTTTGTAAAAAGGTAACCATTATACATTATTTCTAGGGCTTATGTCATAGAAAAACGTGACAAGTCACACAATGGACCATGGGTTGAAGCACTCACCATTCCAGCCAAATCAACAGAGGCCGTTGTGCCTAAACTGATGGAGAATACCAATTACGAATTCAGGGTCAAGGCTAAAAATGCTCAAGGGCTGTCGTCCCCTCTGGAGACAGATCGTTCAGTTCTAGTCAAAAATCCATTCAGTAAGTATAGGTCTTACTGGTTTGATTAAAATATTTTTTGAAGTAAATACAGTAGAACCTCTCAATAAGGGACACTAATGGGACCAGACATTTTGTCCCTTAAATAGAGGTGTCCCTTATTCGGAGGGGGATGAGTTGATGCATGCCATGTACTTAGTAGTATAATATCACATTAAACATTAACTATTAACACTTAAGATTAAATACTGAAAATGTCTCATAATGTTAAATAAAATTCATAATTATTCACATTTCTAAGTTTATATTATTTTATTAATTAAAATTTAATAAAAGAATTTGTAATGGCAAAGTTTTGTAGCATACAGAAATAATTTTGAAGTAATTCATTGCATGTACTTGCTTTATGTTATGTAATTTACAATGTAATACTATGTGAATTACAATGTTTAAATTTCTTAAGTTTTATATACAATGCTAATTAGTTTCCCTGAACTCTTCGTCGGCCTTGAACCAACTTGAATAAATTGTTGAGAGGGCAAATTATGCATTTTAATTTCAGCAAGTTTTTTTAAAAATACTTTACTTGTTTCCTTCACATATGTTTATGTCAAACTTACCTCAATTAATTTTTAGAGGAAAAATGAAACTTAAATTCCAGTAAATTCACTATTTCTTATGTGCTTTTACATAATTTCTTGCATTTTTGTTTTTTGTTTGTCCCTTAAATAAAGTGTCCCTTAATTAGAGGTAAATACATGGAAGTCCCTATTCAAAGGAACTGGGACCAGAAAAAATGTCCCTTAAATAGAGGTGTCCCTTATTCGGAGGTGTCCCTTATTGGAGGTTCTACTGTATATAATTTAAACATGATAGGTTCAATGATACACTTCACTTACAATTGAAACCTAATTTACTATTAACCAATTCTAATGTGATTAAAAAGTACTTTCAAAAGCAAAATAGGAATTAACAACACCAAATAGCACAAATGGCAGATTACTGCAGACACGAGTTTCAGCGTTACAAGGAGCGTCTTCTTCAATGCAAAAGACATGACCTTATGGATAAAGCCCAAGCTTTTGTGGGGTGTCTTGTCATCCATAAGCTCATTTCTTTTACAGTGAAAAATGCGTTCCTAGTAACACCGAAAGTAGTGTCTGCAGTAACCGTTATTTGTGCTATTTGAATTTGTTATTTCTTATTTTACTTTTTATGCACAAAGGTATTTATTTAACTTTCAAAAGTGTTTTTTTCCCTTAATTTGAGCATGGTGGAATATTGTAACCTAATGAATGAACGTACCTTAAATATGAATGAATCAAAAAATTTGTAACCCAAAATACAAATACAAAAATTATAAAACGTTTAAACATTTATAGTAACAAACATTTATGTGTAATTTTGTGCATAAGACATTAGTAAGACATTAGTGTAGAAACATTTGAGTAGTTTTTTTCTTCGATTATTTTTGTGAAATGTGTTCAGATGATTTCAAGAAAGGATTGCTTGATAACAATTTTTTGACATTATTCCTTGTTGTCTACAAGTTAAGAGCTTCTGAGATACGTGTAGAATATAATCAAGGGGATCAATATTTTTTTTCGACAAGTAAAACACAGAATATTCATATTGCAAATCAAAATAACTTGGTGATTTGACATGATTTTTAGATCCAACATTTCGTGAAAATAGTGATTACAGGAGTGACCACAGCAACATTATTAATAAGCTTGGAAATTATAACTGTAGTTATAGCTATTACCACAAAACTCGATTTTGAGCTATTCTTTCCCTCTTCTAAGCTTTTCTTCTTCTCCCCCAAACCTTTAGAACCACCGGGACCACCAGGTGCGCCCGAGCCTGTAGATCATGACAGAGATTTCATCAAAATTCGCTGGTCGCCGCCTATGAAAGATGGAGGTTCTGAAATCATTGGTTATGATGTTGAGAGGAGAGATACAAAACTCAACAGATGGGTCCAAGTTAACCATGGCTTAACGAAGGTAAATTCGTCAACTTAGCTAGAGTATTTCATTCTCGTACAATAACTTTTTTAAATTAATGTTTGACATCTTACTGCTATTATAAACGCAAAAACTTGTATATATAGATGTTTGTTACTCTTTCACGCAAAAGCTACTACTTTTTTAATTTACATTACAATAATATAGCTTGTACACTGTAAAAAAATGTGTAAGGTTGTGAGTATTAATGGATTTAACGTTGCACGGATTCTGAAGTTTGTAGCATCAGTGTTTTGCAAACTCAAATTGCTGGAAAACCTTGCACTATCATTTCAGTAGAATTCAGAGAGCATGCGTAAAGATTAGAATAGGCGAAGAGCAGGTAAACGCTTATTAGCGACACGAAAACCGTCCTTGATGGCCGAGAGGTATAAGCTCTTGCTCTGCGACCTGTTTGAGATTCGCGCTCTGGGGTCCGGATCTCACTCAGGTCATTTCCTCTTAATGCAATTAAAAATCTTGTTTGTTAATTAAAATAAATAAATAATTGGTGTAAATTGGTTGGTTAAAAAGCATGAGGCTAAATTTTTGTAAGCATACAGAAAATTCTGGTGTAACCTTGCGCAGAAATGAGCAAGACGTTACTCTATAGTTACGTTACCATGGTGTAACCTTCCACAAGCGATGTGTAACTTTACGCCAGTTATATCAGTTAAGTTACTCCAGAGCAGAGGAGGTAGCTACACTGTTAAACATTCAGGAAGATTTTCTGGTAATTGTTACTATAAAATGGCGGACTTACAGCATCGCTGATTTTTACGGTAATTTATACCGGAGAAATAAGCGGTCTTAGCGCCAACTGGTTGCTGTGGCCTACCGAGGAAACCGTAAAATTTTACAGTAACATTTGATTTTTACCGTAATAGTTACTGGCAACATGGATGCCAGAAACAATTACCGTAAATTTTCCGGAAATTTTTTAACAGTGTAAGCTGTCATCGATTTTATGGAGTAAGGCTGCACAACATTTTTTACAGTGTACAGAGTAACACATAGGCTATAATTTACGAAGATTGTGTGCGAATGTCTAAGATATATAACGATAAGCGTCAATAGGGAAAAATTCTGCCATCTGCGAGCTACTATAGCATGCGCGATCCTTACATCAAATTTGATATTTTTATCGCTTCTAATTTTACAGAAATTGCGTTGCGTATTTGAGTTAAATTCTTTTTTCAACTGGGAAGTAGGATTTTCTTCTTGTATTTGCAATGCGGGTTTAAATTTAAAACACTTTTTCTTCTAGGTGGAGTGTAATTATCATTTCATGTAAATTGCATTGCGTATTTGAGTTAAATTGCTTATCTTTTTTCTACGGGAGACAAGATTTCCCATTTGTTCTAGATATTGTGTGTTTTTTAATTACGGTTCTTTTCTTCGAAGGAAAAAGGAGCGGCGGGGTTTTTGCTCAAATTCTTTAGTTAAAAAGAGCGGGTTGCTAATTAATTGGAGTTCACATTGCTCGGCAATCGGCTGGGTATCGGTAGCTTGGTCACTTGGCGAGATAGGCGATAAACAATGGCAGTGGTGCATTAATTGGCATTTTAAAGCTACTGTTAGTGGAATTTAATGCTTTTTAATTCTTTGGAGAAATATTTTAAATTGCAAAGGAACCGTTACTGCTTTTTTTTTTTTTTTTTTTGGTGTGCGGAAAGGTGAGATTTTTATGTATTCAAGGGAAATTCTTTAAATTTTTAGCACGAGCGCCACCGTCCGGGACAGTTAGTACTTTCTATTTCCAACGGCACAGTTAAAAGGGCAGCTGCAGCAAAAACACATAAATAAAAAAGCAAGTGAACAAATAAAAGCAACTGTAGTCTAGTTATACTTTGTTTCCAGTTAGACGTAATTGTCTGTTTGACTCTTAATTCCTTTTCTAGGGTGCTAGCTTCACTGACAATACTGTGACAGATGGCCATGTGTATGAGTATCGCACTATTGCTCATAACGTAGCCGGATCAAGCGAACCAGGTCCAGCTTCCAAACCAATAGCAGCTAAACCTATGAAAGGTAAGGATTCCGAGTTTTTCTTTTAAATTATATATAAGATATAATCCTGAACTCTATTGTTGTTGTTTCTTTCCTCTGGATGTCTGACGTTGTCAGACAAGATCCAGCAAATCATTGTCCCTTAAAAAATTAATAACAAGAAGGGGGAAGCATATAAGTCTTCTTTGGTAAGATCCAAGCAGTCCAGGATGTGTTTGGCTGAGGCTTGCTGAACCCTGCACTTGGACCACAAAAGTTTTTCTGCCCTCAAATAATGTAAGACTCTTCGCATGGCCGCTTGCCAATCTAGAAATAGCCGATATCGACGCTCTTTCACAGTTGAGATCAAATCCGGAACTCTAATAATATAGTAGATAAAATAATTTATTTTTGGCTTTTTTTTTTTTTTTTTTTGATCAGATTCTTCTAAAGCAAATACTTTTCAAGAGACCACATATAGTTTTTTACTTGGGATATCGATACGCCGATAGTGAAACAAAATGGATCATATAGTTTAAAGGACATTGTACGTTTAATAATGTCTCAGTCTAATGATAAAAATTTGCTCTTACAAACATATAAATGCAGTAGAAAATTTATTTTGAGGTTAGTCATTTTAAAACTGCTATTTAGTTTTGATTTAACATGAGATTTTTATTGTTGTACGATTGATGTTTAATTTGGATATTTTTTTAAAAACAGAATTGAAGCGTATGTCTACAAAAATAGGTATCTTCAAAAAAAAAGGATTCACCTCATATTAAAACAATTCTCGCAGACCAGAACTCACAATTTTCCAAAATATTTAAAGCTTTTCTTAATAACATGGAAAACTTGATGCTTATTCTATTAGTTGCATCTGTTTTTCAGAAACCTATTTCTGAATATTTAGATCCAAATTTGTGATATTTTCACTCATCGTGATCTTTGATTTGTAACGTTGAACTAAAGAATGGAGCAGCTTTGCGAACTGAATGTGGCCCACGTGCCGTAGATTGTGTACCACTGGTTTAAACCAATTAAGGGACCTTTTTGAAACTGTCTGTCTCAAATTAATTTCCTACCAAAGTATTACGATAAAAAACTGTTAAAAAACGCATTTGGAGAATAACTGGAGTTGGATACACTTACTTTTCAGCAACAAGCTTCAATTTTTATGCTCAGTATGACTGAAGTGTTCCTGTATCCAGATTTGCTTTTTTGAATAACATGAGGAAAGAATAAACAGAAACACCGGAGAATTAAAAAGACAACTTTCGTGACGTACATAAACTTCGAAGCTTTGGATTATCATGGACCAATGAATAAAAAACATCGTTATTTTTCGCAGAAAAGGAATTAAAATAATTTTCTACAAGTTTCATACTAATAATAAGTAGTATTTCCCACTTTCACCTTCTGTGTATCATTTAATATGGTTGTACTTGAAAAAAGACTCGTAAGGGTCAACGTTAAAAATTTAGCTTAAAACTAAGACGTCTAGAAGTCTTAATGATACAGAACATGAAATGAATGACGATCTAGAAGAGGTTAGTATGCAATAGCACTTGAACTAAATGACATCTTGGAAACATATGAGTCTACAGTGGGGCATGAAATGAATGACATACTACAGACGTCATTGTAGGTCAAAAGATCAAAAAGTTATTGAAAAGTTATCGTTACTGTTAATAATTTTGTTAGTATTTCAAACGGAAATAGTTTGTAGTTCACTAATTTCCCACTGCTAAATGTTAAAGTTACGTCAATTACATAAATTAATTTTATCAACCTGTTTCATATTGACAGAAAAACCAAAATTGCATATGGATGGTCTTTATGGAAAACTAATAAGAGTACGTGCTGGTGATCCTGTATATATCAACATTCCCATGACCGGCTCTCCGCTACCGACCATCAAATGGACATTCAACAAGCAAAACTTGGTGGACACTCCTCGCACTAGGCAAGAGGTCGGTGATGATTTGATTAAGTTGACCATTCCAAAATCTGCCAGAACTGATAGTGGAGTCTACACTATTTTGGCCAAAAACGCTTATGGTGAAGATTCGGCTGACATCACACTATTAGTTTATGGTGAGTAAGAATCAAAATTTGATTTAAACGAGATTAAACTTTATTAGATCAAATATATTCGCTGATAACTAAGGAGCTTTCTATCAAATTATGTTACATTGATTATAATATCAGATTAATGCAATCTTGTAGATGAGCAAGTTTATTTCCGTATTTTTATTGATCAACAGGAATTTTACTCTCATGTGCGTTTATAATCAGGCTCTATTTTTCCGAGACCGGGAAAAATATTATCAAGTTAGCACGATCTGGCAAATGAATAAGACCCTTATTTTCATGAGTGGGTTTAAAAAATAATTTGATGCTCATGATCGTTTATTACTAGGCTGTATTGTCCCAAATTTTTGAAAATATTATTGAGGTAGCGTGATCACGTAAGAAAAACCTGAATTTTACGAATATAAGCGTGTGTTTATTATTCAAAGTGAATTTGGCACACATTAGCGTTTATATAATTAGGGTCAATTTCTCCGAATTACTGAAAATATTATCGAGTTAACGCGATCCCGTAAATTAATCAGACTTATTAACATGTATTTATAATACAACAATAATTTAATTCTCATGATTGTTTATAACTAGGCTGTATTCCTCAAATCGTTAAAAATGTCATTAAAATAACCCGGTCACGGAGGAAAAGCGAGAATTTTACGAATATGAACGTGTTATTTATTATTCAAAATTAATTTGGCGCTCATTAGCGTTGATAATTAGGGTCTATTTCTCCGAATCACTGAAAGTACAATTGAGTCAACGCGATCTCGCAAATTAATAAAACTTGTTATCATGAGTGAGTATTTATTATTCAACAATAATCTAATTCTCCTGATAAATTATAACTAGGTTGTATTTTGCAAAAAAAAAAAAAAAAAAAAAAAAAAAAAAAAAAAAACGTCGAAAACCTCATTAAGCCGGAGCGATCTCTGAATTTTACAGATATGAACGTATGTTTTATACAACATGAATCTAGAGCTCATTAGCGTTTATAATTAGGGTCCATTTCTCCAAATCCTTGAGAATAGAGCCGAGACTACACGATCTTACAGAAGAACAACTCATTTATATTCATGCTTTTATTGATGAACACTAATTTGACACTTATCAGCGTTTGTAATCAGGCTATATTTCTCCAAACTGCTGAAAACGTTATCGATTATACGAATCTAATAATCAAGCTATTTTAGTAGAAAAAATATGTTTATTCTCATAAACGTGTTCTTATTTATCAACAAGAGTTAAACACTGAAAAGAGCGATCAGGGTTATAAATTAAGAACACCTTTAGATGAATCATTTTTGGTTTTCAGATGAAAAAGTAAACAAAGGTAGCTGACAATTATTAACTCAAAGCAATGAACGTCAGATCACGTTCAATATGAAAGATGATAGTGATCGATGTATTGTGATATCAAAAAACAATGATAATCTCACGTACATCGGTATAATTCTAAAAAAATTGTTAATTTTATGCATTAACTAGCAGTACCCGCACAGCTAAAAATTTAAAGAAAATCCGTTGAACTAAAGAAATACAAATTACACCAAATTACATTTGCAATAGCTTTCAAATGTAAAAAACTCCATAATTCGCCAAGCGACTTTCTAATTAAAAAGAAAATCAACATACGCACAATAAATTTAAAATAAAGTAATAACAGTAAAATATGCATGAGCAACAAAGGCAACTTCCTCCAAAATGTTTAAAAAGAAAGTAATTGAAAAATTGTCTGGAAAAAGGACCTAGTGTTATAGTTGAAAATTGTCTGGAAAGTGGACCTAGTGTTATAGCAATTTCTCAAAAGAGAAGCCTTGAAAATTGGCTCAATTTGAATCGCTTATATCTCCTCTTCTAATTAATTGAGAAAAATGGAACAAACATCATCTTGTTTGGGAAGGAAAACCTTTTCCAACGATATATTAATGTTAGGGGGTGGGGGATTTTTTTACCACCTAATTAGCCGAAATTTAGCTTAATTAGTTAATTAGAATAAACTAATTCGAAATTTAGAATTTCGGCTTCGAGGTGCACGGACCCAGGGTACTTTCGAATTTTTGTGCCAAGTTTCAGGGCTGTAGGTGCTATGAGTTTTTCTGGCCTTTGGGTACAAACAAAGAAACACCGTCACCTTTATGTATATATATATATATATATATATATATATATATATATATATATATATATATATATATATATATATATATATAAATTTTATTTTAACTCAGAATTTTAACTCAGTCAAAAAAAAAAAGTGATCTCCAAAGATCAGTAATTTTTTCCCCGTAAAAGTAAGTTTTTTATCTATAAAAAAGAGTTACCGGGACAGTCGCGAGACGAAAAAAAATATACAAGCTTGTTTAAAATTAACATTGCACGTTAGCGTTACACTTACACTATATATATATATATACCCCAGAAATTTGTCCTCTATTATCTTCATTTTATTTGTGAAGTTTTCAAAGATCATTAAAAAATTCTAAGACTCCTATGCTAATATTGTTGCAACTCAAAATTTAACATTGATGATTTTATCCATTACTAAAAACTCATCAACAAAAGCAAACAAATATTTTACTTCTAGATAAACCTGCTGCACCAAGAGGACCTTTAGAAGCAACTGAAACTACTAACAGCTCAATAACACTGAAGTGGTTGAAACCTGAAGATGATGGTGGCTCTGAGCTGACAGGTTAGCATTTTCTTAATATATTTAAATTAAAAATACAGCATGTAAGATCTTTAGTATTTGAAGCACATAAACCAAAAATTCTAGCATGTGAAATAAAATGTAGTTTAATGCAAAAGAAGGTAGAAATCTAAAAGTTTATTTTTTACAGTTCAATTAAACTATACACATGAGTTCCTCAATAGTAACATAAAAAATATCGAATCTGTACTCGATTTCAATGCAAGTATTTTTAACACGTAAGGTGTAATAGTAACTGTTGCTAATTATATTATTTCTCCTTTTAAAACGGATGTACCAGAAACGGTTGGAAGGAAGAAAAAAAGCGCTTAGATTTCTTCAATATTAGCAGCACACTGCGTTTCATTTCATCTGCCAGTATTTTTGTTATTAATGCCCAGAACGGTAACGGTATTTCTCGGACAATCTATCGAGACATAGATAATACCTTTGCTCGAGACATAGACAATACCTTTGCTTCAGACAAACTGCATAGTTTAAGTCTGGTGAAAAGTGTACTATATTTACGCAACTCAGAAATACTTAAAAGAAAATTATAATTTTAAAAATGGAAAAAATCAATTCTTCAAAATTTAAAACACACTTTGTATTCCATCTGCAAGCCACCTATTGTTAAAAAATGCTTATCTGATTTGGTGTCATGTACTTGATGTTTTGGACAGTTTTCTTATGTAATACAAATTTATTGTGCTAAACAACTGAGTTACTGAAGAAGTGTTTCTTATTACAACAGGCCTTTTATTTAGTTTACCAGCTGTCTGCGGTGGATCGATACACCTCCGTTTCTCCGAAGTACAAAATTGGCGCTATATTCTAAAGTGCTCTTTAGCGTCAATACCCCCCAGGGTTACCTGTTCCCGTCACTGATGGGACATACCAGATGGGAGTCCCTCGGGAAACTTTATTTAACACATAATACAATTACAAATTACGAACAATCACAAGCAAACACAATGACAAACAAATACACTCACTCACAACATTTAAACACATAGTTAATAATAACATAAGAAAATAGGAAAAAATTATGGCTAAGAAGCCAAAACAGAGTCATGGACTTTATGGTGGAAAATAAACATAAGATAAAGAATACATTTTTTAACGCGGGACTCAAATCGCGTATCACTGACGTCCACAGCCTTTCACTGAAACGCAAAAAAATTGACTGACGCCAACATTTCAATTTTATGGCACCAAAAGTTTAACTATTTCTTTAAGTCATAATTCGTAAAATGTGGAAGAAATATCATTTATTTCTCATGATTCATTTACGGTGCAAGTTTCATGTAGAATGAAAATTGATTTTAATCTTATAAATTTAATAATTATTTATTTGCTACATTATAACTACATTTGTTAAACACATTAAAAGACTATCAAGTATTGATAAAAAGTGAGAGTATTCTATCTTTAACTTCAAGACAGTTCATTTATCTATGGATTTCCATATAATTAAATTTATTATTTTTTTTTAAGCATAGAACTTTTATAACGAGTTTGACGAATTCTGTACTGGTTTTTTCGAGTAAAATTTATGTTTATTTTGTAGGATACATTGTTGAGAAATGTGAAATTGGAGCCGATAAGTGGGCTCCCGTTGGAGGATATTGTCCAAGCACAACGTTCACTGTCAAAGGATTGGACGAAGGAAAGCAGTACCGATTTAGAGTCAGAGCAGAAAACATTTATGGCATAAGCGATGCTTTGGAAAGTAAACCTTTTACAGCCAAGAATCCGTTCGGTAAGCTGTTATTTCGTTATTTTTATTTATTAGTGTTTAAGTAACATTATGGCACGATTTGTAACACAATTTCTGTTGAGTTCGGCTTTTGAAAACACAGGTTTTCTTCTACCACGTTTCTTCTCTGTGTCATATGAGGCAGTGAAAAGCAAAGGGATGCAAGAGGACATTTTCAAGTTTTGAGTAAAACGCGTTTAAAGTTGCGGTCCTAGGCAGGCTTTCATTGAAATGTTTTTCTAAATCATGCTGCATACATCTACCAGAGTTACTAGTACTATCTCTTGCACCCAAATAGAGAAGATGTTTACCTTTCATTGGTACCCCCCTAATTTTGAATTTTGTCACTTATATTCCATTGCTTCTCACTGCTTCATAGGTGAATGCTATCATTTTCCGCGGGAGAGTACGTAGCACAGGAAGTCCTACTGTTCTTTTATTAGCTGATATAAATATTTTTAAATCGAAATAAAAGGGTTTTTTTTCTTTTCAAAACATTACTTATGAAAAATTTAGTTCTTTCCTTTTTTTTGTCACAGCAATAATAATAATAATAATAATTTTTTACTAAGGATTGTATAATAATTTGCTGTTTATCTGCAACACGAAAATGTGTATTTTATATTTAGTACATGCAATGGTTTATCATCCCGTGTATTTTTAAAAATATCCTATATTTTGTGAATTAGCTGCTTTGGTCATGAAGTAATTAAAAAACTTGACATGATAAGCTAAAGCTGAGATAGTTTTTGAACTCAAAAGTCCATCGGTTATTTGAAAACAAATCTTAGATGTAAGACAAACAAATCACTGCTCTACAGTTTAATATAACTGGTTTTACATGCAGCACAACTTTTGATATAATGTATCATTGCACAAAGCTATAAAAGTTTTTGCACTCAAAGAATAAATGTTCTTAACTTACCGTTCGAGTGCTCTAGCAAATCAATTATTGTTTTCAAAATTCTCTCATTTCAGCATTCTTAAAAGTACAAGAATATTTTATGGACCTGAAAGAGTTGTTTAAGTAACAATTCTAAAGCATGACGACCAAAATAATTAGTTTTTCGTTTGAATTTCGTGACAAAATAAACTAAAATGTTATATTTTGTCTGTCACAAAAAATCTTAAGGTAAAACTAATCGCCTCAATTTAAAACTTTTTTTACTAAATAATATAAAAGTATTGAACTTTTAAAAGTTAAATATCTTATTTTACTTTATTTGATGTTTAATTAGATAACAAAATTCAATGGAAAAAATATAAGTCTTGAGATCAATTTTACTTCGTTTTTTTTTTTTTTTTTTTTAAATACATTTTCCTAAGGACAGACCTGTGTCGAGGTATGAATTTGTAATTGCTAAAAATGAGACTTAGAGCTAATTGTAAGAATATTTTTGTATATGTTTTGATGATATAATACTCGTAGTTAGTCAACTTCTTTTTCATTATATTGTATGTAATATTAGAGAAATTTAAAAGTTTATAAAAGTTTGCTCAATATCATTACAATTATCTGCTTCTCGGCAAAAATTTCTTTTAAAGTCTACATTTCGCTGTGTGGCATCTCATCACAATCATTACCGTTTACGTTATAAACATCTTGATCTAATTTCCTTTTCAGATCCTCCAGATCCGCCAAGTCAACCCAAAGTTTTGGACCACGGACCAACATTTGTCTCGTTGTCTTGGCAGCCACCAGCACATGATGGTGGAAAACCAGTCACAGGTAATTTCTATTGAAAGAACGCGTAAATATATATATTTGCAATTTTATCACTCTGTCAATTGTAAATGAAAAGTAATTTATAATGGAAAATGAATACTACTAATTTTACAATCATTAGTTTCGGAAAATACGGGTAAAAAGCTAATAAAAATGTCTTGCAGGATATCTTGTGGAAAAGAAAGAAAAAGGTACTCAAGAATGGGTACGGGTAACAGCCTTCCCGATCCCGACGACGGATTTTGTTGTACCCAGCTTGTCGGATGGACAGACATATGAATTCCGAGTCCTGGCTGTGAACGAAGGAGGTGTTGGCAAACCCAGTAAACCAACAGGACCAGTTATGGCAGTTAAGAAAATGTGTAAGTAGCGTCATTTATATTTAATATGCGTATGTATCATCTAATTTACTCAAGCTGCTGAAATTTCTTACCAGAGTAGCGGAACCAGAGCTTTTTTTAGAGGAAAGGGTAGTAGAAAGAGTAAGAGTTATAACTCTTACGTGTCTATACATGTACAATATTAAGTACCTAACCCGTTTTAAATGTTTCCTTCGCCTCCAATAAAAAATCAACGGTATCATGCGAAATCTTCGGTATCCAGCATTTTACAACTTTCAGTGATAAAATAATCCAAATTTACACATTTTGTTTATATATTTAGTCAAGTTTTTACAAGTTTCTCATGGAAAAGTATCATCTTTTAACAGCTATACAAATATCTTAAGATAAGTTTTAAGATTTCGCGATTATTAATTATAAAAACTGTTCTTAAATTTTGTATTTAGGCTGTTATAGCCATGTGATTGAAATGTTCGAAACTATTAAGTTTTTCTTATAGTTTTTCCATCCACCTGAAGGCTTCCCAATCCACACGGGTGAGATTTAGGACTTTCAAAATACAACGTTTTACATATTTAACATCTCTGCTCATCTATTCACGGAAGAATTTTCAGGATCCAAATATACACTAGAAGCCCTATGTTCATGCTTCCGTACTTTAAACCATTCGTAAAATTAATTTTAAAATAAATATTTGTTTTATGAGCTATGTTTTACATTTTCTGCTTGTTGGCATTCTAGTATATTCTATAGAATGAAAATGCAATCGAAAAACCGGGAACTTATAAATGTAAAAGATTTGTTGACACAACATAAATATATTTTATTTAACTCATTCGATAAAAATTGAAAATAATGAAAAGTTATTTTTAAACTGTTCTATAAAAGTATAATAAATATTCTTAATAAATGTATTTTTAGATCCACCAGAAGCTCCTGAAGCGCCACACATTGATAAAATTACCAAAGAATCTGTGACACTCTCTTGGCCAAAACCAAACGATGGTGGAAGCAAAATCCTTGGTTATTATATTGAGAAGCGAATGAAAGACAGCAAAGACTGGGACATTATCAATAACATTCTTCACAAAGATCGAACTTTCTTGGTAAGAATTCCAATTATCTACCAGATTATCTTTCTAGAGGGACGGGCGACTTTCTAATGTAATTATGGTTTCAGGAGGAAGTCTAAACGATCACAATTACCTTATAAATCATCTCGACTGAGTAGAATTGTTTTATTTAATTGTAATACTATAAGTGAATACATTTGTTGAGGAAAAAAGATGACTACAGGTACAACTCTGATTTCTAAAAAGTTTATTAGAGATAAAATTGTACTTTTTAGTTTTAGTACCATATTTAAAATTAGATACGTTGAGAAATACGAAAATTATGTGTAAAGAAAAAATGGCAAAGATGCCCGATGGTGTAAAAGAAAAATGCACTAAAAAATCAGAAATTGAAAATCACAAAAAAAGCCAAAGATTTGAATTTAACAAAAGAATAATGAAGCTTATTAGAATTTCAATTATATTTAAAAGTAGAGTTAGAGATGAGATCAGAAGTGATAATATGATGCAACAGTCAAAATGATTTTACTTCATACATAATTCTGGCAATTAAACTTACTACGCAGTTATTTAAAAAACCGTCTAGTTATTTTTCATCAAAATATAACTTTATAAAATTTTGTAATATTATGGAAAGAGAAATAATTCTTAGTGTGTAAACTTATCAATTTTGAACGTAAAAAGATTAGAATAATTTGGATGGGACGTACGCTGATACAATCAACAAGAAAGTTCTGATACGCATCAAAAAAGTTTTGCTATTACAAAATTCTTTTGTCTCCAAGATATTTTATTCTTTTCTTTTGTCTTTAAAACGATAACAATCGATGCTAGAAGAATTTAACAAAATAAAAGTAACAGAAACCGGCGATAAAAGTTCGTCACACTAATAACATGCAGTCAGTCAATCTTTCATCACTAACTTTTTTAGGAAGTAAAATACGGTAATGTATCTTAAAACAGCGCTTTGGGAAACTTTTTTTTTATTAATTAAATAGGTTACTTTTAAAATACTTGAAATTATTGATGGTTTTCAACATTCATCATAGGTACCAGAATTACAAGAAGGTAAAGAATACGAATTCAGAATCATTGCTGTCAATAACATCGGTGAAAGTCCGCCAAGCAAGCCAAGTGCGATGGTTCTTGTTGAGGAGCAACCTGGTAAGACTATGAAACACTTGAATTTTAAAAGCAATGAGTAAAAGCGTACATTTTAAATAATAAGAAAACACATTATTTTAGACAAACATTTCAAAAGTCAACCATTGTTTCAAGTTATTCATGGACTTAGAGAATAAGCATGAATTTAGAACAGTGAGGTATCGTCGCCTCCGAGCAAGAGTAGGATATCTTACCGTTGTTTCTGGGGTAAGATGTCTTACGGTTGCTCTGAGGCAACGATATGAGAGCTAATTTCATTCGTTCATGAAATTCAGGCCCCACTTTTTCCACCTTGAAGTTTTTAAATGACTAAACACAAGATCATCTACTCTTTATGATTCTGATTCAACTTCCAACCTCATCCACAAGATATTCATCCCATTTCCTCGAGAAGATACATTTCAGAGAAATATTGCTCTTAAGCCTCTTCTGCCCATTGTGACTGTGATGTAACAGCAAATTTCATCCTATTTCCTCATAGGAGCGCTTTCGGAGCGTAGTCTGCCGGTATGATTTTAGTATTACAATATGGCTGCTTTACTGCTTTGCATTTTAATTGTAGTTTCTTACGCAAGTTAATATTTCAATCAGAGTCACAAAACTATTCTGAAAATATTTAAAAAAATTAAACAAAATTGACCTTAAATGTGTTACACACATTTGTCATCATCCTTTCAAAAGAGTTGACATTCGTTATTTAAACATTCCTTCTAATATTACACTTGCTGTTCCTAACTAGTGTGATTTCTCGGCAATTACTTGCTTGATAGGCTGCGGATTTTTCTTTGATATTTTAATGCCTAATAAATTTAAAATTCAAGGAATTAATTTACTTTGGCAAGAA
This sequence comes from Uloborus diversus, assembly GCF_026930045.1. Classification (NCBI taxonomy): domain Eukaryota; kingdom Metazoa; phylum Arthropoda; class Arachnida; order Araneae; family Uloboridae; genus Uloborus; species Uloborus diversus. Next base: position 34,194,008 of record NC_072736.1, read on the forward strand.
ACAGGCTTTTGCTCGCTATGAAAAAAGCATATATTGGCGATGGCCCGTTAAAAGAATTAGAGTGTCGACTCGATTTCAATAAGGGGTCGTTCCGTATCAAAGCGATCAAAAAAGTAAAATTTTCAAGCTGACCCTTTTTTGATTTTTCTAAAACTTTCTACAGAGATAGTGTTTGGTAATAAAAATAAAACCCAAATTTTTAGAATTTTAATACAAATATTCTTTGATTATTTTGGTCATTACAAAAAATCAAATTTTGGTAAAAGGAGTAACTTTTGAACACATATAACTTTTGTTCTAACTTCACTACATGCAAAAACTTGATACCATTTTAAAGCTCTTAAAACGCGCTTTAAGATGATGTATTACATGATACAAAAATGCAATCTTTATTTTTGAAGGTCATTCAAAATTACCTTTGACCTTGAATAATCCCGAAAGTTATTATTTAAAACAAAAATATTTTACACACTATTGAGTTCTTTATATCTGCCAAGTTTCATTTTGGGAAAATTAGGGGATCAGATACAATTTAATATTTCACGCAACGGATGTTTGACGATAAATTGAAAAATAATGATATAGTAACGTTTGGCAGACGATAAACTAGAAATGTATAACACTTTTAAAATTATAGTTGCTTTTTTTTTAAGTATCATCTGCAGATTGACTTACAGATGCTATTTTCCGTCTGCGATGGAGTGGTCCGGGATTCGAATCCCGGCTCGGGCATGGATGTACTTTCTCTCTCTTGTCCTTCCTTTGTGTGAATGTGTCGTGCTGTGAATGGATGCCTACTCTATTAAGCGGTCCTATAGCATGTGTGTATTGTGGAAGTCGAACTTCACACCAAATTACGGTACAGTTGAAAAAGTGAAGCAGCGCTTCCCAAATTGCCAGCTTTGCTGGCACAAGACAACATTAACAAGGTTCTCATCCCGATGAGTTGAATCAACTTTTTAGTTGATTCAACTCTACGGGAAATAGCCAAGCATTCGCCCTACACACAAGTAAATTTGTTGAGTGAACTGAATTCAGTTTTAACAGCGTTGTGGGGTATTTTTAGAAGAAAAATTGAATCTACGAAGTTGCCTCGTGTGAAGACAATAGAATTCTCCATTCATCGAGCTAACATGCAACTGTTTTGAAAAGTTGATTCAACTAACCGTCTCGTGTTTATAAAGTCCTAATAGAATGCTACAAGTAATAAAGTGCTTTTAGAACATTCTTTACCTAAACATGTGATTGCATTGCAGTTTTAGTCTGTTGTAAGCAAAGGCGACCCAAAATTTTAATTTTTAGGAGGTCAGAAATTCTTAATTTGCTGAATAAAACTTAAAATTTCTCCAAATGATCATAATTCTGCCAAGATTAACTCCAAATTTTGCCGAATGATGATAATTTTTCTGAATCGGACAAAATTTGTTGAATAAGGTCATTTTGGGAAACTCATATTGGCCTCCCGTGACCTTCCATCGGGGCGCACCAGGTTGTAATCCTTTTCATCTGCCATAACATTGTGTGTGTGAAAACTTGAGACCCGTTTTTACTCAAGTGCAGAAACTGGAAGGAGATATAAATTTACAGAAGGCATAAAGCAACCTAGCAAAGCATTGTCAAGAAGAAGTATATAACTGTTAAGTCAAGTTCGGCTGCACGGATAACTTGTAGAATTATTTTATGTAATTTACTCATTGTACATCACATTGAATGAGTTTTTCATTTTTCTAAGGTTATATTATCAGCATCATTATAACACTTTTGGGCACACATATTTGACTTTCAATTGATGGCAATTGATTTTTGGCCACTCGGAGTAACATTAAAGTTTAAATTATGCATCATCCCAGTGTTGTCCCAACATGAAACTTGGCACAAATAAAGAAAACAATAGTGCATACAAAATATATTTTTTTCATATTTTCAAAATTATAACATAATTTTTGAAAATAGTCGAGGTCAAGAGTCAATTCAAATGACCTTCAAAATGAAAAATTGTATTTTTTTTATCATGTAATGTATCATTTTAAAGCTCTTAATATAAACTTTCAAAATATAGAAAGTTCAAGTTCCTGACTTTATTTGTTCCAGAGTTATGGTCAGGCAAATATGAGCCGGTGGGGAGCAAAACATTAAAATTTCGACCCCTTATATCTAAAAAACTACAACAGCTAGAGGGTCAAAATTTGGTTTTTTGATACCACTTAGTAAATGGGTATGAACCTGCAAAATATTGTTATAATCTGTGAGCACTCACTTTTTATGTGTGTGAGTTGACATGGGATGACCCTAAAGGCACATAATTTTATTCAAAGATAGAAGAACATTTTCAGCAACTTTTGACAAAATGGTTGAACGCAAGTTAACACGGTTTCACGATGCAGAAAAACAGCTTGCAGTCCGTTGCCAATCGACAGACGATAAATACAACAATAAATAAAACCAAAGACTTTGTACCGAGATCTGGCGGAAAAGGGGATTACATTCAGGTAACCATCACACTATTCTTCAACATTCTGTGAATATCTATATATTTTTTTCTACAGAAAATAATCATTTTCGTTTGAGCAGTAGGAGTTAAGAGAAAAAATACCTAGTCTTTATTCTTATCGACATCTTTTTGACAAAAAATTATTATTTGAATTCAAAGGAAAATAGTATTCTGAGTTATCTTCGAACGAAAAGAGTTCTTTGACTATACTGAACATTTTAGTGCGATTTTGTCACGCTATATTGCATAATTCAGCAATCCGCAAACTTTCAAATAATATAATTGAAAAGTATTTTCTAAATAAGCATATGGAATTAGTTTTATATCTTATCTGTTTTAGTAAATTATTTTTACTATTAATTAAATTAACGTACTACGTTGTTATTTTAAACATTTGATTCACTTAATTTACATTTCAGATAAGCCCAGAATTGATGTTGGAGCAGTGAAAGACATCGTGGTAAAAGCAGGAGAAGAGTTTTCCATTACTGTACCATTCACAGGGTTTCCAAAACCAACTGCCACTTGGACCAAAAATGATAAGGATATTGATGAAACGGACGCAAGAATGTTCCTCAAGGTACGTGAATGTGATGGTTATTAATTACTGGACAAATATGAAAAAGTTAATGTCCTTGTATTTTGAAATATGCTACGTCTCCGCTTGCAAAACATTAACCCAAATTCTTTAAATCTTCAAATTATGCTGCAGTTTTAGACCTTAACAAATGTCACAAAAAAATCAAGTTTTTTTTTTTTTTTCCTTTAAACATTTTGTAGACAAGAAAGTAGTGTCGTGTTTTTCAAGCAAATAACTTTTCGCTAGTTTTTTCTTTTTAACTCTTATGTAAAAAAATCTCATTAACATCATTCTTTAGCTTCCTAGTTTACAAATTTTCAATCCGAGGTGGATAAAAACGACATGTTTTGGAGCAAACTATCTGAAAATGACATTCTGGATATTATTCAAAGTTTTAATATTACGTGACTTAGAACGTGCTGCAGCGATTAGAGCGAAAGAAAATCTGATGATGCAATGTCGGGTGACTAAATTCCAGCACTTGTCAACAGAAAAGGCCTGATTGTGCCACATGACAATACAAGATAACACTTCTTAAGACGAGCTCGGGAAAAAATAATGTCCCACCTACCTTAATCACGCAACATTGCACCACTTGAATTCCATTGCAAAAACTTGAAAATTTGGCTGATAATTAAAATGTTAGCTTGAAGTATTTTGCTCCAAAACCAATTGATCTTTTTATTGATCTGGAATTAAAAATGGCTACATTGCATGGCTAAAGCTGGTTAACAATGAGCAAAAAATGTATCACTGATATTTAAAATGTAAAAAAATTTGACAAAAATAATTAAAAGTTGGAAAAAATCACCATTGCTTTGAGCCCCCCCCCCATACCTATCAGAATAATCTAAATAAATTTGTAAATGAATATAAAAAATTTTTAGTTACACATTTCGATTCCGTAATACATTAATAGTATTTTTGATTCCAGGTTGGCGATGCTTCAGCTGTACTTGCGGTTACAAATGCCAAACGAGATGATACAGCAACTTTCAAAGTTCATCTCAAAAATAAATCTGGCTTTGATACTTGTTATTGCAGGGTCACTGTTCTCGGTAAGTTATAGAATTATTTTCATAGGATCGCATTTAATTACGGTTAAATCGATGAATATTGCCTATCAGATCTAACAGGCTCACAGATATCTAAGTGTGCAGTATGGTAGCTAAATTCGAGAAATATGCTATTTTTGATGCTCTACACTTTTAGTAACTTTAGTAACTTTAAATAGCGGTATGTAAGTATCACGATTTCCAAAGTATAGTTATAGTGAACACAAATACTCTAAAAAGTACTAGAACAATGGAAAAAAAGCAGATTCTAGAACATTTCTCCTTTTTTATGGTATATTTGTGTTGTTCAAAAGAGTATAGAAAAGGGTCTCCTTTAAAAGACTACCTTTAATAACTGCTTAATGGGGAATTCCAAAGAAGGATGGAATAAAACTCCATTCCATTTTGATCTAATTATGTCTCAACAAAATGAGGAATTAAATGACTATTTTATTTGAGCCTCGGTGGCGCCATGGTAGACATGGCGAATACAAGGGGAGGGTCATCGGGGTCATGGCCCCCCTCCTAAACCGTCAACAATAGTATTTGTTCACGTTGTGTTCAAACACTGTATGAATAAAATGTGTCTGATTTCAGTTGCCTTTTCAATTCATTAACAATTTTTGAAAGCAAATTTTTGAAATTTCTTCTTTTATTGCTTATGAAATTAATTTGCGCCCATTAGGAGCCAAGTTCCTGACCAATTTCGTACTTTTTATTGACACTCAAGCATTTTCAGAAATTTTTCGTGACCAAAACCGCAGATTCTTTTGAAGGGTAAAGGTCTTCAGCATGACCACTCTCCCTAAAATGGTAGTCTGTATCCGCCTCTGATAATAGAAGCTGGGTCTTCTAAGCTGGAGGCTGAGGGTTTTTGATTTCCATCTTGCCTACACTGTAAAAAAAAAACTAAATTTTGAAGAAGTTATCCGTATTTTTTACAGAAAAAAACTGTTCGTAATAAAATACAGGATTTCTCTGTTTTTTTTTTTTTTTTGAATCTGTAACCGGTCATAAGCGTTAACTGTTACCATCGCTTCACCGCGTACTTTGTTTTTCTTCGAAATTTCGTCCACCTGTTTGGATTTTGGTTCTCGTGCTCGAGTTTTTTGATCTTATATTTATTTAAAGCAAGTAAGTCTTAAATCGTTTGCAACTTCCATTTCATTGCATCCTAATCAATATTTTATTATTATGTTTTTTTCTCATCTGTCACAGAGGCATATTCGGAAATTTACCTTTGTATACATGTATTTCGTAGTAGTATAGTAAATATTGAAATGTATTTATGAAAGTATAGTTTCATTTTTTAATCTTCATAAAATAATAAATCAGCTTGAATAAATAATAAAAATTCGGAAGATTTCTGTAAAATAAACGGAAGAAAACTGGCGACCTGGCTGACAGTTTTTTTCCGTAAATTTTACGGATTTTTTTTACAGTGTAGGTTGTTCATTCATTCTCATGTACTGTAAATCTTTCATTTGTATTGTCCTGAGAATAAATTTGGGAATAACGTTGTGAATTATTGGAATTAAAAAACTTCTCCACTGAGATTTACTAAAGACCTCAACGTGTGTTATCAAATCAAGTCAAATGCTATTTGTCTGCTCAATTGTCAACGATGATATAATCTTTTAATATTTCTTAAAAAAAACTTCTTTTCTTTAACGTTTATTAAAAAGTAAATAAAAAAATAATTAAAAGCACTTATATTTTCATATTATAAAATCTGTGCTGCATTTCAGACAAGCCATCAGCTCCAGAAAACGTTCATGCTGAGGAAATCGAAGGCGAGACATTAACCTTATACTGGCATCCACCGAAAGACGATGGCGGTGCCGAAGTCACCAACTACGTGGTTGAAAAGAAGGAAGTAGGCACTCTGACATGGATTCGTGTTTCCAGTTTTGTTACCACCACAGCCTGCAGAGTGAGGAACCTGGTGGTAGGAAAGCAGTACGACTTCCAGGTTATGGCTGAGAACCAACATGGAACCAGTGAACCTGGAAAAACAAGGGAACCAATTCTGGCTAAGTTACCTTTCGGTACGGATTTTCAATATTTGTATGAAATAGTTGTACATTGAGCTGTGCTACTTTAGTAAATTATGCATCTCAAACTTTAAACGCTCTTTTAAACAATTATATATTTGCTTGAAATAGTTACACAATTCATTCCTTGTTCAAGCAAATACTCGTCATCAACTTCTTTGAAGAATTTACTGAAAAACATATTCATGCCAGTAGAAAAGAGTTACAGTTTGTGCTAAAATTTACGTCTCACAGATCCGGTTTTAAATTTCTACAACAGGGGAAAAAAAGAAACAGCATCGACGACAGAAAAAACAATTTGCAATATTTATTCTTTATGCACTTTTAATAGTCCAAGCAAAAATAAAACGCGGCTGCTATGTACATTTTCGAAACATAAATATTGCTTTCAATATTGCATATAGCACAGCAGAAAAGAAAACAGAAAGAATTCCAAATTGCAATTCTATTTAATAACACTTTTATCAAGTTTAGATCGCACTTACTTGAAGACTATAAAATGTATTTAAGATTCTGTCCACTGGGACGTTTTAGGAGGATGTCCTACAGATGCATACATTACGTCAAAATAAATCAAATTTCTGACAGGAATGTATGAAAATTATCACGTGTCATGAAATTTAATTGGTTTAAATGAACAAACTTTTTCATTTTTCTCTTTGCTAGATCCACCTACCGCACCTGGTGCACCCCAAGCTGTAGAAACATCCGTAGATTCCATCACTTTGACGTGGCTGAAGCCAAGAGACGATGGAGGCAGCCCGATTACAGGATACGTACTTGAAAAACGTGACAAGGGCAAAGACCGATGGGCCCCTGCCTGCCAGACCACAATCACAGATCTCACTTTCAGAGTGACCGGACTCAAAGAAAATCAGGAATATGAGTTCCGAGTTGCAGCGGTCAATGCAGCTGGGCAGAGTCCATTCAGTTCGAATTCCGAAGGAATTTTTGCCAGGCCACCATCAAGTAAGTTCACTTCATATAAACCTTTCTTGTAGTATCCTTCTTAGTCTAAAACATTTTTTAAGATTAATAACAAGTTCAACGAAAATTCATTTCAGATTGTAAAAGATTGATTATTTTTGTCCTCACTCCTTTTTTGGGGGGAGGGAGGTGGAATTATGCTCCTAATGTTAAGTATACCTCTTTCCATCAAATTAAGGTATTATATAATTCATCATATTATTAACTACAAGCTATTAACATTTTTTTTAAAAATGGTAAGAAGTATAAATCTTTCACAGGCTTCAGGGCCGTATGCAAGGAGGCGGTTTATAGGGTTCAAACCCCCTCCGGAATTTTTCATCCAAAGAAATGCTTTCCATTATTTATTTATTTCATTTATTTATTTATATTTTGGTGACAAAAATAATACTTTTGTTATTATTATTATTCCAACTTCATTTGTGAAATGAAATTAGTATAACTGAAAAATTGTACAAACTCATTGTGTGCTTATGGCAGTTATCATTCATTTATTATGTAACAATATGACGTTTTATAAGAACATCCCCTCCCTCCATTTAGATAATCTATTGTAACAAAAATCAATGGAATATACATGAAATCAAATTTGATAGAATATATAAATGTTTCAAAAAATGTCTTTGGTAAAACCCCCTCCGAAACAAAAGACTAGTTAAGGCCCTGACAGGCTTGGAAAGGTTCTCTCGGACTCATGAAATTGTTACCTGTGTTACTCAACAGTTAAAACATTTAATGTGAAGTATACCTCCATCGGCCTTTAAAAGGCACCGCCTAGTCCATGATATTGTTGAATATGGACATTGAACAATTAACAAATTTCAGGAGAAGTGCCCCTTTCACAGCATTAGAAAGGTACCATCTAGTACATGTGAGTTTCAACTATACGGCAATTAATAAATTTAATGAGATATATATTTCTCGCAGCCTTAGAAAGGTACCATCCAATCCTTTCTTCTTGGCTATGAACGTTTACCAATTAACAAATTCAATGGGAAGTATATTTCCTACAACCTCATCAAGGTACCGTTTAGCCCATGAAATTGCTATGGACTATTTGCAATTTACAAATACATTTTTTCCCACGGCCTTAGAAAGGGTAAACAAATTATTATACTTTCGACGAACATCATCTTGTAAACATTTATTCCTCATAAGAATACGAAAGTTAAAGCTTCATGTTTGTAACTAAACGTAAAACATAATTTTTTTTTCCTCCACAATAAAACGTGGCGCATTCCAATTTTCTAGTTTCTCCATTTACGGAATTGATATTACTCGAATGCGACTGAGCTGTAAATAGAACGCAAAAACTCCATCATTAAATACGGCGTTCTAAAATATTGGTAATTTTTAGCACAAAGCATCTAAAATAACTCGCAGATGGTTTTCTTTAAGTGTACATTCTTTAGCTTGGCGCATTTGTAAATCCAATGCCGAACATGCCGCATGGATCAGCTTTTTGTTGATTTAGCAGTCCACTTGCATTAAAAATAAGGAAGCATTCTACATTTACTTCGATCTGTTGTTCGATAATCCGGAAAAAATGCTACCCCAGCACTAATTTATGAGCGTGTGCTCTTGTGCCATGGGGATTACCTCACACTTTCCAGCGCTTTTTTAGAAATAAAAAGGTGAGCGTAGCGAAAGTGAAGTACATTTTTTCTACGAAGAGTAAAACATCTTGCTTACATTTTTACGGGTATAAAACTATGTACTAGAATTCAATGAATGAATTACCTTTCGTTTTGATGCGCAAAAATTGTAAATTAGTGCAGACATGTGTTTTGAGGTTACAAGGAACCCCTTTTTTAAGCAAAGAAATTTGAACTTTTGTATGAAAAGTCATCCGAGGAAAGCCACGCGGTAGAACTAAAGACAAAATAAATAGCAAAAAGTGGAAATTAACAAAAAAAAAAAAAAAAAAAAACCAAGAAAAAATGGCACCTTTCTCGGATAACTTTTCATCCAAAAGCTCACACTTCTTTCATTGAGAAAGGGGCTCCTTATAACTTCAAAAAACGTGTCTGCTATAATTTGCAATTTTTTCATTCAAACGTTGATACTTCATTGAATTTTCAAGTACAAAGGTATGTACTCGTCGTGTGTTGTAATGTACATAGTTTACCATGACAAAAATCCTTTTTTTTTTCGTTAAATTTTTAAATGCATTAACGATTTTTTTCCTTCTTAAGGTTCTCCAAGAATCGACGCTACCTTCAGCATGCGAGATATTACTGTGCTGGCTGGAGAAGAATTTACTATTAGAGTTCCATTTAATGCATTCCCTACTCCAACAGCCTCATGGACCATTGTAAGTATGACCAACTCAGATGTACTTAATACTTAATTTTAAACAATTCACGAGGACGTTATGAACGGTTTTCATTAAAAATTAAAAAAAGAAATCTGCGTGAAGTACACATTTCTTGTACATATCATAGGAACTACAGTCTGACCACCGATGATATGGAAAAGTAAACATCCGGTTTTTAGGCGGAAATGGATGCATCCATTAATTTGCAGGAATGTTAGTTTGTTCGTTATAGATGTGCGCTTTGCCTCTTAATTATTCAGACGCAGTTTTGTAAAAATGACAAATTGTTTCCGGTAGTATGTTTTTAAATCTAAATTATATTCAATGTATATTCTCAATTCAAAAATGAATAGATTTATTTTTTACAACTTAATTTTGAGCTTACCATTTTGTTTTACAGTTCTGGACGAAATGATTTTTTTTTTTTTTTTTTTTTGTTTCTATAGAATTTTTTTTTTTTTTTTTTTTTTTGTTTCCTCTCATTTTCAACTTAGAGAATGCAATAAAGTAATAAGGTCCTAGTGACATTGTAAAACGTGCGCATCAAATTCTCATCGTATTTTCCCTTCTGCCCTGCTAGATTCACCCAGATGGAATTGTCCTAACAGCTTGCCAGATTCCATATCGTCCATGGTCAGACTATTGATACTTTTTGTACAATTATTAATTGAATGTCATTATCTTTAAAATTGCTTAAAATAACGTAGCTATTTTTGCGTGAAATAAAGCAGCATAGAAAGTGTCATGACACCATGTCATGCAAAACCGGTGTAATGGCTATAAGATAAAAGACGGCAATTAAAAATGATGAAATTATTTTCTTTTTTTCCTCTAGAACGGTAAACCTGTGGTCAAAACTGACCGAGTATACAGTGAAGTCAATGTAGCCTTCACGGTGCTTATAAACAAAAAAGCAAAGAGAGATGATTCTGGAAATTACACCTTAGTACTGAAAAATCAACATGGAACAGATAATGCTTCTTGCAGAGTACTTGTTGTCGGTAAGTACCATTGTCGCATTTTTTTTTTTTTTTCACTTTTATCGGGCTTATTAGCAATAATAACGCAGAAGTACAAAATGTATTGGCATTAAAGCACTTAAAAGGAGCTGATGTGTGCCAATTTTACGCCAATTTAATAATAATAATGCCTTGGAGTAAGCAACGAAACACTTTACATATTTTCATCCCTAGTTTGTTCTCGAACCGAAGCAAAAAAATGTTTTAAGATTAATTTTCCTAATATTGGCAATTTTAGCGTGATTCAATGGATAATTTTTTAATTGTCACCAATAACAACAAATAAAAAGCAGATTCAAAAAAAAAAAAAATATCCCGCCAAATGTGTTGCAAGTTGGCGCAAAAACATGGCGGCCGAAAGCTTGGTAACGTATCGCCAAGTATCCGTCAAATGATAATCACTTGAGTTTGCATTGAAATGAACACTGATTTTCCATGAAAAAGGTGCAAAAGACCCCTTTTGGAATATTCGAATGCAACCAAAAGAGGAGGTGCACAACTAAATCCCACTAGGAGTATATATACCAAATTTCAACTTTTTGCGCCATACCGTTTTTGAGTCATGCGAGATACTTGTACATACGTACATACATACGCACGTCACGAGAAAACATGTAATTTACTCGGAGATTGTCAAAATGAATATTTCGAACTTCCATACGTTCTTGGGCATATATGCACGTGTGGTCGGGTTGAAAAAACAGCTCAACAATCATTCGGGCGTGAGAAAAATTTAAATTTCGGTCGATTTTTGGGTAAAATTTTGTTTGCGAATGTAATACTTTATTATGTAAAAGGAAGCCATAATGAAATGTGAAAAGATATGAATAACTCGCTTTGAAGTTAAGAAAAATGAAATGATTATTCAATTGAAATAACTTTAACGTTAACGTCGCAGTTTTCAGAACGGGGTTTCAAGTTTATTTTATTTTATTTTATTTTATTTATTTATTTTATTTTTTATTTATTTATTTTTTTTTTTTTTTGTTTATAAATGAATTGTTTATTTCAGAAATAAAATTAAAACTTCGTTTTGTATACCTCATCTTTTTTTTCAAAAGGGAAGAACTAAAGCTTTTTTTTTTTTTTTAATGACAAACTCAATCAGAAATAGCTTTAATTAGGTACAATTATGTTGCGATTTCCTACCAAAGCAAAATAATAAAAACTAAGACCGGCAACGCTATCCAAACTTTTTAAGTCAGTTATCTTTGTAAGGTAGCGGAAGCTACTGTACCCACGGACGGTTGTACCTACGGACGTTGGTCGGGAAATTCCGGGTATCGTCGAGAGAGATCCTAAGTATGTTTTAACGTATGTGTCACAATCATCTCCAGTTCCTCAGGAGGTTTCAACGTCATCAATCGATTCTATCATATTTTTTTTCATTTTAGTAGGATCTAAGTAAAAAAAAAAAAAAACGTGAGCAATTTCTTTGTTTTTTTCGTCCGTCATGGATTGTATTATTCATTTTTGTTGTAGGTATCATGATCCCCTATGTTTTGAAGGTTTTGTTCCTGATTTTCAATGTTGTAAAACTGTGGTCTAGTAGATGTGACTGGCTTGCAAACTAAAATTTACCAAACCGTACCTTTGTGCCCAAGGACACATAACCATGTGTACCCACGAACGGCAATTTTTAGTCTCCTTGGGTCACACCTGAGTCTTCTTACAATGTGAAGTACCTCAAAATGGTGCGTTGTCATCAACGTCCGAAATTCGCTTTTAACAATGATGATGCATTTGAAATACGGCTTTACGATATAGTGTTGAAGTAACCCCCACCTGTTGTAGGATCTGCAGACCGTCAATACCACCTGTTTTCATTTGAAGTCGCTTTGCCTAGATTTTTGTTGGTTTTTCAATCTAAACTGAGTTTTTTGTAATGGGTTAGTTTTGGTTAAAGGTTTCAATTTGCATATAAATTGAAGTTATTGTGTTGGTACATAGAGAGGCATACTACCATGAATCCAGTTATTTTTTTTTTGTTTAACAACATGTTATTTATTCATAACATCATCAACTCTCTTAAGAGTAATAAGTTTATTAAAGAGTTCACTGACGTTAAAAATTAAAAAGGAAAATCTTAAAAAAAAGGGAAAAAACCTTCGATTAATTTTTCAAGTTTAATTTCTGTTGAATATTTTATTTAATGTTATTTTCAATGGATGTTTAAGGTCTTTCAATATATTGGGTGAGTGCAAAAGTTCGTGCGGAGTTTGTGAAAGAAAGTCATACAGTGATTAGGCAAGCAAAACTCTTTATTCAATCAATGATATATTCTCCATCGTTGTCTATGATCTTCTTCCAACGTTCTGGCAGCATACGGATGCCCCGATCATAAAAACTGCGTGGTTTAGATTCGAAGAACGAAGACACGACGTTTTGTAAGGCATTCAAAGAGTCAAGTTTTTTTCCATTTAAATGATTTTGCAATGACCGGAATAAGTGATAATCCGATGGTGCGATATCAGGAGAATACGGTGGATGAGTTAGGACATCCCATTTCAGGCTGTTCAGTTTGCGTAGCGTCTGTCTTGAAACGTGTGATCTAGCGTTATCTTGATGAAAGACTACGCCTTTGCGATTTGACTAACTCGGACGTTTCTGTTTGATTTCTCGGTTCAGATTAGTTAATTGACGACAGTACTTGTCCGAATCAATCGTTTGGCAGGCGGGGAGAAACTCAAAATAAATTATACCCTTGCAATTCCATCAAACACAGAGCATCACCTTCATCGGGTGCAAACTGGCCTTTGCCATTGCGTCACAATGTTCACCTGCCTGTTTCCATGTGCGTTTGCGCTGAACGTTGTTGTACAGGACCCATTTTTCATCGCCCGTCACTAATCGATCCAAAAACGGCTCGTTTTTGAGCCGCTTGAGTAAAGATACGGCAGCAGAAATTCGCTGGATTTTGTTGCTCTCGGTCAACAAATGGGGCACCCATATATCGAGCTTTAAATCAAATCCAATTTTTTTTAAACGCCGAAAAGCGGTTGATCGGTCAACGTTAAGTGCTGTAGCAACTTCCTCTGTTGAAATTCGCGGAGTATTCTGAACTAAAGAACGCAAAACGTCGTCATCAATGTCGGAAGGTCGACCTGAGCGTGACTCGTCTTCCAGCTTAAAATCTCCGCAACAAAATTTTGCGAACCATTTTTCCACAGTTCGTTTAGCTAGTGCTTAATCTTGATAAACGTCTTGAATGTTTTTTACGGCTGCTGCAACGTTTATTCCCTTCCGAAACTCGTAAAGCATAACATCCCGTAAATGCACTTTATCAACACTCATTTTAAAGGTAATCTTTCTCGAAGCAGTTTGTATCTGCACAAATTATTTTGATTGGAATGAAAGCTGCACATGTCACCTTTCCAACGATCTGACTTACGTAGATAGTGGTATTAACGACAACACGTTACGCCCGTTCTAACGCCATCTATTGCAACTCCGCACGAACTTTTGCACTCACCCAATAAAATGACTTATGAAAATGTATTGAGTATAATTGAGTTTCTCAGACCTATTTATATATTATTTTATTATATGTCTATGGGTACAAAGGCACCTGTCCGCGGGGTGAACGGGGTGTTGTACCCAAGGGAAAAAAAAGATGATTTTTAGGAAATTTTTTTTGAAGTTGAAAGCTTTGAGATTTTTACCTGACAAAAATTGCCAAATTAGATGATAAGTTGTAGATTCTACAGAAAAGTTTTCCGATCGATTATCCATTCCCAGAGACCAGCAAAAATAAAAAAGTAAATTTTGTCCATGGGTACAGCAGCTTCCCCCATATTACTTTTTCGAAATAAACTATAAAAACGGCATTTTCTTTTTTTTTAATCATATCCTCAAATTTGTATTATTTCAGTTCGGTGATAAACGAAAATATTATTTAAGTACATAATGTACTCTTAAATTACTCATTTGTATTAGGTTATAAATATTTATCGAAGATTTAATTCTTATTATATAAAAAGGTGCTATTAAATTATTTTTTAAAAACATTATTAAGTTGTTAATTATGTTTAAACTATAAATTGTTATAGAATTGGATTTCTTTTCAAACTAAATCATTATTAGTTTATAAATTATTGTTAAATTATGCATCATTGTTAAATTATAAATAACTAATCAAGTGTGAAACATAATTAAATTATACGTTTTTTAAAATATGAATTATTCTTGAATAAAAATAAATCATAAAATTATGCATTTCATTTAAAATTCAACTATGATTACATGTTAAAACTCACTTAATATTTTAAATAAATATCGTCAATAATACACTTTTAATGATGAACAGATAAGCCTGGACCACCTGAGGGACCTTTGGAAGCATCGGACGTGAGTCCAGAAACATGCTCTTTGTCATGGAGGCCTCCAAAAGACGATGGTGGCAGTGCGATCACCAACTACGTAGTCGAGAAACAAGAAGCTACATCACAGGTAAACTTAGAGTTTTTTCATTTTGTATTTTTTTTTTTTTTTCTGCTGAAACTTGAGCTGAGATTAGTTATATGAAGATTCGTAACGTAACGTAAGGTTTCGATACGTACACTTCTAACCCAAGAATAAAAAAATAATAATAATAATTAATAATAATAATATAATAATAATGTAATTAATAATAATTAATAATAATAATAATAAATAATAAATAATAATAATAAATAATAATAATTAATAATAAATAATAACGATATTGATTATTATTATTATTATTGCAATCTATGAAGATAATAGTGATGCTGATAACAAATATAAAAAATAATAACAACAGGTAATAACAATAACAATAATGGTTAGCAATAAAAAATGATTAAAAACAATTCGTTTATTTAGTTATGGCAGAGGCCATAAAATATACAGTTCGCACTTGTCTAATGCAATGTTCGTTTATTAAACATTTTACTTTTATTAACTTACATAAAAATAATCATTAATATTAACGTTACAATATTTTAAATGAATTATTTTTATAAAGAAGAAATATCAAAACTATCTTAAATTTCCCAATTATATCTTTGGAAAAATTTTAAAGTATTTTTGAAAAATATGAATGGCACAACATTAAGTTAAATAAATATGTTTGCGCCTAAAAAGTAAAATAAGAAATGACAAATGTCAAATTTCTTTGATATTGAAAAAGACGTTCCTTGAAACGCCGAACCACGTGTCTGTAGTAATCTGCAACTGTGCTATTTGACATTGTTATTTCTCATTTTAAAGTTACATTATACTGAAACACGACCACCACAATAGCGAAAAATAAGAAAAATAATATTAACATCTTATATTTTTTGACTCATAGGTATGGACTAAATTGAGCAGCTACGTAAGGGGATGTCATTACGAAGTCATGGGATTGGAGCACAAGAAAAAATACCACTTCCGTGTTCGAGCAGAGAATAAATATGGAGTTGGTGCTCCACTGGACACTGACCGCCTCATAACTGCCAAATTCTCTTTCGGTAAGCTTTTTCTTACTACGCAATAGAAAACCGTCAGATTAACTTAAAAAAAATATTGGAAAATGAATTCTAAGTTTTATTGACATTGTATACCAACGTGATTTTAGATAGTATTGGTACGTCTTTTAGAATGAAGTTTTTTATGAAAGAAAAAGGATGAATTTAATGAAGGAGGATAAATTCATTAGAATTATCAATGAAGAAAAACGAAATGATTGAACAGAAAATGTTAAAAATAAAATAATGCTTTTTTTTCGATGTTGCAAAACCTGCTTTTAATCTGTTGAACTGCTTCTTTTAAATTGTATCTTCATTAATTCTGAAAACAACACAATTGTGATTGAGGGAAAATCATTTAACTCTTTAAAGTTTCAAAACTCAAATAACTCTAAGTAGATTGCGGCACAGTTGCTTCTTCGAAAACAAACCAACTCTCGCAATTGCGCAATTTGCACAATCACTACTGGGTTCGCAATTACTGGTGGACTACACTTCCTGTAGTCAGCTAGCAATTCCAACCAGTTAAAAAACGTTATGAAATTATTCGAATATTAACCGTTTGCTATCAAGCCATTTTTTGCTGAGGTGAATCAGCGACACTACACTGTAAAAAAATTCCGAAACGTTACTGGGTATTTCCGTGTTACGTTTCGGGGTTTTAATGGTTTTTATCCAGTTCCTGGAAAAATCAAGTTTCATTGTCAAAAAGTTTCCTGAATTGCTACAAGTCGCACGAATGCAGACTTTTCACTGCTGTGAAAAATATTTTTTGCTCCCAGTTTGAAGATTAACTGAAAGTATTTATAAAGTGCATCGGCTTCAGTTCAATTACGGCCCGTTCATGCTAATTAAGCTCTTAAGGGAGCGAATAAGTGTGGACTACTTGCTTTGCAAGAATTACAGTCGGGTAAAATTCTCGTCACTTACTTGCAATTCTGGCTTAGCGTTGGCCATATTTGCAATAATGCTCTTGGAACTTCCTTGATAAATCAGGAAGATGCCGAGCTATTATATGATACATTCCTAAATTTACTCTAATTTTCCAGACAGACGACTGGCTTTTAACGAGAAGATTTCTAAATTTCTCAGGAAGCTTCCAGGGTAACTTCAGGAAGGTTACTGAATTTCAGCGGAAAATATTCCTGGATTTTTCAAGATATGTCACTGGCAGAAATTGGGCACATCAGCAGCCCATTATTTTCCAGAAATATTTCTGAATCGTTTTTACTGTGTAGCTGACCATGTAGACCTTGATTTGTTCAGGTGATCAGCAACACTAGCTGAATCACATGAACAAATCAAGCGGTGACTGAGATGCACTTCTCGAGTGCACTTCACTTCACTCTCCGGGGGCCTACTGTACCTATCACTAAGTGATTTAACCAGTTTAGGACCACCGGAGCTTTATTTTAAACATTCAACATATACATTTTAAAATACAACATATAACAATACACACACATACAAAGAAACAAACATGATCGCAGACAATTAAAGTACATATTGACAAACATACATAGAAGCACAAAACAATTCGAAAAAAACATGCTATAAAAAATGATGCAGAGAATATAGAGTAGTCGATGGGTACATAGCTGGCGAGTTCGCCGTTACAAAAGTACATTTCATTATTACGTCGTGAGTAGTGAGAACTGTGAATGCGTAAGTATATACAAGTTATAAAGTAATACAGTATAAGATCAATAAATGCCACCACCGCCCACCACCAAGCAGCATTCAAATGTGATAAGGAGTGATTTCGGATGTGGAATGCTGGTGAAGTCGCCATTTCAGCGTCGTGGCATTCGTGTGTAAAAAGTAAAATACCCGGAACTGGGCGATCGTGACAGATAATGATATATAGTTGGAATTGTACAGAGCTAGCGAAATCGCCGTTACAGGCGTACATTTGTTTATGTTGTGGTGGTTAGTGAGAAGAGAAAGGCATATGTATAAGAATTGAAAGGGATACACAGTGGGTGTACGTAACACAGGTGGGTTAGCTAAGGAACTTTTCACACTGCACTGCATCTGGAACATAGTTTGGGGGAATTGTGCGTTCTCGAGTGCACAGTACTAAAGGTATTTTGTATTTTTTCAGATCCTCCTGGCCCTCCGAGCACACCAACTATCACAGATTACGACGGTGTGAATGTGAGCCTATCTTGGGATCCTCCTGTCAGCGATGGTGGCTCAAGAATACAAGGATACCAGGTCGAATACTGTGATATGGCCGACGGAAGGTGGCGTGCAGGAAACGAGTACTTAGTGAAGGAGACGCACTTCACAAGTATGATATAGCAAATACTTTTACAGTGTCTTAATCCTTTTAAAGACCTTGATTTTGAGAAAAACCAACCATGATACGTATCAATGATATCATTTGTGCGAATAAGGTATCATTTTCTGAAATGGTATTATTTATGTGAACAGGGTAGTTTTTGTGAAAATATTTCATTAGATGAAAAATTAAAAAGAAAGACCTATTAACATAATTTGATAGGATGAAATAACTTGTAATGAAACCACTCACTAGAAAAAAAATCAATTGTTTAATTTTTCTGGTGAACAAAGGATTGTCTCTTAACTCACTTGAAAATAAAAATTTCTTTAATATCTTTATTATTATTATTATTATTATTATTATTATTATTATTATTATAGAACTGGAATATATAAGCAATTTTTTTCACTTACAAGGAGTGCTTTATAACCTGCTAATCGTCTGTAAAGTTTTATAAAATGACAAATTAATCCTTTGTACTTTGCAAACTGAACGTATATTTGCAATATATACGTATAAGGGATGTTTTTAAAGTAGGTACCGTTTTGAAGTAAAAAAAGAAGTACAGATAGAGCAAAGAAATTTATTACACAAAAATCTAAAGCCTTACACTATTTTATGACATAGCTCCCGTGATTTTCCATGCATTTGTCATACTGTGGTATTGGTTTTTGTATACCTATTAGTAGAAAACTGCCGCCTGTATAGTCAGCCATGGGGTAACATGTTCTCTGAGCTTATCATTGATGTTGTGCCATCGACCGCCAAAGAAAGACTTTAGATACCAACACACACAAAAAAAAATAAGGTTGCTACGAGCGAGATCGGGCAGTCCGGAGAATGTTCAATTACATCCCAGTCAAAGCCCTGTAGAAGTCCTCATGGTTGACTACACAGGTGGCAATTATCTACAAATAGGTATACAAAAACTTGTACCACGCTATGACAAAAAGCTTTGAAAATCATGGGAGCAATGTCGAAAAATAACGTACGGTTGGTAGATTTTTGTGCTGTAAATTTCTTTGCTCTATCCGTACTTGTTCGTTTTTTATTCCAAAACGGTACTTACTTGAAAAACATCCCTCGTATTAATGAGAAAAAAAAGGGGGATGAAAATATTTAATATGCTGCAAACGAGTCACTGCAGTTTTTTGTTTATATTTTAAAAAAAAACGTGTAATTTGTCACTAAGACACCAAAAAATCGTTTGAAAGATATGATTATGTTTTGTATATGCTGCAAATATTTGCACGAACTATGTTTCAGAGGGACGAAAATATAGAAATGATTGATTTATCAACACCCCGAATGTCTTCTTTCCTTTCTTTTTTCTTTCTGTGGAGTCAATACGGAATTTTTGAAAATGTTTTAAGTCTATCAATAGTGGTTTAATGTGTTGTTGTTGACCTTATTGGAGACCTATGCTCCTTATAAGGCCATTTCACTACTTGATGTCAAACTGTTGTAACTTAAATTTTCACATTAAACTATTTTTTTATTTATACCAGTCATTCGATAAATGTACAAATTTTGGAGTTAGTTGAATCATAAACGAGCAAGATATTAAGCTCTGAACCTTAGGTTGGCCTTATTTGGCGCACTTTCCTTACAAAATAGTTATCTAGAAAAGAACTAATTAAAACTAATAAACTTGTTTCACGTAAATTATTAGTTAATAAACTAAAAAGCAATATTTTGCTTCGTCTAATGAAGAAGAAAGCTTTTCGCATTAACATAGAACTAAATAATTTTGTGTAAATATTCTTTTGACGCTAAATAGATTGTTATCAAATCCAGTCCAATCAATGAATTTTCAGAAGTTTAATTTCTTCGTTATTTCATACTACTTATTAGATCTTATCACTATACAAAAAATGATTTGAAAAGGAATCCAGCAAAATCTGGTCGAAAACTGGTGTCAAAAGCCGGTTTTCCGGGAAAAACATTTCAATCCGTAAATGTACTTTAACCTCCCTCCAAAACTTAAAGAAATAGATTGAGCTGATTTTGACCTCGATTAAATGACCTGCCTCAATTCTATTTTGCTTTAGCTTGTTATGCTTTTAGCTCGAAGTTTTTTTCAGGGAGGAGGGGGGGGGGTAATAGCATGATGTTGCTAACGGTACAGTAAAGTTTTGATAAAACATTGCCGTAAAGTTTGACTGCATGGTATTGATTTAACTAATATAAATATTTATTTGTGTATGATGTTCTTTTATTTCAGTTCCTAACCTGACAGAGAACCACGATTATCAATTCCGTATAAAAGCGAAGAACGCAGCTGGTTTAGGAGAAGCTAGTCAACCAACAAGTACATTCAGACTAAAGAAGAAATTCAGTATGTATACCTTCGTTTTAAAGTTTTCATTTTAATTATAGCATTCTGCTTTGGTCGTAAAGTATGAAACTCGTGCAAATCTAGTCGGGATAAAGATTAATTATCTTATTACACATTATTTGTTTTTTGTACTTTAAAGTAATGTGAATTAAATTGAACCATTTAAAAGTATAGTAATTTTCATCTTGTATATGAAAACACGAATACAGAAACTACGACTTGTTTTCTTTTGTAAAGGTCCACCATCACCACCTCAAGATGTAATGGTTGTGAAAGTTGGACGTAGTTATGTAGAACTTAGATGGGAGAAACCGCGTTCAGATGGTGGAAGCAAGATAACTGGTAAGACAGCCATGCTTTTTTTAATGTTTAAAAGAACAACATGTTTATGTAACTCCGATTGCTGAATTTATTTACGTTAGCCTGAAATTCGCATACGAAAAGAGAATCACCTTTCCAATATTAGAGCACTAAAATGGCAAATCGAATAGAAAAATTTATGACCAACATTTCCCACGAACAGCGTTTTTGTCCCTCTTCCTCATCAAAGTTAACACACTGGCATGATCGAATTATGTAAGGCCACCAAGAATTTTAATTTATCGATGTTTGGCATTAAACTCAAAAGATTAGGATTCCATTCACTTTGGAGGAAATGCAAAAAATATTTCGCCCATTGAAGCTGCGATGTTTCTGCTACAATGATTTTGAAAATTAATCTCGTCAATGACGTCACCAGGACCTGTATGCTGATATGATAGAAACGTTCCTGCCAGGAGGCAAATAATGCGCAAACTTTCTATTTCTCGTATTACGCATTCATTTGTCTGCCCGTAGAGACAGATTTTTTGATTTGATGAAGAAACGTTATTAAAACTTGATTCACTTGATTTTTAATACCGCATTAAAAAAAAAAAAAAAAAAATTAGGAAAAGAATAAGATATGTTTAACACAACTGTTAATGCAGTGGAATAAAATGTATTTCAAAAATAAGATACGTTTTATAAGTTTTTTTTCTCCATTCCTGAAAATATTGTTTGAAAATATAGATGAATCATAAAACCTAAAATAAAAAATGACGGTCCATTTTTCAATGTTTTTTGTAGATAAGTATAAGAAAATTATATACATATTCATTGATACCAATGTTATCGCTTCCAAGAATACTGTAACAAAAACTCAAGCTACTTCTTCTTCTTCATCAAGGATTAGGCATATAGCCTGTTCCGGCTTCTTGATCGCCCCACCGCTTCCTGGGCCTACCACGGTCTCGTTTGCCCCTTGGTCTATAGTAAAAGGCAGCCTCTTGGAAGTCTCCCTCGTGCCATACATCGAACATGGTTTTTCCAATCGTTACGATATTCCGTAATTTTTTCATTGAGGCTGAATATCTGTAATTCCCTACGAATAGATTCATTCCTTATTTTGTCTAGGATAGTGCAGTTCTTCAGTGATCGCAAATACTTCATCTCTGCTGCTTGAATTCGACTAGTTTCTTGACTGTTCAAGGTCCATGTTTCAGAGCCGTATAGTAAGGTTGGCATCGCCATAACCTTATAGAACTTCAGTTGTGTTTCCTTTCTTGTTTTTCCCTTTAGGCCCTTAAGCTACTGAAGATGGAAAAAAAAAGAAAGTGACGAGATGATAACGACGAATGTGAAGACATTTAAGCTCAACTACCCTCTACAATTTCGATGGCTTTCGATGTGCAGAAAAACTTCTAATTTGCTTCGAAGCCATGGACCAAGTAACGGTGTTTCTTTTGTCATGAAGAGCATTTCTCGAAAAACAATAACAGAAGAAAGAGACAATAAGACAGGTCAAAGCAAGCTAATCAACTTATTAGATAGCGGACAGAAAAACAAACAAACAAATCAAATATGTACGAGTTTTTATGATTTTTCTCTTAAAGTCGTTTTTTACGAGCGCTCGGTTACGAGAAAATCTAACGGTATCTTCGTGCTCGTTATAAGCTAGTTCGACTGTAATAGGCTGTGCTCGTTATAAGCCAGTTCGACTGCAATAGGCTGTGCACGTTATAAGCGAGTTCGACTGCAATAGGCTGTGCTCGTTATAAGAGAGTTCGACTGCAATAGGCTGTGCACGTTATAAGCGAGTTCGACTGCAATAGGCTGTGCTCGTTATAAGCGAGTTCGACTGCAATAGGCTGTGCTCGTTATAAGCGAGTTCGACTGTAATGGGCTGTGCTCGTTATAAGCGAGTTCGCCTGTAATAGGCTCGATTTCGTAAACAAAGACCAAAAGAACTCTCATCTTCTATTTATTATAATTCGACTCCTTCTTTTACAGGGTACATTGTTGAACGAAGGGAAGCCGGAAGCACGTTCTGGTTCAAAGCGAACGATTTCCCGTGCGCAGATTGCAACTATACTGTGATGAACCTGATGGAGAATGCTGAATACGAGTTCCGAGTGTTCGCCGTCAATGCTGCCGGCAAGAGCGATCCCAGTGCTTGCACCAACCCCATCAAGGTCTGCGAAGTTTCGGGTAAGTTAAAAGTAAATTTACCTGCCATTTACGAGTTTATTTAACTCGACAATACGATGCAGAGCGAATCCTTTTGGTATCACACTGTTACTTATAATCACTATTTGAATCGTTTAGTTCAGAAACCCGTCAAGTGTTTTTTTTTTTTTTTTTCTAAATTTTCGGAAAAAAAAATCTAAATTTTAAAATTAGTAAAGATGTTTTTTATTGCATTACAAAAACAAATAATGCTTGGGGTTCATTTTCAAAATTTTACTTCTGTTTTGCAAAAAATGTTTAAAATTGCAATAAAATATTTTGCAGTAAAATAAAACTTTTTACTTGAAAAAAAAAGTTTTGACTATAATATTGATTTCGAAAATCTTTTGTAGGTTGTAAATAAAAAATCATAGTATCTTTATGCTTAAATGTATTAAATATCCAAGAAGAAGTTGAAATATCAGTTAAATGATGAACGCAAAATAAAGAAATAATCAAAGACAAACGAGACAACATAAAACATATTGTCGATATATATAGGCTAAGCCTAATGTTTGAGTTTTTACTCATCGTCATACACTACGTCGATGTTTTAGGCGGCTTGGGTCGTAGACCACAGAAGGATTTCATCAAAAAAAGTTACTTTAAATCACAAAATTTGTGATTTAAAGTAACTGAGTTATCAAATGGATACGCGCTGCATTGTATCACAATAGGGTCATTCCAATCAAGTGATCCAAAGTTTTTTCCCTCACCTTTTTGTATTTCTTTGAAATTTGGCTCATCAATTGTACCCTTTGAGGTAATCAAAAGTCCAAATTTTTAGATTTTTATCTCTATTATTTTTTTATTTATGACACTTTGATTTTTCGAAAAACCCTCTTTTTTTCATGGATGTTTGAACATAAAATGGACGATAACTCAGCACTAAATATAGATAGAAAGATTTGGTAAAAAGCATTTTAAAGTACATTAGTTGCTGTTTAATTAAATATGCAACATGACTAATTTCAAAAAAATTTTAATTTTTAAAAAATGAAATTTAAATTTTAAATTTAAATTTCTTAGAAAAGGTATAATGAATTCTTTTTTAAATTCTCAAAAATTTGTGTGTATTTTATCTTCATTTGTGCAAAGTTTCAAGTTGGGATCTCAATGGGATCATATTTTTATGCATTTTTAAATAAAATTTGACTTATGAAATAATGACATTTTTCAGATTCTAACTAGTTAAATATAGGGTTCTCTTACTAAGGATGGTCTAGTAAGTAGTAATTGATCATGACTATGCTTGAAATGAGCTGACATGAATTTGTAGATTGGTACCCCCCCCCCCCCCTGCCACACAACCACTTTTTATCTTTTTTTTTTTCAAAACTGTATTAAAAAAAAAAAAGCTGGCACGTAAGAGTTATAATCATAATAAACTGGGATGCACGCTGCTAAACATCAGCAGTGACTAAGGCTTATAAATGGGGGGGGGGGGGTCATAAAAACTAAAAGTCGGAAAAACTTTAACAGACAAATAGAACCACTCATTTGCAGCTTTTTTTTTCTTTCGAAAAGTGGAACGATAGGGGGAGGGGGAAAGGCAATCTGGAATGAAGCTTAACAACATGGAAGGTTATGCTCAAACTAGCAAAATTTGTTTGATCTATAACTGCTTTTAATATATGCATAAATAGATCTCGCTGCATTGCTCTCCTTTACAACTGAAACTAAAAAGAAAACTAGCATTAAAGAAAAGAAGACCGCCGCACTCCAAATGTTGTAGAAAGACAGTTTTATGCGGAGATACATATATGCTCTCTTTTACAACTGAAATTAAAAGAAAGCTAGTATTAAAGCAAAGAAAAAAACAGCTGCACTCTAAATGTGTGGAAAGACGTTTAGTTTTATGCGGACAGACATATGATCTGATATTTAGATTGATTTTTAGTTTAGTGTGAAAAGAATGAAACAAAATGGGGGGAAACACTACTATTTTGCTATGATCTTGGGGCAAACTATTTCTTTCCTCCCTCCAAAATTGAAAGTTGGCGCAGGGGTAGGGGATGAAATGAATCATAACTTTCCTTATCAGATAGTGAATTAATCAAGTAAATTTTGTGAAGTTCGGATTGAAAAAGAAACACTTGGTTCGAAAAAAAAAGCGTCAGGTGAGGCGTGATACTATTATAGTGTTAATCGTATATGTGGGTGGGGGGGGGGGGGGGAATGTACTTCGTCTTGCTTTAAAGAAGAACATTTACCAGCTTTTTATATGCTTTCTATTCATTTTCTTTTATTTTATTAATTTATTTATTTTTTGCGTTTTGAAAATAGTTTTGAAAAAAAAAGTGGTGGTGCTGGGGGGGGGGGGCTTTTTCTTGCTTTAAAGAAGATTATTTACCAACTTTTAATAAGTTTAATATTTATTTTGTTTTATTTATTTATTTATTTATTTTTAATTTTCGAAATGTTTTGAAAAAAAAAATTAAAAGTTTGGGGGGGGGGGGGGCTTACCAATCTACAAATTCATGTCAGCTGATTTCAAGCATAATCATGATCAATTACTACTTACTAGACCATCCCCAGTAAGAAAACCCCATATTTAACTAGTTAGAATCTGAAAAATGTCATTATTTCATAAGTCAAATTTTATTTAAAAATTCATAAAAATATGATCCCATTGAGATCCCAACTTGAAACTTTGCACAAATAAAGATAAAATACACACAAATTTTTGAGAATTTTTTTAAAAAAAATTCATTATACCTTTTCTGAGAAATTTAAATTTAAAATTTAAATTTCATTTTTAAAAAATTAAAAAATTTTCTGAAATTAGTCATGTTGCATATCCAATTAAACA
Source organism: Uloborus diversus (assembly GCF_026930045.1). Taxonomy (NCBI): domain Eukaryota; kingdom Metazoa; phylum Arthropoda; class Arachnida; order Araneae; family Uloboridae; genus Uloborus; species Uloborus diversus. Next base: position 34,219,945 of record NC_072736.1, read on the forward strand.
GCAACTAATGTACTTTAAAACGCTTTTTACCAAATCTTTCTATCTATATTTGGTGCTGAGTTATAGTCCATTTTATGTTCAAACATCCATGAAAAAAAGAGGGTTTTTCGAAAAATCAAAGTGTCATAAATAAAAAAATAATAGAGATAAAAATCTAAAAATTTCGACTTTTGATTACCTCAAAGGGTACAATCGATGAGCCAAATTTCAAAGAAATACAAAAGGATGAGGGAAAAAATTTCCCAAATTTTGGATCACTTGACATGGAATGACCCAATATTTGTAACAAATGATGAAACTATTCCTCCTTGTGATAAATTAAGAAATACCTTTCTGATAAAATTTAAAAATAAAAACAACATTAAAAAACTCAAAATTTATATAAAAAAATCTGTTGTTTTTTTTTTTTTAGTTTCAATCATTTCTGTGTTCATCTTTGGGTGCTAGATTTAAACGTTAAAATTATATATATATTTTTCAAGTTCATGGAATTTGAATTTAACTACTCAAATATAAGTCTTAATTTTAACTCTCACTATATTTTGAGATTAAACTGCTTTGTCAAAAAAGATTTTATTTATTTATATTATTTACTTGTTTATTAAACTGTATTCCTAGCTCATCCAGAGTTTAACTTTCTTTTGATCATAACAATTCTTACATGGAAAAAAAGAAAGTAGGGTGGATAATTGGGCTTAAAAGCAAAAATTTTTTTTAGCGAAGGTTGACCCCCCTCCCCCCCCCCCCCCAAGTCCTCGTTCACTGAACCACTAATTTTACTGTTATTTATTTGTTCTTGTTTTTCTAATTTCAGGTGGTCAGAAACCAGAGTTTGTTAGAAAACTCTTCAACAAAAGCGTTGCGCTCAATAAACATATCGTCCTTGACTGTGAAGCTATTGGAAATCCAGCTCCTACAGCTAGATGGTAAATATAATTAATCGTTATTACAGTGCTATTTTAATTGCAGTTTTTGTTTATAGTAATTTTACATCTTTTCTCTTAGACAACAGTTAAGTTTTTTTTTATAAAAAGGGAGCTAAATTTCTAGTTTGCTAAAAGAATAAAATTTAAAATGATTTTAATAATTCATATCAAAAGGATTTTCAACTGATCAATTAATTATTCTCGCATAGTAGGGGAATGTGGGGCAAAGTGAAATGGTGAAGATGACTGAGCTTTTTGAAAATGAACAAATTGGGAGTTTATTTTGAAAAATTACAGTACATAAAGAAAGAACATTCTATTTTACAATAAAACTTACATTGAAACAATATTTTAATTTTTGGCAATAAATTTGCGCTTAAAAAAAAAAGTGGAAAAGTTTCACTTTTTTTTGCACGTGGTAAAGTGAAAAAAGAAATATTTTTCTAATGAAATATTTTCTATTCAATTATAGAAAATATTTTTAATCAAATGAATCAGTAAATAAAGGTTTAATGAGTAAATGAAAAGATACTGAGACAATAAACTGAAAATGAAATTAGTTAATTAATTAATATGTGAGGAAAAATAAATGAACAAGTAAAAGTGAATGAATAAGGAAATGGATGAATGAATAAATCAGTGAATTACAAAATGGAGGAATGTTAATGAATGAATTAATAAATGAATACATAAGGGATTTAGTAAATGAATGAGCAAGTAAAGGAAATAAACCATTTCACTTTGCCACATCCACTTTGCCCCGCATGTACTTGATTGATTGTAGAAAATACTTAAAATACAAATAAGCTTAATATTAACTAAATAAATATTCACAGAGTGTTAGAAAGTCTCAATCAATATTTGAAATGTTAATATCTAGAACTTTATCATTTTATAATAACAAAAATAATTTTTGACTTGCACCAAAGTATTACAGTATGAGTATCAATTTTTGAAAACTGTTCGTGTTGTCATATTATGCTTTGATAGTTAAAGGTAACTTTTTCTTGACTGGACTAGACTACATGGGTTACTACATAGTTAAAATATTGCCAGATAGGTGGAGCTAAAAGCAGAGTAATTATTTCACCATTTCACTTTGCCCCGCTATTTCACTTTGCCCCATATTCCCCTACATTAAAATGAGGATTTTTCAAATTACTTTTTTTTTTTAAGTTTTAAAGTAAGTAAAGCTTTTTTCCCCAATTTGAATCTTTAACTATAAATCATATTAGTTTTTTTTTTTCTTTTTTTGTAAATGCTGGTTTGAAAGGTTTGTTGGCAAATAAGCAGCTTTCGATGCGAATTTTAAGTTCTTCATGGACTAACATTTACTTATATTTCTTTTCTGATCGAATTTTAATAAATTGCTAGGTAAAAAAAAAAACAATAATAATAAAAGCTATAAAATAACCTTTCAAATATTTTCGTTTTATTACGTTCAGGAACAGTATAACAAGAATTAAAGATTAAAATTCAGCACCAAAACATATGTTATGCATTTTATATGTCATATGTATTAAAGTAAGAGCAAGTAATTCCTATATGTCATATGTATTAAAGTTAGAGCACGCAACTTCTATAGCTAGTTTCTCTAACATTTCTGAAGAACTTATTTAGTTTTATTGCCATCCTTTTCAGCCTGAAGCAAATGTTTTTGTATCAAACTAACTGTCATCTCTTACATGCTCATAAAATCTTAACTGTTTTGTGGATTTTAGAAAATAAATGAATATTTTTGAAACACAAGCATTACTTTTAAGAATAGTAAAAGAAATCTCTACCTGACGGCTAGACTAACGCAAGTCCAAAAATAACAGTTTTCAATTTATTACTACACTGTATGTAGAATCCTATTCCGCATTGAGCCCCAACAGCGTAATTTTATTTAAAAAATAATCCTTTATATTTATTTACCAGTGTTATGAGAGCGTGAATCCCAACCTTTGTATGCACCAAATAAACGTTTTTACTTTATGTAGCAAAGTAGTGGTACATTGACTTAAGCTAGCCTGGCTTTGAGGTAACACACAGATAATAAAATATTAAAAAAAAAAAAAAAAAAATCAAATTTTCAAAATTAATTTGAATTTTGAAATTTTGAATTCAAATAATGTTTTTTGCAATCACGAGTTGCGACAGGTCCCTACACATTGGTTTCTACCCCATTCGCTTGTTTTTAGAAACGGTTCCTGTCCCTCCTCTTGGGCGGTTACGTGTGCATAGTTGTGTATGTGTAGGCTTGTGTGTGTACGTAGTGTGTGTATGCACGTTGGCGTGTGTGTATGTGTGTAAAGTCGCGTGCGTGGATGTGTGTGTGTATGAGCGTGCGTGTGTGTAGGACGTGGACGCCACCGATCAGGAGCAGCGGTTACCGGGAGGAGTCGCGCCTACAGAGGACGGTGGGGTTGAAAAAGGAACCAAACATCAAGCACGATCAAATGAAAACAATTAGCAATCATGATTGCTCGAAATAAAAATAAAAATAAAAATAAAAAAAAAATTTTTTTAAGAAAATAAATTTTTAGTCTCGTGCGAAAGAAATAAATATATTTTAGTTTTATTAATGATAAATTTTTCTGCGATTAATGTGGGTCTATGGGGGTGACTTTTTATCGACTTGAAAGTTTGAATTTCTAAAAAAGATTTTTTTCGATACACCCAGTGCACAGTGCTATTTTGTAATACTTTTCACTTGGTGTTATTTCATACAGCCTCTGAATCTGTCACGTTTACATTGATTTCAATTCTAGGTTCAAGAACGGTCGTGAAATACATTCCTCTGGTAGATTCCTATGCAGTGAAGGCAAAGACGGAGAGTTCAAACTCACCATCACTGAAGTCTGGGATACGGACGAAGGCGAATACGCATGCGTCGCCAGCAATTCCTTGGGCTCCGACAAATGTTTCGCCAGGATGATCATTGCCGGTAATTATGCACTACATTTTCCAAGAACTTCAAGCAAGGTTACAGTAATGGGTTTTTAATAATGTTCATTGTTGAGAATTTAGAACAACGAATGAATTTCGAAAGTTTAAAACGCTCCAATATGACGTCAGAACTGTTGGCTCATGTACCTCTTTTGAAACCAAACTGTAGGATTTGTATAGGGTCCTTGATATCTTTCCCTGTTTTAGTTCCATAGACTATGGAGGAAAGCAAATACGTTCAGCTATCAGCACCTCTGACGGTAATTTTGCAATGAGCAGTAATTTCATTTGTATGATATTCTTATTAAATTTCATAACTTTAATTAAAGATGATTCATCTTTATGCATACACGAGTTCACTTATGCACACGAAAGTTCACTTTTCTTTTCTTTTTTTTTTCACCTAATTGACTAATTGACGTAACGATAAAGAGTTGATATTCAATAATCAATGACCAAGGACAAGCTTTAATATAATAATGCGATGTACCATAATGCATGCCTTTTCATTTAAAATGAAACAGGAGTCAGGCAACGATTTTATTTTTACGTTATTACTCTTACCAATTAGCCACATCCCTGAAGCATTTTACTTATATTGGAAACTTAAGATGATATCAGATACTGATTGTACTCTATTGAAAACTTTTGCAGTTGCTCCAAGGATTGAACGCTGCCCAGCAGAAGTGTACTTCCCTGAGAAGGACAACGGCAAGGTCAAGATCTATTTCTCTGGTACTTCTCCCTTCGACGTTTTGCTGTACAAAGACAACTTTGAGGTCAAAGAGGATGGCCACATCAAATACACAGTGTTCGACGATTACGTCATTATCTATTGGAAAGAGATCGAGAAGAATGATATGGGCAAGTACAAGTTCACAGTCAAGAATGAAAGTGGCTCGGCTGAAGCAGATTTCAGGTTGTTCGTGACAGGTAAGACTACAAGTTGGCATTTCATTTTGGGAAATATTTCCTGAATCATTTTTGCAACCATTCATTGGTAATGGTTTGAAAAATTTTGAAAATAGTAACTTTAAAATTAAGAGAATGTACTTGTACTAAAAAAGTGAGCAAACGAATGAGAAGAAAATAAAAAGGTAAACATCTAAACTTTAAAACTGGCTTTTGAACATGACAATATAATTTTCTCTGCAATAGATCCCATGTGGCAGAGATTTATGAAATGTTATTTTACTTGATTAGATTCTAAAAAATATTCTTAGTTTTAAATGAAAAGTGTAATCTCAATTTGAGGTAAAGAAATTTTCAGCTGTACAAATAGTCAAAAACTCATTAGAAGAATCTGTATTTCAAAATACGATTTTTTTTCTGATCAAAACACAATTCAATTGTAGTCTGAAATCTTAAACCTGATACTTATATTTTTGCTTACATTATGCTTTAATTTTCTAACCGGGGCCAAAGCTTTGAAAAAAAGAAAAAAAAACACCTTACAGTTAAGAATCAATTTAGTTCCATGTTGCATCAAGTCAATCATTCATAACAGCAAGGAGCGTTTCCATCTCATTTATACTATTGCCTCATATTTGTTATTCATTGTTGTTAAGTGTTCATGTAATGTGCAATATTTCTCTAACTTTTTGATGCAGATTGCCGGACTTGGGCCCGAACACTCATTCTTCAGGTTACCAGTCGAGCGCTCTGCCGATCGAGCTATTTAGCTCTGTCGGTCAGAGTGCAAGTTAAAATTATAAATTTAACCGAAAACCTCATTCTGGTGCTTTAAAACAGGTTTTTTTGACAGAAAAAATTTTTTTTATATCGTGGGTCTATTTTTCGTCATTAGCCTGTACGAAAAGCTTTAAAATAAATTATAACTCAAAGAAATCGATGAAGAACTGAGGAAGTTCTCGCGTAGGAACAAAAAAAATAATTTTTAATTATAGTGTTACTGAAAAACGACAAAAACTTTAAAGTTTTTTAATAATTATACTACTTTTACTATAAGGAAATAAAAACAAACTTGTAATTTTACGGCATGCTTAATTAGAAGTTAGTTGAAAGATTAACACATAAACCCTCAATTATTTTCAGGGTTACCCGGCCCTCCGATCGGACCACTTGATGTGAGTGACATCACGCAACACACTGCCACACTTGCCTGGAAAGTACCAGAATACGACGGTGGATGCAAGATTACTCACTACTTCATTGAAAGGAAGGAGACCACTCACAATCAATGGGTTATTGCTGCCAGCTATTGCAAAGTAAGAACAAAAGCATTTTACAGCTTCTTATTTTACTAAATTTTCCCATTTTGTAGGATGCAATTTCTTGTTGTGTTTCTAATCCCACCAGAAATAGCGCTTGGCTAGAGAACACAGGGTCGACGAGAGGCTATGTCAACCTGGTAGGAAATTAGTGGTTCGGCCCTTGGAGGACCCGGGTCAGAAAAGAGTAGCATAATTTAGATAAGTTTTATAGGGGTAGAGGACCCTGAGATCGAACTGGTTCACGGCGGCTCAGCTACCAGGTTCATGATTCCAAAAGCTCCTCCAAAAATCAACAACAGGAAGATGACACTCAAAAAGTCATCCTTATTCAAACCCAGACAAGAAAGAATGCGACTTGGAGAGGTTTTCACGATGTTGATTTCGAGTACGCCTTGCGACCAAGTTCATGTCTGAAACATTTCAAGTGGCTAGTGATAGTTTAGCCGTTTGCTCAGCTGTGCAGCTAGCGACTAAAGTGCAATTTAACACATAAAGTGATTTGACCCCTTTAAGTACCGTAAACTTTGGAACATGGTATATATTTCCACGGCGTTTTCAAAAAGAAGTATTACAGTATCATCATATATATAACAGCCGATGATCAAGTAACGCGCGTGTTTCAACAATTCTCCAAAATAAGCACGCTTTTAAAAATGTTTAAAAAAAAAAGAAGAAAGAAACAATCAAAGGGAAGACGTAATTATGGTATCATACAAATTTAATTTCCGCTTCGAAATTAATTTCCATTTATCTTTAATTTTATTCTCGAGCTTAGTCATTTAGAATCGTTAGGTTTTCTTAAGATAAGCCTTGGATTTTTGTTTTCTCTAAACGATTCCTACAGCTCTGCTATTGCTTGTAGAAACTTCAAACAAACTTCATCTTAAGCAGAAACTTCCAAGCTTTTGAATGACCTAAAACCTATGTGAATGTAATATTTTCCCCCATATTATTAATATTATGTGACAAATGAGCTTGTAATTGGAATGGAAAAGGAACAAAATCGAATTTTCTAAAAATCATTTCAAGGTGCACAAGGTGTGCCAAATTTCATTAAAATCGGCCAAACGGTCTAGGCGCTATAGACGTCACAGAGATCAAGACAGAGAGAGATCCAGATGTCCAGACACAGAGACTTTCAGCTGTATTATTAGTAAAGAAGATAAAGACGACAGCAAAGGATGCTCTTGTTTTTGTTCGAAGAACACTTTTAGTTCTTAAAAAATGAAACATCATAGAATAATCAAATTACGACGAAACGTTTCATGGTACAAGGTTAATTATTATATGAACTCAAGGGCTGTGTCTCCCCTGCTTACTTTTAATGTAACTTTATAAATCTGTCTTTTTAAATGAGCACTGTATCTACTTACGAAAAGTGTTAAGCCCCGTCATGTCTCAAATGGAATTTTCTGCCGAAGAAAGGACGTTCAACTGCAAAACTTACATCAGATAAATGGTTGCATTTTCATTCTCTTATTGGAATCATACGATGAGTTTTGTGTTCATCAAATCTATGCTTAGACATGGTATTATAGCATTCCATTGGGCTAAGTCAACTATTAATTTATAGTATACTATAATTTATTTAATTATAAATTGCCTTGTAAATTAAAAAGAAGATTCTCACATAATTTACCAAAATCAATTAAATACCATTTTTATTATTTACTAGCAAAAATACCCGGCATTGCCTGGGTTAGCAATAATTATCAGAAACAATCGTTACTTGCATTTGTTTTCTGTTTTAAGTGAAAGAACTTAAAACACACTTTTTTGACGTGACTTAAAATCTAGCTTCTTCCTTACTCATAAAACTAAAGTAGCAGTAAGTAAAAAGAGCAAAATAATATTCATTTAGAAACGAAAACACGAAATTTAAGCGTAAACAAATTTGAAGAATTTCCGAAATATAAAATTAAGCTTCACATGTTTAAAAAGATTTATCAGTTAATACTTTTTTTTTACATTGAGTCTTACCTTCTCTGTATGTCTAGTGAAGAACGAACTGTTTAAAAAAATGTAGTCGCGCACCCGTGATCCCCTTAAACTTGCTTTAGTTATTTTGGAAAATCTCAATTATTGTGGGTTCTAGGTGCGATTTAAATTATTACCGAATTTACGGGAATCGTTTTGGGATATCTTGGATAATGCTCTACCTCCTTACTTTGTAAAATGGTATGTTACTAATTTTTGTTAAAGAGATATTGTCGCCATACGCTAAGATACTTTTGGTCACCATAAAATGGCGCTAAACAATTTCATCCGTATGTTTCTAAAATAAGTAGTAAAATTTGGCGATGGTTTGAATTTGTGCACAAAGTCACATTAATGGAAGTTTTTGTGCTGTTTATGGATTTGCCTAATTTAGTTGCTGGATTATTTTACAGTAAAAAAAAGTATTTAAAGATTCTTTGATTGACGATATTTTGCTTACATGGTGAAAGCTGACAAACATTATTACGTAGTCTTTGACTTCAAAAACCGTGACAGTTGAAAAAACTGCCAAATGCATCCGCTACTGAAATCTTTCTGCATAAATTTTGGCGAGGTTTCTGCTGTTAGATTGGATAATGATTAAAAAATCCAATCAGCACAAATAATAAAAAAAACCCATTAATTACACTAAAGTTCCGTTTAAATGGAAAATAATCAACCAAATCTATAGTTATTATTAGCCAATCTTGGGGAAAAAACGTTACTTTAAGATTTGACTTGAGAAAAGCCTCAAACAGTCAGACGAAACACAAAAACATTCAACAATTCTAACTATGAACTGGGAGTTGAGATGATACACTAAATAATGAATTGGGTTGAGGAAAGCCTTCGAACATGGAACAAAAAAAGCCCATAACTCGTTTTTCATACAACTTAGAACTTTCTAACAGATGCCATCTTCAGCAGAAAAATAAGCGCTTTCGATGGACACATAATTTTAATATGTGCACGTATTTTTCAACCGTCATATTGGGGCATTTATGCGAAAATTTGGACAAATTAGAATACAAAAGGAACTATCAATCGGATTGTTATCGAACTGGTCTACAAACCTCCCCAGTACAAAAAAGAACAAACGGTGAAAGTTTCAGCCAAATCTGCCGGGTAGTTTCTGAGATCTTAGGGAAAAAATTTACCAAACTCCATTTTTATATATATATAGATTTGTTTATTTATTGTCATTCCAGGATACAACATTTACAGTGCAAGGCTTGACAGAAAATGGTGAATACTTATTCCGAGTGATGGCGGTTAACGAAAACGGGCAGAGTGCTCCACTAGAAGGTCTTAATCCAATAATTGCTAAGTTGCCCTTTGGTAAGTATTAATTGCAAACAGCTTTCAAATTCACTATTACGATATTTATTTCATATTATATTATTCAAAAGTGTTTCAAAAATATTTTATAAAGCATAGACCTTTTTCTTCTTGAGCGAAGTGTGAAGCGATTAGTGAAAGTTAAAGAGCGTTCACATCATTCCTCACAACCTTAAAAATTTCACAAAATTGCCTGTTGCGAAAATATTTGTCACGAATCGAATGAAAGGGGAATTGAGATTTTAGTTTATAGTAAACTTTCAGAAATGTGTTTAACTTTTACTCATTTAAAACTCAAAGAAGTTTTTTTTTCAGCTTATGCAGTTCTTTCACGTGGCATTCCTTAACTTAATACATTTTCAGCCTGAATTCGGATTAACTCTTAAAAGTTGACATAAAATAGAGAAATATAGGAGCTGAGTTCCTGTGAGCTCCTTCGCAAATTAAACATGCATGAATATGAAAGTATTTGAGAATACCCAATTCCTCTTTTTAAGTCTAATTCACATTTTAATCTGTTACAAATATCAATTGCTGTCTGCGGTATAGTAAGCATATACAAGAGCGCCCCAAACTTGAGATTTGGGAGGGAAGGTTCTCATTTGGCCGAATGAAATTTCAAATTTCACCAAGTGATAAATTGCGATCTTGCACACATTCCTACATCTCAAGAGAAAAAAAATTTTAACATGGAGAGAAAAAACGCAATTCTGATCTTGTATCTTCCAACATACCAAATCGTCTGACCAAATGTGCCGGGTAAGAAATCTTTTGGGAAGTCGCAGTGATCTCCTGTGACCTTCTATCGGTTTGCCCCTGATAAAAAGAGAGGAGCTAACAGAAGAGCTAACTGCTTTTGAGAGACATAATCGAAATTAGATTTTTATCTTACCTAAATGAAAATTTTGATGCTTTTGAATATCTGTTGCACGTATTTTGATGCACTTGTGCTAACGCGTTGCTCTTTGCTCAGTTCATTAGCATGGTGGTTTGTAATCGAAAACTACACATCACATTGCAAGAGTCTAATCACAACTAAGAGTTTTACATAAAATTCTATATAATCTTAACTAACTATATCCTGCTTCCAGTTAATAAAAAAGAAAATCATCCTGTCTCTTGCTTTTCTTCAGACCCGCCTGGACCACCAGGAGTACCAAAAGTCATTGAAGTTGGTGGTGATTTCGTCAATTTGTCATGGGAGAAGCCAGAGAAAGATGGCGGTTCACGGATCCTTGGTTACTGGATCGAAAAGAGAGAGGCTGGAACGCAAACCTGGCAGAAGGTGAATCTGACGTCATGTCACGCAACACAAATCAACGTCACGAATCTTATAGAAGGAAGGCAGTACGAGTTTAAAGTTTGTGCTTATAACGAAGCCGGAGTCGGACCTGAAGTCCTCTCGGAAACAGCTGTTAAGATTATCGATCCCGATGGTGAGTTCAATATCTTTATGCCACTAAAAATAAAGTTTTTCAAAATTTTTGTTTGTTCCTCTTTAAAATTGGTAGATATCTACATGCCCTACTATTTGTTAAAGAGTTAGTTGCTTCAGAAATAAGTCAAATTCAAGATTATAAAATGTTGAAAATGAATTAGAAATACCCACAGTAAAGTGATTTGAAACTTTATGACATCCGTATTAGTAAAAGGTGTTTTTCATTTAAATGTCTGTCTTGTTTATGTTATGTCGATCGTAATGGGGTAAATACTATTAACTGTTAAGTTCACTGTGTGGCCATTTTGGAGAGCATGTGAATATGACAAACGTCAAGCCAAACTATAATCATTTATTTATTATTTATTTTTATGTCAAATAATCCTTGACATATTTTATTCTTGTAAATATTCTTGTATTGTAACATTTTAGTTTAAAATACATGTAAAAATTTACAAGTTTATCATTGCCGCATGTTTTTTCAATAGTCTTTTTTTTTTACTGATTTTAAAATATCTTACTCATTTTACTTTTTATTTCAAAGCACCTGTTCCACCGGAATTCATGACGCCATTGAAAAATTGCATGGTTACGGAGAACAAAATTGCTCAGTTTACTTGCACTGTGGTTGGAAATCCAAAACCACACATCACATGGCAAGTATCAAATTACATTAAATACCATTAACTCTGCATTTTAAAGAAAAAAGTTTCAATGTTAGAATTTCTTTTTAGTGGTAATTACCAAATATTTTAATGATTTAAGATTATTTGAATCAAATAAAAATCTGACAGAATGTTTTCATGCTGATACAAATACAATTTTTGATTTTAATTGATTTTTTAAAGTACCAAACTGGAGCACATATTTTATGTGCCTGGCAATTTAACATTAAAAAAGTCATGGAATATTTTTCTACTTGTTAAATGTCTAAATTTATGCATTTTATCTGAGATCAATTATGTTTATATATTAAGTAACTAAATGTTTTTTTCAGCGAAGTAGTATAACATATTTGCTTAAAAGTTTAAACATAGGAACAATATCTTCTGTAATTAGAGGTTAGGTTCAGAAATTACAACCATAACAATTGTAAGTCGTAACGGTTAAGAGCAAACAACTGAGCTTGAACACATTTCAGTTCTTTGATTACGTCATGCACATTTACAATTGAAGTCAATATAAGTGAATAATCAATGATCATCAAAAAATGCCTCAGTCAGTAGTAGTTTTAATTCAATGATTCAATGAATGGTTCTGTCATCTAAGCATGAAATGTGATTTGGGAAAATCATTACATCAACTGATAAATTTTTTTTATTCTGTTTTTTTTTTTTTTTTTTTTTTTTTTTTTTTTTTTAAGGAACGTAGCTCAATAAACTTTAGAATGGGCAGTAACTGCTACGTTACTGCTGCTGCTACGTAGCAGTTACTGTCCATTCTAAAGTTTATCTTGTTCAACTTCTATAGTTCATATTGTTCCACTTCGCATAGTTTTTCAATTTATATTGTTATTATTCTTATATGTTTCTTGTTGTTTTGTTTCATATACTTGCTAGTGTGCCACTTACGAGTGAGACTTTGAATAATATATATATAATATACATTTAACACTTTAGCTGCATTTGCGCTGTCTAGATGTAGAATATTTTATTTTAAGTTCTAAGAATAAGTTCTAAGAATTTTATATATATATATATATATATATATATATATATATATATATATATATATATATATATATATATATATATATATATATATATATATATATATATATATACTTTGGTACACAAGCTTTAATTTCCATTTCATACTTTTTTGTTTTGATAATGAACACAGGTACAAAGGAGTGAGGGAAGTGTTTGAAGGTACAGGAAAATATACCCTCCTAAAAGAAGGAGACACCTACACCTTGAGTATAAATGACGTCTACGGAGAGGATGCTGACGAGTACAGTTGTAGAGCGTATAACAAGGGTGGAGTCAGGACATCAAGAGCCGAGCTTCTCATCATGAGTAAGTCGTAAAAAAAATGACTTTTTCAAGAAATATTTGGCATTTTAATCTCCGAAGTTAAACCTTTGATTAGCTCATATCGTCGGCTGAGTACTGCCACTAGATCAAAGTTTTATAGAAAATAACCGATTGTTTTACTTTTGTTGAAAGCTTTTGCTCGAATGAAGACATAAAAATTTCCAATTGAATATAATCCTCCAGTTTTACAGTAATTTAGCTTTCTGTCTGCTGAGTCTAGAACAATAGTTGGCGCAAGTATAACCTGCCAGCAGTGGAAAGGCTACACAGACCCTAATGACAACATTACGTCGCTTCCAGGTTAGGTTTAGCCTTACCATAAACATAAGGCCTTGAAACAATTTTTTGCTTTAATGCAACAATTTCATCAATGTATCGTTCGCCTTATTTTAGTTTTTCATTTGACACGGTGACTATGTTTGTGTTTTTACTCAACTAATCTTTCTTCAGATCAACAAATATAAAACTTATAAGCTATAGGAATGAACTAAGACCATTTTAGGTAAAAGAGTACAATTCTTGTAAGAAGTTGTCTGAATTTCGAAATTGAATTCTAAATTTCACTTTTTTTTTCCCTTCAGAACCACCTCACATTAACGTTCCACCAAGGTTCAGAGACGTGGCTCAATTCGAGAAAGGAGAGAATGTCACCTTGAAGATTCCATTCACGGGCTACCCGAAACCACGAGTCAAGTGGAGCAGGAACGAGGAACAAATTGAAAAGGGTGCTCACTATGATGTCATCGTCAGCGAAAGACATGCCGTTCTCATCATTCGTGACGTCAGAACCGATGACAATGGGCCCTACCGCTTGGTAGTAGAAAACGAGCTCGGAATGGACTCTGCCATCATCAAAATCAAAATTAGTGGTAAGATGATCTAGACAGTACCATTATCTGCATTTGTTTTCCACTTTTCTCGTGACTATTACGAACTTGATTATGCTTCTCTAAACTGTTGCCTTTTTAGTTTTCTTCAAAAGCCCATCTAAACAGTCGTGTAGTAAACGAGAAGCAAAAGGGCCCCCCGCATTTCACTCTAGCACCTACCCACTATTTCATTTCATTATTTTGCACTCTATTTGTAAACGTTCCCTTCCTTTTCGCCCAAGACTACGACATTGCAACTTAACTCGGCAATTTCGGTTAACAGGTTTCTTTGTGCTGATTGTACCATCCAATAAAGGATGCTCAATTAACTTACGATAGTCGTAATGCATTCAACCCCTCAAGTTTATTTTTTTCCATAGGTTACGGGCATATTACATTCAAAATCCTTCAGAACATAGCTTGAAGAACATCCCCCCCTCCCCACACACAGATAACTAAAAAGTTACATTCAAGCTGTTCAAAGTATATTTGGTAAACATATTTTTCCTACATGGACAGGAAATATTTCGATAAAATTCCTTCGAAGTCTATTTTTAAGAATAGTTTTCATGAATATATGATTCAAAGTAACCTAAAGTAGGTTTCACTGAACATATTTTTCACTACACAATACTTATACTTATTTCAAGACTGCTAAAATACTTAATTTTGCATATCGTCGCCTCAGAGAAACAGTAGGATATCATATTGTTATTCCTGGAATTAAATGTCTAAGTGTTGCTCCGAGGCACCGATATCCATTCATCTACTTTGAGATATTTCGTTAGTTATGATTTTGGCACGGTTGCCAAATTTTGAACAATAATCATTTCATTCTGGCAGTATCAGCAAGGCTGAAAGATGTTAACACCTAGGTTTTGACGTCATAAAATTTGGTGAGAATATCTGTAAACTCTGTAAAGCTTAATAATATATTCAAAGAGCATACTCAAGAATCTTCGTTTTTTTTTTTTTTTTTTTTTTTTTAATGTATCAGTCCTAAAGGAAATTCATAAAATTATGCCTGTTCTCAAAAAAAAAGAGCAATTAGGTATGTTAAAATTACACAAAATCAGTAAAAGTGCACTTAAACCATTTTATTAATTAAAAAGAATAAATAAATTTAATGTATTAGTTCAAGGCGTAGATTTTTATTACATCTTAGACTTCAGCATACGTAACAAAGCCATGTTTAACAAAAAAATAGATAATTAGAGGCTGTAAGTTTAAGTAATGGAGAGACTTGAAAATTAATCCAACAAAAAAATGTCATTTTTGGATTCTTTCTGAAGTATTAATTTTCTCAACTATTTTATTCAGATCGACCTGATAAACCAAGGGATGTTACTGCTGATCGTCCAACAGAAGATTCTGTCACTCTTTCTTGGAAGGCGCCAGAATGGGATGGTGGTTCGCACATTCATAATTACATCATTGAAAAACAAGAATCGCCAATGACCAGCTGGATCAGATGCGGAAATACCAGGTGAGTTGAAAATCAATTCACATAGCAATTTTTTTCTAAAGATGTTCTTAGTTAAATAATGTGATACAAAGTTATCAATATAAAGGGTGTCCAGCAAAGGACTCCCTGGTTTCAAAATTAAATGTCTCGAAAACAAAGGACGATATTGGAATAAAATAAACGGTATGCTTATTGTGAAACCCATAAAAATCATATACAGGAACTTGTAAATTAGTTTTAAAAAGTTCCAACAGGTGGCGCTGCACGCTGTAATTGCAATAAAAGTCGCCATAAGTAGTGCTGGGAAGAGGTTGGACGATAATTTGTAGCGTATATGTAAGCATATCTGAGAGACTAAACTACTGCTGAAACAACTAATCTATTTGCAGCACTATTTATGGAGACTTCTATTGCAATTACATTGTACAGCGCCACCTGTTGACATTTTTTAAAACTAATTTCCGAGTTCCTGTATATGATTTTTATGGGTTTCACAATAAACATACCGTTTATTTTATTTCAATCTCGCCCTTTGTTTTAGAGTTATCTAATTTTGAAATCAGTGAGTCCTTTGTTGGACACCCTGTACATCCAAGTAACAGCCGTATAGGTGTATCTAAGCCAGAATTGTAAGAAAATTACCTACCGGTGTGCTGAAGTACTTTAAGCTAATTTTGTGAAGAAGATCCCAGCTTCTTTATGAGGTTTTGGCCTTCAGCTCTTTTAAAGATTCTCCAGATTGATAAGCGCAAATTCTGTGCAAAATTAAGTCTCTGGATGTAGTCGATGCAATGTTAGATAAGTTTGGCATGGTTTTTAAAGCTAAAGCCATATATCACCAGAACAATAATGAATATAATCTCAGACGCTGCGTAAATGGTTTAATGCATTAGGTAAAATATTCAGAGATCTAAATGGCGTTATCAAAACGGTTCCATTTTTATACCTAGTAAACTTTGAATTTTTATGTCTGGCTTAAAATATTATATTTCTCTTCAATGGTGTCAGCTGAATATTCTATGTCTACCCTTGTAAATCATGTGTTGATAAAATATTTCAATATTAATAAATATCTATTCCAAAAATTGTTGCAGATTGAGCCCGAAAATATGTGCAAACGTCATCAGAGTAACTATTTGGTTTATGTTTTACCAATGTTGAGATTTTTATCAAAACGACATTTAAGTTTTTTGTTGAAATTTATTATGAGCAGTAAGACAAAAAAAAAAGGTGCGCGATATCTATTATATTAAAGTGGTACGCATGCACGTATTTAAAGTTCGTCAAAACAACTTCTAAATTGAATTTTTATGAAAAATAAAAGAAGATTAACTAAGAAATATTTTTCAATAGTGCTTTTGAAAGCAAATAGGCTTTTGATATTCCTAGATATACACTCAAATATATTTGTTGAATTCTGTTGTAAAAAAGATTGTATCGTACAATAGTCACATATCTTATACATTAATCTAATTTCTACTGTGTTTTGATACAATTGGTAATGAATGGCCCCACACACGGAAGATACTTGAGTGGGGAAAAAAAGGAAAAAAAGCAGAGGTATCATCAAATGTAGATTGGTTAATTTCCATGAAGAATTATTTATAGGGCTAGTAACGTGCGGGACAAATAACTTCCCAAACATTTTCTTAAACGCCAAAAAAATTTGAATAACATCTAAAGTCATCTTTTTGAAATTTGCTGTATGAATTATTTAATATTTAAACTCTAATAATATAGCAATGGCAAAAAAAATTGTAGATTTTGAAAGTTAAAGTTCCATCGTAAGTGAAACATATCTCATTTGTTGAGAAATAATAATTTAAGCACTTCCAAAAAAAAGTATGAATTTTTGGACGGCGATTTTTTCACGTGCGGGAAAAAACCGCCAATTTTCCCGCACGTGAAGTTCATATATTTCATCATTAAGTCATAATTTCGAAAAATAATGTGCAAATTTTTTGCTTAAGAAATTACTCATATGTCTATGATTTTTTTAACATTAAAATTTTGTTCCCCGTTTAAGTTATTATTTCCAATGACGAATCACGTGCGAGAGACAAAATGTCCGTTGTCCATGGAATAGTCCTATATAACATTCACTTTTATTTTTCAGATTGACATTACACCAAATAACTGGCCTGAATGCAAACAAAGAGTATCGATTTAGAGTGTACGCTGAGAATATCTTTGGACGAAGTGATCCTAGTGACGCCTCATCTCCTATCATGACACCCCGTAAGTATTTACAATTATGGAAGTTTTATAACATTTATGCATGTGCAAGTAACTCATATTCAAAAAGGAATTACTGATAACTAGTACAAATAAAATTGTACATAAAATTTATAAATAGCTGTAAACACATCTTTCTTAACTTCAATAAACACATCAATCTTAAAAATTAATATCCATATTTAGAAAGAGAAACGAAATATTGCAAACGAATTATTAGCTGATCTTATTGAGTACCCATATTCATAATAAGTGACAATAGCTTTTTTTTTTAATCTGTTGACAAACATATCTAAAACTTCAGGTTTCACTTTGAAATGTTATTTTTCTTTCTTATTTTTGATGAGTTAGCAGATGAATGTGGTTAAATTGGTGCCAATCGAATTATAAATCGACAAGACATTAGGTCATTATCCTTAGGGCGATGTGATTTGGCACATTTACCTCACAAAAAAGTTAATTTTCCCGTATTTATGTTCGGCTATTTAGCATAACCCTCCGATAATAATTAGTGAGATATATCAATTAAAAACTTTTAATTATAATACTTAGATTTCGACATAAAAATTCTATTTTTCGAAGGCTTTCTTACTTTCAAATTATTATTTAGTGCTTCATTTCAACTTTCCGTAACAATGCTTTAATTACAATTTGTAGCGTGAAGAAAATTATTGAAGCGAAATATCTGTAACCATATTTTTATCTCGAATATGAACAAATAAAATTCTGGCTTTTGTTTTAAAGGCTTTTCCAGTAATCGGGGGATTTAAAATGTTTACTTTATGGTTATTTTTCCGCAATCTGACGCAAAATATTACTGATTTACTTTTATTTATTTATTTATTTTTTTATTTTTTTAATTCAAGCCTGAATGTTGAACAATTGTCACTTGATATAGCTTTTATTTTCGAGGTAGACCGTGCAAAGTCGCACGACGCAGCTAGTCATATTTTATTTTGCGCCCGCTTTATGACACAACCGCGGTATAGTGAACCTTAATTATTACCAAATGTAAATAAACGATACTAGTACAACATGGTACAGAACTAATAAATTTTGAACTAACTATCCAGTCAAACGTTATTGAAGTATTCAGTACTTCACAGTACTGAATACTTCAGTACTGTGAAGTATTCAGTACTGTGATTACACAGTGATTACAGCTTTTCCGGTGGTTTAACCGAGTCGCATGGTATGACGGGGTTCATTGTATTTGTCATTTTTTTCTCGTACCATGAAGACAGAGCACGATAGTGAGTTTTAAAATGACAAACAAGATCGAGCTCTTTAAAAATTATTACGCACAATCCTATTATTAATCCCTCTATTAAAATCTGGTACATTTTATTGTACTGAAATACATTCAGCCATCAGAATGCATTGAGGATTCAAGTAGAAATATCTTACAACAATACTAACATCTGTTTTTTTTTTTGCTCATGTGTACATTTCAAATGCATTACGCACAGTATTTTTACCATTTTAATGCATTTTGACATTCTACAGAATATATTTGCTTTAGAATGAAAGTAAAAAGAATTTTTAAAATTAACATCATTTTCAATACATGAAAACAATTTTTATGTGCATAAAATTCCATTCTATCCTCTAATCCACAACATTTTTTTTAACAATATTAATAGTGTATTATACAAATTTTAGAAAGATAAGTCTTTTCTATTTCTAAAGATGTATGAATTAATGTATTGTTATTTATTTTCAGAATCAAAGAAAGAAAAGGCAAAAAGAAAGCAATGTAAGTATAATATATGCTGTATTTGTTTCTCTTTTTTTTTTCGAGTAATGTATTTAAATAACAAATAAATAAAAATGTAGTAAACGCACAGACCTTACCAGCGAATAAATTGAATAATTTCAGTAAATCGTTTAGATTTGAAATAAGTTTACTCATTTAAAATTATTACTATCCGCTTACGCTTAAGCTGTTTATGAATTTGTGACTTGAAGAAAAAAATATTGTATTTAACCTTTATGTATTTTTTTAGTTGATGCTCAAGGAAAGAAGATTCGTGGAAGGTCAGAAGGCACAATTTCAAACTATGATCAGTTTGGTAAGTTCATAGTTTCTAATTTTTTTTTTTTTTTTTTTCAACTTTTGACCTCTTATTTTAAACACTGGTCCACGACCAACTAAAATATGTGCCCAAATAGTATGGATATTTTTCACGAAATAGAGCTGTATGTGTAGCGAACTTTTCTAATAAAAGCGCAAAAAAATTACCAAACTTAGAAAAAAAAAACGGATTCAAAATTTTTTGTATTTTGGTAAATATTTTAAATTTGGGCACTAAATACTAATTGTATAAAACTTAAATTTAAATTTGATACGAACTAAATATAATTGATAATTGCTCTTTTGATAAATTCATGTACTGCTCTTATCAGAAACAGCAAACCAAAATGATCTTAATAACTCAGTAAACTATGCAGTGTTTCAAAAAAATAATAATGTGAAGGAAAGTCTCTGTACGGAGGAATAAATAAGGAACTTATGAAGCATTAAAGAAATAGTAAAATTATGTATACGAATGTAGTAATCATCCTTGCAATATCATAATCAAGTTCAGAAAATGGGCATTTTCGATTAATTTTTATTTATTTATTTACTTAGTAGCTTATGAATGAAACATTAATGAATTTTATTGCTGCATTTTATTACACGGCGAAACCATAAGGTGCTTTATTCGCTACTCTAGAGATCGAATACGCTACCTTGTAGCAATTAACAATAATAAAGAAAAGTGTAAAACATTCCATTCCACGCGTTTTCTTTGATGTAAATTACAGGCTTCAGACAGCTTATGGTGTAATGTAATTTCAGAAGAATAGAAAAGAAAGCTTCCCACAAACACGATGAAAAAATACTGTCATTCACTGAGCGTTAAAGCAAGTTATAAGTTTACGGCATTTGTTTGTTTTACCTTTTTCATCCACCATTAGACAGTGGCTGCAGCGCCCCCTATAGTTCAATGGAGTTGCGAATACGATATATCTTTTTTGCACGCAAATCTTAAGCGACTGGAATTTTACGTTAATCCAAAATCTTAAATTGTGAGTTTTGAATAAATGTTCATTACACTTATTTGTTATTGTTCTGTTATACTCCCAAATAAATATTGAGTGAATTAGCTATTTCTGAATAAACAGTATTTTCGTTTTAGTGTTCGACATTGATAAATACATTCCTCAACCCGTTGGCATCAAGACTACCAGTGTTTACGATTACTATGACATCTTAGAAGAAATTGGAGTGTAAGTTAATGCTTCAATTACTGTAGTAAAGCAATGGGGTCGTTTCCAAAATTTTAAAAGTAATTTTTTCTGAAAGAGCATGCTTGAAAACATAGGACCTGACCGTTTTTTGATAAATTTGTTTACGTTTAATATTTTTAAAAAATTACTTAAATCGGCGCGCTTTCAATGTTTATGCTTCTGTCCGATGACATCACAAACGATAAAATGTCATTTTGTGTTGCCATTCACAGTGCAAAATATTTAATTCGCATCTTTACTCACGTGTATTGGCAACGATATGGTTGGTAGCAAGCGTAGAGCACAATTTTAAATCGCTGAATTATTATCATAACGTGGAAACGTGGTATAATGATTTGCCAAAATGCATCATTTATGACGTCATCAAGACCACGCCTTGTTTGCAAAATCGGATATTTTAAAAAATAATTTAAAAATAGCTATTGGGAAAATGAAAATATTTTCTGCGTCTACTTTTTTTTTTTTTTTTTTGCTCACTATATCAATTTCAGTGACGAAAAATAGTACTTTTGACTGAAGGAAACAACCTCATTATTTTGCTTTACTACACGCTTTTTATGAAGTTATCTTAAAACATCTCTTTTATAAAACTATCGTTGCATTTGTTTCTATTAAACACCTCCACCTTAAAGTACTTTTCATTTGAGGCAGTGAGAAGCAAAGGGATGCAAGTGCAAAATTAAAAATTTGGAGATAACCAGTACAAGTGGTAGTGGAAGTTGAAACTCTCCTCTGTTTTGGGGGAGGAGATGGTACTAGAAGCTATGGTGGATGCTTCTATATGGTATGATTTAGAAAAAAAAATTTAAAGCCTTTAAACACGTTTTACTCGAAACTGTAAAAAGTCCACTTACGTCCCTTTGCTTCTCACAGCCTCATTTGTGCTATGAAAATGCTTTATTTAGAGTTGAACTTATGCGGTTTTGTATGATGGTGTCAATAATAATATTGCAACCACTCTGTATTGCATAGGGGTTTTTTTTTTTTTTGTTGCTGTTGGGTTTTTTTTTTTTTTTTTTTTTTTTTAACAATATTGTGTGCAAAAAACGAATTAAACTATTTTATTTAATTTCTTTTTTCTACAAATGTAATTCAAAACATACTTTATTTTATAGCATCTTACCTTTTATACCTTTTTTTCATTTAATTGTTTTTTTACTGTTAAGTTTTTTTATTTAGATAATTTTAACAGGCATCTAGAGCGCTATATATCTACGTAGATTTGAATAAAAAGTCTTTTTTTTTTTTGCGAAAGATATCGACGAGGACATTGCATTCCCATATTTCGTTTTTTCGATTTCAACAATTTTACGTTCAAATTTAAACACTTCAGAAAAAAATGACTTTCAGGGAAATTTAAGGCAAATATAGATCCGGAACTGAAACACTGATTTGCTTCAAACAAACTTAGTTGGAAAGAGCTTTAGATAAAGAACACTTATGAAAAGTATATTTATCAATGGAACTCTAGTCTACGTTTTTTATTTATTTATTTTTTTTTTTTTAACAATTCAAAGTTTTTTAACACTAACGCTTACAAGAGAATTACAAATCTTTTTATAAAAGAAAATAATAATACCAAAAATTATTTTTGACGAAACTTATTAGTTGATTGAGGGAATATGAATAAAGTTAATTATTAAACCAAAATAAAGTGCCAATCCTTTTTCAAAAAAATTATTGTTGACATTTTTTCATTCTAAAGTTTTATGTTTTATTCATTTAATTTTAATTTTATTTTATTTATTTATTTTCCGCAAAAATAGCGCTTTATTTTTAAAAATGAGCTGCAAACTATTTTATTTTCGATCAATGTTATTTAGTGAGGTGAACTTTTATTTATTTATGTTTTCTTTTTAATGTGAATGCATGTATTTATTTATTTATATTTAATTTTTGGCATGGGAGTAAAAAAAGAAATCCGAGCCACTTAATTTTTTCCTTCCAAAAAAAAAATAGGTGTAAACTATTATTTTTCCCATGCTATTTTATTTGCTTATTTTTTTATATTTTACCTATTTAGATTCAAAATAGTGTGTTGGGTTCTGAAAAATGCGTAATTTTTGTTCTTTAATTTCCGCTCTAGTAATTGTTCTCTTTAATATTAGAAAAAATAATTAAATTTGAATTGATCTTAGAAAAGTCATTTGCCGTTGATTTAATGAAAAATAACACCTAACAGTTTGAAAAACTGACTTGATATAAACGCGGTATCATCAAAAAGGTGTTTTGTTTCATGAGGCAGGCATATTTTGTTTTTAGAAATCGGATTCAAATGTTAAATAGGTATGTTAGTTTAAATAATGTTCAAACTTAGGTAATTAAGCGAGTTGTAGTCTGATGCTGAACTTGTTTTAATTTCTTAATTACTCTGACACAATTTAACTCGGTTTCTATTTCAGCGGTGCCTTCGGCGTTGTACACCGGTGCAAGGAACGTTCCACGGGACGAGTTTTTGCCGCCAAATTCATTCCGGTTTCGCATCCAATGGAGAAGACCATGATCAAGAGAGAGATCGACATCATGAACCAACTTCACCATCCCAAGCTCATTCGACTGCACGACGCCTTCGAAGAGGACGACGAAATGATCCTCATATATGAGTTGTAAGTGAATTCCAGTTTCATTCACTTAAGCTGTCCCTCCCGTATATTTCATATTCAGCTGTAATCTACTTTCAGTGATTTGAGTTTTTACCCGACTGCAGCGAAGCCAAAAAGGAAGGGCTATGATTTTCGCAGTCTATGTATGTTTGTACTGGTAGTTATCAAAATAATGGAACCACTTGGAAAATAAATTTCGGAATTGCTACTCTGCCGTAAATGTTCTGTTTTTAAAGGAGCCTTTCTAACTATAATCACTTACATTAGTGAACCGAGATCGTGGTTGAGTTCTGTGGTCACTTTTGCTGCTGTTGTTCACTTTTTAGACACTGCAATCCACTTCAAGCCCGGTTTCTTTTATTGAGCTTCTCTTTCCTTCCACTGTTTTGCTTAGCCAAGCTTGTCTTACTGCTGTGTGTATGCTAGCATGACTTTAGATACTGTACCTCTAGAAACACCAAAAAGTTCAGATATTTCAGTTACATTTGCTCCAGTTAGACGCGCTCCAACAATTTGGCCTCTTTAAAAATTTGAGAGGTCTGACTTTCAGAACTTCCGTTAAACTACCATATACTACCAGATCATATACATTGCTATTTAGAAAAAAACAGATGTCTAGTTCTATTCTTTATTACTTATGAAGCGCATTCAAAAATCACTTTTATTCACAGGTGTTTCCATTATTTTAATAACTACCTGTATTTACGTATGTTACACCGTAGGGACCGACATATTCATCCGATTTTGATGAATAAGGTGTCAATCGATTCATTATTATAGCAAGGGTAACATAGGCTACATTTTTAACGGATTTCAAAAACAGCAGGAGACAATTTGTTTTTATTTAATCATTTATTATTATTTTTTTAATTTTATTTTTTATGTTAGCAGTGTTGTATTTACGTATGCTCCACTGTAGAACCTAAACTATTTATCTAATTTTCATGAATAAGGTATAATCGATTTGTTAATTATAACCCGAGTAAAAAAAAGGTTACATTTTAACCGACTTCAAAAATAGGAGAAGTCGATTTTACCTTGTAAATCTCGATTCTAAACGATTATTTTTCTAGCGCGGGTTTTATATAACTTTATTAATAACTCGACTAAGGGAACCAAAGATAAAAAGCAAGTTTGCTGTTGAGTGTTGATTAAAATTATAGTCTTATGTAAGATCAATCTTTGATAAGTAAAATTTTCTATCAGTCTGATATAATAGCATTAAATTTTAAATTTGCCGTTCTTGTATACCAAACTAAAATGCTTGCTTGTTAAATGTCTATTACTCGCGCTATTATTTTGTTGTCCATCACACGTTTAAAAGAAAATTTTAAAGTAAAAAAAGGTCTAAAAATGACTTTTGGTTCGCCTCTATATCTTTATAAATAATGTATGGTGAATTTTCTCGGCAATTTTTTCACCCATGTTGCGGTTCCAAGTTATGATAATTTCGTATCTCGCCAATTGGCTTGTGCCCATGTTACGGCTCTACGTTATGATAATTTCGTAATTTACTCGTCCATCTTATGATAATTTTGTTCTTAAAATTGGAAGAGAAAAAGAACCAAATCGAATTTTCGAAAACTCGCTTCGAGGTGCACACCCCCATGCTACAAACTAACTTTGTGCCAAATTTCATGAAAATTGGCAGAACGGTCTAGACGCTATGCGCGTCACAGAGATGCAGACATCCTCCGGACAGAGAGACTTTCAGCTTTATTATTAGTAAAGATAAAGAAAACAAGTCATTTGGTGTGTAAAATATTCCTATTTATTCAGTTCCATTATTCACGACAACGGCATTTGAATTGAATTATAATGTGATTAATGTTAAAGTTACATAAGATTCCAATAGAACTAAATAAATAGGAATATCTAAAATATCAAATGACTCGTTTTACTCAGTAAAGCGATGATATCAAACATCACCTACATTGTTTCTTACTTTTTAATGTTTTCTGCCGTAGTCGGGTTTCAGTTTTTTAGACTCTCTTTTTATTAATAATAATGTTACATTTACTTACATCGTCACATGCTCTTTCAGCATGTCCGGTGGAGAATTATTCGAGCGAATTACATCTGATGGCTACA
Source organism: Uloborus diversus (assembly GCF_026930045.1). Lineage (NCBI taxonomy): Eukaryota > Metazoa > Arthropoda > Arachnida > Araneae > Uloboridae > Uloborus > Uloborus diversus. Next base: position 34,245,382 of record NC_072736.1, read on the forward strand.
CTATGTCAGAGGCAGAAGTGATCCTCTACATGAGGCAGATCTGTGAAGCTGTCAAACACATGCACGAAAAGAATATCATTCATTTGGACTTGAAGGTAAGCAGATAAGTTTGAGAATACCGCGTGCAGTAATGATACTACAGCAAACCTCTGATTATCAGGCTTTTCCGCAGTGCGGATTATCCGTTGCCTTTCACACTTTAAAAAAAAATGCGATGATTAATTGAATGTATATAAATGCACCCGTTTTAAATTAACAAGTGAAAAACATATTTTTCTACATTCTTTTCCAATGACATAAAACCTTCGAATGCCAAAGAAACCTGATTTTAAATCAACATTATTTATTGCTTTAGATCAACATTACTTCTTGCTGATTTTAGCTGTACACTCAAAAGCGGTGTTTTCAAATAAGTGAGTCAACGCATTTAAATTGTACAAATAACTGAAAATATTGACATGCTTCTAACTCAACATCGTTTCAGCATAAACTTTTTCATTTTAGTTTGTTTCTGGCAATGCATGCGGAAGAACGGTACTTGAATGTTCTGCCATCTGAAAGTAATTAAGCCCTTATTATATTTTGAAGCCAGTCTTTCACTATCATGTATTTTAGAAGATTTAGTATAGGTATCATCATAAACTATATAGCATATCGCTTACTCTGAAAACAACAATTTCAAAAATGACGAAAAAGTTCTTAAAATAGAATATATCGCAGAGTTAGGCTCTGACTATGCGGCATTCAAATTTGAAACATTCAAATACTCATTAAGTACTCAAATCAACATGTGCTCATTTTTGAGGTATTTGTGCTCTTTTTTGAATATGTAATAATTTCAAAATTGAGTATTAACCGAAGTTATGTACTCATTTTTGAGTATGAAATAATTCAACACACTATTTGAAAATATGGATACTCATTTTTGAAACAAAAGGTTTCAAGAAAATTTGAAAGCATGTATGTACTCATTTTTGAAAGCTTTATTATTCTAAGTGCGGGTTAAATTCTAAAAGTAGGTACTACAATTCAGTTTTTTTCATACTGCCTCGAGGAAAACTCCAAAAATTGTTTTATTTTTCACATTTGGGGGGGGGGGGGGGGCTTGGATTAACATTTGGGGAATGTGAAGACTTAATTTAAATTTTATTATGAAAAACCACGCATTTTTCAGTTTTATCTAACTAGAAGTATTTCTGTCTTCTTCCGACTAATAATTTTCAAAAAGATTGAAACATTCTATTTTTTTCTAAATTTGCAGTTACCCAGTTGTTGTACTGAGCTGACGATATTATGACAGTATCTCATGTGTTTTATTTTTCTTATATGTACTTCATTACTGAGGATGTGATTCCCAATTATAATTTTAGCCTGAAAACATCATGTGCACGACGAAGAACAGCAAGAATGTCAAAGTGATCGATTTCGGACTGGCCACGAAGTTAGATCCCAACGAAGCTGTAAAAATATCTACCGGAACGGCCGAATTTGCCGCACCAGAAATCGTTGAACGGGAACCGGTTGGTTTTTACACTGACATGTGGGCCGTTGGAGTGCTGGCTTACGTTCTGTGAGTTTTATTTACAGATTTATTTATTTATTTATTTAATTTTTAAATCCAACAAGAAAAAGTAAAATAAAATAAAAAAGAATTTTTCAAAAATAAAAAAAACCAATCTAAACATTTTTTTTACTCTACATATTACTATTTTTCTAAATTTTTTTATCTAAATGTTTTAATATTTTTAAGAAAATCTCTAACAAATATACTTTTTATAACATCTCCTACATTAGTATTAAATGCAAGTTCAAGTTTGTACAGAATGGTAAGGAAGGATGACGACGTATTTATGGCGCCTTAAGTTATGTCAGACACATTAGTCTTGAGTTTCAGAGCAACACGTTTTCTCTTTTTCAAAGATTCACTGAAACGACAGCATCCCAAGTTTTTTATTTTATGTATTTATTTGTTTATTTATTAATTTTTTAGTATTGGAAAAAGAATTCCTTGACACTTCAAAACACGTGTCTTAAATATCTGTAATATTGTACGTCATAAAGTTGTCCTTTTCATTTCTCTACCTTCTAGAATTTTAAACCTATGTGCGATATTTTTAAAAATTATGTATAGAATATATGCATGATATCATTCCAAAGCATACTAATGGCTTCTAATTCGAATTTTAGATTGAGTGGTTTGTCTCCATTTGCTGGCGAGAACGACATCGAAACTTTGAAGAACGTTCGCGCTTGTGATTGGGACTTCGACGTAGAAGCGTTTGCGAATGTGTCTGAGCAAGGAAAAGACTTCATCAGGAGGTTGTTACAAAGAAGCAAAGAGTAAGCGACGAAACTAATTATTTTCAAAAGGAAAATACTAAAATGTAAACTATGTAGTTTTCGTTAAATTCAATGTAGAAAAAAAAATTTCATTGTAATTAGAGCTGCGGAATCGGAGGAAAAATGATCGACTCCGACTCCGTAAGCACAGGCAGAGTTGCGGGCTTTAAGGGAAAATCGCCGATTCCGATACTTGGAATTTTAAACATTCAACTCCTGATTCCGACTCTTTTACCCCAAAATCACGTCTTCTGGTGAAACATTATCATTTGCTATTAACTTTAAAGTATTTAAGCATTTATATTAAGCACTTAGCCGGAAAAAAATGCTTATTCTTGAGGATTATATAATTTCAAAAGTACTTTCGTCGCATAAAAATTCTTGAAGAGTTTTTTTTAAATATTTTTTATAACCGTGATTCTATTGTTCATAGCAAAAGATTTTTTTTCCATGAAAAGTATCATCCACATCTCATCGAAACTCGCTAAATTTGACAAGTTCTCTTTAGACTTTAAGATCTTTTATTTCGAAAACGGAGATACGAGAGCAAGTAATTTATAGACCAAAAACCTATCTTAATATAATCTTTCGATTGCTAGTTATTTAAGATTCTTTTCATTGTTACACCATTTTACGGTTTCCTGGTAAATTTAATTGTAGACTTTACTCATTTAAGATTCTTTTCATTGTTACACCATCTTATGGTTTCATGATAAGTTTCCTTCAGGACTTCTTTAAAAAATAAAAACTAAGTGAAATAAAGACAAACATAGTTAAAAATCTGCATGGAGCTGCTGCTGTTTGATACTTTAATTGTTTTCTCATCTACGTTCTCAAGTCCCATTTTATTGCTTCTAAGATCCAGTGTTCTTCCAATTTCCCATTTATCTCTGTATTTTTATCTATAGATTTTATTTATCAAATTATTCATTTGTAAATTTTGCTTTTAATTTTATTAGTTATTTTTTCTTACACATTTTTATTTACAACAACATTATGTCTGAAAATACAAATCAATACCGTCAAAATAAATGTTTTGATTTTTGCAGCAAGCGAATGACAGCTCACGAGTGCTTAGATCATGCATGGCTGAAGGTAATTACATATTATTATTTTACAGTTTTCTATCGCTACTAAATTTCAAGTAGTCAAATACTTTACAAAATAACACATAAATGTAAATGATTTCCCATTTTCTATTTTTTTTTCTTTTAGGGTGAAATGGAACCCTCAACGTCACCAATCGAAAGAAGCAGATACATCAAGTTCAGGGATCGTATACGTGCAAGATATGTAAGTAAACGTCAACTATGTTCGATGTTCTCTTATTATTATTATTACAAATGAGTTAACTTTTCTTCGCAACATATTGCGTTATAATTGTTCATATCAAAGCAAGTACGCTTTTTGCATTAACAGGGAGATTACTGGTTCTCTTGTGTTATTCCTCTGGGTCACATTTCCAACTACAGTTCTCTCAGAAAACTCCATGAAGAACGATACAAAATTCGAGAATTTTACTTTGGTAAGTAGAAATAAGCATTCTTTTCTTCTTTATTGACAATCAGCGTCTATAATACGCATCGTGCAAAACAACAAGGATTTCCATTTCATAAATATGTGGGAAAAGAGCATTTGGAATTATTTACGAGCTTGATTATTCTCAAATTTACGTGAAAACTCTAAATTTGCTTACTTCTTTATAATTTGCCATTGAAAAAAAAAAAGGTAAAAATATCTCAGCTGCTAGATTGCAGCACTGTTCCTTTCAAATGTCAATGTCTCAAACACGCAGAGAACATTAGAGGGAATAATTTTAACACCTTATTTTCCAATAACTTAGTGCACAAAATGAATGTAAGCTATTTTCTCCTCAGAAAGGAAAATTTCCAAATAAGGAAGCTTTTGGGAGATCAGAGGGAACACTGGCTGCATGACGTTGTTCCTACACCGAAAAGTGTTCTACTTTGTGAACATATTTCAATCGTAAATTAATTTTGGTCAAATCTAGCATTTCATGTTGTAGCTCAAAGTTATACATTTAAAAAGGATTTAAAACCTATCAAGTAAAATCATATTAAAATAATTGTTCGTTGAAATTGTTGTCCCACACTTTTTATCACCTTTTTAGACTTAAATATAAAAGTAAATGCTGACGTAGGTAAAATCTTTTCTTCCGTCATTTGGACCCACCATTGAATGCCATTCCATTCTATTTCCAGATCGTAGACAGGCAGCGCCTCGTTTCGTCATCCGTCCACAAAGCACCTTCGTTTACGAGGGCCAAGCAGCTAAATTTTATTGCCGAATTATTGCAGCGTTCCCTGCAACCGTTACTTGGTAAGTAATAAATTCCGTTCTCTTGTTTGGTCCATGAAAATGTAATACTTTGATTTCTATATGCTGACTGATTTCCTCAAGGCATAACAGTGTAGTTCACAGGCTCTATCAAGAATCTCGTGCTTTGCGAAGTGTGCGAACATACTTATAACTAATCTTCGAAAGGGGATGTTAAATGAAATTTTTGTCCAAAAAAAAAAATGTGAACGGAATGCATTTTGAAGACTCTAAAAAACAAATTAAATGAAAAATGTTCCAATTGGTATTCCGGTATCCGAACACGTTCTGAATAAAATTTCTGTAACTGGTAATTTGGAACATCTTTGTATGTTTTACAGATTTGAATTTAATCAAGATGAACCAAAGCGCACTACTTTTTGGAAAATATACAAAAAGGAAAGTTTTTTCGGTTATTTACGGGATTTTTTTTAAACTTCAAATACGAAATATTAAGAGGTTATTAATGTATTGATGAGATATTTTAAGAATAATTTCTTTAAATGAGTTTCTGGGAAATTTTAAGTTCTTTTGTACGAATATTTTTCGGGTTATGGTTTTCGATTTAAAAAAATATGTCAACAACCTGCTAAAAATTTCATAAAAATAGTTCGCAAACCTGAAAAATCTTTATTCAAATAATATTTAATTTCAGTATAGTATTCCTAATTTCATAGCATGTAGTTTATTTGAGCATTAGATTTGTTTTAGTCTTCAAAGTTTTGACCTCCAGCACGTTTGAAAATTTATGAAACTCTGTACCTCAGAGCCAGACTAATGTAAGTCTAAAAATGACAATTTTCAGGTTATTATTGTTTCGTAATATAGATTTTTTTTTTGCATCTAGTCATCACTACGTAAATACATGAAAAAACATCCTTTATAATTATTTATCAGTATTATAAGAGCGCAAGCCCCATCCTTTGTATGCACTGGACGAAAGATTTTTTGCTCTCCTGCAAAGTAGCGATAATGTGATTTACATTAGTTTGGCTTTAAGGTACAGAATTTTTGCTTACAACAAAATAATGCTCATTTATATTTATTTATTTTCGCTATTTCTTTCGGATTGAATATTTTTTAACCTAACGGAAATTTACTTGCGATTATTTCAGCATATTTTTGGAACATTATTTAAAGAATAGTAATTCATAATTACCGCATCTATGAGTTTATAATGAAATCATATCTAACAGAGAAAAAAGTTATGCAAAGAGATATTTAAATTAATTCATTTGGAAACGTTCGTCATTTTCATTTTGTTTGCTTCAAAATATACAATATTCTATCAGTATAGTTTATTCTATTACAATTGAGCACATTTCGTACTGGGCAGGATTTTTTTTTTTTTTATGATTGTTTCATATTTAACTCCTAAAATATTACAACTTTTTGATACATATATTTTTTTGGATGAGATTTAGTGTGAGTAAAAACTCTAAAAATATTAACTGAAACGTGTGCAAAAGCATAACTTTTAGAAGCACGGAATAATCAGCCTAGTTGTCATAAAAATTCGAAAAGAAAAAAAAACGTTTAAAAAATATCAAATAATATTTCAAAACTTGACTGCAATCTATGATTGAGAATTTAACATTCTCAGAAACAAATTCAATATCTTTCCCTCCTCAGTATTTAGATGAGTAACTGTGCTAATTATATTTGTTCTTAGGTATCGTGATAGTGCAGAACTGAGACAGAGCGTCAAGTACATGAAGCGCTATGAAAACGACGACTACTTCTTTGTGCTCAACAGGTGCAAGACTGAAGATCGTGGAGAATACATTATCCGAGCCGAAAACAGTTACGGATTCAGGGAAGAACCCGTTTTCCTCAACGTACAAGGTAAGCACCGTTAGGGTTTCAGAATTTCAAAAAAAGCACCCATTATCCGAGTTTCGAATACGTTTTAAAATTCAATACGTTCAAATACGTGCGAATACGTTCAAATACGTTTTAAATATTTTAATGATTTTAATCCATCTTTGAAAGACTTGCTGTGGGACCCATCCCATCGCAATTTGTACTCCTTCCTCCAGGAGATAGGATTCTCCTTTTTAATTAAATATTTGTCTCACCATAATGTGATTTCGTCCTTTCCTTATTTTTCAAGATATTGTTTCATCCATTTTTCCTTATGTTTTTAACGTTTATGTGTTTTTAAGACTACTTTTTTAATACTAGTACTTGAACGTTTATGCTTTTTTACTTCCAAATATACTTACTTTTACTTATTGACATATTCTTAAATGAAAAATAGATAGTAAATAATAGAAAAATCGTTTGACGCAGTGTTACCCTCAAGGGTTCTTGCGCCAAAAAAATCCAATAAACCAACCAACCGAGTTTCGAATAATCGGCGAGCTCTGGTTCGAATAAGAAAAAGTTCGGATAATTGGACAGATAACTTAGGGATTTTCCCGACTATACTAAAATTTATTAGTGGCAACTTAACCAAGAAACTTGCTGAAACCCGAGCAAATGGGATATAGGAATGAATAGATGTAGCTGTGGTCGATGTGAGAAGTGCAAAAAGTAATCAATTTATTTGCAAAAAAAAGTTATTCGGGGAGGATGGCCCCTAAGCATGTAGGTTTTTGCAGAACGCTTGAAAATTGTAGTTTTTGGATTTTGTCGCAACAATTTCGGTTTTATTTCTTAGCAGGGTTCTTGAACTTCAAAATAAAAAGTGATTTTTGCATCATTTCAAACTTCATATTTATTTATTATCAATTTTTACACACATTTCAAAAACCCGGTTTGCCCTACCAGGGAGCCCAAAGCGGGTAAGCTGAAATAATTGTGGTTTGGTACGTTTGCCAATCAAATATGAAGTTATAAATGATTAAAATAGTTGACTAGCTACCTGCCATTTTATAAAAATGTATAAAACAGTTGCACTTATCCAATTGAAAGTCAGAACATTTGTTTATAAAACATACAGAAATAATTGATTAAATTAATAGACTAATTAATTGCCATCCTAAACTTTTAAAGTTATACTTGTCCCATTGAAATCGAAAATCTAAGTCAGCACACGAATCAAGAAATTATAGGTAAATAAATGATTAAATCCTATACCCGCTTTGCCTTGCCCGCTTTGCCCAAAAGCACGTTTTTTATTTCGATAAACATTACCTTAAATTAATAATTAAAAAAAGGGGAATGACCATTGTAGTTTATAGATGGATAGTTTCAGAATAAGTTTATATTATTGACAATTAAAAAAATAAGCTGGTCTTCGACTAATCACAAGATACAAAACTTCATTTTTTTTTAGAAATCTATCTTTCTTTTTAATTTTAAGCCTGGTCGCGCCATGCCGCTTCACTGCTTCTTCGCTGGGACTGATAAAAACTCGGGGGTGTTCATGTAAACACGACATACGTATGCATCGCCGCTTACACATCATGAGGGGGGGGGGGCATACGAAGGCCTACCCGCTTTGAGTCACCCTCCCCTATGTGACGAGTTTCGTTTTCATCGCTTTAAGTTATGTTTTAAAAAGGTAATTAGCAATCGCGGCTTAAAATCGAGGTTGCCGGTGGTAAAAATGCAGTAGAATGGTATCGAGAATTCCTAACTGGGAAGCCTGTGAAAGTCCATTCCTCAAGATCAGATTAACAACCCGAGTGGTCTCTTTAGAAAAATAAATTGTGCACTCTAATTTCCAATTAACCAACATATTGGGGTAAATTTTACCCAACTAAATTTGTCTGTTTACCCCGTTAAATCTGCCTGTTGTCGATAAGAGAAACACGGATTCAATATTTTTAAGTGTTCTATATATGAGCAAAGTTTTGTTCCAATCGGTGATTCACACTTGGATAGGGTTACTTGTCAGTGTGCTCGAATAAATTAATATTTAGGGATAAATTTCACACCGTTAAAAGTGTTTACCGCCAATAAAAAAAAAAAAAAAAAAAAAAACACGTGATCAAAATTTTTAAGTGTTCTATCGATGTGCAAAGCTTTATTCCGGTCGGCATTGATACTTGGGCAGGTTTATTTCTCAGTATCCCAAAAAGTTGTTAAAAATCCTATTTCAGGTTAAATCTCACCCCGTTAAAGGTGTCTGTTGCCGATATAAGAATCAAGGGGTCAATATTTTTAAGTGTTCTATCTATGTGCTAAGTTTTATTCCATTCGGTGATTCATATTTGGGTAGGGTTTACTTGTCAGTGTTCTCGAATAACCCAATACTTAGGTGTAAATTTCACCCCGCTAAAAGTGTTCACTGCTGATTAAAAAAAAAAAAAAAAAAAAAAAAACACGTGTTCAATATTTTTAAGTTTTTCATCGATATGTAAAGTTTAATTCCGATCAGTATTGACACTTGGGAGGGTTACTCGTCAGTGCATCCCAAAAAAGGGTAAAAAATCACATTTAGGGTTAAATTTCACCCCGTTAAAGGTGCTTTCCACCGATTAAAAAAAAAAAAAAAAACACGGTTTCAATATCTTTAAGTGTTCTATCGATGTGCAAAGTTTTATTCAAATCGGAGATTCGCACTTGCTTGTTAGTGGCACAGATTTATTCAAAGAGGAACAATTGGAGATCAAAAAGCACCCAATCTATATGAATGCCTGTAGATATTAATGAGAAATATTTAGAGCAATTTATCATAATGACTTTAGGGGAAAACGATAGTGTATGCTGCACGAGTTTTCCAATTTAAGTAAAATGCAATGCAATAATGTTTTGGAAATGATTTATATTCATAAAAGGTAGGTAGTTCTGAAGGTATTTTTCCAATTTAAGTAAAATGCTATGCATAATGCTGCAAATATGATTTATATTAATAAAAAGTAATGTAGTTCTGAAGGCATTAACCCATTAGGCAGCATTTCTGGGTATACTTGAGTTGATCTGTGGTATTTAACATCGAGTGGAAGTGATCTCGTCGTCAAGAGACCAAGTGTGGAAACAATCAGATATTGGTCCTTTTCAGTCAAATCTGCTATTGTTAATAGTAATATTTCATTTTCTCTTTTTCCAGCCATCCCTCGTGATATCCCCCATGTGCGGCTGGATGAGCCAGTGCGCAAGCGCTTCCCGAAGGCCAAACTATGGGACGAACCCAGTGATTGCGCCCCATGCTTCACATTCCAGCTCAGGCCTCGAATCATGCAGACCGGATCGGTTTGCAAGTTGCTCTGCTGCCTGAAAGGAAAACCCACCCCCACGGTATGTGAATAAAAAAGATATTTGTTGACTTAAAACCACGTTTTACTTTTATCAACTGTTATTTTCCTTCGTTCTATAATTGCAAACGGATATAATTAGAAGACTAATTGCGTAAATTGTATTGCCGGAAAAAACGAATACAATGATATATATATATATATATATATATATATATATATATATATATATATATATATATATATATATATATATATATATATATATATATATATATGCACAGTTCTGCAGTTCTGCTCCGGTAATTTGATGACTGACCTTTAAAGTGCTAATTTTTCTTGGAGAGTTTACTGAAATGATGCTGTATTATCGGTGGTAATTTCAGTTTCGCTACCGTCGCAGTACAACGATGACGGTAACCTAACTAAAAAATCAGCAGGTATAACGCTTCCTCCATTCATTAAACTCCTTATAGAGAAAATAAACACTCTCAAAGTCAGATTTCAACTCATTGCAGCTCTACAATAGTGCCGTGCTTAGCGCAAAAGTCGTATCTGTAGCTGAGTTAAAAATGAGAAATTGCTCTTCAAAGTTTTGAGCCTCCATCAGGGCCGTATACAAGGGGGGTTTCATAGGGTTCAACCCCCCCCCCCCCAAAAAAAAGTTCGGTTTGGCATTTAAATGTTCGTTTTTATTTAAGAATTTCCGAAAAATATTGTTCCAAAACTCAAATGTCTTTCATATGTATATTAAATGCATAAAACGCTTTCATAATAGATAACTCGACGACTTAAACATTAGCATAAATGGCGCAAAGCTCCGCATGAAAGTTTTTAAAACCCTCCCCAAATTTTTTTCTGGTTACGGCCCTATCCTCCATGTATTTGATTCAGATGCTACATTTTCAGAATTTGTTTAAAAATATTTCCCACTGACAAATGACCACAAAACATTGCATTTGGGTGAAATATGCGAAAAAGAATCACCTAGCGACCGTAACTCAATTTTGATAAAAAGTGCAGATACGACTTTTGTGCTTAACACGTCAGTATATACTGGTCAGTCGGCTGCAATAAAAAATAGCCTAGGTTTGAAATAGTTAATTTTCACTTGGGGGACGTTAGTGAAAAAGCAAGTGTTACTGGTTTAGAGTTGTCGCTCCGGCGGCTGTAATGTAAATTTACTTCGCGTTAGTAATCAATACCTCTACCACTACTGACCATAAAATGGTAATTAACTCCCTCAAGATTAGGCTTATCCTACTGTAGCCAACACTAAATCTACTAAAGCAAATCAGATATTAAATTCAATCTAACAACAAGCCGATTTTCTTCTGTAGTTGCCTCGAAGGCTTCTCGTAACATGTGTGGCTTTGACATTTTCTTCATAATTCGCTGTCAACAAATTATTAATTCCTTTAGCATTAAGAAAAAAAAAATTTTACTAAAAATATATATAATCTGGATGTTTTTATGTCCATGCAGGTGAGGTGGTTCAAGGACGGAAAAGAGCTTAACAAATTCGATTACAACAGCAACCATGCAGATGGTGTTGTCACGATAGAGATTGTGGGATGCACCGTCGAAGATTCTGGAAGGTACAGTTGCAGAGCTAGTAATCCATTGGGAGAAGACGAGACCTGGTGCGAAGTGCTAGTCGAAGGTATAGCTTTGACGTTTTTGCATATAACAGTTAATTTTATTTCAAATACTTTTATTTTATATTATTTATTTATTTATTTATTTTTTATTTTTTTGTGATAAAAAAACAAAGTTATAAACACCGCAACAGCAGTTTGAAAACACAAATAATTAAACGAATTGCAGTCATATGCTTCGGGGTTAGAGGGGAGCTTTTTTTTAGTGCAAAAAACTAATCTGATAAAAAAAAAAAGACATTCATTAAAAGGGGATTTTTCGGACGTCTTTCATCCATTAGCTCATTTCGTTGCATCAAAAAAGGACGTTCATATGACACCAAATCACGTGTTTTACAGCTTTTACTGGTTTTAAGTTGTTCTAAAGTCAAATTGTCTACCTTTTGAACTCAAAGTTTAATTTTATATATCAAAATTAAAAGATAGGTAGTTATAACAAATTAGACAAAAAAAAAGGTAAATAAATAATTATTCTTTTAATATTTAATGTAAATATCATAATAAACGGAAGATGTTAGCAACTATAAAAAATTAATAATGGTTATATATAATAAATGATTTATTCAAATATGAACAAACAAAGATTTACCTTGGAGCACCATTAATTTAAAAAAGATTTCACGTTTTTAGGTATTTACATTTTTGTCTATTTCATATTAACGAAACTAATTGGTTAAATTACAAAAATTATTTTCTAGTATTTTAAATTGCGTGTGATTTTAAATCTTTTCACGCCAATCGTATATGCAGTTACTAATTAAATGTGTTTTAGCGCAGACATGACTATATATATATATATCCTACGTAACAGTTTCTATGCACACTGCTTCACAATGCACAACCGACAAAATCTAACTGACTATCCAGTTACTATACACATCATTATCAACCTCAAACCAACAAAAAATCTTATATGGGCAAAAATTGTACCCTTACAAAAATAATGATTACCTTTAAAATTTTAAAATCTGATTTGCTATTCTAACATTTTCTTTAAAAACCGCGTGCAATAGTGTCATAAAAAGGTTATAGGAAGTATGTGTACCCGATACTCCCCAAATAGAACGAAGCAATCAAGATGGATTAAGCCTTGAAGTAAACATCTGGATGCGAAAAACGACTTGGAATTAGCATTAGTTTGCTAAAAAACGAAAAGAAAAGAAAAGGACTTAAGTAAAGAGCTTTTTAGGAACATACGATTATAACTAAAAAAGAAGGTTTACTAAATGATGTTGTACAGACCCAACGTATCAAAATTTTAACATTCTGCTCAGCAAACATTTAAATCACATTTTAACATATTCAATTAGTTCCAGCTCTTCAAAATAATCTCGGGACAAGCGAAATGGAATTTTTTATTGTGCATACCTTCTCTCGTTTATAAGTACTAAAGGATAACCCGAAAAGAAGTTCCCAAATTTATTCATGGGTGATAAAAATGGATTTTTACGTTTAAATTTGGGTGCAATATTTTCTTGCTCACAATATGTTCCTTACTTTGTATAAAAAAGTTTTATTACTCTACATTTTTAATGATTTTTCTCTTTTCCAGACCGTAAGGGTCCACCCCTCAAAACACCACTCATTGTCGCTCCCACGCCATCCGGGACACCTCTTCCTGGTCAAGCGTCTTCAATCCGCTCCACATACTCCCCGATGAGGGACACATACAGAGCATCGTCCATGTCTAGAACTGGAGGCGGTTATTCCGGCTCAAGCAAGTACAGCTCCGATTACTCCAGTAAATACAATTCCGATTACTCTAGCAAGTACAGTTCTTCAAACAAGTACAGCTCAGATTACAAATCTTCATCAAGTTACTCATCGTCTTCCACGTAAGTAATCAGACAAAACAAGGAGCATTACTGTTCCTAAATATCTTTAATAGACAGTATTGTTGATTTTGATGCGTTATGCATACTATCAAGAATAATAAATAATATGCTGATGAAAAAACGTTTCAAAAGAAATAAATAAGTAAAACCGAAGTTGAAATTTGCATGGTTTTAAAAATATGGAACATAGGCACTTCAGATTTATATGGCCTACATAATAACAAATTTTTAACTTGAAACAAATTAAAGGTGCTAAATATGTCCCATTTTGGGTCTCGACACATTCGTCTACACAGTAGTTACTTTTCTCTGACACGGGGGGATCAAATATACACCTTTGCACAAATAAGCACTGTCTTGAGCTGTTTGCGTAGTTTGACTCTGATATGTTGAGCTAGAGACTATGACAATGTTAACCTCTTCTTAAGGTAATTGGGAAGGGGAATAGGCGCTGAGTTGAGTTGGATTCCTTACGTAGTAGTTTTGCAAAAGTATTGCAACTTGAATCCATGCCAATAGCACAATTTTTACTGAAATTTCCAAAAAGAGATAAAGATTGTCAAGGTCGTCATAGCTCAACCTTTTAGAGTCACTTTACAATTGTCCAATGCTGAACACCTCGTAGGTTCAATTGCAAGGTATATTGTACGAAAATATCGTTAGTTGACTAAAACTTTGCAAGGAGAAGAACACCAATGACTTTTAGTTGTTCAGGCAGAGAACGAAAAACAATTGCTGATGCTACTTGATGGCAACCGAGTAAAATTCAAGATTTTTCCCTTTATGTAGATTTATGGTTCAATTAAATCTTGGAACAAGCTGAATATTTTTTGAAATCGAAGCACTTTTTTTGAAACACACTCTGTGATGATTTATTCGAAAAATGCAATTGCTCAACAGAAGCTAAAATCAATGATGCTATATCATTGACTAAGCGCGAAAAAGCCTTCTAAAGGGTGACAAAAGTCAATTCTTAAAGCAGACGTGAATGTGTGTTCAAAACGGTATTTAGAGAAAAACCAAATTACAGCGCGGATAATTTAAGCAAATTTAAAATTTTCGGCTTTACGAAGGGGCAATAAAAAAAACCGTAGCACTAACCCAACTATATAATTAATAAGTTTCGTTGAGCAAAAAAAAAAAAGAAATACATTTGAAGAATTTTCCGTGCAAAAATATAAACAACTTAGAAAATTTTACTACCAGGGATTTTGATTTGTAAAATTTATGGTACATATCGTCAATTTCAATCATCTTATTAGGGGCTAAGGAAGATATTTTTTCCAATCGTATTAAATAAGCTCACTGTGGTAAAGATTAAAAGTAGAACAGGAACAGTGCATTGTTTGAAATGTGAAGCAGTCTTAACGTTCTAAATTTAGGAAAGTAAAATATTCACTGGTATTTTCAAGATGGTAGTCCTTGCATACTTAAAAGAAACTCGGCATAGTTTTGTGTCGGAACTCATCCCTAAGACTGAATCACTCGCTGATTCTGATGGCTGTTCGCCAGAAGAATTCCAAAGAAGAATTATTAAGTCATGTTGAGTAATTGGTGTAGAAGTAAACTTACAAGATTTTTTCCTGTTTCAGATCACGAAACGTCCAGTCTTCGTCCTATAGTAGTTCCTCCACAAAAAAGGGAAGTGATTATTTGTCTACTGGTGGATATAGTTCCTCAAGGTTATCGCCCTCACCAAGGTATTCACCGCCAAGGTCATCGCCTCCATCTTCAAAACGCGTCCAAAAGCCCTATGGGAAGAAAACAACAGCAGAGGGTGAAAGCCCTGTTAGATCTAGGACATCTACCAGGGAGTTGGAAAGTGAGTACAATAACATTCTGTAATATTTCAGTTTTGTGCATGCGTTTCGATTTTTATTTAGTATGGTCTAGTTTGTAAACTTCCCTTTTTTTAATATATACACTTCACTTACATAAATACCCTCAGACCGTTTTCTAAAATGTTACGACTGCACTTAATGGAAAAAATTATTTATAAAAAAAATTGACGGGAGAAAAATTTAAGTGCAGACTTCCTTTTCTAGTCAGAAACTGTCCTCTACAATTTTTCTAAAATTTCCAGATCTGTTTGTTCTCAATTCAAATTTACATCTGAACACTAATTTATTTTTCGTTTTTTTTTTCTTTTATCTATGCATATTTTTTAAGTACAAGTTAATACTGTATTATGTTTAATTAATGCATAGTAGTTTCCTAAAACAATGGTGTCACTAAAATAATGATATGTAACCATAGTAACAATAATAGGTTCAAGGCTATAACTAAATTATATACATATTTTCCTTACTTTAGCGTCATTAATCTTGTAAAATACCCTACAGATGTTTTTAGTTCCCTATATTACGAAGTAACATTTTTATTATAGTTTCATTGATATTCTTGTAACGTGCCCTACATTTATTTTTAAAAAATATTACGTTAGAAGCCACTCATTTGCTGCGAACAGCAGACACATGTTCCGGGTTACAAGAAATTATTTTCAATGCAAGGTAAACTTAAGAATGAAAAGAAATTTGGCAGCTTTTATCGGATTGCACTGTAAAAAAGGGTTCTTGTAACCCCAAAACACGTGTCTGCAGTTCTCTGAATATTTATGTGTTTTAACTTTATACAGTTTTCTTTTACTTTCCTGCACAAAGTTATTTCTTTATTTCTCACCCCACACAAATTTTCAGTTCCCGATGATTCGACCATGGCTGCTCCAACATTCAAAGTCGGCTTGAGTGACTTGAAAATCAGAGATGGGGAATCTCTATGTCTGAAGTGTGAAGTTACAGGTGATCCTGACCCACAAATTGAATGGTTTAAAAATGATGAGGTATACTGAACTTGATTTATCCAATGATTTAAATTGAATTCTAGCTACAGTCGAACCAGCTAAATTTAATAGCTTAATTTTTCACAAAAACCTAAACCAAACCCTGTGGCAGGACAGCCCGTGAGGGCCAAGGCCTACTGTGCCCAACTAAGTTTTCCTGATCAGGAGTTCTGAGACGCAAGGCAAATGTTCCGATTAGGTGGTCATCCTAATGCGGAACCCCCAGTGTTTGGTTCCCAAGTACGCTCGGTACTCATTTTATTGACCCACTGACAGGATAAACGGCTGAAGGGCTGTTCACTTATCGGTCGTCCGTCCCGTCCATCCCGTTTTCTGACGTGACGGACTGCCGACGAAAACAGAGTAGCATTCACATGCGCCGTACATTGATCACGTGGCTGATTTCACCCACCAGAGAGAAGAGTACGCTGCTTGGCAGAAACCAATGAAATGCGGTCCTACTTTTGACGGCCGTCAGTTATCAAGGTTCTTCTGATCGAAACGGGTCCCGTCCAAGATGGCTTGCTGTCATGGCAACCAGCAAAGAAAACCTGTTTCGGTTGGGAAAATCGGTGCGGACGTGACGGACGGCCGATAAGTGAACAGCCCTAGAGTCGACCATGCCCGACCGGGAACAGATCCTGGGAGCACAAAGTGCTGCCACTGAGCCACTAAGCTTCATTTGTCACAAAAACTTATTCTAATAACCGGGATATTCTATTATCCGGGATCAAAATTATAAAGTTCAACTGTTTGGTACATGGAAAATGTATTACATTAAGCGGGATATTCTTTTAAACGATATTCCAATAAGCGCTCTCGACAGTATAGCAAAGAGAGCATTAAGCTCTGAAAATGGAACCAGACACAGTGCAAGAGTTTTATGACTCTTTTTGATGCTTTTAAATAGGACATTCTAAGAGCTTGAAATTTGGATGGTAAAATTCTGTTTCAATGCACCGCAAAGCAAAAAAATAAATAACTTAGCGCTGAAAAGTAGCAATGCTAAAACGTTAAAAACAGAGAAAAGTATATAAACTTCACTTTTTCAAAATACTTTGCTTTGTGGGAGTTGAAAATTTTAATCATAGAAATGGAGTTTGACGTAGGTAAATTAATACGTATACATTTTAGAAGGGTGTTTTTTTTTAGAGGCATAGAACTTTAAATTGGCAACACTGTTTGATATGTGCGCCATTTTTATAGCTGTTTTGTGTTTAGTTTGGTTTGAAATTTCACCAAATCACAACAAGACGGTGCAATATGCCACACAGCTTGTGTCACAATTGATTTAGTGAAAGAAACATTCGGTGAACGAATAATTTCGCGTAATGGACCCGTAAATTGGCTTGCAAGATCATGTAAATTAACACCACTGGACTATTTTTGGGTTGGGCTATGTGAAGTCTCTGGTCTACACCAATAAGCCACAGATGATTGACGCCTTGGAAGAGAAAATTCACCGCGTTATCACTGACATACGGCCTCCATTGCTGCAAAAAGGGAGAAAATTGGACTTCCCGATTGGGCTTTCTCCGAGCCAGCCGAGGTGGCCATATGCCGGAAATCATATTTAAGTAAAAATGGCAAAGAATAATCTTTCGAATAAGGCCAAATTCGCGCCAGTTAACACCATTTAGTTGTGTTTTATTTGAACCTAAAGTTCTATACCTCTAAAAAACACACACACTTTATAGGGTCTGGTGGGGGAAAGTGGTCAATGGGGTAAAGTGGTCATACTTCAAATATATGGCTATAGTTTGCAAATAAATGCTCGAATGAATGTGAAAATTTTATTTTAGAGTAGGGCAGCTAGAAACTACATTTTGAATACAAAATTTTACAACTAGCAAAATTTTATTTGGTAACAAAAAATATTTTGCGTGAATATGAAATTTTTTTAAATCTAAACACCTATTTTAACTTCCTTGGGAAATTTTGTTTGTTAGAATTAGGAACAGATTGACTGCACAGGAAGCTTCCTACATATCTCAAGAACTCTTACTCATTAGCAGTAAGCTGAATCTATTTTAGAAAATTTTTTAGAACAATTTCAGTAAGATGGGGGGGGGGGGGGTCATAATATTAGGCTTAACGAATATTGTTCTTCTAATGTCACTTAATCTTTACGTTTAAGGCAGATACAAATTAAATATTAATTTTACTTCATATGTATTGTTTTTACAGAAAACAGGGTTAAATATACGAGTATATGCTTATATATACGCATATATGCCCGTGTTCACATAAATGCGCCAATAAATACGTATATGATAATCTGCAAGTATTTTTTATCCATACAGCTATACATTCTACTATACACGTATATGCTCGCATATACTCGTATATATAAGAACACTTATATACTCAGGTAGACACGTATATATGCGTACGTACTCGAGTAGACACTTACACGCAAGCATAAGAAACAGGGGCGGCAAATAGGGGGGTCAAGAGGGGGCGTTCGCACCCCAAATTTTTTGATAAGAATGATAGAAAATGGGTGAATTCAATTTATGTAAGTCGGAAATCTCGCTGGTTCTCAGCAACTATTTGATGAAACTCGACACATTCTCAGACTATAAAAAGTGTTTTTCGTTATTTGGATGATGACTTAGAAATTCATGAAGTATTTTCAGCTTTTCCAGAACATAGAAAACTGATAGAGAACCATGGTTAATTTTAAGTAAAGAAGACATTGCCTCATATAGGCTAAATATTTCACTTGTGTGCCCAGTGTAACGATGGTATGTCCAATATGAGAGGCTCGTGAAAAGTGGTGCGGCTGCATGGTTTTCACAAGAAAATTCCTTGATATTTTACATTCACTATTACGCTCATTTTTTAAGTGTATATTTATTTAATGAGTGTTTATCGCTTTCCTTCTGCTAGAAACACGTTTCAGTTGCTCAATACATTATAATGCTTTCATAGAAACTTCTCAAAAATGCATGTGATTATTGAATAAAAAAAGACATATCAACCAAATACCTTTTATGGGGCTCTATAATTATGCAATCGCGGAGTGACACAATATAATCTTCAAGAGTTAAAACGATAAAAACATTTAGAACTTCAAAACAGTGATTTGACGACTGGAAAATATATTGCAAAACGATTCTTTCAATGGTGAAAAAGCTTGAGCCCTTTAGCATAGCACAAGCAATATACCGACAGAATGGTTTTCACATCTAGAGACTGCAGTTTCGTCCTTGTTATGGACTCATCAGTCTGGAATAGTGAATAACAGAGCTTGAGGCAGATGATATCTCATTGAAGCTCAGATCACCGACATGACTAGATTATTCAATGATGAAAAGTTTAAGCACCTCACAGTTTTTGAAGTAGCCTGGGTGATTTTGAAGAGCAAGATACAAAAGTGTTTTCATACATAACTTTGTGTTACTTCAATTACTTTTTAACCATTACAATCAGCTTAGCTAGTAGAGAAAGATTTTTTTATATGTCTCAGGAAATTAGAGAAATATTTTCGAAGCACAAAGGGGGGGGGGGGGGGAATAAAAAAAAATAAAACCTTTTCCATTTAACTGAACTGGCAAAACAGCAAGACATTGGGCACTGATAGATTAGTAACTTAACACGATTTCCTGCTCTTCCAAATTCCAAAAATAATGCATTATAACTTTTCCAAAAGGTATAAAAACTTTAGTGCGACATGTTTTGTATAATAACTTTTTAGTCAATGAATCAAAATTTTAATTGTTTCTAAACACTACTTTTATTTATATTAAACCGATTTTATGACAACTTCTTGTTAGCTAATGTGTGTTTAGTTTCGCTTTGGGGTTATACATATTTAAGAAATTCGACCCCCCAGATGAAATGGTGAAATGCCGCCCCTGATAAGAAATACATGTATACAGGGTGAGTTTAATCTCTTGAGCAAATTATTAAAAGGTGTTAGAGGCGAGGATAAGAATTAAGAATCACATAAGGAACATATGGTCACAAACACAATGTTGACGCGCTACATGCACGCAAAGCCAGAAACTGATGGATGCAAAAAGAAGTCACAAATTTATTACATAAAGTCAATTTTACACAACATTTTAGGTCTTAAGAAAGTTTTAATGCGATTGATGAAATTTGCGGCCTGCAGCTGTAATACAAATGTGTCGCATTCACAGATCACTCTCTGTTGCAACAACGAGACTTTTGAAAAACTTTTATCAGTCGCTGCGGCTTTGTTTCGATGCGTGTATTAGAGCTACTACAGGCCGTAACTTCTAACAACTGCTCTAAATATTTCTTAAAAACTAAAATGTTAAGTAAAATCATCTTTGTGCAACAAATTAGTGCCCTGCTTTGTATCCATCAGTTTCAGGCTTTGTGTGCATGTAGCGCGTCAGTGATCGTAATCTTAATTGTATCTTATCCTACCCTCTTACAGCCCTTTGATTTTTGCCCAAGAGCTTGGATTCACTTGGTAGGCCGACATGTATATAAGCGTATATTCTCGTGTATACATACATGTACTGGAGTATAAATGTATACATTGCGTATATACTAGTGCTTCCACATTATATATACGTGAGTAGACACGTACCCCCCACCCCCACCCCCCAAAGACGCACTGGATGTATCCACGAATTAGCTCGTGTATACCTATATATGTATGTATGTACACTTACATATGCGTACGTCTACTATACACATATGTACTCAAGTATGCACGTATTTTCTCGAGATACAAGTGCATAAGCGCACATGATGTTCGTTTACACGCGTATATACTCGTATATACACGAGACACCTATCTACAAGTGACGCGTATATACATGTGACACGTATGTACTCATGCAGACACGTATACACGCCTGCAGATAATCACGTATACATGCTTATATATTCGTATATATGCTTATATACTCGTATATACACGTATATACTTGAGTAGGCACGTGTATGCATATATCTGAAGTGTACATGTATCTACTCATATAGGAACGTGTTTACTCGTGCATAACACACAACACGTATATATTCACGAGTACACGCATGTACTCGTGAGTATACTTGCAACTGTAAAAATAGCCGAAATATGCAAGTATTAGGGTTATTTATAATGGTTTTGCATCTATTTTTAACTATGACCACTTTACCCCATGCTATGACCCCTTTCCCCCACCCCATGGGGTAAAGTGGTCATAAAAACATAGGGAAAAGAAAATGCTATAAAACTACTAAAATCAATATTTTTCATCCTAAAATTCAATGTACCGTATTCTTTAATAATGCAATGTAAAATAACAACAAAAAAAGTTGAAGTGTTTAAAGAATTTGTTGTATTTATTATCCACCTAAGCTGAAAACCTGCGATTTTATGACCACTTTACCCCACCAGACCCTATTGAAGCTTCAGATTTATTTATGACTACTGTTTTATCTTTTCCTTCTTTTTAAATGCGAAAATCTCTAACCGTATGGTTTTCCCTTAGCAACTTCACTCCTCTGATATCATTGACTTAAAATACAAGAACAAGGTGGCATCTTTATCCATTGGCGAAGTATTTCCAGAAGATGAAGGGGTTTATGTTTGCAAAGCAACCAATTCCTTGGGAACTGTCTCGACCACAGGCAAACTAACCATTTTGCGTAAGTACTCAAACTCACATTTTTCGAACAGCCTAAAATTTCATCGTCAGACCTGAAGGTATTTTTCAAATGCTGAGTTCAAAGAAAGTTTATGTCATTCGCACCATATAGTGAACGTCAACTGCTCGGATAAAAATAACGTGTAAATGTGAAGGGGGTAATTTTGAATAATATATTTTATTAAATTCTAAGCCGCTTGCCTTGTCTAGTGGTCAGAGAAGTCCGACTGCGACAGGAAGGTCTGGGTTCGAATCCCGGCTCGGATATGGATGTACTTTCTCTTGTCCTTGTCCTTTCTTTGTACCAATGTGTTGTTGTGCTGTGATTGGTTGCCTACCCTATGAACGGATCCTTATGGCATGTGTGTACTGTAGGAGTTGGACTTCACACCAAGTTACGGTACAGTTGGAAAAGTAAAGCAGCGCATCCCAAATTGCCAGCCTAGCCGGCACACAACAACAACATTAAATTCTAAATTTTCTGCATATGGATAAAAAGATTGCGCTTTGAATAATTATTTTATGCTAATATTTTGCCGGGAGATCTTTAGGAATCAAATGACATAGAAACGTGAAGATGTAAGTTCTAAAACTTTGTACAATATGATAGCAAGGATGATTTTTGCACAACTGTTCATCCTAAGTAGTTCAGTACTGAGAGTAATAAAGGCCTTCCAGATTCCGAGAAAAGCATTTCCATTCAAAAATTCCTCCATAAAGTTTTTGTCTAGTCGAGAAGTTCAATGTGGCGATCGAGATTACTTTTCTTTCGTGAAAGCACAATTAATTCCTCGTGTGTATCAATGGGTCGCCATCTCTAGAAAAGTGCAAAGCTCATGTACCTTTCTGGCCTGATTTAGCCTCTTACTCAAAATTGACAAAAGACTAGTTTTCTCTAAAAAAAAGGGGAGGGGTAGGGGCGGAATTGGCTGATATGAAATTATATTCTCCTAAAACCATAGACTAATAATAAGAGGGCATAGACTAATAATAATACTCTTATTAGGCATAGACTAATAATAATACTCTTATTAATAGTGTATGCCTAAAACTCCTGAAATATGCTTAGTGGAAGTTGTTGGGTTCTCGCGAAATAAATACTGCGAAAATATGATAAATGTGCTGAAAATTTCACGACTTTCCGAGAAAGTATGGGTGCTGGGAGTGAAAAAGTTTAAAAATAATTGCACAAATTGATGTACACTATAAAACAAAACGTGCAACTATTTTTTCTAAAAAATTCAACAAAATGATGTTTTTTTTTTCAAATGAAATAAGTATACGAGTATAATCATAATAATGGACAGAGAAATTGTCTTATTATCTGCTTCAAATTTTCCTTGTTCTTCACCAGCAAAATACGTGCAAAACTATATGGACAAACCTGACAATGATCATTTTAATGGCTTAGGCGTGTTGTTTGCTTTTTTAAGTGACGAAAAAGATAAAAATGTAATTTACATCGCCGCAAGCAAGATCTTAATTCTTTAATTTTACATTTTAAAGGAACTTTTATTTTTTTATAATGAATTGATGTATTTATTCGACGGATTATTTAACATTTTAGTGGAGCTTTAAATGTTTTATTTAATTGGCGGATTTTGTAATAGAACTTTTCATGTTATTCAATTGTTTGTTTTCATTAACTAACGATTATCTAACTTTTTAATGGGTTAGTTAAATACTCTAGCCGATTATTTTTCCATTTTCATGAAATTTTTAGTCCTGTTTTGTTTTCTTATCTCATAAAATGTCAAAAGAATGCACGGTTACGCCAAGCAGATAGCTTTTATGTATCTTTGGCTTGGCATTTCGGCAATAAATGTAATGAGAAATTATCGCGAATGTTAAAGATGTAACGGAAAAGTGCCGTAAAAGATTTATTAATGACTAGTGGCACCTGCACTGCTTAGTGTTGATTTCAGCCTCTGAAATGTGTTTATGTAGTATTATCACGAAGCAATCACACATTCAATATGAAACTATATCTTTGCTTCTTTTAAATAATTCGATTTATATAAACGATGCATTACCGTAAAAGACGCACAAACATGGGGAAATGTACAAAAGGTATGCCACTGTATATATATTTTTAAGAGCGTTTACAAAGACTGAAAAATTCATTCTACTTTGTAAGGTATAAACTATTGTCGTTTTAAGGGGTTTTTTTTTTTTTTTTCGTTTTCACAAAATTTAACAGAATATACAAAAATATTTTTTTTTGAAAATTTAAAAAAAAATGGTAGTTTTAATAACTTCACAAATTTCAAAAGTATACATTAAAAATATTTTAGAGGAAGACAAAATATCAAAAATTTTAATGATCATAAATTTTAATTATGTAGTTTTTAAAAAAATATAAACTGAAAAATTAAATATTTTCTTACTTCACATAGCGATGGAAAAGAAGAAAGCAGCCAAGAGTGGAGCGGGAAAACCTCCAAGAATCACCAAGCACGTTTCCAGCATGATTGTTAAAGACGGAGATCCATTGACATTCTCATGTACAATCAAATGTAAGTTTTACAAAATTTAGTATTTTTAATTTCAATGAGAGTAATTTCAGTAAATTACCGCCCGATAGCAGGGCTAAGGCAGAAATACATGAAATACACCGCCAGCTCAGTGTTTTCCACCTCCAGCTCATTCACTTCCAATGCCGGGCTGATGAGTGCTAATAAGCACAACACTTCAGTCCTAGGCTGGAATTGACTGAGCTGTGCGGTGTATTTCATGTATTCAATGAGAGTCCTTAATAAATGTTATCACTGCTGCCCCTTTGAATTAGTTTCTCTTTTATTTTCATTGTTTATTTGCTAAACTTGCTTCATTAATTTTTATTGCTTTTTCTAGTAATTGACATTAAATTAAATTCATACCTACTAAGTTAGGTACATTTTCCACAAAAGTGTGGTTTTTTAATAAATCTCAGAACAGATGTGTGATGGGAACAACACTGAAAATCCTTCTTTTTTTCTAAAATTTCATTTTGATTTTAGTTTATTTTTTGTTTAAACTTATATAGATGATTGGATAAAAAAAAGACAGCTTTGTGCTCTCAAATAGTTGAGATAGAAGTTTGATACGATGCCTCATTGAAGAGATAGCTTTAAAAATAAAAATATTCACTAGCAGTATCGAGAGCAAATAATATTTTGCGAGCTGCTTTGTTTTCGTCCATTCATACTATTGATGGAAATAATGCCTATAAACTGAAGAATACATAGCATTATTTTCCCAATAATATAAAAGAACAAAACCATTTCTTCAGTCATATATCTATAAACATGTATGCCTCATAACAACTTAACTTCTCTCCCCAGGTGCTTCGCCGTTCGATGTCGTATGGCTCCACAACGAAAAGGAGATCAAAAACAGCAAGGACTTCCAGTACGTGACAGAAGGCGACGAGTACAAGCTCGTCGTGCCAGAGATATTCCCGGATGATGCCGGAATCTACACTTGTGAGGCATTCAACGATGCTGGAGAAGCCTTCAGCAGCTGCACACTAGTCGTTTTAGGTAAAGATTTCTTCACTTAATCTAAATTGTCATCTAGGGTAACCTTGGGCTTTTTTTTAGCTTAAATTATGTGTACCAAAGTAAAAACTAATCATATTTACCAATATTGATAGTAATACTCTTTAGTGCTTGATAACTCTGAATTATTGATATTTATTTTTCAGTTCCTAATGAACCAGTCAAAGGACCAGGATTCAAGAAATTCCCACAGTCACAGACAGTTCACGAAAATCAGCCAACCACTTTCACTGCAGAGTTGGAAAACAGTGCTGATAAAGGTAAGTTATCCTTAGTTATCCAGTTGTCTATTGTCCTATATAAGTCTGTTATCCTATAAGTAAACCTGATATTCTATGATGCGCAAAGAATGAAATTCATGGTTAATTACCATGAACTTAATAATAACGGTTAAGAAAGTGACATCATTTTCAAAATATGGTTTAACTGGCCGATGTTATTTGTACAATCGTGTGAACTGCAGTTTGAAATTGAATCTGATAAAGTACTATCAACAGAATGGCCATCAGAATTTGCTGCTCCGTCTTTCAAGGGAGGCAATTTTTCAACCCCTTAAAGACCATGTGGTAGAAAATGGAATTTTTGAAGTGAAACTTTTTATACCACGACATTGAAATTCTCGTCGGCAATCTTTTTGTGCGGTTTTTTTTTTTTTTTTAATTGTTTCCAGAAACAATGAATAATAATAATCATCAAGTTAAAATACTTTCCGTTTTTAATTGTTGCCAAAAGAATGAAAACTATTAGTAATCATGAAATTAGTTTTGTTATTAAACTTAACAAATTACTTTGTAAACTTTTATTAAAAAATTAACTTTATAATTACTTGTTTTTTTTTTTCATTGTTTTTGGCGACAATTAAAAGGCGAATTTCAAGTATTCTTTAGTTTTTTCGTTGTTTATTATCTATTTTTTCATTATAATGCATTTTTACTGTGAATATGCTTAAGTAGGGGCAGAAACAAAAAGAGCATGGCGTGAGAGAAAACGTGCGGATGAAGATAAAAGCTTCACTTCTAAAGATAAAGCTTCACTTCGAAAAAATGTGTTTCACACATTTTTTCAAAATAAAAGTTAAATTATTTTCGCTAATATTAAGATGTCTCAAAAAAATTGTTGTTATACTGTTAAAACATTTCGACTCACTGCTCTTAGTTTAGATGGATTTAATTCATACCAGGCCGATATCTCTGCTTTCTTTTGCAATGACGTGCCATTCCTTTTTCTAGTGACCTGGACGAAAGACGGCAAAGTCCTAGACGAGAAGAGTGCCCTCATCAAGACGTCGAAGTCGGGCAAGGAGTGCAGCCTCAGTATCGAGAAGTGCTCCTCCAACGATGTGGGACAGTACAGTCTTCGAGCAGCGAGTTCCTCTCTGGGAGACAGTATAGCCACCTTCTCGTTAAATGTCCTCACCGAAAGTGACCTGTGATCAGGATTGGTGAGTTATTGTCCGTTTTTCACAGGAAGGCACTTGACTCCTCCCTCGTCACGTGGTATCCGATGATTCTATCTCGCTGTTTGCGGAAGAAGGTATACCCGGATCATATCATTTTGTTGTAAAAGCGGCAGTTTTTAAAATGTAAGAAAACGAAAATGCCAACGAACAAATGAAGCAAGTGATGTAAAGGACACTGAGACATTTTTGTACATTAAAATGCATGCCCAAGTTCAGGCTGTCTAGTTGTCTCGTTTAGAAGCACGTAGATTGCGTACCGATCAACCCCGCGTAAAATGGAACTCAGAGTTCGAGGAGGCTTGGCGAAGTGCCTTCTCCTGAAAAACGGACAATATTCAGGGACCTTTGGCTTGGTACTATCGACAAATGACGACTGGCATCGTTTCAAATACATTCTTGCCTCGTGAAAAATATATTACTTTTTAACTTTCAATTTCAAGCTCAGCTAAAAGACTCTGGATGAGCAAAAATATTTTTTTTTTACCTCGTGTATTTTTTTCGATCTGGAGTGGTTGCGAATAAATCAAACTGTTACTCGGGTGTCCATCCAGTTTTCCCGACATGAAATTTCCTTCCTGCCTGTTTTTCAGTTTCAATCATACCTTTTGATATATTAAGGGAGGGGGGAATTTTAAATGTCGGCGAAACTGGGGATAAATCGTTATTAGAATATATACTAAAATCTTCTCATAATACCTACTGCTGTGTGGCAGCTTTCAGGATGAGGACACGGCATGATTATCGTGCCGCAAACGTTCACCATATCGGTGTTTTCACATCACCAAAGTATCATCTTTACAACTACGGAACCGTGAACGCTGAACGCCCGAAAGTTTGCTCTGCTTTGAACCACTTTCAGGCAGAGGCGGCGATTGGGACTGAAAAGTGGAGGGCAAAAAAAAAAAAAAAAATGAAAGAAAAAAATGAGGGAAAAAAAAGTACAAAATTTTGCTAAGGCTGGTTTTTAGAGCATGTAAATCTCAACTGATGCAATTTTAACAGCTTAACTCCCGTTTTTTTTTAGATTTTGATGAATTATGTATGCAATAACATGCTTCAAAGAAACACTTAGACATGAATTAGACTTACATTATGTACTCCAAAGTATTTTGAGAAGTCACAAACACTTGGTAATAATTTCATTAAGCAATTATGACTTGTTTAAGTAAAACAATTGATTTACTAATATCTAAACAATGAATACTTAAACTAAAAATTAATGCGTGTGCTAAATAATCTTCCGTAAACAGATATACAAACTAAAACAAATAATAGAATCTGAAAGTTTTGACAATTCTGCTTTTTTTATAATTTCTAGTTTCGGTTCCTAAATTGGAAAAAAAATTTAAAAAATGAACCATATAAAGTTGGGGGGTGTTGCCCCCCTTGCCCCCACCTTCCCCGAATAGTCGCCAATGTAGAGACCTATCTCTACAGGTAAGTATGTCGCCTTATGGCTCAACAGCCAATTGTGGGAGTTAGCTAAGAAGAAAAAAAATCATCTCATAAAGGGCTTGATTGCTAAATCAGATATTTAAAAATGATGAATAAGATTTCGTAATTGGTTGACCACAACATAGCGATACATCGTCTGCGTTTTTTTGACGCCAATTTGACGATATAATATCACCAAGTTGGCGACGAACTGTAAAACATAGTCGATATTTCTATTTAATAAATCTGTGCATCTCCTTTCGGCATCGGTTCTCAACATTCTAAAGAATTAAATGTAATTATTTAAAGTCTTCTTTTGCTCGCTCCTAAGACACTTTTACTATACTGTATTTTTACTCCTATAAGGCGTCCCATTAAATTTTTGTAGTTTCAAACTAAAATTTTAAACTCAAACAAAATTTTCAAATTTCTTTACATTTTAAGGAGCTACTTCATAACTGTAGCAATAAAAAAACTCTAAGGTTCCATAAGCTTTTAAGAATTCATAAAAGAAATATTACTTCCAACCCGCATGAGTATACGCATCCATATCTTTTTGGTTGTTTAAAAATATTATTGAATGTTTCTTTCATGTATTGATCTCTAATTCATGGAAGTCATATGAGATCTTTATGCTCAAATTTTCTGTATTTTCGAAAGATTGTTTTTTATCAGGAAAGGGAAACAATTAATTTAAATATATGTATTGATTTTCATGACTTCTTTTCCTTTTTTTTTTTTTTTTTTTGAATTCCTTACATTGTTAAGGGTAATTTTTAATGTATTTTTTACTTTCAGGTTCCTTTTTAAAAAAAAGTTTCTGCCGCACTTGTTCTCGTCTGTTCTGGAGCATGCGCAGAAGAAACTTACGACAAGAAACGAAACAAGAAAAATTCGTCTACGAACATAAATCGATATTTTACAGTATCTGTACAGACATCATAACATTGTCCGCGTGTATGTGTGTGTGTTTCTGCGTGGTATAAGTTTTAAAATTATCAATGGAACGAGCTGAATCTGCCCTTAAAATCACTTAGCAAATAAATATTACACTAAAAACGAATGAAAAATCGTAAAAAAATATTACAATGCCCCCATTATTCATCCAACGTATCAATATCACATACGTCAATCGCAAAGTGATTTTGAAAAAAGACATTTAAGTTATTGAATTATGAAACTATAAGAATGCAATTTGTTGGATTAAAAATTAAAATTCAATGGGGTAACTGCAAGAAATAAAAATACGCCCAAGATTTATTGTCTATTCAGAAAGCAGGTAATTTGTTTAACTGTACTGCACATCGAAAAGTCCCTGTCTGGTTTTTCATAACTGTGTAAAAAAGTATATGCAACTAATTACCTCGATGATTGTGTTTGGAAAATGGACTAAATAAAACTATTATTGCATTTAATTTTTCCATCCAACAAAGTGCATTTCGAATCTTTCATATAAATCATCATTGCTTTAAAAGCTTGAAACAAAGTTCTGCCAATTGTGAATAAATGAGAATGATTTTTCAACACAATTTTAATTCGGAGAATGACTGACTTTAGAATGCTCGCCATTTTTAAGAAAAATCCGTGCAAACTTTCATGTTCTTAATGTCTCAAAGACATGTAGTGTCCGTTTTGCATCCTGAAGCCCAAATTTTTGTTCAAATTTCGTCATAGTATTCTATCAATAGATGTTGTAGAAATATGATTGTCAATAAAGTTGATTCAATCAGTTTATTTTGTCTATTCAATCGATTGTGTATTTCACTTACATCAGAGATGCGTCACTAATAAAACACAAAATATTAAAGTTCGAGACCGAAGCATCTATAATACCAAAAAAGATGTTCTAAGATACTGATTGTTTTTGAATATATTCGCACAAACATCGTAACCTCTAAGAAATGATTTTACTGGAAAGGTAGGTTTAATTAAAAGTGGATTGAATTTAACTAAAATTGGAACTTTCAAAACAATAAAGAAACTAGTGTTACTCGTACAAAAATAAGAACACATGTTTATTAGCGTAAGTTCAGTCCTTGTTTTTTGAGAAAAAAAAAATCAAAAATTCTGTCAAGAGCTTCAAGGATTTAGAAAAATTCATCTTTCCAACTTTGACACAAGAGAACCCGTTACAATCAAATATAAGCTTTCGTCAATAATATTTTTTGCCCAAAACACCATCTAAGAATGTATGTAGTTCATAAATAATTGACTCACAAATTTGCAAATTTTTAATCTATCAACAAATTCAAATTCTTTGAAAATATCTCAGTCTGCTCTGCAAATTATGATATTTATTTTTTTCTATGATGTTTAGAAAGAATAAAAAATCGTTTAGAATTAAATGAATAGAAAAGACCGACTAAATGTGATGCAAAATGATTGTTTTTAGAAACACAAGAGTTAGTCCTTTGGCAGCAATTCTTCAGTGTGAAAACTTCAATTTGTCAAAAGCAATCTCAAAGTGTAAATTTTTTATTTATTTATCTATTTATTGATTTTTGATTAAAAAAACATAAAAAATAAAAACAACAGCAAAGGTTTTGCGCCATTGAATGGTGGAATTAACTGGAGGGTTCAATGCTGCAGTAATAGCAACTATAGTCGGAGCTAACCTGACAGCATTGCAAAGGCTACGCAAATCCTAATCACAGCATTAGAACACTGCCAGGTTAAATTTACCCCAAATATAGTGCTCAAATCGTTAGAATAATCCACATATGATGAACTTCTTTTTTTCCTTTTAAATTCGAGGGGACTGAACATCACGTTTTCTTCGTAAATGCAATGGATAAAATAAATCTCAACTCAAGAATTTTTTTTTTTTGGTACTACTTACTGCTTAACGAATATTCCAATAAAAATTTTTTTTACTAAAAGGCAATTAAAAAAGCATATTTAAACACGAACATATGTCTAGTTCTGGTTCGCGTGTAGCAGGCGACGGTTCTGAAATCCCCAGTACAACAATTTATAAGCATTTAATGTTAAAGGCGGTCAATAAAATTTTGAAAAGATAGATAAAATAATAGGAAGTAAGTAGGCCAATCAGAGAAGAGAATAGCTCCTCCTACACATAGGCTATTGTCTTCGTAAGCGATCTCCACCGTGAAGAATTTCATTACGAAGCGGTTTATTACTATACTAGCGGTACCCGCACGGCTTTGCCCGTAGTAGGGAATTAAAAGGTCATTTGGTTCGCCTGTATATTTACAAATAATGGATGATGAATTTCTCGCCAATTTGCTATGTTCATTTGTTCGCCCACATTTTGTAGTTTGCTCGTCCACTGCAGTTTGTTTAAAATTAGAATAGAAAAATAACAAAATCGAATTTTCAAAAAATCGCTTCGAGGTCCACACCCTCATGCTACAAACTAATTTTGTGCCAAATTTTATGAAAATCGGAAATACGGCCTAGGAGCTATGCGCGTCACAGAGATTCAGACATCTAGACATTCATACTTTCAGCTTTATTGTTAGTAAAGATAGCGTCTAACAGATTTATTAACACTAGAATGACTGACATTTTCTGTATACCTAGAAAGACTGAAGAGGCCAGTGTGGCCCCTACCCATTTTTGGAGTGAATTCTTTTAAAAATTCTTCCTGAGGGAGTCCACATGCCTGATACACCTTCTTTCGTAAATAGAAACTTAGTACTTAATTATTTTTAGTTTTTCTCTCTATACTGGGCAAAAGGTTGAATTAGTTTTCCTTTCTAAGAGCAATAACCACCGTTAGGATGGTAAGCAGTCGGTACTGTTTATAGCATTTGGATATCCAATCGGCTACATAAAGAGGAAGTTACAGGTTAAACTAGAGAGAATGGCATTTTTTTATGCTACAACAATTAGGAGAAAGGAAAAAAATAAATTTTTTAATTGTCAAAATGCTTAGGGGCCACTGTGGCCCCTCCCGTCTTTCTTGGTATAAGGATCAATATTAACAGTACTATGAGGCGAATGATTAAATGATTAAACAAGCATTCAAATAGTGTCATATAATGAAAAGTCAGAAAATTCCATTAAGTTCCGTTAGATATTATCCGAGTTATTAAAAACAAACTACGCGAGAGGCCACACAGGCCCCTCCGTCTTTCTAGTGTTAAAGAACCAACACAAAATATAGTCAACGGAAGCTTCTCAACGAAAGAGCATTTTTTCTCGGATTGCTTTAGCGAACAAAGAGGTAAGATAGTTACTGAGACGCGTTGTCTGACATTCATTGAGTTTTCCAATTAGTTATTTCTTATAATGTTATCTTTATCTTGACTGAAGTCTGACTGAAGACTATAAAGCTGAAAGTCTCTCCTTCTGGATCTATGTCTGTCTGTCAGGATCTGTGTGACGCGCATAGCGCCTAGACCGTTCTGCCGATTTTCATGAAATTTGGCACAAAATTAGTTCTTAGCATGGGGTGTGCACCTCAAAGCGATTTTTCGAAAATTCGATTTTGTTCTTTTTCTATTCCAATTTTAAGAACATTTTCCTGAGCAAAATCATAAGATAGACGAGAAAATTACAAAGTTATCATAACGTTGAACCGTAACATAAGCAAGCCAATTGGCGAGAAATTCATCATACGTTATTTGTAAATATACATGCGAACCAAAAGACCTTTTAATTTTCTACTACGGGCAAGGCCGTACTGGAGCCACTAGTGTGTAAATAAGAAGATGGAAAGAAGTTCTGAAACAGACCAGAACTCCAGGAGCTGTAGACTTCTGAAGAAATAACCCCAAGAAAGGGTCTTCCACACCAAGCAGATCTGTATGTGATGGAATAGTATTAACGGCACTTAGATGCAGCAGAAAAATACCAGGGAAATATTAAATGAATTACGATATTACATTTGGTACTTGTACAGCAAATCCTTACATAGTGATTAACTTACGGAAGATATGTATCTCCCATAACCAATTTACATTAAAATTTGTAATGAATGATAGTATGAATATAGTATAATTTACTTTATTTTTCTAGTCCCTCTGCCTTAAATTAGTCACCACAGTTCTGTACCTCAGAGCCAGAGGAACGTAAGCCTTAAATTAATCACCACAGTTCTGTACCTCAGAGCCAGAGGAACGTAAGCCTTAAATTAGTCACCACAATTCTGTACCTCAGAGCCAGAGGAACGTAAGCCTTAAATTAGTCACCACAGTTCTGTACCTCAGAGCCAGAGGAACGTAAGCCTTAAATTAGTTACCACAGTTCTCTACCTCAGAGCCAGAGGAATGTAAGCTTTAAATTAATCACCACAATTCTGTACCTCAGGGCCAGAGGAATGCAAGCCTTAAATTAGTCACCACAGTTATGTACCTCAGAGCCAGAGGAACGTAAGCCACATTATGATAATTTTACAGGAGAGAGGAAAAACTTTTTTTTCTGGCGCATGGAAAAGATGGGACAAGCGCTCTTTTAACCCTGGTAAAAAAAATGAAAAGGATTTTTTTTTTTTTTAATTGCGTTCAGATGGCTCGATACGGAATGGGCTACTACATACAATACAATGCACTAATGAACAGAAAATCACAATTTTTGGACATACGTCAGGCTGGCTCTGAGGTACAGAGTTTGGAAAAACATCTTGTCCTAAACTAGTTGCTACATTTGAATACTTTTGTAATGAACATTGAAACTGGCAATTTTAAGACGTTTTTCAGAGATTTCAGAGTTATATAGTATCAATCAGCAACATTTACTTGCAAAACATTCCTCCTTTACTTAGTACCAAATTAGTTTCAAAAATCGAGGGTTCACAAGCTTTTAAGTCACGCTCCATTTTGTAAAAACTCTTCCCCCATTAATTTTACAAAACTATTTTCTAGCTATTGAACAGTAAATTCATTATGAAACAAACTGATTTTCCTGGTATACTAGTGGTAGAGTCCTTACAAAATGATGTATATTTTAATATCGATCTCATGACCGATCGAAGGTCATGAAATGGATTTTTTAAACTAATTTGGTTCTAATTAAAGGGGGAAATTTTGGAATGCTTGATAAATAAATGTTGTTAATTGATAGCATTGCACCTTGAAATCTCTAAAAAAAATGTTCAAGCTAAAAAAATTATTACGTTTTGTTATTTTTTTTAAATACGGAATGTGAAACATTACTAATTCAAAGAGAGTCCTAATTTAAGGAAGAAAGATTGGAATTCTTGGGAAGTAAATGTTGTTGATTGATAGCATTGCACCTAGCAATCTCTCAAAAAAAAAAAAAAAAAAACGTGTAAACAAAATATTTATTAAGCTATGTTTTTTTTTAATGCAGAATATGAAACAGTCTGTCAAAATAAAAAAAAAGTACACATTTCTTCTTTTCTCACCGATTTTCATTTAAACCTAAAAATGATAGTAGTTTTTGCGTTTATTAAAAAACTTTTAATCTTCATTATGTTCGTGTATATCTCTTCGAAAATGAATTTCATTCCTCTAAAAAATGACAAGAATGGCCCTGAGAAGAAAACCTAGCTATATCACAGACTGAGAGCAGTAACTTAAAATTCCAATCGAAAAGCAAACTGGAAAACACACTCCCGTGACTTATTGAAACATAATTAAGATTGTGGCTACAGGAAAACTCCTTTCACCGTATGGGGCACAATAGCATTCAACACAAACTGGCTATGTTAATTTTTCTGAGAAAAACCGAGTCTCATTAAAAGTTTTCTCTTGATACAGTACCTTCAAAATGGGAACGGAAGTTGTATAACGATCCCGCAGCAAATTATTAACATCGCTAAAACCATATCCCCTCACAATCATTCCTTGCATTACCGCCCCATAAAAGACCCCAATGCGGACAAAAACACACAATCAGATGTCTCCTGGTGCATACTAAATTCCATGGAAAAGTAAAGCACTAATTATTAATGACCTTGTTACCCTTGGCCGTGAACCTACAGACAGTCCAGATGAGCCCCAAAACAAAAGATATCACGAAAATTAAAGCAAGATCCATTTCATAGGGATTCTTATTAATGTCCAGGCAGTGCAGTTCCGCCGTTGACCATTGACCTATATTGACTGCAGGTCACACAAATATCGTCCGGAAATTATATCACGTCTAATAGCCACTCTGCGAATCTGCAACGGATATACGTACAAACGCGCTTTTCAGCCTCTTGTCAAGAGGGTAGGAAGTGTGGTTCTGATTGTTTTATTCATTCTTTTAGGAATGAAAGAACATTTTGGGGAGCCCTGACACATGGCGAACCCATAAATTAAAGGGGTGTTTTCGGCAGACCCAAATGCTGCTTTTCGTTTCATTCCGACAGCGGCTTGAATTCATGTGGTACTGTCTGTTGACACCTCTTCTGGTTTGTAAAATAGGTCACGTATATAAACAACGAAGAGAATTTTCAACGAAAAAGCAAAATCAGGAAATTTCAATCCTGCAGCTAGTCACTTCCTACGTTCGCAGACAGTAATAAAAAAAACTATTTTCAGCCGCCAAATCTTTTTACATACAGCAATAGGTCACAGGTATTTATTGATAAAGCAAAGCGGTGTAAAACCATTTACGTAACAGATTTTTCACAGCAAGCATTATTTCCTTCTTAAAATAATCAAAACCATTTGAAAGGAAGTAACTAGCACCAGGCATTTTTTTTTCAATGAGCACGGGTCTTGACATGCCAGTATATTGACATGTCAGACTCTTCGGAGGAGGTGATCATAACACAGTCCTAACATGAATCTGCAGTGTGCCCGAAAAGTCCTTGATACATTTCAAAAATTCATAAAATAGTAACAAATTTTCATCTGAATATGCAGTTTGCGACATAATACTTCACAGGTTTAAGAACTTTTATGACATAGTAAAAAAAAAGGAGAGAAAAAGTGTGACTATAAGTAATTTACATTGACGGCTGTATCGTCACTATAAGAAAAACAAACGTCAAGTGAGGTCTTTAATCATTGTACTAATCACAAAGCAATATTTTCATTACCAGAGTTTAATATGTTCTTCATGAGATGAACCGTTTAGATGTGGTTCGAGCAACATACGGTGCACACACTGAACTCTGGTACGGAAAGGTATGGATTTCTGTTTAATAACGAGCTGATGTGTGCATCACATGACTTCCTTTTATTCCAATTTAATGTCATTTCCCCTTACTGGCAATTTAAATGTGATTCAATAGTTTACTCTCTAATATCACTAACAATGGCCAAACTAAAATCAAATTAAAAAAAAATAGGTCGCCAAGTTGGCGATAAAACTTGCTGACCAAAAGACTGGCGATATATTGCCAAGTGTCCGGCAAATTATAACACCACTTGAGTTTACATCGAAATTAACAATGATTTCCCCTCACAAAGGAGCAAAAGACCCCTTGAGAAACACCCGAATGCAACCAAAAGGGGAGGTGCACAACTAGACCCCATTAGAAGTCAATGTACCAAATTTCAATTTTCTAGGACATACCGTTCTTGAGTTATGCGACATACATACGCACATCCGCACCACACATACATACATACGTACATACAGACGTCACGTGAAAACACGTTCTAATTAACTCGAGAATCCACAAAATGGATATTTCGCGTGTGTATACGTTCTTAGGCACTTATCCACGTGTGGTCCGATTCGAAAAAAAAAACTCAACATTCACTCGGGGGTGAGTAAAAGGAAAATTAAGGTCGATTTTTGAGTGAAAATTTTTTTGCAAATACAACACTTCCTTTTTTGTAAAAGGAAGTAAAAAGATTAAGCAGTTCACATGACGTTTGTTTTTCTTTCTGTGACGACATAGCAGTCAATGTAAATTACTTATAATTGCACTTTTTCCTTTTTTTTCCTTTTTATCCTTTTTTTTACGTCGTAAAAAATTCTTGATCCCGCGAAGTATTATGGCGCAAACCGCATATTTATGCGATAATTTGTCGTTTTTCTATGATTTCTAAAAAGGGTGTCAAGGACTTTACGGACACCCTATACATCACTTTGCTATAGTTTCAATATGACTTAATACTAAAAGATCCTGGGGAGGGGGATAGTATATCCCAAACCCATTATACTGCACCTCTGAAAGTAAAATCATACTCTAACTTAAAATAGCATATTTAAAAACTTCTGTACGTACCTTTTGGATCATAAAAAAATGTTTTGGGTAGTTGTTTGAAACAAATGGTCTCCTATTTCTATGCTGAATAAGTTCGAACTTCTTGCTTTTTTTTTCTTTCTTTATTTATTTATTTTATCTATTTATTTATTTATTTATTTATTTATTTTAACGTTTTAAGAGTTAGCAGTAGTGAGCAGTAGTGTTGTTTTTCCGCTCTGTTTGTGTGATTTCAATAGCATGAACACATATTTAAGTTCATCAGCCTTTCATTGAAGTGCTGAAAAGTTACCTTCATTACCACATTTTTCTGAGACTTTAAGCTTTGACGTACCCTAAAAATCATAGTTAAAATAAGTTTTTTTAGCGGCATTTTAATTTTTAAATTCCATTTTCATTTTTTATCAGTTTGTTTATCAAGTTTTTATTTCGCTTCAACATTTGTCGTTACTTTTCCTTGTTTTCGCTCTGCGTTAAACAATCCCTCAAATGCTCAAGTTAATTTAGCATAACAACTTGATTCCTTCATTGGGCTTTACTTATTTCCTATAATCTTCCGTTGTTGCTTTTCTAAGCTAACTCGAATTTATCGCCCAAAAAATGGCGCTATTTTTAATATACATTAGAGTGGTTCAAAAATATATGTAAAAAAAAAGTTTCTCCTAGATACCAATACACCCCTCAATATTTTTAGACTTGTGGATAC
The DNA here is from genome assembly GCF_026930045.1 of Uloborus diversus. Lineage (NCBI taxonomy): Eukaryota > Metazoa > Arthropoda > Arachnida > Araneae > Uloboridae > Uloborus > Uloborus diversus. Next base: position 34,283,364 of record NC_072736.1, read on the forward strand.
TATACAGGGTGTCTCAAAAGGTCGTTTACAAACTTAACATGCTGGTCTGTCATATCATGATGAACAAGATTTACATAGGAACATGTGTTCCCAAACGCAATGCTGGCGCACTACATGCACACAAAGTCAGACACTAACAGATGCACAACATGTCGCATATCTATTACAAAAAGACAGTTTTGCACAACATTTTAATTTTTAAGGAAAGCTTAAAGTAGTTGATAAAATTTCCGTCCTGTCAGCTCTCATAATCACGTTACAACGACAACGCAGCGATCGGTGAAATCTTGTCCGAATGGATCGTTATTACAACGGTCGGTACTTTGTCGTTGCGACGCGTGTATGACAGCTAAAGGCAGCAAATTTCAACAACAGCTATAAGCCTTCCTTGAAAACTAAAATGTTGCGTAACATCGTCTTTGTGTAATAAATATGCGACATGTTGTGCATCCTTTAGTGTCTGACTTTGTGTGTATGTAGTGTGCCAGCATTGTATTTTCGAACTTATGTTACTATGTAAATCTTGTTCATCATGATATGACAGACCAGCATGTTAAGTTTGTAAACGTTCTTTTGGGACACCCTGTGTACTGGATATACTGGAAGAATTTTAGCTTGAACACTTTAGCACTGAAAAATGGTGCTCAACCCTCTTCCCCAAGCTTCATCAGTATGGGGAGGGGGGCTAAAATAATACATTGAAATGAAGGGAAAAAAATGCTACACATTATAATATACACGAGTATTATGCATATGCATTGCAATAAAATAATTATTTACAAAAAAACAACTGGGGAAATTAAATGTTTCGAAATTTATGACATTTTCTATGCTACGGCTAATGTTAAATTGAGGGGTCATTGAAAACCGTCTTAAAATTTGAGTAAGAAGCTAAAACTTTTACAGCATAAAGCTATTAGTAAGTCTAAAAAAATTACGGGGTGTCCTGAACTCTAACTGAAAAAAAGGGATTTTTTGAACCACCCTAGTGCACCCTTTAGGCAATTTATCGAGGGAATAGTATGGACGGAATTTGTTGTTCTCCAACTAGTACTACAGGTCTGAATACAGGTAAAACAGTAGATTTATTTCCGCAGGAGAATCATATATAGGAAAAAAGGTGATGCCATTGCTATCTTAACTCGATGACTTCTTTGTAAGCTGCTATCACTGCTTATACAGAAGGCACTTGATTAAGGTGAAACTATAGTTTAGCTCTTAACAAACGAATCACGTAAGTTTACACACACACACATATATGAATCGATTATTTCAGAAAAGGCATAAGTTCAACTAATGCAACTTTTCAGGAATCAATAAAAAGTGATTATTTCATTCAGAAATGAACTAATTTCTACGAAAATTTTTATGACTAATCCAGCCATAAGTACGATCGTTACCTCGCCTTGTATTACGTTTAATTTCGTCACTGAAATTAATTATTATTATTTTTTTTTTTAATTTGGACTTATGCCCTTTCTGCAATAAATATCCTGAAAGACTAGTTTAAAGTGATGAAAATGTAAATCAAGTGAAACAAATTTGTTTCAAACTGATTTAGGATGATAAAAAATAACATTACAAAGTGACAAAAATAATTAGTGAAGTCCGTCTTCATAAATTCATTATCTTAAGAAAATATATCGTGTATTTTCCTCTTTCTCTATTCTTGTTTTAGTAAAAAAATAAGAAAAAAATACAAAAACTAACAAACTGAGATAAAACGCAAAAGTTTTACATGCGTGTATGAAACTATATTCATATTCATCAAATTCATCCTCCATGGAAATCTTTCTTTTTATGCCTCTCTTGTCTAGTTTTGTGTACCAAGTTCGATATACATATTAGTCTGCCTATGTTCAAAATTGCAGTGAATAATCAGCTTGATATTTGTTATTTCTTCTAACAATATGAAAATTTTACCTTTATACTCAATATTGGCAAAGGTAGTTCAGCCGACAAGCGTTACTTTGCAATATTCTCTTGAAAACCGTCTATAAAATAGCTAGCCTGAAACCGTTCCTTTGATGTTGTATCGAATATTTAAGCATCATGAATGTTGATAATTGAAAACATTTGTCACCCAGTAGAATTTTTTCCCAAAATCTCAATTTGGGAGATAAGTCCTCTTAAAAAATGAAGGGCACCTGTTTTAACAGTTACAGGTTTCATTGTTTTCAGCAGATTTGACGGTGAATTTTGATGTAGTAATTTCGGGATTTCACTTATAAGAGATTAGATTTCACATGCTTATAATCTGTCATATCCAGTGGTTGGAAAAACTACATTTTTTTTGTAGCGAACTACAACTACAACTACTTTGTTACACATGTAGTTAACTACAACTACAACTACTTTTTTCAAAATGTAGCAACTACAAACTACTTTTGAAATGTAGTCGCTACTTCGCTACTTTCTAAAAAAATAAGTAAATAAAAAGCATACACAATAGGTTGTCCCTCAAAAAATTAAAGTCAATATTTCAAGTCGTATACCCTCTTGTATTTTTCCTCTTGTGTCAAAACAATTGTGAAAAAAAGTTCCATATAATTTGCACAACGGCAATCCGTGCCGACTTGCACCTGAAAGTGTAAAACAGTACTTGTATGCTATGCCAAATCGAAAAAAAAAGAACAAAATTTTTTTTTTAGAAACTCGAAATTTCTGTTAATAAAACGTTTCTTCTGTACCCAACACCCCACATGTACCAAAAGAACATTTATTCAAATTAAAAAACATTTAGATATGCCACACATGACCTAAAATTTATAATTTTATTTAAAAAAAATGATTTTTTTGTCAGTTATCTTTTAAAAAATTGCATATAAATTTAAATAGAATATCAAGTTCAAAAATTACTGGCGAACACATTTACAAATCAACAATTACAAACGAATAATAAATACATAATATAGTATTTTAAATGAAAATTTTAACTCAACCTGGAAAAAATCCATATCTTTGAGTACTATGTGGGAGACTTAAAAATTGCAGGAAAACAAAAATTTCTATTTAACGCTAATTACCCACTTTTCTATTTTACTGTTTTTTTTTTTTTTTTTTTTTTTTTTTTTTTTTTAGCTTGATAATTTCGTAAAATCTTACTTTTCTGAAAATGTGTATCAAAAACTTAATTTTTTGATGAAAATTATAAATGTTAGGCCACGTGTGGGATATCTAAATGGCTTTTAATTTAAATACATGTTTTTGAGGTGCATATGTGGGGTATAGGAGCAATGTTTTATCAACATAAATTTTTAGTTTCTAAAAAAACATTTTATTTTAATTTTGCCTAGCATTACAAGTGCTGGTTCTCACTTTCAGACATAATCGGCACTTGTTGCCGTTGTTCAAATTATATGATTTTTTTTTTTTTTTTTTTGACGTAAAAGGATAACATATAAGAGTGTGCGACTTGAAAAATCAACTTTCGATTTGTTTTGGGGGGGGGGGGGACACCCTTATACACACACACCGTAAGAGGTTTGAACAAAAAACGATTGATAAATTAACTCATCAGAAGACACTATGAAAAATACCCGTTATCATACTCTCATACACTGTAATGCTGGTATTTATTGTAAGTCCTCCAGAACAGCTCAATTTTTTCCTTTTCTATAACATTTTTAGTAGCTTCTTTTTATTAGGTGAATACTGTCGAAAATTTAAGCCTCGCTAAAATATTTTTATTTTACAATCTTCTGTCTGTTCATATAAAATTCACAAAATTTTCAACTTGCGAAATCACCGCTATCTTCATTTTTGCGAAGATAAGTGCTTTTTTCCATATAAATATTGGTGAAATATGAAAATTACGTTTACAAACTAATGGTGTCAAACAGATAGAACGTATGGCGTCAAAATGAAATGCCTGAGGTCAGCTGGTATTTTTATGAGTCTTATTTCTCATTGCATCTGATGATGTACCTTGTGTAAAATTTACGCCAGTTAAATTTGTTTGAACCTTGATTTTTTTTTTTTCAGTTTATTTAAAAGTAGTTTCCAGAAATCGCTACAAACTACTATTTTTTGTAGTTAACTACTCACTACACTACTTTTTTAAAAAAGTAGTGCGCTACACTACAAACTACTAAAAAATGTAGCTACTACAGTAGCGTCGCTACTTGTAGCGCGCTACTTCCAACCACTGGTCATATCTGTTTAACATTCGCTTTACTGTCCCAAAATCCTGGTCGCAAAGGACAAACGAATGCCCTCTCAGGGGAAAGTCATCAGCAATATTGCTAAATTTCTTCAGTGCTATTTTTAGAAAGTCTCCTGGAGTGTTGTTTTTATTTTGACCAGCATATATCTCACTGAAAGCATACAGTTTTTTCGCAGTTCCTAGAGTGATGTTAGAAAACCCCCCTGAGAATTTAGCAAAATTCATTCCGATTCCGTGATTTTGAATACCCCCTAACCCCCCGAGCTGACGAACCTACCATTACGAAATTATGCTAGATCAAAGGAGTTAATTGTTTTTACTTCATTACGCCAAAAAATCTAGTTCTTCTATGATCTTGCCATTGCATATTACTATTTCTTCCTTCCCGTTTACTGCAAATCTGCACTAAACGAAAAATGTGACCCTTAAATAAAGTGCTTTGTTGTACAAGGATTGACTTCCCTGCTACACTAGTCGATGTCTCTACATGCAAATATGAGAAAACGACAGCTAACTGAATTTTGAAAAAAAAAGTTACTTATGCCCTTTCTGCAATAATCGATTCTTATATATATTTGGGCATAAAATGAATATTTAGGTATAATGTTTTTTTTTTTTTTTTTGCAATTTCAGTTGCGGGAGGGGTAAATTACGGAACGAGGGTAAATATTGTAAAAATTAATTCTTATACAGTCTATAGTTTACTTCTTTCATCCCAAAGATCATCACTTTCATCGTTGAAACCTCCTGATAAATTGGCATACTCAAAACAGTCAGAGCCGTTCATTATCAGACACCGTTTTCAAATTAAGTAACAAAAACGCTTCGTAACAATTAATAATTGGCATGAAGCACCCAGAAAACCAAATCATCAGCGTATATATGAGACACTTGAAGCCGGAAATTTCTCTCATTTCAGAAATCAAATCATTACTCTACATGTTTAAACACTGTAACAAATTTCGGAAACGTTTCTGGATACATCGGAAACGTTTCCGAAATAGTAGGAATCCTTCATCCAATAGCGAACTCCTCATTATTCAGAAAGCTTTTTGTTATTTCAAGAAATCTAGAAGCGGAAGTGATGACGCAACGCTTCGAAGCGTATTTCATCCTTCCAACCCGGGCGCCAATGAGTCGGAAATAACGAGAACTTATTTTTTTCTTATGTATGGTTGCTGCAGTCAGCAACTGTTTCGCATTGGATTGCTTGTTATTTCATGTCTAGAGAGTAGTAAAATGTGTCAAAACTAATTTTACGCCTTTGCATTTCGGACTGCCCTTGATTTTTTAGACGATGTACGCAGCTATTAAGTTATTTAATAACCATTTGCTTCTTTACAATTTCCAGTGCGACCATAATTAGATATATATTGTGTGTTCAAGCTTGAATAGTTTCAACACCCGTGTTTATACTTCATGAAACGAAACCCTTTGGATTACTTATTCAGTTGTAATGGAGGTACTTAAATTTTCTTCCGCTAATGTTCACTTGTAAGTATTAATGAATATTTTAAAACATGTTGTTATATACATTTATATTTTTGTTGATTTGCATTTGATGAGGCTCCAATTGTAACTGTTTTTGGGTTTATTGAGTTAATTTAAAGTTATCCTACATATATACCTATGTGCGCGGTGTACTATTTGTTGTAACCAACTGAAACTGATTAAATACGCAAAAGAAATAAGATTTATATTTGAGAAGCAATCCCAGAAAAGTTATTTCGAAATACTTGGAAGTACATACATTTTGGTTCAAAAAGAAAAAAAATCAATTGTTTAATTCATTAAAAATATGGTAATGCAAATATTTTCTAGTATTGTAATATGCTTCGCAAAAAATGTGCCAGTATTATTTATCTTTTTTTATTATAATTTATTCATTCATTAAAAAATATTTATACCATTAGAAAATGACCATGTTATTTATTAGTAAGAACATAGTTATGCAATTGATTCATCTGCTTATTCATTTTGTTAAATGTGGTTAACAATAAAAAAATTCCTTGACATTAGTTGTTCCGAAAATAACATTTCCTTCGTGGATATACTAGTTTAATGTAGGACAGTCAGGAGGAATGAGTCAGTGGCAAAAATGGAACAGTTGCATTTACATGCCGAAATAAAAAGTAATATTATTTCATGTCATCGTTTTAAAAGTGATCATTTTTTAAATACTATGTTATTAATATGCAATGCACATATGGGGAGAAGACGAGGGACGTTCCCCACGCAGACTGTGCCATTGACATTTTCAAGGGGTTGCTTTTTTAGGGGGGGGGGCGCTTTATTGCATTTTATGGGTGCACCATCACTCTTATGGTGTGGGGGGGGGGACTCTCGTATATATGAAATGAAATAATCATGTAATAGAGTTCAATGTTTTAATAAATAAAATATATAATGCATTTTGCGCACACTCTAAAAATAAAATCAGTAACCTATTTTGATTAAGTATCTATATTTGTGATAAACTGGAAAAGGGCAAGAACAGAAGAATAAACCCGAATGGTTCCAGCAGGAGGACTTTGGTGTCATATTTAAATTCATCAATTTCTCTGTTGGTACTTTTCGGTACACTTTGTTCGTCAAAGAAATTGACTTGACGTGAACGAATTTCGGAACGCGAAGTGTAGGTAAGTTTTGTCAAATTTTATCCAAAAATAAAAGCTATCAAGTTTGATACAAGATATGTTTTTAAGTTCTGCATTAAAAATACAATATGTTGATAATTTTGTCTTGAAAATATTGAAAGAAAAACTGAAGTTTAAGATTGTTTAACAAACAATCCCCACTTTTCAGAAGGTACCCCACCCCCCTCCAATTCCCCGACGATTTTGTGATTGCGAATGAAACTACTATATTATTTCATAAATTTTCAAAAATTTATAACTGTGCATATGTTATGCTGTTAACCATGCTATTTGTCATTAGAAATTCAGTAAAAAAAATACACGAATGATTCTAAAATTGCTTGTTTCATTGCTCTTAGATATGAAAGAATTGAAACTGATATGGCATGCAATACTATAGTAAAAAATTATTTTTTAGAAAAAATCACGGAAAAAGGATTCCGAAATTCTCAGAAACGTTTTTGAAAATTGTTTGGAGAATTTCGAAATACTCGGAAACGTTTTCGAAACTTTCATGAACCACAGCTGCACAGAATACTCAGAAACATTTCTGGAAATTACGGAAAGAGGATTCCGAAATACTCAGAAACGTTTCTGAAAATTACAGAAAGAGGATTCCAAAATACTCAGAAACATTTCTGGAAATTATAGAAAGAGGATTCCGAAATACTCAGACACGTTTCTGGACATTACAGAAAGAGGATTCCGAAATACTCAGATACGTTTCCGGACATAACAGAAAGAGAATTCCGAAATACTCAGAAACGTTTTTGAAAATTTCATGAACCGCAGCTGCACGATATACTCAGAAACGTTTCCGAATTTTTTTTACAGTGAAAAGAAGCAGCTACTAACAGCTCCCTGTGGAAGACCTGTTTTTAAGATCTTATATTTTGATAGTGCTTAACGTACCCGACTCGAAGAGATCGCTGGTACAGGAAGACTGTATTCAAATTAAAAAGATTTGCTCTAATGGCTTAGTTTTCATATCTTCAGTAGAAGGCACTCCCACCAAATATTGTCGTAAGCAAGCTTGAGGTCAATAAAAGCTGCTGTCGAGACCCGTATGTTACCCAGGACGTCCTCCTTAATTGACTCAGAAGGGCAACATGTTTGTTAGCAATCCGGAGTTTTTAAACTCCGTCTGCTGATTTGCAAGAAGCGCGCAAGTGTTTAAGTTAATATAGTAAAATCTCGTTACAGCAAACTTCGTGAAAGCGAAAATTTGGCTGTTGCAACCGGAATTTCATTGTAATCGAATTCAAGATATTTTTGGGCAATTAAGCTGGGACTGAAAATGTATACAGTTGCAACGGATATTTCGCTGTATTGGTATTCGTTGTAACGGGATTTCACTGTAATTAGGTCGTCTCACAACTCTTATCTCCATAAATCGCCTTCCCTGCTATACTACTATGCGATATTGGTCTAATAAAACTAATATTTGCATCTCAGTAATTACGTTTACCAAAAATATAGTCGATTATTCTTCGCTGTTTTGCGAAAAAATAAATCATTTTAAGTCACAAGGGTTTGTAAATCGACTCAGACTCGTCAATCAGTGTAATTCTTTAGTCAAGATTTAACAGCCAACAACACCTTTATCATTACTTACTAGTCTACGAAGATTTTGTTCTTTTTTTGTCAATACAGTCAAATCTGGACAACTCGAAGCTGAAATCAAATATTCCCTTATCTCGAAGTTTTCATCGGGTTCCAAACTTTTGAGACTTCTTTGGAAATTTCCCATAACTCGAACTACCAGTTACGCGAACGTTTTAGCCGGTCCCTTGGAACTTCAAGTTATTGAGAGTTGACTGTATTATTATTATTTTATTTATATTATTTTAATATTTTTTGAAACAAATTACAAGTACATATAGTATTCCAAAAAGTAAGAATAGTATTCCAAAAGTAGTAGTAAGTATTCCAAAAAACTTCAATTCATTTAATTTTTTGGCACGAAAGTTAAACAAATAGGGGGGCTGGCCCAAAGCGGGTAGGCCTTCGTATGCCCCCCCCCCCCCCATGGTGTGTAAGCGGCGATGTATACGTATGTCGTGTTTACTTGAACACCTCCGAATTTTAATTAATCCCAGCGAAGCAGCATGGCTCAACCAGGCTTAAAATAAAAAAAAAATCTGTAACTTGTGATCAGTCGAAGACCAGCTTATTTTTTTGATCGTCAATAATATTACGTTATTCTGACACTATCCACTTGCAAACTACTATGGTCATTTCGTTTGTTTCTTTTTTAAATGTAAGGTTATAATTATTGAAATAAAAATCATGCCTTCGGGCAAAGCAGGTCGGGCATAGTGGTTATACGATTTAATCACATATTTATTTATAATTTCTTTCCACATGTGCTGACTTAGATTTTCTATTTCATTAGGATAAGTATAACTTTAAAAAGTTATTTTTCGGGTGGCAATTTATTAGTCAATTAAATGCAGCGAATCGGCTGAAGACCGCGTTCTTGTTTTCAAAATAAATAAATAAATAAAACTACTAGATAAAGTGGAGACTCAAAGTGAAAATTTCGCTGTATAACTTAATTAAAAGTGTTTTCTGGCCACTTGTTGCGAAATAATTGTTTGAACTTTCAGGTCTGCCATTACGTAAAGAGTTCCTTATAAACCCTTAATTTTTCAAATGCCTCTAAAATCTGTTAAACGAAAAAGTGGATAGTGGAAGCTCCTCTTTTCAGGAAACGTAGTGCTCAGCGGTACTAATAAACTGAAAAAAAAATTAAAAACTTTAAAATTGACGTTTTTGAGAATAAAAAAAAATTTTTTTTTTTTTTAGAAGATTGTGGGAAAAAAACTAAAGCACATATTTCAGAATGTTGCATTTATTTTTTAAACAAGAAAAATTGTCCTTTTAAATAAAACACCGCAACAAAATATGTTCGACCGTTCCTGAGATAATGTACTTTAAAGATTTTGACGAAAATCCCAAGTGAGAAATCATGACAGGACTGACATCTTTGGCGGCCTGTATCTCGGCCCAGAAATTTTTTGGGCAAAACAAAAAAAAAAAACGTATTTCTTAATTTTTTTCATATGTTAAATTCAAAAAAAAATCCGAGACCATCAAGTTACGCCCCTTGTTGAATTGACATGGATTCTATCTAACACATTTTCTAACACTAATAACATCCAACGCATTCAGTATTACGGAGAGCATATGAGAACTGTTCACATGTGCCACAAAATGTTATGTTCACAATTGGCCCATCCTTTACCTTAGAACTAACTTGCAAAAAATAATATAACACTAACTTGAATGTTCATAATATTGGTTTGTAATAATTAAGTTTAGATTATTTATTACTTTAAAATATAGTTTCTCGTGAAGAAGACCCGGTGGTAAAATTATATTCAACAGCTGCTAAAACAAATAAGTTGTCACTTCAGAAACATGAAATATCCCCATTGCTCTAAAAGTTTGACCAAGAGATAGGGTACTGCCATTACTTGAGAATTGTTCACTTTCAGTTTCATTAACTGTGTGTGTTAACCTTAATAAACCCTATTCAAATATTGAAGTGAACAAATATTTATTCTATTTATTTCCACCCACGCTTCGTCGAAATTACTAATAGAGTTAAAAAAAACTGCTTTTCCCACAAAACCATTTCCCTAACAACTTTCACTGATCCTTAACTAGCCAACGCCCATATCATCTTTTGACGAAAAATGAAAGAAGATTTGTTTGATACGAATTTTGATAACGAGGCACGCCGATGACAGGTCTTTCACCGAGGGCAGCTTCCACCCTTTGGTTTCCAAAAAAGACCCTGGACGATCAAAAAAAAAGAACGAAACGTCGTCCCACCTTTTTCTGATTGTCCGAGAAGGATTCGAATCTGTCCACTCAACTGAATAATTGCCGGAAGAACATGGGCGCCGTATAAAGGGAAGGAAGGTCACGCCTTGGATGACCGGAATAATAGTTAAATAATGCATACGCCCTGCTTACTTCGGAAAATTTTTTGATTCGCAGTAGACTGAATCCACGGGTGACATCTGACCGGGCAGACACGAGAGTGAAGAGAAATGACAGAGAATGAGTTAGTTCAATACTTTCTTGCAGGGTGCACCAAACTTAATTTTTTTGGACGGCAGAATTTCTCAATTCACCGAATAGAACTAATACGTTTACCGAATGATTGAAATTTTGCCGAATGGAACTCCAAATTTCGACCAATAATGATAATTTTGCCAAAGAAAACTCCAAATTTTGCCGAATTGCCAAACAAAATTTGCCAATAAGAAAATTTCAGGAGGTCACAGTGCCCAGAAACCAATTTTTTTGGGGGGGGAGGGGATTTCTCAATTCACTAAATGAGACAGCTAATAATGCCAAATAATATAAAAAACAATAAATCAAATAAAATAGTTGCTTGCTCACATGCCCTCATCTAATCAGAAGAGCCATTAAACATTTTTAAAAAAAGATTTCAACAAATGTAACGTTAAAACAATCTTTGTCTCCAAATTAATCATTAGTCAAAATTTACCGAATATGAAAATTTTGAGAAGGTCACAGTGGTCTCCGATCGGGGCTCCACTGGTTTCTTGCAACATCTGTAACTAAAACAATATTAAAGCATGAAATGAGGTTATTTTTTAGACTGAAAAAATTTACTGCTTTCATGTGTATTGTTTGCAAGAATATTAAGCCTTTGCATATCTCAAAGGAAGATTGAACAATCGAATGTTATTTCTTGTTACTTGTGACTGCTGTATCTCAAGAAGTAATGAATGGGTTTTTATAAAAATTCTTTTCAGGTAGACTTCAGACCCCTAGAGGGTACAAAAGCTGATTCCATTTTGGTAACAATAGCTCAAAGGGCGACGTTAGTTCCAGTCAATTGTGATTACTATATCTCAAGAAGTAATGCTAAGATTCAAATGAAATTTAGAATAAAAGTAAACCAACACAAAAATTAGAGTTGATTTAATTTTGGCGACAATCACCCCAGGGGGGTGAGGGGCTGATTTTTGTCATTGTTTGCGCGAGTGGTAGTCAAAGATGAATAAAATTTGAATGATTTCACTGAGAATTGCATCTAGAAAACCTTTCACCCCTTTTTGAAAAACGATCAGGAAATTCCTTAGACTAAGGAAATTAACATAGAGATAACTCACTATATAAGAAATTGAAGACGAGAGTTGCACCTATGTGTCCCAAGATCCTTAAATTAGCGCTAAATAACTTGGGATACATTGGTTCAAAACATTGTATTTATGAATCTCAATTGGTAAGTAACTTAAACTTAGATAATGTTGCAAATTTGTAAACTTCGTTTATGAAACCACATTAAAATGAAGGGCCACGGGGAAGAATGATCATAGTCCACCATGCTCAAATTTCCCTCATTACGTTTTTGAGCTTGAAATCTCGAATCGTCTCCAAGTTAGCCTCATTCTTTCCTGCTAAAACTCACTCACTATGATGATTCCTTTCTGAATAATATTTCTCTTGAATACTGTCCGTAATAATCTACGTGTTCCCATAGGTTAACCAGAGTTTTTTTGAAAAATGTACTTTGATCGTTCTTCCCCGTAGCCCTTCAAATGTAAACCAATCTGCCAGCTCTTTTATTCGGTCGCTTCGAGGGTGAGATTAGCGATAACCAATCTCGCGAAATTTCATGTTATCATAACTTTGCCCATTTTCTTGCCAATGTATCTCTTACCTGCAGCTTCAATTTCACCTCATTTTTACCATAGACCTGTCATCTTTTTAAAATTTCCTTACTCTCTGGAACAATCGCTATGATTTAAAATTTTTATATGCTGTTATCTTCTTTAAAAATAAAATGTTTGTAATTAATTTAATCAAGGCTTTTAAATTTATTTTAAATTTTCGCTCTTGACTCTGTTTTTACAAATAGCAAAACTTTGCAGTCAGCAATCTTACGTAAGAGCCAAGAATTAAGAAATATATAGAAAAAGGTTTCGTGAGAGTCAAAACATACTAGCCTAATTATTCGTCGTTACTAGCCTAATTATTCGTCGTTTGCACAATCAAGAAGATTGCTCGTTCGTCCGATTTCACCCAAAGCAGAACGTCTCATTTAACTATTTTCTTTGTGATTGGGAAATACCAGTCACGTGATCCAGTGTTCAGTTTGTGATTGCTAGATAATGAAGGGGTAAATTTGGTAACATTCGCTGCACTATATGTCATTTTCATGTGCATTACTAGAAGCCGGACCTTGATAGCCATAATAAATCTACAGTCGCGAAAAATCTGATGTTCTAAAAATATCCTTAACTTTCTAAGGACAAAAAAAGCATTCACAAACAAAAAAATTATTCAAGTTATTTTAAATTAAAAACAATTTTTATCTTAACATTATTTCTTTCCAAAACTTATAAAAATTATATTAGATCTTGTGTGTAAGAGAAATTAAGATCAAGTTTTTATTAAATTTTAAAATATCGTCAATCGGGGTGACATTGATATATATAAGGGGTGAACTTGCCTATTTTTCAAATCTAACTAGTTAAGTACCAGTTAAATTTACCTACTTAATTTGTGTCAGTTCTGAAGCTTGATAACTGAAGTAAGGCTTAAACCTTTCATTCAGTGCAGTTTTTCGTCTATCTAAAAGGAAAAAGAAATCTTCAGAAATCGTACAAACTAAGATTTAAAAAGTGATCTAATTCACCCCGTATATCGCTCAGTCCCCCCAAATGAAGGTACTTCTTACGTTTTAAAGAGCAATGATACTAGAAATTGTCCCAATATTCCACAACACCCCCTCAAAAAATAAACGCCCTAAAATTATTTTATTTACCCTGTAATTTGAAAAAAAAATTGCAACACATAAATCAATTTATATTTTAAGATTTCGAAATAAAAACCAGTACTGCTAGTTTTACTTCCATTGTTTGTAAATTATTTTTTTTTAAATATTATTAATTCATCTGAGTAAGATGCTGCTCTTTTTGCTCCATACTGCATTGTTTGTAGCGGCTCCAACAAATGCATGCATGTCATTTGCATTACATATATTTAAAAAAATCAACTGATTAATTTAAAATGTACTCGCACACATCAGAAAAAGATACCCGGTACACTGTTAAAAAAAATCCTGAAATTTTATGTTAAAAGTTACTGGCATCCACGTTGCCAGTAACTTTTACTGTAAAATTCGATTTTACTGTAAACTTTTACAGTAAAATAAACGAGAGTTAAAAACGCAAAATGCGAGTAGCAGGTTGCAGGTTCGATCTTGGAGCCTTTGGATTGGCATGGGGCTTTGCTGCCCACCATACGAGTTGGACACATCGAGTGAGGGGAAATACGGTGTTATGTTCCGTAAGTCACGTGGTGTATCAATTGGCGCTGCAATCGTTTATTTATTTATTTATTTATTTATTTTTTTTTTCGGAACGATTTACGGTAAATTTTTTCTCCACTGTAAACATTCCATTTTACAGTAATGTTTACCATAAAAGTTTCCTGAATTTTTAACAGTGTAGTTGTGTGAATTATAAAATTCTTCATCCCCTGTTATGCTTTTGTGTGTGTGTGCTTTTAACGCAAATTCAATGAGAAACGCCAAAACAACTCAACCTCAAATCTAAAAATTTTGTAACCTTACTTTTGACATTGCTTGGACTTATGTGAATTAAATCTATTCTTTGAAACTAATTTTCAATAATATCCTTCATTGATGCATATGAACTGGCAACAAAATACGTATTTTTCAACATTAATGGACAAATTTTAGCCTTGATCCATTAATTTGCCAATTAGCGTGTTTTCTTTGAGTCAGTGTGACGTTCCCACGTTGGATACAAAACTGATTATGTTCGTGGCGTTCTTAAAATAAGTCCGAATGAAAGCGAATAGTGGGGGAAAACAATGTAATGCGTTGTTTTCCCGAACTTTTGTGTTCTGATTGAAAACGAGCATTCGCACGATAATTAGAACGCTTTTGAGATGAAAAGGCCAAAAACCTTTTTTTGAAGGTTCCTCAAGCTTTCCGGGATTTTTGGATAAAAGAAAAATTAGCTTCCGATACTTGAAGAACGTTTACAACTTTTTCCAATTATTTATTAAGGTCTTATAGTTTGTAGAAAAAGACCAGAAAAAATCGAAAAACAAACATCATTTCACAATTTTTAAACTTTTGCTAGCGATGTTTGTTTGAAGTACAGGATCTATATTTGCATTAAATTTCCGACCTGACGAGAGGTCTCGTAAGCCTATTCCGAAAGTAGGGCCCCGTCCCTTGAGGGGGCCCGGCTCGGAATCGGAGTAACTTGGCTCTCGGAGGTCCTGTAACTTTCCCGGTAAGTGTCAATGCAAAGTTCTTTTGAACTGTTCAAAATTGAACGAAAATTGTTAAAATTAAAAAGTGAAATGCGTTAATGAGATGCTTTCATCGAGATCATTCGAACAGAAAAAAGTTTGTGCGAATCCGACTGTTCACTCAAAAGTTATTCGGGGAAAGGGGAGGAGACAGTCAAACCGACAGATATATATTATCTCAAAACCCTACTTTCAAGTTCTTGATTTTTCAATATTTACTCTGACTTTTCTTTTCTTTTACTGTTAGTGATATTCTTAAGATGCATCAATGCTGCTTTCAAGCTTTTTTCTTCTTTTCTTTATCTTAACAGTCAAGTGGCTCAAAAAAAAAAAAAAGTGTGCGTCACGGGACGCTCAGCAGAAGTGATACCTTTCATAGGATTAAATTATTATCATTATTTAATCCTATGAAAGTAACAATTGGCTTATGGTAGCTATAATAAGCAACGAAATTTTGCATTTTATGTTATCTAAAAATCTTTCAAAGACTGCATCAAGTGCAGTTTCGTGACTTGTAGTGGAGTTTCTTCTGGCTTATTAATCATTTGTAATTGTAATTTGAATTGTAGAAACGATACTAAATTTTCAGCTCGATCAGAAGAAAAAATTAACATTAAAATATCTGGTTAAAATTAAAGGAATTGTATAATAATCTTCATTAACTAAAGCAGAACCTTCTTGTGTATAGTTTAAAAGCTGTTTGTGAATTAATTGAATAATACTTGAAATACTTTTGTTTGGAAATATATACAGGGTGTTCCGGGGGTCTAAGGACCTTTAAACTTCAAAATTTTCGATTTTCTGGAAAAAATATATGTTATGCACAGTTTAATTCTGAACAATTTGATACCTTATTTATTACCATACGCCAAAAACTTTTCGAGTTATTGTAAAAATGCGTAAGCTTTCATCGTAGGGATTTATGTTAACAGCAGCTGTTTAAGCCTCTTTTTCTCAGGTGCCGATTTCTTCAGTTTTCTCGTTTTGCGCGCATGATATTTCAGAAAGTTTGTTATAAATTTCCGTAAAACTTTTCATGCATATTTGTCTGATACATCTTAACGATCTGAACCTAAATTTCAACTAAAACATTAAAGTTGATATTTAAAAATAAATATTTTTTTACCCAAAATTTTGGAAATTTTCGATATTAACTTACCAAATTTCAAAAAAATAAATAAATAATTTAAAAAAATAAATAAATTTAGGTTCAGGTCATAAATATAAACCAGATAAACATACATTAAAAGTTTTACGGACATATATAACAAACTTTCTGAGATATCATGCGCGCAAAACGAGAAAACCGAAGAAACCGGCACCTGAGAAAAAGAGGCTTAAACAGCTACTGTTAACATAAATCTCTACGGGGAAAGTTTACGCATTTTTACAATAACTCGAAAAGTTTTGGGCGTATGGTAATAAATACGGTATCAAATTGTTCAGAATTAAACTGTGCAAAACATATATTTTTTCCAGAAAATCGAAAATTTTGAAGTTTAAAGGTCCTTAGACCCCTTAACCTGCAAGACCTTTATTTTCGCAACCGTTAGTCCTAGATGTATACTTCCAATTGCAAAAATGTTCAAAATCAGATGCACAGTTAAGATATTGAAAGTTTGAAGTAAAAATAAAAATGAGTCAAAAAATACAAAATTTAACTTTTTATACGGGCACAATGTCCCTTAACTTATATTTAGGGAAATAATCTCCATTGAAAAAAAAAATTCCAACACGAAAAATTTGAAATTAGTGCGACCAATATTCATCGAGATATGAAACGCAGCGTTCCTCAAAAAATACCCTAAAAATAGCTAAATTAACAAAATCTTCATCAAGCGCTTTTTCCTACATAGTTTGTTTGAAGCAAATCCGTCTTCCAGTTATCCATATCTTCCATATTCAGTCATATATCTTCCATATCCAGTCACATTTCCCGCCGTATGCTAAATTTTTTTGAACTGTTCAAAATTGAACGAAAATTGATCAAATCAAAAAGTTACACACGGGAATGCGGCGTCCTCGTCAAGATCTTTCGAACAAAAGAAAGTTTGTTCGAATCGGTCTCAAAAATTATTAGGGGAGAACGGGGAGACCGATAGACCGACGGACTGACACTCATTTTTTCCATCTCAAAAGCCTACTTCCCAATTTTTAATTTTTCAATATATTACCTATCATTTCTTCTTGACTTTTTTCTTTATTTTTTGTTTAAGCCTTCTTTCATGCGTTTTTCTTCTTTCGTTGACTTTTACGGGAAGGTAGACTAAAATCCAACTCTAGTAGGTGTACGACTCGATTTAACGCAGAAAGCAGTGACTTCAGTTAAAACCCGAGCATAACGCGGGTTTAAGTCCGACTGGGCTCAGACAACACAAGATAAACTGAAGTAGGGGTACTGTCTGACCACGGATTGTATGGAAAGACAAACATCTGCTTTACAGTCGGAAATGAACAAATCTATTATTTTTTAGCGATGCCAGCTTTTGCAGAAGCAGAGTCTCATTCAAATGAGCGGAATACCGGCATCAAATTTTTACTTTTCCCCCTCATTCAGAGAGATTCATCTTATCTGGACGTTTGAAAATTCCATACAATCCATGGTTGGACAGTATGTGGAACAGAGAGAGATAGTTTAGATAATTTTACCTTTTTCAAAATGAAAGAATTGGAAATTTGTTTTGACAATTATAGTATACATGCACGAAGAACAATGTATTTTATATAAAACTAGCTGTACCCGACGCGCGTTGCTACGCCAACAAAAAAAATACATCATTATACTGATTTTCATGACAATCGGTTGAACGGGGCAGAAGTTGCTACTCTGCGGTACCACCTGGTGGCGAGTGGCTTCAATGAGCATATTATGCACCTTCTCCGTGGAAAAATACATATATATAACAATTTTCATAATAATCGGTCCAGGTATCAAGTGAAGCCGTGACTATACTCAAATTTTGTACTCACGCAGTTTGCAAGATCAATCAATCGCTAAAAATATCAAATAGAAAAAGTTTTAAATCCCCCCGTTGCATGAAAAGCCATAAAACAATAAAGAAAGAATTTATTTGTTCAAACTCAAGAAAAATGGCAACAGCTAACTTCTTATCAATGATATCTTTCACGCGAATTAATTTCTGCAGTCGATAATTTTATTCGTATTTATCCAATGGATTGTGACTTAAATTGGAATAAAAAAGGAACTATCGATCGGATTTTTTTCGAACTGGTCTATAAACATTCCCAGTACCAAAAATAACAAACGGTGAAAGTTTCAGCCAAATCTGCCGGGTAGTTTTTGAGTTCATGGATGACATACAGACAAACATTCATTTTTATATATATAGATTTGCATTGAAAATATTTTTAATTTTTGGTATTCAATTACCACCTGCAAAAATTGGTGCAAACTTTTCACTTTGTCTCATGTATGGGACAAATGTATGTGAAGATTTTCATGGTGATTTTTTTTCTTTTATCGCTATCAAAAATACTATGTTTAGTCAAATGAGTGAAGAGGTACATAAATGAACAACGGAAAATTAAACGAATAAAAAAAATTGATTCTTATATGAGAAAAATAAATAACTGGATCAAATAATGAATGAACAAGAAAATAAGGGAATGAACGAATAAATAAGTGAATTCATAAATGAATGAATAATTAAACGAAATGAACTGCGTATTTCACTTTTCCCAACATGTGCACTGGACAAATTGTACTATTAAACATTTACAATCAAAGATGCCAAATATTAACGAAGTAAATACTACACTGGATATCAGCAGATCAAAATTAGAATTTAAAATGTTAATCACAAAATATTTATCATTTTAAGAGAACAAATATTATAGGTAATGCTGCAAAATGTAACAATATTTTATTACACCCAAACCTGTTTTTGTGCGGTCTTTTTCTGTGCGATCTTTTTTTTTTTTTTTTTTTTTTTTTGGTGCGGTATATGAAAATTTCAATCGGATTAGGACTCAATTGACGAATTTATTTACAAAACGGACTAAGTTATCTTTAAGATGGACGAAGTCATCTTTAAAATAAACATTTTTTTTTTTTTTTTTTTTTTTTTTTTTTTTGCGGTCGCTATCCAACGCATAAAAACAGGTTTGGGTGTATTTTACTTTGCCTCGCTATTTCACATTCCCCTACCATCTTTGAACATTGCGACATTTTTTATCCCGACAAGGAGCTGAACAGCCTCTGATCCAGCCCAATGTAATGGGAACTTTGAGAATTCGATATCACGATAAATTTGATGTATACGAACCACTAATAGTACACAGTATACTCGAAGGGACTGAGTCCTTGACCGGTCAGTATTGAATCCGCGCTATTTTCGGCCATGAGTCTGGTGCCTACCTGATCTGGCTACAGGCTACCTCCAGGACCGACATTTAGGGGGGTTAGGAAGGGGCAATTGACCCCATGGCATTGATAAATAAGAGTATTTCACTACATTTGGGCGTAGTCGACATAATATGCATTGAATATGTAGTACTTCACTTTTCCCAACGAAGGGAAATATATGTAGTTAGACCTCCCCCCCCCCCCAAAAAAAAAAAAAAAAAAATATTTGAAATGACGGGCCTGTCTACCTCTGCCCTTTTTAATTACTGTAATTTACGTTACTGCGTACTTGTCTTCAGTTATGATTTATATCAGGGGTGCGCACGAGACGCGGGGGGGGGGGGGAGGTGTTCACGACGCAGACTGCGACTCTTGATCATATGGTTATGATTTATATAATGAGTCAAAACTACAGCATGGAAGCATTCTAATAGTGTTCATATGGTAATTTAACCGATTCAAAAGGTTTTACTTCATATGTTGTTAGTTAAAGAGCTTTAAAATTTTTTGCAAACAAAAATTTCATGATTTGGGGGTGAATTCGAACTTGCAAATAAGAATGGTCTGTACTACGTCCACTGTTATCTATTAACACAGAAGTGTTTCCTGTAACCCAGTGGTTTGATTTAAAATGCATGGTGTTTATCATTGGCACTAAAGGCACTTTTGTGACTTTTCCGCACGTATATAAAAAAATCGTTTCACCATGATTCATTCAGAGGACACTTGTGAGTTTTGTTCAGCCCGAGAGAGGGCGTAGTTCGCGGTTGACGCATCGCTGTTGCCAGACCTTTTGTTATTCATGTCATTTCGTGTGGCGTCGCTTTGAATGGAATGTCCTAGAACTAGCGATTGATTACAAAGGATTTGTTTGTCATTTGTTGAAGAAGAAAAAAGTGTTTCCATCAGGGAAATGATTCTCTTTGTTGGACAAAGTGCTAGTGATATGTAGTGGGTTAATTATCGCTGCATTGTAAACATTGGAAAATATCGACTTAATAACACTTCGTGTTGGAAATGCAAATGATGAGAGTTTGGTTGATGTGGGGATGGTTGCCTCATGCATTTCTTCTTGTGAATTATCATTTTTTAATCATAAATTAACATGTTAAGAACAGTTAACTCCTTTGTTTTGCTTCTTTAAAATAAAAAAAAAATGGAATGCATGTCCTTCCGGCGTTTTTGGATGATAGATCAGAAAATAAGCATAAGCATCAAGCACAAGGAAAGTAGGAAGTCGTATGGATCGGCAGTGCAAATACAGTCGAGTCCCGACTTACGCGAGGGATGCGTTCCAAGCCCCCGTGGCTTTTCGTGTTGTGGAAATTGGTGTGTGTAAAAACGTATCCAATTATTTTAGACACTCGTAAACACCCCTCAAAGTGTTAAAAACCATTTCTTAGCTACACATTACTCTTACTTGCATAAAAACTGAATGTTTACTTGTATTTAAAAAAAAAAAAACTACGTTTTATTCAACATAAAATACTGCGACGATGCACAAAATCAATGATCAGTGAGAAAGAAAGACATAAAAATAAACTAGTTTAGTATACGGTACGTACAATATATAGTAAGAAAAGCAAATTTTCTATAGGTTTTCTGTACAGTAGATCCAGTAATATTATTTGTAGCTTAAAAAAGTGAAGATGAAGATGATTTATGCTGCGTGATCAAACCGTTATTTAAATATATTTTTTAATTCAGTTGCTTCACTAGTTCTTTTAAAACGGCTTCTTAGTTTTTTAATTCACAATGCAAGAGCAGCTTCCATTTTCATAAACTTTTGCATTTTACCACGATACTACTCGGTAAACTTGTCCGCATTTCCTTTTCTTGACTTATAACTGTATGTATGGAAGATTCACTCATACCTAATTGCCATGCTACCTTTTAGTTGAGCTTTAGCTTTTCAAGAAGCTTTAGTATCCAGAAGCTTTAGCTTTTATTTAATTGTCAGAAACTTTCACTTTTTTTTTATCTTCACAAACTTAAAATGAAACAGCGCTGTTTGGTGTCATTATATTTCATTAACTTTCGCATTTAGAATGAAAAAAATAAATATGAAATGAGGAGTAGTTATTTGTATAAGCGACGTTCAGACTAGTTTTAGTAGCCAATAACAAAGCCGATACTTACACACCACGATTCCCTTCCGAAAATTTTCGTGTTGCGGATGAGGAATTCGTGTTACGTCTAAAATTCTTTACTGGTGAAAAAATTTTAGTCATTTCGCGTAAGTCGGATCGCGTTGTAGCGGGAGTCGACTGTAGTCCAATAAATGTCTCATAGTTTTGAGCAGGATTTAATTTCTACCAAAAGAAGCCCAGGCGCCCTATAGGATCCACAACTTATTTTTACTCTTCAAAAGTCTGATTTGCACCTTAAATGTTAAAATTTTCATTAAATTTGCAAGAAGTGCAGGAGTTCAGCTCCTGTGAGCTCCTATGCAAGCTAAGCCCTGGTTTTGAAAGTTGACAAAGGGAAAGTTTACTGTACGCTTTTTTACTGATACGTAACTGTGAGAGCGTTATTACAAATTTCTTGACAAAGTTAGCAAACCTATGACCCTTAATTTTGAAAAAAAACAGGAGAATCAATTTCTACTTTGTGAAAGTTTATTGGCAACACACACACTCCAGGGCTCCTCGTACCTATCAGTATTTGGATTTAACCGGTTGGATGGGTCCCTAAAGGTAGCTCTTTTTTTTTCTTTCTTTTTTTTAAAATCCAGTTTAGAAGTCGCGCAATCCCTACTGCAGCACCTCCCAAATGTATTGATTCAATTAGAGGTCTTTGTGACCACGACGTATTTAACGAGTCCCAGTCACCATTAAGGTACGCGGAGGATCATCGACAGGCTGGCATCGAGCCCGGGACCCTTCGGTTACGAATCCGACGCCTTACCAATCAGGACCACCTCGGTCAACTCATGTAGCGACAGCGAAAGTTCATGTAATGACCTAGTGAAAGCTCATTTTGTTAGGGAGAGTCTAAAAATGATGTTACTTATTTTAAATAAATTTAACCCCATCCCCTTGTTGTCAAAAAGTATGCCTAACCTAAACTAAACCCTTCTCTTGTCACATGTCACACTTTTTTCATAAGAAATATTGTTATAAAAATACGTCTTATGTGAATACTTCTTGTTTCTTCCTCCCTCCCCTCCTCACAAACTCCTATTTTTACGACCCCCCCCCCCCCCCCCCGCCTCCTCCACCTCAAAGAGTCATCATTTTTGGTCAACCCCTTAGCGATCAGTCAAAAACGAAACCAAGTTTTTTTTTATAAGAAAATACATTCTACTCCTACTCTGACTCCGCATCCACGTCAGAGTTGCGGACTCGGAGGTAAAAGTTCCGATTCCGACTATTATAACTTTAAAGCTTTTACTTGCAGAATCCGACTCTTCTGCTGCAAAATCAGTCTAAACTTCGACTCTGCAGCCTTGATTTCTATGCTTTAGTAAACCCAAATACCTCTTTCTTTCTTTTTTTAAATTTGAAACTTTATAATATTCAAAATAAATAATATGGATATAATCAAACAGATTATAAACGCAATCATAATATAGTATAGTGGTCGCTTCATTTTACAGACCTCTAATTTACGAAAACCCAAGATTTTGCGAACAATTTAGTAATCCTGAAAAATCTCCAATTGAGACAAAGTAATTTTATTCACTTTGCGAATTAAAAATGGCAAAAATCTCTTTCGAGAAGTCAACGTAAGGTCATCAAAGTCGCTTTTCGTTAAGGAATCTCAGCAGTAAGGACTAGGATTCAAAAGAAAGGTGATAATCCTTTCACCTTCTATAGTAATTTCATCTTCCCCCGTTGTTTTCATCTCGCTAAAGAAGAAATTCCGTCAAGAACTAAACGAGCCTACTTTCCCATATATCAATATCGTCTTTTTTGTCTGAGCAATATTCTCAAAATTCTCTAAAATTGCAAATTATTTCAAACACAACTTATTAACATTTTATGCTGATTTCCAGAAAAAAAAATTTTGCCTCGCTCATCTAAAGAAAACGATGAGTAAAAAATAAATAAAACGAACAAATAAAATAGTATCTCCTTTCAAACAAAGCAGCTAATATATTATTTCCCATTAAAAGAATCTTTAATCGCTTTCAAAAAGAATTAAAATAATAAACTCATTAAAATAAATGCATTATATCAAAAACAAAAAATCGTTTGTCTTTCTCTTGTTGCCAAAAAAATAATTAAAACAAATGTACTTTCAAAAATAAATGAAAACCAATAAAATGTCAATTTAACGAAATAATTTTCAATGTCAAAAAAAAAAAGAAGAAAACAACTGTACTTACCATCATGTTACAACATAAAAGACTCCGAATTTCTCCGCCAAAAACTGAATACATAAATTAAAACTATAGGTTGAAAATAAAAAAAAAAACAAATCAACAATAATTGTTTCATAGTAAAGACCATGGCTGCGGAGTCGGAGTCAATCTCAATTTGGTGTTAAAGAGTCAGAGTCTGGAGTCGAAGGTTTTGAATTCAAGAAGTCGGAGTAGGTCACTTTCTCTCTAAGACTCTGCCAATGTTTGCGGAGTCGGCGTCGGAGTCAAAGACCCCGAGTTTGCAATTCCAAGAGTCGGAGTCAGTCCTTTTCCTTCCTTATCTAAACTTTTTCCAATGTTGTGGAGTCGGGGAGTCGGAGTCATAATAATTTTGGAGACGACCCTAAAATTCTAGGAGTCGGGAGTTGGTCATCAAAAGCGTTTTCCAACAAAATTTGTTTGAAGCAATCCGCCTTTAATTTCGGTGTCTATATTAACTTTTAGTTTCTCCATAGGCGCTAATGTTAAAGGGTTTGAACTGTTCAAAATTGAACTAAAATTGATTAAATAAAAAAGATATTTTCTATATGTGCTCATCTTCCAAAGCTTTTCAATACAAAGTTTGTGTAAAGCAAATTCGCCTCTAAGCTCGGTTTTTTTTTTTTTTTTTTTGCCTAGAATTTTCCCGTAATCGCTAATGTTAAGTTTTATGAACTGTTCAAAACAGATCAAAAAATTGCTTAAATCAAAAACTGATTTATGGCAATGTGGTGTCCTTGCCGTGTGACCTTTCCAACTTCGTTTCAATCGGACTATTCATTGAAAGGTTATTGGGAGGGGAGGGGGAGACAGACAGACACATTTTCCCCATCTTAATACCCTACTTTCCAATTTTTGATTTTTCGATATTTATTTAATCATTTTATTTATTTTTGACTTTTTTTTTTCGCGATATTTTTAAGATGCTTTAAGCCTTCTTTCATGCTTTTTTTCTTCTTTTTCTGACTTTAACAGGGAAAGTAGGCAAAAAAGTAAAATAATTTTTAAACGTTGAATGGACCTTGATCTCACGATATGCATTTTTGGATGTCTGGGATTAGAAGCTTTTTACTTTCCATGAATTAAAATAGTAAATCGCTATTAGTATCGATAAAATAGAATCATTTATCTTTCAAAATATAGTATTTAAACTGAGTTATTGTGTTTATATTATATTTTAGTTGCGTTACAACGTTAATTTTAAGTCAAGGACGGACTCAAGATGACAACTTTTTAAATAAATGTCTCTAATGTCAGTCAGTCTTAAATTAGTAACTGTAAGTGTCATCCAATTTTTCCCCATTAACAGACTAATTCTGTCCTAATTTACAATGTTTTTCGAATTTACGAACTTTCGTTTTCATTAAATTTTTTCCCCTCTAAGGTGAGTTCGTAAAATTTAGTATCAATTGCATAAAATGTAAGAGCGTAACGTGAGCGTTAGAAAACTAAATTTTAAGTTCAACCAAATAGAAAATACCCCCAGTACAACATTTCAATAAGTACTAAATTTCAATGAAATAAATTAAAATACATGATGAAAGTTTGAAATTTTTTAATCTAATGTAAACTTTTCACTATAGTTGAGGGATAGCAATTATGATTTAAAAGCAAGAGACAATGAATTAACATTTATCTAGTCTTTAGGAAAAAGAAAAGAAGTTTTCACCATACACCTTCCTCTAAAACAGCGTTTCTTAATTTGATTGATATGTGGAACCTTTTTTTATGTCCACTTTTTTCACGGAGCTCCTGGTGTTTCTTCAGCATTAAAGTTTGATTGTAACATTCTGAAAATAGGTTTTTTGTAAGAGAAAAGAAAATTATTCAAACAATATTTATCGTCTCCAAATTTTAACATCAATAATTAACCCCCTACTCTCCCAAACCGTTTTGAACAAATTACAGGCATTAATTTAAATTTCTGTTGTAAAAATGAATCAGAAATGCCCTTTTAACAAAATTTTTGTATTTCTCTCCTGCGCAAGTCAAAGGTCGTAGACTGAAACTAAATGGTTTTTAATCCCTAGCTCAATTTCAATACTTTCTCTCTGATGCTCTTTATGAAAATAATCATTAAAAATTCGCACAAACCTTGTTTTCTCGATTTTTAAGTGACTTTTGAGTTAAAAGGAAGAAATCAAACTTTGCGGAACCCTTGAGTAATCCTGGGGTTCCGAGGAACACAATTTAAAAAACGCTGCTCTAAAAGGAGGCACGGATAAACTCTTAAGCTTAATTCCTTTGCTTCTCAAGCCCATGCGTTATTTAATATCAATTGAACTAATTTATTAATAATTTCTATTCGTTTTAGTCACGGTTTCATGCCTAATTTCCATTTTATTTGGTTAGATTTTTTAATGCCTATTTAATAAGAGTGAAGGATAAAAAGAATAATTTAATAATAACCAAACCAACATACGGAAAGCCGAGAGTTTTTCCCCCTTGAAAAAAAGCAGCTGATTTAAAACTTCTTCAGTGTTGAATTTGGATGAGTTCTTTCAAAACATAAAAAAATTAAACGATTTACAAAAAAAAAAAAAAAAAAAAAAAAATGAACCCAGTTCCTGATGTAAATTTGAAAACTATGCAGTAAATGAAATCGTAATTTCATTGAAAAAAACTCCAAAACTTTCAAAAAAAAATACGTTTCGCTTTTGAGTTCGCAGTCAATAAACTCATAAAGTTTAAGTTGAAATCTTATTGAGAAACTTGCTGCCTAAACAAAACAGTATCTCTTCATATAACAAGGTACCGAACAGGTATATTTTATTCGAATTATTTCTAGTCGTATCAAAACACCATAAAATTTCTCTAGTATTCACTGATCGTTAATACAAATCCCTTCTTTAAAAGTATTTAATGCTCAGCTCATTTCGTTTTCATAATCACAACCGTATCTAAATCGCAGAACATATCCTTTTTAAAGAATATGAAATCGAGATCGCCAGTAGCTAAGAGTGAATAAAAACTTTTTTCAATATCATAATGATGACACTTGCTATAATCTTTCTCATCCGTTTTCACCTAATGCGTCCTAAAAAGATATCATAAAAAAAAAAATTCAGCATAAACTGGTCTGTTCGACAGAAACAATTAAAAGTTCGTACAGCCGGAAATCGTTTCTTTTTACATGGTAAAAACCTCTAGTAGACGTTGTATCCGAATGCGAATCGTTATATCCGGTAGGCAGCAATGAAAGATAAAGAGGGTGAAGAGCGGATCGAGTGTTGGGAGGGGGTGGTTGCTTGTCGGAAGTGACGTGTGATTCATCGCTGCATCCTTGTAATGTTGGATCCGGCCGTGGTGCTGTCACTGACCGATGGATACTCGATTTTGAAAAGCTGAGTCGGCTTTTGTAAACTTGGCGGATTTTTGGCGAGTGTTAGATTGCAACTTAGAGCGTGATTCGAATTTTTGTGAAAACAATGAAAAAAATTAAATATTAAAACGTAAAATTCAGGTGCAATTTTAACTAAATGGGGTTGTTTCCTTCAGTCAAAAGTAGTACTTTTTGTCACTGAAATTGATAGAATAAGCAAAAAATAATAACATGGGCTCAGAAAATACTTTCATTTTCTCAACAATTATTTTTTAATTAATTTTCTTAAATGTCCGATTTTTGAAACAAGGCGTGATCTTGATGACGTCACAAAATGATGCACTTTGCCGCATCTTTCTACCGCATTTCCACGTTATGATAATCAAGAAGCGAATTAAAATTGCGCTCTACGCTTGCTATCAACCATATCGTTGCCAATACACGTGAGTAAAGATGCGAATTAAATATTTTGGACCGTGAATAGCAACACTGAATCGCATTTCATTATTTGTGATGTCATAGCAGAAGCGTCAAATGATGAAAGATCACCGATTTAAGTATTTTTTAAAAAATATTAAACTTAAAGCAATTATTTAAAAAATGGTTAAATTCTATGTTTTTAAGCATGCTCTTTCAGAAAAAAATACTTTTAAAATTTTGGAAACGACCCCATTATAAAAAGATATTACTTGTTTATTATATTACTTGTCTTTATCGGCTGAAACGCCTGAATGGGATAAACAATTTTTAATGATTTTTTTACGATGAAAACCTCTTAAATTTAGAGCACCGAAAGTTGCCCTCCTGGAGTACCGAAATGTAAGGCAAAATGAAATAGTTTGATGACGTACCTTTTTCAAAGTGAACAAATTGGGAAAAAAAATAAATAAGTTACGGTACATAAATAGAGAACAATGTGTTTTGCAACAAAACTTGCACTGATATTTTTTTTTAATTTTTGATAGTAAATTTGAGCTTCCAAAATAAAGTGGAAATTCTCGCCCCCACCTCTTTGTTTATTTATTTATTTATTTATTTTTATTTTTTTTTATTTTATTTTTTTTTATTTTTTTTATTTTGTATTGGGCAAAGTGAAAAATAAAATGTGTTTCCAATGAAATATTTTCTTTTGTAGAAAGTATTTTTCAACTAATTAATGAATAAAAGAACGAATGCATGAATAAATCAATAAATAATGAATAAGCGAAAAAATAATTAATTAAGTGAGAGAAAATAAATGAGTGATTAAAATAGAGTGTTTTAATAAGTGAAGAAATGAAACGGAAATAATTAATGAAGAAAACGTAAGTGGTTTAATAAATTAATGAATAAGTAAATGAAATTAACTATCCCTCTTTGCCCCGTGTGCAGTCGAAAAAATTAGACACTTAAAATTTAAAAAAAAATAACTAATTAATATTAACTAAATAAATACTGCACTGGACATCAGTTGATCTCAATTAATACTTTAAATGTTAAGATTTCACAGAAGAGATCAGAAAAAAGAAGTTATGTCTTTTTTTTTCCTTCTAATCTTCAAGAAATACCGAAGAAGATCGCATGAAAGGTTATTCTTGTTTGAGAGACTTATTGTAAAAATATAAATAAGATTACAAGTAAACAAAAAAAGCAGTAATAGGGAATAGTTTTGTATTTAATGTGTGATTTCTGGTAACACCGATGTTAGCTGTCAACCATGATCTTTTAACATGACTCGCGCTACCTTTTTTTTTTTTTTTTTTTGACTGGATTTGAAAATTCCATGATTTTTGCTGAAAACAAAAGAATCTTATAAGAAAAATACAACTGTTGAAACTAATGCAACTGACGACGAAAAAGTCTTAGAAAATCTAATCACACTATATGCTAGTTACTTGCTCAACTAAATAGCGAATTGCCAAGTTTCGTTTGAAAATTAAATCTTGTATATTTTATGAGTCACACGTTCGTAACCATCCTCTGATTTTCAGAAACAAGATCATTTATGAACTTATTTCTCCTCAGTAACAAGAATAGCCTACGGAAGAAGAAAGCCTTACAATGCCTTTCTCTTTCAAGTTATGTGAATTGCAAAGAAGCAGAAATGCAGGTTGGAAAATACGCATGGCTACGCTTTTCGACTCATCAAAAAAGTACGTAGTTATTGGCAACCATCTTGAGAACGATTGTCGAATTATTAGAAGCGACGATAGTTATGCAAGAATAAACTTGCGATTGTTTTTTTTTTTTTTTTTTTTTTTGAATTTATAAAGACGTAAATTGAATAGATTTTTTTTCTTTTTAAGAAGAAATGTCTAGCTTTTTCTAAATTTGATTTCAAAAGCTGTTGGTAAACTGAACAACAGAAAATATCAAAAAACAAAATTACGTTTGGGAGATAATTTAAAGCCTACAGAAATAAATTGTTTTTACAACTTTTTTAATGGAAATTTTTTTATTAAGTTGCAAAAAGTTATTTTCTCATTTAAAATGTATTTTTCTCTGTAATAAGTTTCATATTAAGTTAATCGAAATGGTTTTATTCAACTTATTAACACCCTGTTTTGACTTCTTCTTGCAGAAAACGAAGTGTATATTATAGATTAATAGTCATTTTAGTAATCTATAATTTTCATTCTTTTTCAAGTAGAAACACTGCAACACAAATAAACAACTTAGATGATTATATTCAGCAATTCATCAGTAAAGCAGTGCGTCGCTTCTTAATTTTGTAGCATTAAAATGTTTCGTAGTTTACTTACTTAAAAAGTCAAAAATTTTCTTTAAGAATTGAGACTACTAAATTCAACATATATATATATATATATATATATATATATATATATATATATATATATATATATATATATATATATATATATATATATATATATATATTTACAAATTCTGTAAATAAGCAATCATTTTCATGATAAATTTGTTGTAATCTATCTAAATAAGGCGTTTATTCCATTATTTTTCATCTAAAATTATCTAAGTAAGTAATATGTAAATAGCTTCTTGTAATGTACATACAACCTCCTAATATTCGACTGAAGTATACGCCCCCCCCCCCATTTCTGAATGATAAGATTTGTGAATGAAAAAAAAAGAAGATATGAGAAATTTGTAGAACTTTGTAGATATTTCTTCGCTCGGTATAAAACGCCGAGCATCTTGTGAATGGGAGAGTTAGTTGGTTTGCTTTCTAACTGTGGAGTTTCGTTTCTCGTTGCGCTTCGCGCTGTGTTATTGCTTATTTTGATGTAAATACGTGTTTTACCGTTGAGCTTACGGTGTTAATTAATATTTGCCTAACTGCTATGTTAATTTAGCAGTTGTTAACGATATTTTTTGTACATAATTGTAAATAAATCTCCTGTGTTTTCTCAAGAACTGTGTCGTCATTTTACAGAAAGTTTGAAGTTGCATCGGAAGTGGTAACTATATATATATATATATATATATATATATATATATATATATATATTTGTAAGATGTTTTGCGCTTTATTTTTGCCTAAAACTGTAGATTTTTTTTTTTTTTTTTTTTTTTCAAAAGTTAGAATACAATATTCTTTCTTCATTGTCTGTAAGGTTATTTATATGCTTAGATATCCAAAATATACGAGAACAAACTCATTCTGTACGTCATACATTCAAGGACGGATACAATGGAGGGGCGATGGGGGAGATCGCCCCTGCCTTGAGGCACGCTGCACCGGCAATGTTTTGGAATCGAAGTGCTGAAAAACTAAACGGTAAGGCTATCTTTGATGTTACGGAAACGAATGGGAATCGAAACTCTCTCCTGGAAACATATCGTAATCAGTTTCAGAAAAGTAATTTTAGAAGATCTTTGGTAATGTTTTGAGGAAGGAGAGGTTTTGAGACCTTCCCTCAGATGCAGAGCCCGATCATTCTGACTAGGGGAACAGTTCTATTTCAGGACCCTCTTTGTGCCCAACTAAGATTTTTGAAGACACTGGGCATGGAATTAATTTTGTGCCCCCCCCCCCCCCCGCCCTATTCCCGCTTATTTTATGAAATGAAGCAAAAAATATTTGGATACTTGCACGTTAACACAACCATGTTAAATTTGGTGGTACCTCATATTAGAATATAGCATAATACATTTAAAAAGTAGAAGAGGTACAGTATACGATAATTATATAAGATGTGATTAAACTTTGCCGTTGCAGCACACTGTAAATATGAATGTCATCTATGATATAGCTTTTAATAATAAATACAGACTAAACTTGGAGTGGTTTTAGGATTTGCAAAGAGAACAAGATTTTAAGGGGAATTTCTATCAATAAAAAAAGAGATTTTTTTCTTGTCTTTGCTTTTGCAAAAATATCAGTGACATCATTGTACTCTAGATTCTGAGTGAAATCATTACTTATTTTTAATTTGCATGAAAAATTAAGGGGATTTTGGCCTCCCTGAAATCTAAACGGAAGGGCCTGTGCCCCGCATGCCCCTGCGATAATCAGGCTCTGCTCAGATGTTTTGAAAATTTAAGTTACTAAATAGACCATTTTACTCAGTGCTAAAGGATAAGGTTCAGGTAATTTTTTGAAATTGACGTTACAAAAGAACGTAATTTTAGACAACTGTTGATGATGTTAAAGGGAGGGGTGTTTGAAGCATTCGCCTGAAATTATTACGATATTAAAGGTATGAAAACGTAATTTTAGAATACCTTAGTAACGGAAAAGAAAAGAATAAGTCCGTGAAACTTTTACCTCCTCCTCTTGACTAAATCTCTATATTTTAGTTGTTTCAAAAAAAATAAAAAAATAATGTTGCAACCCCCCTCCCTAGTATGCGTAAATCAGATACATAGTAAGAGGTGAGTAAAAAAGTAAATTGAATCCTCCTTGAGAAATTTCTGGATCCGTCCTTGCATACGTTTGATGTCATATGTCATGTATTTCCCCCAAAGACAACCAGCTAATTTTACATATTACATTTTTTTGACAAAATAATACTTAATAATTCGAATCAATCAAGTAAACTTCGCACAAAACAATAACGCTAAAATTAATAAAAAATATTAATTGGTTACTAGTAAAACAAAGAATCAGTTTTTTTGAAATGATAAATGGCTAAGTGTTAATCAACTAGTAATTCTACACATTTCATAAATTATTCATCGTCAGATTCAAAAATGAAGCCAAATTTTGCCCAGCCAACTCAGCGTTCAACCATCCGTGCCATTTCCATTGGGGACGGGATGTCACAGTTCCACCACCAGGTGGCAGTTTATTACCCCCGCCCCAAAAACAATTTGGCGAACCTGCCCATCCACCAGAGGCACATAAGAGAATTTTAACTGGAATGAAACTGAATGTGTGATACTAACGTGTGACTACTCCTGTAACAAAGGACAAGGTGCTGAAGTGTCATCCTGAGAGTAACCACGCTTAAACATTCCACTTATCCTATATTAGTGTTAAAATGCGTGAAACGATAGGATGGATAGTTTAAAAACTACACACAGATTTTCTGAGTGATTGCGATTGGAAATTTGTTTGTGCAAAACATTACGAAAATTTCTCCTACTGTGGTTTATGTTTCATTGGATATAACAGACTTTTGAAAAAAGAAGATCGAAAACACGCTGTCTTGTGATTTCTCTCGTTAAATGGTAAGTAACAGTTATGTTTACTCTTGAATCCCAAATGAAAACTTGATAAAGTTAAACGTAAAAATATAACAAAGACTGTGAGACTACAAAATCTTATTTCATTTTATGAGTCAAATTGTTTTTTTTTTTTTTTTTTTCATTTTTATAAAAAAAATCCACTGTGGCTTTCATTGGTTTATATAGATTTTGAACTCAAAAAGCCTTATTATTAGTCCTTGTAAGAAAAAGGGGGGTCTTGTATAGCTGAAATTAAATGTCCAATTTAAAGATGAAGAAATTTTGTAGAAAGTCTGAGAGAGAGAGAGAGAGACATTATGCTTTTTTATTTCTTTTAAAATGTGTGTAATAGAACCACATTCGAAAAGAGCATTTCCTCTTAATAAAACACAATAGAAGATCATAGACAGTGGTCCAAAATGTATACAGAGATTAGACAACTCTAACTTTGGAATCCAAGCCTCGAAAGACTTTTCATCTTGTAAGACAAAAATAGAGAATTCAGATATTGATCCACTTGGTTGCAGACAAATACCATCAGGGCCGCAGAGAGTTTAGACGGGCACCTTGTCAGTTGTGTAATCCCCAACCACCCCTCCCCCCCCCTTCAAAAAAAAAAAAAAAAAAAAGAAAAAGAAAAGAAAAGGAGAAAAAAGAAAAAAAAATCAAAACTGCTTACAGTGACCGCCGCTTATATGAATCACGTTTGATCTAAACAGTTTGGATTCCATAAAACGACTGTTTCGATAAAGCGGCCAATTTTAATAAAGCTGGATTTTATTCTGTTTTTGACAATTTGATTCATTAAAGCGGTTGATTCAATTAACCACTGATTCAATTAACCGTTGCCCACTGTACTAGAAAACAATTAACTGTATTTTAAGTGACACAATAGCAAATACCAAAAGAATAAATTTTATTTTATCTTTACGTTTTCGCTTATATGTATTCGGAGTTCTTTTCCCCTTTTTTCTTTCTCTCTTTTTTCTTTCTCCTTTCCTTCATTTTTTTTCTCCTTTCTTTCTTTTTTCTTTCTTTCTTTCTTTTTTTTTTATGAGTGTCGACGGACCTTCCCAAGACCCGGGTCCCTAGTTTCCGACTATGCTGACATGGCCTCTCGTCGTGTCTGAACACCATTTTTAATTAAGTTTGTCTTCGAGTTTATCGTATCCCCTTTTCCTAGTAAAGATGGTGAAGAAGAAAGATGCTCACAAATAACGTATTTGATGTCAAAATTAGACGCCTTTTATTCTTTCTTTTTTTTTGAAAAGCGAAGTTTTAAACCAACTTTATACTTGAATAACTAGAGGGCTCCTCCTTCTGCTCACTAACGCTCATTAGCTCCCGAATATTGCTTCGTAATCTTATTTGGCTCGCAAAGACTTAAATCGACTATTGGGAAGAATCAGACTAAAATTCGCGTTACGATAAGAACAAAATAAAAATCCCCCTCCCCCTCCTGTAGAAAATAGAATATATGCAAGATCTCATTGGAATAAGCACAATATTAAATGCCCACTTCCACCCAAATACAAAAAGAACTTGATGGAAATATGCATAATTAAGTTATTTAAAATTTAAATATACATAAAAAACGCACATTGAAGAACACCCATTTCCTGATTTCCAAACAAACTTGAGTCAACTTGCACAGCTATAGGTGCTAATGGGCTCCTGAGCATTGCTATACGGCAGTTTTGCACCTTTTGAAAGTTATATTCAAATTTATGGTCTCTAGTAATAATTTGCACTTTAGTTTCCTGCTTGAATTAAGTTTTCCCTAGGACTTTCGCTGAAACAGAAACCCTTATATCTGCTGTCCTAAACAGTTGAGAAAAATAGCGCAAGCTGAATTGATGCAGAAAAGAAAATCTTTCTAGTGACATAAAATGTTGAAGGATGTGGGAAATCTTTTATTTCTTTATAGGCAATTCATGTGCAGTTTTAGCCTTAAAAAATAATTACAAAAAAACTAATTCTAAAACTTAAAAAAAAAACTCCGAGTTACTAACCTCCGGAGCTCGAAGTAATTTTGTATCAAATTTCAGGGCTGTTGGGGCTATAGTGCCTTTTGGACGCAGGCCCGTCACAGACAAAATTTCATAATTTCCTTGACTTTACTTTTTTTTTTTTGATGGAGATTATTTCTTTAAGTAGATTTTATTTTAAGTGAACAACTTTCTGTACTATTTAATGTAAAAGGCCCTTAGAATGTATATACAATTATTTGCATAATGTCTGAAGAGGATTTTTAACACAATCCTTTTTGGGAGTTATAATATTGTACATAAACTTTTTTAACTCTTTACACATAAATTTGCATTAGTACTCTACAGATATGTGACTGAATGGATCTATTCTTTCTTTAACGTTACAATTTTAACACAATTTCTTTGACGTTAATTTTTAATGTATAGAGAAAATATTTTTTATTTAGGACATTCTTCTTTTATCAGTTAGTTATTTTAGGATATTTCAACTGAACTATGGTAGAAGGCTCAATGGAATTAAACGTGCACAACGTTTCATCTGCGGAAAATAGAAACGTCATGAGGCAATAGCGCAGCCAGAATTTACCTTCTGGGTATGGGATGTCATAGAAATCTGACCAGTGTATAAATTACCGTATTAGGCTCGGTAATATATTTTACAATCAAGGGCTCTGGAACTTGACCGTTCAACCCCCCCCCCCCCTACCACCTTCCTAATTCCCCTTGTTGCACCCTGCTTATCAGATCGTGAATAAAACAAAGAATAAAAACTAAAATTATTTACCTTCGTAAATATTGAAAGTAATTATTTCTGAAAATTTTAATACATCAAAATGTAACGAAACGAAAAACTTGAGAGAGAAATTAACTATGGGCGAAAGATTTTTAATGAACAATAATCATACTAGTAAAATACTCCTAGCAGAGGTTAAATATTATTTTACATTTATCATCTAATTTTTAAAAACAATTCTAAAAACTAACAAAAATCACAAAACATTTGACTAAAATATTGAGTACAAAAGTTAAAGATAACTCAAGCTAATGGAATTATTACTCAAGCAAGGCAAAAAAAAATGCGTCATGGTGATATTTTCGATAAGGTATTTACTAAGGTAAAGCATTTTGTAGAATTTAACGACAGAATCAGCCTTCTTTGTTTTGAAATTCACTCTAAAACTGAATTATTTCTGTTATA
Organism: Uloborus diversus; assembly: GCF_026930045.1. Taxonomy (NCBI): domain Eukaryota; kingdom Metazoa; phylum Arthropoda; class Arachnida; order Araneae; family Uloboridae; genus Uloborus; species Uloborus diversus. The sequence goes on from NC_072736.1 coordinate 34,319,355, forward strand.
ATAACAAACATTTATTTTAAATTCAAATTAAAATGTCATAAACTAAAATTTCAGTTTAAAAAACTAAAAATCGTACATAGACTTAAAAAAGCAATATATTTCGTAGCAATAGTAAACAACGTAACCAAGCACAAATTAGCAAACTGAATGCAGACATGTGTTTCAGGGTTTCAAGGAACCCCCTTTTCAATGCTATGAAGTTTGGGCTTCAAGATGAAAAGTCGACTTTTCAACTGAAGAGATACATAAGGACTAAAGAAAAATTCTTAGCTAAGACAAAAATCTTATACGAAAAAATAATTAGAATTCGTGAACAACCTAATGACTGCAGGTTAGTTCTAGGAACTTTGAGAAAACGTAATCGCGAGTAAAAATATTGTAACAGTAAAGAAAAAACTCTTGGGAACAATACGACCTTTACAGAGGTGTTGAAAATTCGGGCACATTGATAACGAATCCCACACAGCGAATGATTTCAATAATCAGATAGCATGAGATAACGATAAAAGTAACATTTACAAATAATGTCGGAATTAAATAATTTTAGCATGCTTATTTATAATGAGGTTAATTCTTTCTGCACTTTCATTTCCGGGTACTTTAAATGATTTGACAAATTGATCAATTAATACTGATTACGAAACATGATATCAAAATAGCTTACTAATACCTTGAAATTTTGTTACAGAAATACAACTAAAAGAAGGTTTGCAGCTGTAGGATAACTGTACACAAGGCTAATAGTTTACTGTAGTGTTATTTTTTTTTCTTTTCAAAAAAAAAAAAAAAACTTTACTACTTGATTTTTTTAATTGAATCCTAAACTGATCATGTAATACCCAATTCAGACCTTTATGCCAAACTTTCGGTGAAGAAAACGGGACAACTCACTAATCAAAATCAAGTGTATTGGTTTTTCACATTGGAAAACTATTTTCTTTTTATTGAAAAATATTTTTCAGCTTAAACCCTTAATTTTCAACGAGATAAGTAGTGGCAATTTAGTTTGAGAAAATTTTATTCTTAATTTATTAAAGATTGCACTTGTATTATTTTTCCAAATGATATTTTTAATAAATCTAAGCTTAAAAATCCTTCATAACCATGTTTTTTATTCAAACAAAATTTTCAAGAAACGTAAATCAGATTTTGGAAATGAAAATTTTACTTTGAATGTTTCGTTTAAAAGATGTTCAGTATTTGAATTTTTAACCTTATACATCTTCGAATTACAAATGTTTTAACTCTCTCAAAATTTCTTGGGTTGCATTCATACTGTGAAATAATCTTAAATTAATTTTATTTCCTTTAACTCGTGAAATGTACGTCACTTTATCTTGAACTAAAGTCAGGTAGATTAAATTACTAAAATAAGCAAATCATAACCTTAATTAATTTTTTAAATCAAAGTTCAAAAACAAACTATTAGTGTATTTTCGATTATACCATCCGTTTTATACAATTAGTGATTCTAGTTCAAAAGTTGAAACGAGACTGTAGTTTTGGGCATGAACTTGAAAATTTTCAACTCGCTTTTAAAAATTGGGAGAACTTAGTTCAAAAAAACTCTACGGACAGGGCCGCGCCCTCCCTATGTGCAAGGTCGTGGGGTGCACGAAGGCGCCAGAGTCAAAAAGGCGCCGCGTTCGGCCAATCAAAACTGCTCCAAATAGGGGGATTCTCTGCTACCACAAAAATAAAATTGAACTTTTCAATATATCCAGGGCCCGGTCAAGCCAAAGTAATGACCAAGCTTTGGCAAAATTTGGTGCCTCTCACAAGAAAATCTGCACATTTTTCATGTGGGTTTCCCAAAACGGGAAAGAATAAAGACATCCAATTTTGGTGCCCTTAAAATTGTGGTGCCAATTCCATGGACCTGTCGGACCGTGCGTTCATCAGGCCCTGATTATATCCAATGGTGGCGGTGAAATTACACTGTTCACTGAAACAAGCAATATACTCGTTACTATCTGAAGGAAAAATTATTGCCTTTTTATGTCTAAACTAGTCGACCCGTGCGGAACTCCGCACTGAGCTTCAAATCGTTTCATAAGGCATTTCGCTCTTTAAGAATTTCAAAGGAAGAACATTATGAAGAAGAACCGAAAAAAAAGTAAGCGCAGAAGAGAAGGCATGTAATTTAGAGACATCAGTAACAAAACCTCGTTAAATACAACGTTGTGATAATTTGATCATAGCTCCCCTTTTAATCGTACATATTTTCAATGCAAACATAAATGTCATTAAAAGTGTGACTGAGTGGTGACTCGTGAAAAAGCAATAATTGTGAATGTGAAAAAACAGGTTGTGGCAAATACAGTCCTGCACATGTCAGCATCTGACGGGAAAAAAAGAAACATTAAAGAGATATTTATTGACACGTATTCAAATTGGCGCCATTCTGACTAACAGCCCGACACCCCAACAAACCTAGCAATTGCGCCTTCCTTTTCGAAAGCTATTCATTGAAGGAATGCGTAGTAAAAAACAGCAAAAAAGCTTTTTGCCAAAAAAATAATAATAATAAGATCATGCACTGTGTTTTGTCATTAACCAGCATGATACGATTTAAAATTATTCGCAAAGCATGGAATTTGATTAAAGAATGACGAAGATCTCACGTAGCGATTGAAACAAACATTCTAGAGAAGTAATAAATTTGATTGAAAATAAGTGTTTTTATCTTTGAATATTGAACTATTTCACATAGAAGGTTGCTTTAACCGTTACGGCTTAAATGCCCTCACATGTTTCTCTTTTAATCGAACACTTAAAATTCAAAACCAAAACCAGTTGAACTGAGTCCGTTCTTAAGTGTAATTTTTCGAATGTAGACAAAATGTATTTTTTTTTTCAGCAGAACGCAGAGGAGTAGAAAATAATTTCTTGCTAATGAAGTTGATAATACTTTTAATGCTTTATATCGTATTCGCGCGAATAAAAAATTAAAGGTTTACTGAGTGAAACTCGTAGTTATAATCAGGCGTAGTATTTTTTCATTTGTACAAAAGGTCGAACACTGCTATTAGAAACATCTACATTTTAGCATACAATAAAAATGTTTTTCTGCACAAAAAGGATTTCTTTAGGTAAATCTAATACTTTTTTATGCCTACATTATGTTGAGTGGTCTGGATGTAGTCAAAGAACACAGTTCGATTAACAATCAACTTATCCGAATGATAACTGTAGCCTGCATAAAGGAGTCGAAACACCAAGTAGCATTCCCACTGCATTTATTTTATTAGGTGTGTATGTTATGAGCACATGTAATGAGTAATACTAATATAAATTTGATATTATGTCGGACAGCCCAAGCTTGCCCGAAGTTCAGATAGTTTATAGCCGAACGCTCTACCGAAAAAAACTTATCAAGTAAACCGAACAACTAAGTCCAGTGCTGTTAAGCTTTATTAAAATATGAACACACACACACAGAGGCTATTTTTTATTTTTATTTTTTTTTGCCGAAAGCGACGTAAAAAAATGGAAAACTGCATTAGAACTTTGCTTTAAAAAATGCATAAGAACTACAAGCAGCATCAAGGTTTTGAAACAGCAAGAGGCGATTTCGAAAGCTTGAATTTTCGACCGTAAGTCTTTTTTTCGTCATTGGCCAGCCTGATAAGTTTTAAAATGAGAGGGGATTAATATATAAGATAAGATATTGATAAAAAATGTTCTTATTTTTGAAAATTTTTACAATTTGTTATCGCAGACTGCTTAAGCCGTTATAACTTAGATGGCAGCACGTGTTCATTATTTAACAGCACGGTTAAAATACAAAATAAATTGAGCTATGCTCTTTTTTAAGCGTAGCTTTTTGAATGTAGTAAAAATGTGATAAGCTATTTGTTTTTTAGCAAAAAGAAAAAAATATATATATTTTACCCTTCAAATTCAGGTAGTATTTTATTTATTTGTACAAAGAGTCAAAAACTCATTAGAAGAATATATATTTCAATATACGATTTATTATTTTTTTTCTGAACAAAAAACAATTCTATTGTAGTCTGAAATCTCAAACCTGTTACTTATATGTTCGCTTACATTATGCTTTAATTTTCTTTCCAGAGCCAAAGCTTCAAAAAAAAAAAAAAAAAAAAAAAAAACACGTGCAATTTCGAAGTAATTTAGCACAAAATCACTGAATGTTTTCAAATCACCAAGGAGCATTTTCTTCTCATTTATTCTATTCCCTCATAGTAGTTATTCATTTAATTCAGTGTAATGCGCGATATTTCTCTAATTTTTTTGGTGCAGATTGTCCGGACGTGGGTCCGAACACGTAATCTCCTGGTTACGAAGAGAACGCTCTGCCGATCAAGCTACTCAGCTCTGTCGGTCATGGCGCAAATTAAAGTTATAAGTTTGACCGAAAACCTTATTCTGGTTCTTTAAAACAGGTTTTTCGGTTAAAAGAAACAATTTTTAGACCTTGGGTCTATTTTTCGTCCGTAGCCAGCACCATAAGCTATAAAATTAGCCGTAAATCAAAGAAATCGATCAAGAATTGAGGGAAATTTGGCGTAGAAACCAAAAACAGGCTACAGAAATAATATATAAGGATATGCTATTCAAAAGTGTAATCTTTTACACTGAAAACGCGTGATGTTAATGCATACATTAGCATTTTTCTTCCTAATGTGGAGCCACGATTGCTATTTCGGTATGTCGATAGTACACAAGTCTGAGTATATGAGGCGCAAGAAATTTTCTATTACCCATTTTGGATCTTGAGGGGAATATGTTATATTGTAATTAGTGTAATACAGTAAAACCTGTAAAGTGGACCACCCTTGTTAGTTGACCACCTGTCTAAGGTGACCGCTATTTTCAGGCACAGAATTAGATCTTATCATGTAATTCAACCTCTATAAGTTGACCACATTTAAGTTGACCACTAAAGTAGTGCACCGCAAGTGGTCAAATTACACAGGTTTCACTGTAGATGTCTTTTTGGGATTTGTAGTCATTGTTCGTGGTAATTCGACTATTTCATGTTATCATACTTAAAAACTACTGAAAGCCCATTTGCATATATTTTACTTGTGCGTAATGTTTGTATATTGTAGACAACAATTTTTGTTAACTTTTTTGTTCCAAAAAGTAACGTTTTAACCATAATTACTATAGCCTCCTTTTTCTTTAACTATTTGTGTGTCAAAAAAAGAGCTTTGGACGATGTATTTGTTTTAGATATCATATTCAATGCCTTAAATATTTTAGAGCTGTTGGTTTTACCAAAAGGGACTTCGGTTTCAGATTTTAAGGCGGGATATCCTCTATTCTTCAATTTAGAAGAATAATGAGTACCCTGTTGTTATGTTTTAACACTCCTGAAAGCTAGATTAATTATTCATCAATTAGTGATTTGAGAGATATTTAGAGCGGCGAGGCGTTAACTTTGATCTTTAAAATATTTTCTTTTTCCAAAACTCTTTAGCTAGCAGAGAAGCTACTGAAATCGAAATAACTTCGAGATATGAAGTAAAAACTTACACTGTAATCCACAATTAAATACACATTTTTTAAAATAAATTAAATGCCAAACGCATTATTTACTACGTCATATGTGTCTAAAAACCCTCATTCCAGGTGTTAACAATATTTTTGCCGGACGCCACTGCATAAAGGAACTCAAAAAACATTTGCACGACGGCGCCGGTCAGGTTTGGCGCGGGCCTGATCACGTACATTGCAACAACTAGAAAACCTGAAATTTAATTTGTTAAATCATGCTTCAAACAACCCAATATTTTATTATTATTATTATTATTATTTCACGTATGTCGTAAAATTTGCGTGTAAGATATAAGAAGTAAGAAGCATAATGAGAACTGTTAATAACTTCTGTGATTTTCATGTAAGCCATTAACAATGCACAAAATTACATTAAAATTCACATGAAACGGTTTTAATTTCATTCATAATTCCATAGATAAATCATATTGTAATACATATTTGGAACATTTGAGACTGATTTCTTATGACAGATATAAAATAAATTGCAAATCTGACCTTTTTTTCGCTTGTGCCGAACAGTACTCTATACAAAGTGCTAGAGCATCTTTTTTAAGTTTTTTCTTTCAGGCTGTTTCATTATACTTTAGCATGAATTGTAGTCGAAATTCGTGCAATCGACTTGAGTTTATCTGCCTATCTCTTTGTTTTTAAACCGGTAGCATTCATCTTGAAGCTATAGCGTAAATATGTTTTCCGACTAGTTGTACCTGCACGGCTTTGCCCGTAGTAGAAAATTAAAAGGTCAATAATGGATAATGACTTCCTCGCCACTATGCCTAATTTGCTCGCCCATGGTTGCATATGGTAGTTTGCCCGTCCACGTTCTGGTAATTTGTTCGTCCACGTTATGGTAATTTTTTCGTCCACGTTATGATAATTTACTCGTCCATGTTATGATAATTTGCTCGGTAAAATTTTTTTAGAATTGGAATAGAAAAAGAACAAAATCGAATTTTCTAAAAATCGCTTCGAGGTTCTCACCCCTATGCTACTAACTATTTTTGTGCCGAATTTCATAAAAATCGGCCGAACGGTCTAGGCGCTATGTGCGTAACAGACAAAGATCCAAAGATCCAGACACAGACTTTCAGCTTTATTATTAGTAAAGATTACGTTTAGGAAAAATGTGCGTGTCTAGGTTTAAAGTAATAATACTTATTAGAAATACATCACAAACTTTGGCAACAGGTACCAATTTAAAGTAGCTACATGTAAATAATTACACTGCGAGGCAAAATAAAAGAAAAAGAAATAAAATCATGCTTCTGATAATACTTTTGGTGATCCTGGTGTTAAATGACCTCCTGACTTCAAATATGGCTACCGTTTTTACCCATCAACTGCCATTTCTTTCTTTTTTTTCCAATTATTTCATAGCCATTATTTTGGTTTGGAAGGGACAGATCATTACTACATCTAACTGAATACTATTTCGTTCTTTATACTTACTGCTATTTTACTTTTATGGGTAAGCAAGAAGCTCGATTTTTAATCACGTCAAAGCGGTGTGTTTTGAGTTCTTTCAGTTAAAACAGAAAACGAATGAAATTAGTGATAGTTTCTAGCAATTATTACTGACCCAGGCAACGTCGGCTATTTTTGCTAGTAAATAAAAATTAAAATTATAATTTATTGTGAATGTAACTTGAATGAATGTTATCTACACAGTGTCTTTATGGAAGATCTGAAGTACGACTGGTATAAAAACTGCGGCGCTTCCAAGATTTTAATTTTTTTTTAAATTAATTTTCAACCTGAACATAATATCAGATATGGTGCTTACGCAAGCGAGTATGATACTCTGTTTTTTGAATTTAAAAAGCAGAAAAATTGTGATAAAATAAATAGAAAAAATTAAGAGATTTAGTGATTTTTTTTAAGTTTTAACGAAGAAAATACCTCCAAGTCTCTCTCCTTACTACTAACTTTTTGAACTTTTTACATCTCTAGCCCTTCAGAAGAAATTAATAGGGAAGTTGCAACCTATTAAATGTTCATAGTTTTGATATTGGATATTGTTAATTGACCCTCAAAACTAAAAAATTCACCATCGCCGAATTTTAAAACATCGTGGTTGATTTTTAATGAATTTTTAAAAACCTACGCGCAAAAGTGCGCTCTTCTGAAACGTCACGAGCCTACGTCACAGGGCGCGAATGGGCAGCCTTCCGCCGAAGATCCCTTGTTTTCGCTAGGGACATTTTGTACGCGTTGATATTTTTGTTCTTTAAAAATTCAATAATCCTTTTGAACACACTATGGAGACCGGATTCGTTAAAGCACAATCTAAATAATCTTCCTCATGTAACATCAATGATGATATTCGAATATTTCCGAGAGGAGGAGAGGTTTAATGTTCCAGAAACGCGGGGAGTTAAATGCGAGGAGATAAGCCTTTTACGTTTCGTCTTCGAAGTCGAATGCGTGACCTTCGGCTTCTCCCCTATCGGAAGAGTGCATGACGTCACTTCCTATGCCATTTGACGTCACAAGCGTTTGAACTTTAAAAATTAATTTAAAAAAACTACTCATCGTATCGCAAAAAATTTTTCACCTATGATGTTCATACATGTTACTCTATCATATAAAAATAAAATTGAAAAATCGAAAACTTCCCTATTCTAACAATGGGGTGGCGGGCGGTAATAGGGTTTTATTTGGATTCAGGAGGTCGTTTTACGTAGGAATCAGAAGGAGTAGTGTTAGAAGCAATATGCTGCGCTATGTTGCTTCTTAACAAAATATTGTATAGCTGCGAGGCAAGTGAAATCAAAAATTCCGCTCAAAATTGAAATTAAAAAGGATAAAAATAGATTTTTTTTTAGATTGCTTTGATTTTTTTTAGATTGCTTTTTTGAGCATATCTAATGTACAACACGTTTGGAATGATGCAAGCACATTTCCCTCTTCTTGTGCGTAATACTAAAATGGCGGAAAAGCTTCCGATATTCATGTAATTAATGTAACGGTATGATTCGAGAATTTAATTTCCCAGTTTGGATCATTCATTGCTAGTACTTATTATACTTTTAGTTAATATGTTATATCCTTACTCATTTCAAAACGCAGTATTTATTTCACGTTATAAGTCTTTATCTCTAATTGCATTTTTCTCAACCCTTTTACTTTCCCAATGATTTACTTCTATAATTAAATATGAAGCAGTGAGACGCAAAGGGATGTAAGTGGACATTTTCAAGCTTTGAGTTTAATTAAACGATTACGTCCTAGGTAGGTTTTCATTGAATTTTGTTCTTAATCATGCTGTATATCAGTACCTATCAGAGCTACTAGTACTATTTATCGCTCCAAGACACAGGAGAGGTTCACCTACCATTTGAGGCAGTAAGAAGCAAAGGGATGCAAGTGGACATTTTCAAGTTTTGAGTAAAACGCGTTTAAAGATTAGCTCCTAGGTAGGCTTGCATTGATTTTTTTTTCTAAATCATGCTGTGTAGCAGCAACTACCAGGGCTACTAGTACCATCTCTTGCCCCAAGACAGAGGAGAGGTTCACCTACCACGTGTACTGGTTATCTCCAAATTTTAAATTTTGCCACTTACATCCCTTTGCTTCTCACTGCCTCGTATGTCAATTTTTATGCCTAGATAAATGTGTCTAGAAGTTCTGCACTACTCTCTTTAAAAAAAATGTCCACTCTTATCATCAAATCAGAAAACACACATATTCCCGTTTTACTCCCACTTTCTCTCTTTTTCATGTGGAGAACTCATTGCTGATCACTTACTCAGCCAAAATTCCGTTAGTAAACTATTTGCACTGCAGCATGATTTTATATTTAACTAGTGGTACACGCACGGCTTTGCCCGTAGTTGAAAATTAAAAGGTCATTCGGTTCGCCTGTATATTTACAAATAATGGATGGCGAATTTCTCGCTAATTGGCTATGTTCATTCGCTCTCCCGTTCCACGTTATGCTAATTTCGTAATTTACTCGTCCATCTTATGATAATTTTGATCCAGAAGATGTTGTTAAAATTGAAATATAAAAAGAACAAAATCAAATTTTCGAAAAATCGCTTCAAGGTGCACACCCCCATGCACAAACTAACTTTGTGCCAAATTTCATGAAAATCGGTCGAACGGTCTTGGCGCTATGCGCGTCACAGCATCTTACAGGCATCCAGACATCCAGACAGAGAGACTTTGAGCTTTATTATTAGTAAAGATTATTTATTTTCATTACTTTTTTACTGATGTTCGTTCATTTATTTGAAATTTTCGTGCTAAAATTCAGAAAGACAAACAATCAGTGATTAACCTCCCAGTCCTACATGTTTATTATATCAAAACTTCGAAATTTTCTTTAAAAAATTCATTACTGCGTTTTCTCTTATTAATTAGATTATTAAAATAAAAAATAAGAACGTCAAACAGAACAAATTGCAGATTACTGCAGATACGTGTTTCGGCATGACAAGGAACGCCTTTTCCAATGCAAAAGAAATAAGCTTATGGCTGAAACGACATCCGACAAAAGATTTTTTTTTGGATGTCTTTTCATCCAAAAATTCTTGTGAAACATTTCTTATGTAACATTTTGCATAGCAACGACCTAAATAAATATTTTTAGCATAATAAATTTAAATAAATTTAGCAAATAATAAGTTTTAAATTTTATGATGTATTTGAAATTTCCCTGAGATAACAAAACATAAAATCACAGGAAAACGGCAACACATTTTAATTATAATAAAAAAGAGTAAATATTGCTCGTAACTTAATTTTAATTGATTTTAAAGAAGGAAGCTTTTCTTATTTACATTTTTCGTAATAAAATTTTGTTACACAGAAAAAATAGTGCCATACTTTTATCATGATCTAGTTTATTAATCGCAATTTTAGCTATGCACCTGTATTAAATTTCAACTACGTTTCTTAACAAAATACAAGCGTTAAAACCAGTCATTCCACATAGCACAGGAAAAAAATGCTAGTATTAAGTTTCCTTTAGCATTTATGAGCACTTCCATTGTTGTTTTTCATAGACTTTACCAAAATTGATAAAAAAGTATTTTCCGTTCGATTTTTTTTTCTCAAAAGATGAAATATGAATACAAGAAAAAGTATTTATTCCAGTGCAATTTTTACTCATCGTTTCCACATCCTCACATAAATAATAGCCGATGATCGAGTAACCCGCGTGTTTCAACAATGAAACTCGCGCCACGGCATGATAATTTGATAATACGTTTTGGTAATGTTTAACATACGGCGAAAGGCTTTATTGTGACAAGGCTGAACTCGATCCGGTAACTTAACTGTTTTAATGGTAAGAGTGTGTCCTTTCAGATAAGTGAAGAAACGAAAAAAATGGTCAACAATGAACGCTACCTACTGGAGTCTAGGGTTAATTCACTGGAGTTAGGGTTACCATTTCAACTATCAAGATATCACGAAACAGGCAATGGCTTCGTTCAAATGAAGAAGCAATTTTCACCCGTCATACCTTGACGGGCAATTTTCTAGTAGAGCAATATTTTATATCGCATTTGATTCCTACAGAATTTCTTTCCTCCATTGTTTGTTTTATACATATTTTTTAAACAATAGTTCAATCAATTGTGACAGTGAGAAGGAAAGGGATGTAAGTGGACATTTTCAAGTTTTGAGTGAAACGCGTATAAAGATTACGTTCCAGATAGGCTTTCATTGATTTTTTTTCTAAATCATGCTGTACAGCAGCACCTACCAGAGCTACTAGTACTATTTCTTGCTCCAAGACAAAGGAGGGGTTCACCTACCATTTGTACTGGTTATCTCCACATTTTTAATTTTGCCACTTGCATCCCTTTGCTTCTCACTACCTGAACTGACGTTTAGAAACATCATAAAATCAGGGATGTGATACTGGATAAAGGTTCATGTGCTTGTTTCGAATGATATTTTAGAAAGGATAATAAATATTTTGAAGGAACTCCTTTTTCTAGCAACTATTTCAGAAAATTGAGGGGAAAGTTTGGTTCAGTTTCACCGGTATTATTTTCCAAATATTTCGGATACTTTCTAATGTACTTTCAGTATCCTTATGTGACTGTGATTACTTCTAAACGAAAGAAGCATATCATCTACTACGTTTCCAATTTGTGAGACAAAAGGTTGAAACATCATTTTACAAACATAAAAAATTAAAAGCTTTTATTTTCATTGTAAATATTTTTGTTTATTTGTTTATGTACTGGCTACGACTTAAAATTAAACTTTTTTAAAGCGGAACAAAACGATCGTAGACCTTTGAAATTCTTTAAAAATATAACTTTTTTATTACTGTACAAAAATCAGGGGGTTTTTTTCCTTTGTTTTACCTTCTCATTTGGGAAATTCTATACTAAAAGGGAACCATTTTATTGGAATGAGGTTCTGTCTTTATTTACACACAAAAAAAAAATCTAGGGCCCAATGACTTTTTTAAATTTCTATAACTCAGAGTTTTCCATTTGCGCCAGCCCCCCCCCCCCCAATGTACCTACATTTATTATTATTACTATTATTCTTATTATTATTAAGAGCTCAGTTGCGGTTTTTTTGGATTTTCTAATTAAGTTTTCTAAAAAGTTGCTTGGCGGGAAATCGATTATCAAATAAAAAAAAAGTTTTCTCAGTGTGTAAGCTTCCCGCGGGCCGGACATAATCTATTTGCGAGCTGGATGTGGCTCGCAGGCATTAAGTTAGGCATAACTTTATAACTTATAGAAATCTTGTGTGAATAATTATTAAAATTCCTAAAAAAAAAACTCGAATATTGACTATTAACCACTAAAAGGACTGTAATTACGTTGTTTCGTAAAGTTTACACTTACAATGATCATAATAAATGATCCTTGCTTTATAATTCGGGTGAGTTTTATGCATTTCCCCCAAAGAGTAGGTAAACTAGACTCGAAAAGTTTTACACCAAAAAAGAGGTAAAAGATTTTTTTATTCGCGGTTTTCCTTATTGGTATGATAAATTAACCAAAAAGAATGAGAAAAAAGCAGATACATTATGGGGAAAAGTTTTCCCAGCAGTTTATACTTGGAAAGTCATTGACGAAGCTATGATATTCTGAAGCATTTCAAAAAACCTAAATAAATAAAAAACCATGATGTAAATTAAAGCAGTCGTATGCGTATTGCCATCAAATCTATGACCTGAACAGCCAGACATATAAATAAGACAAAAAGATTTTTTTCACGTTCGTGATTTATTTTGATTTTAATATGATAATTTTACCAAGGAGAGAGAAAAAAAAACGAAGAGTTGTTGGCGGGAAAAGCTATTCTGAGAATGTTATATGTCTTCGCTATACCGAAGGAATTTTAAAAACGTAAACTGGCTAATATACCATAACCATGACATAATGACATAAATCAAATTGGCAAATAACCTAAACCAAATGTCAACAGTAAAATCCAATCTAAATACAAAGAATTTTTCTTTGCTTAGGTATGTAATCTGTTCTTCTCACTATGGTAACTTCACCATATGAGCAAAAAGACGAGTCGTTGTAATATTGAAATGTTCACCGAAAGGTTTATGCTTGTGGATGGCTCTTAAGAGAACGATTATATTCCGATAGAGCTCTAAAAACCTAAATTGTATACTGAAAAGCATTATATAATTCAAATCAAGCAATTTTGTTCAAATCTTCGACAAAACTTTTTTTTTTTCAACATTGGACACGATTAACTTAGAAAATATCCCTCTTTCAGTTTTTTGCTTCTAAATCTTCACTGCTAACAGTACATAAAATAAAAACTGTCGTACAGACTGATCGAAAACAATCAATTCGGTTTCGATTTCATTCCATTCAGTGGAAGATTACCAACATAATTCTCGACTCTAGTCTAAGTCACGTCCATGAAACGTACCTTGACATTTCACATCATTGGCTTTGTGCACCACTATATGGATTGCCTAAAAACCATAACATAAATCAAATCAAGCAATTATGATCAAATCTTTGCTGAAATATTTTTTTTCCAACACTGGACATGACTAACTTAGAAAATATCCCTCTTTCAGCTTTTGCTTCTGAATCATCACTTCTAATAATACAAAAACTAAAAGTTGACGTGCAGACTGATCGAAAACAACCAATTCGGTTTCGATTTCATTCCATCCAGTGGAAGATTACCAACATAATGAACATCTCCACTCTAGTCTAAGTCATGTCCATGAAAAATACCTTGACATTTCACATCATTGGCTTTGTGGACCACTATACAGATTGCCTAAAAACCATAACATAAATCAAATCAAGCAATTATGATCAAATCTTTGCCGAAACCTTTTTTTCCAACACTGGACATGACTAACTTAAAAAAAATATCCCTCTTTCAGTTTTTGCTTCTGAATCATCACTGCTAATAATACAAAAACTAAAAGTTGGCGTGCAGACAGATCGAAAACAACCAATTCGGTTTCGATTTCATTCCATCCAGTGGAAGATTACCAACATAATGAACATCTCCACTCTAGTCTAAGTCACGTCCATGAAAAGTACCTTGACATTTCACATCGCTGGCTTTGTGGACCACTATACAGCCTGCGTGCGCTTTGTGTAACAGTTCTACATAAGCATGAGGGGACAATGGAAGAAAGGTTCCAGCATATGGAAGAGAAAAGGATATCTGTGTGCCGGATAAAGTGTCTCCCGGGTCATTTCCGGATTTTAGAACGTTTGTCTCGCGTGCGCCAAGGTCGAAACCCGGCCTGAAATGGCGGGAAAAAGGGGTAGGGATTTTGCATTATAAAAAGTTTGTGCTGATCCTTTATTTTGCTCTGAAGAGCTTTTTTTCTTCTTTTTTACTGTATTTTGGGTCATTATTTTGATACGTTTCGTGCGAAATTCGACGGTAATGGCTTCGTGAAAATGTTGAAAAATAAATGATGCAACAATTTGTTTTGATTCCCGCCTAGAATTAGAAGTGTACTTTTATCTGGCAGTCTAAAAGCAAGGTTTCGAATCAAGTATAGCAGCTATTAAACACCTATTGTATGAACCAGCTTGAATAGGTACATTAATGGGTGGAAAAATAAAAATTTTTGTCTTGCGTTCAATGGCAGTTCAAAATATTTCGTTAAAAAAATATTGTGCGAAGCAATAAAACCTGTTGAGGGTCAATTTGAATCTGGATTTAAGTGATTGTTTTGTACAATCACAATTATGCCACCGTTTACTTCGAATTAGTTATAAAAATGAAAGAGTCAATGAAAAAAAAAATACTTTACCTAAGGAGTTAAATATGACAGGAAAAGATGATGCCATTTGAGGCAATGAGTAGCAAAGAGACGTAAGTGGACTTTTTTAAAGTTTCGAGTAAAAGTCGAGTTCAAAATATCTAATCAGGTCTAATCAATGTTTCAGTTATTTTACTAACTAACAACTCATTGGGCTCAGATATTATTAGTATTTTAGTTATTTGTCAAATATAATAAAAGCATTTTTTAGACCAAAATATCATATAACAAATATTCATAAAAAAAAAAATAAATAAATAAAAATATCAGGCCTTCATATTCACAATATTACAGTCATTGCTTGAATAAAATCATCAGGCCTAAATCACAATATTTCATCGATTCAAAAATAAAAGTTCATTAAAAAACCATCAAATTAGTCTTTGGGTCAAGTCTCCCTAGTTAGCTTGGGTCAAAGCTCCTAGTTAGCTTTCTTGTTAGCTGCAAAGGGTGCATTCCCGATGAAAAGTTTGTCAAAAAATAAGAGCATCCACTTCTACTTATATGTAATAACATTAATTTTCCAAAGACAGAGGGTTATTGAAACCCCCTTCCCATTCCCCTCCTAATTCATGGGCCTGCATTTTGCTAACAGTTAGAATATAATCCTATCAAAGAACTGGACACGTAGTCCTTTTCTTAAAAGATGTAAATTTAAAAACGCCTCTAACTTTACAAGAGAAAGAAAATTTCATTCAGCTAACCAGTGGCAGTTCTCTAAAAGTTATTTTTGCAGATCACTCACTAACTTTTCTCTTAATGTTTCAAATTAATTTTTCTGTGTCTTCGAAATAGCCATTAAAATCAGAACCTAATGTGAAACAGCTGTCAGATATTGAGCCAGACTTAGAACTTTTTAGTTCCACAACTGTTCCTATAAGAGTTTTGCCAAAGCTAGCGCATGCTTACTATAAAAATTTGTAGATTTATTGAAATAACTTGGTGTTCCTCTTGTATCAGTTTGCATAAATATTTGTACTTTGTTATTTTTCAATTATATTTTAGTTTCTTGTTATGAACTATTTCTCAGCATAAGAAACTGAATGTTATCCCAAATTTTATTATTTTTTTTAACTGAAACAATCTTATTACGGACAAAGAGGTTCTTTAATGCTTTTCTAATTCTGGAAGGGGTTTGGGGGGGGGGAGATCGGGAACTGCTGATACAAGAAAGGTGAAAATTTACAGGCTTTTCCTGTCATCGCTTTGGGATGGATTGGATATTTTGGTCATTTATGTTGAGTCCGTAATATGACTTTTTTTGCCACAACTTTTTAATTTATTGTTTGATTGGCAAATTATTTTATTTTGTCCTCTCAACACACAAATTCAAATTATAATAATTGCAAATAAAACTAATTCAAATAGTTACGGCTAAAAAAAGTGTCATGTTACGGACTCTACATTTGTTCAAAATACAGTGAAATGGCCCTTACAGTGAAAGTAGAGCAGTAGTAGAATAAAGAAACATTATCCTCAAGATTTAATAGTAAACTAGCTGCGTGCCCGGGCTACTTAAAAAGTGAAAAAGATGTCCAATTGATGTTTTTGTATTACTCTGACATCAGTTTCTAAAGCGCTAAGGAGTAAATAATACGCTTAATGCAAAGTTTGCAAAATACCAGTAGAGAATATTTTTGGCCAAAATCTCTTTAACGTTAAGCATAGTTATCAATGATACAAGTTATGAGCATTTTTAATTAGCACAAAAGATGAAAATATATGCATTATCAACTCTAATCTGTGCTCACGTTAAAATGAATTACATCTGATAGACTATATCTGAAATATTTATGTACAATTACAATCAGCTTTTTACATAAAATGACACACACGTTTTGGTTGATTACTTGAAACTCTAAAGCACCAAGACTAAATAAATACCAATAAGCATTAATTTAATACTAAGTAATCAGATTCCAAATTAGCTTTAGTTAAAATCCTTAAAAACAATCTTTTTTGTTCAACTCTGTTTCACTTAAAGAAATCCAAACAATCTTAATTTAACATGTTCTTTTAACGATACAAACTGTATTTCAAAAACAGAAACAGAAAGGGAAAAGAGAGCTATTACAATTTGAAAACTAACCCATGTGACGGGAAAAATACAACAAAATAAACATAATTAGTCGCACATCCTAAATGTACCAAAATATGAGGATTGAATTGCACTACAATCAATAAACATAGCTAAAGAAGCAACTTTCATATGCTGAAGAGAGTTTAGAACGTTGAATGTAAAAAATTAAAAAAAGACGATAAAATAAAGGCTATGTCCGAATAGAGCAACCAATTTTAAACTTATTCAAAATGAAATTCTAGATGGAAACGTTGTTTTAAGATTTGGACAGCAGCCAAAAAAAAATCTCTTTTAAAACAATTATTAGAATTTTACTTGCTCACCCATATGCAAAATGGCAACAGGAAAGAAATAAAAATTCCTGAATAACGTTATGTTAATTAGCATTTTAATTAATATCTCCGCTAATTAAAGTCGCACAATTACGAGATTGGTCCTATTGTTTTCTTTGAAAAATTTTGAATTGATCGGTATCTCGTTTGACTCTCGATTCACAGCGGTTCTCGAGAAGATCGATCTTCAGACAGACAGACGGACGCGAACGGATTTTAATATTATAGTGGATTGGATAACAATTTATGTTTTATCTGCATACATATTCTTAAGTTTCAAGTCTCTCCACCCCAAATACACTAATCTATATTTACCACCGGGACGTCCCAATGGGAGGTCACGGGATTTTACTGTGATCTCCCAATAATCTTCTCTTTCAGCTATTATTATTTTTTAATGATGATTATTGCTTCTTCTCATTAGATGTAGGTTGTAGGTATGTCTGCATACTCGTACTCCATCATTCGGAAAAATTCAGCGTTTAATTCGGTAAATTGCGAATCTAACCCCACCCAAAAATGAAAGTTCGGGGCGGCCTGATAGAGCATTAATGTTGGGTTGAAACTTCCAATATGATGTCACGTGGTTCTGTAACAGATATAAACACTCCGAAACATGAGCAAAAATGAGAAGTTCTTCCGCACTTTATTTCCTGTATTACGGAAAGCTTTCATTCATAAAATATTTTTTGGCGCAATAAAAAACTGATTTATATGACATCGTAGCATTTCAAAACTCCCATGTATGACACTAAAGGAATAGTTTTATTGAGTGATTCTTATTATTGGCGGCCTGCTTCAAAAAAGAAACCGCCATTTTTTTCCACATATAACCCCGCCGTGACTGCTCGTACCTACTTCTTTTCATATTCTTATGAACGAAAACTGTTTATTTTTTATACCCAACTAATTCACCGAAATTAGTGTCCCCCCAAGATCTTTTAGGCTTCATATGGTTTTGATTAGCAATTTTTTTTTTTTTTTTCAGAAAAGTACACCCCTTCACCACGTTTACAACAACAGTTCTTTCTAATCCAAATTCGCAGAAATTAACGTTAAACCTCCAAAGAATTTTATTGAACATTTCTTTTTTGGCAGTGACATAATTGGAGGGAGGGGGAGAGAGAGAGAGAGAGAGAGACGTGAAAGAACGTCGTCCTCCGAAATATTTTTTTTTCCTGTAAAAATATGAAAATGTAATGCAACTTGATTCAAACCACCTTTTCTTTTGGTGAGCACATCCAAATATATTTTTCCCCAACTACTACTCTGTCATTAGGGTTTTAGCAGTCATTAACCGAATTTTGCTTCTAAAAAGTGTAGACCGCGATTGTGTCTACACCTTTTCATCTTTTGTCGTCATTTTTGAAGATTAATTTTTAATACAAATATTAGTTCACTAACACAATTTTAAACAACGTCAACATTTCTTTCGTCTAACTTAATATGTTATAATATCTACATATTTCGTGGCCTTCGTAAATTCAGGAAGGAAAAACGGTCGGAAGAACAGAGAACAACTTATGAAGGAGGATGGTCCATCCACCCTTCATCGTCGGATGGCGGAAGGTCTTCAAATTCAACATCCTCATCTTCCTCTTGAGGAGAAAGTTGTTGGGACTTAGTCAATTTAACTTTCTTGCTAGAAAGTAAAAAGTCCTCTTTTTTAAAGTTATGAAATTTTGGGGGCCTCTGTTTAGAGGCTTCCCCAATTTTTGCGATAATTTTCTTTTTTTCAATTGTTTTCTTTTGTTTTTGGTCATTTGGTTTGTTCGAAATTAATGTAGCTGAGTAACTTGTACTAGGATTTTGGGCAGCTTGTGTTTTAATTTCGTTAGAATTCTTTTGTGGTAGTTTAGAATTATTGAGCTGCTTACTTGTTGATTGAGGTAAGTTCGGTAATTTATTGCTGGTTATTTTGTTTACTGGAGGATCAGTTTGTGTGCTTATGGAGTTGAATATTTTTTTACAGCAGCAGAATATGAGAGTCCAGCTGTAGGTGTACGAGATTGGACAATTTTTCTCGCGTCTGGATATGATATTTTTGAGTGGTTTTTTATAACCTGTATCTCCTTTTCGGATAGCCATTTAGGGCACTTTCTAGAGTAAGAGGGATGGTCTCCTTAGCAGTTGAAGCATTTAAATTCCTTTGAGCATTCATTGCTGTCGTGACCGGGCTCAGCACATCTGGCACAGGTTCCTGTACCACGGCATGACTGCTTGGAATATCCAAAACGCTGGAATATCCAAAACGCTGGCATTTAAAACACCGTAGTGGATTTGGGATGTAAGTTCTCACTGGGCAAGAGAGATAACCAGCTTTGACACGTGGAGTTAGGATAGATGTACTAAAGCCAACATTTCTTAAATATATGTTTTGCATTCTGCATTTCGCCGTTGCGTTTGATAGTGATCCTCTTCACTCCACTTACTTACGTGTTGATCTTTCATTTCCTCTAGAATTTCTTTCTCTGATGTAAATAAAAGGCCTGGCTCCGAAATGATTCCACGAGAAAAGTTTAATGTTGTTTAAGACACTTCATTCATACACTCCATTTTCGTTTTAGTTTGAGAGAATTTGCACTGAATTTTGAAAGTTTAACAAACTGAACATTAACTTCTGCAGGAAAATATGAATCTCATACACGTATAAAGCTTGATCTGAATAATGGATTTGCTTCAAAAAATCCATACTGGAAAACACTTATGATGAAAAACATAGAAAGAACTCTATTCTTCCTTTTACTTGACGGATCTTTATTGAACTGTTCAAAAATTTTAACATTGGCACCTGCGGATAAATTTCGAATCTTTTCAATTTAAAACCCAATTACACGAAAAATTATTAGGATCAAAAATTTGAAACACACTGCACAGGTTCTAAATACAAATTTAATTTTTACTCCCCTTTACAAAAAGGAAGTATTGTATTCGCAAAAAAATTTTCACTCACCCCTGAATGAATGTTTAGTTTTTTTTTCGACTCGACCACACGTGGATAAGTGCCTAAGAACGTATAAACACGCGAAATATCCAATTTTACGATTCTCGAGTTAATTACAACATTTTTCTCGTGACGTCTGTATGTACGTATGTGCGTATGTATGTCGCATAACTCAAGAGCGGTATGTTCTAGAAAGTTGAAATTTGGTGCGTAGACTCCTAGTGGGGTCTAGTTGTGCACCTCTTCTTTTGGTTGCATTCGGTTGTTTCTAAAGGGGTGTTTTGCCCCTTTTTTGGGGGAAGTCATTGTTAATTTCGATGTAAACTCAAGTGTTGTTATAATTTGGCGGACACTTGGCGATATATCGCCAGTCTTTTGGTCGTCAAGTTTTGTCGCCAACTTGGCCACAAATTTGGAGATTTTTTTTTTAAAATCTGGTTTCAATTTGACCACTGTTGGTGATATTTAGAGAGTAAACTATTGAATCACGTTAAAATTGACAGTAATGGGGAAATGATATTAACTTGGAGTAAAAGGAAGTCATGTGATGCACACATCAGCTCGTTTTTTAAGAGATATAAACAAACGTTATAAATAAAAATTTAAATACATCATGAATGACAATCGTCAACGTTTAGTGAAGGAAATAGAATAAAGTTAAAAATAATTTTTGCGCTTTCTTTTTACTCGAAACAAAAATTATAAACAATCTTTTAAATACAAATTATTGCTATTTTTTAAAACTTTGATTATAAGATGTAAAATTGTTATTATTTCATTTTGGCAGCGATTCAAAACCCAAATATATCTTTGCGGAGAAGGATCGTAATTTCAGCTTCAGATTAGCGATCGACCTAAAATTAGTTGTCTTTACGTATCAAGTACTGTCTAAAAAACGTTCTTATTTTATTTGCTTATTCCTATTCATATACAAAATATTATGCTCAAGGCAATTTTCCTGGTCTGAGGTTCTCTATATTGTACATCTCATGTGTTATACTTGTTTAAAAACAATGTCTTTGAATTTAAAGTGCTCCTATTGAAAAAATATTCGCTTGAATTTGCTGAAACGTTACGCCGAATAATTTCGTATAATGAATTTCAAACTGCTTTCGTTTTGAAAATAATGTTTTTTTTTTTACATCAAAGAGATTTGTTTTGTTCTAAAAAACTGTTTTTAGAGGAAAAAATATGTATTTGAAAATTTGAAACAATTTAGAGCTCAAACCGGGATGCTTGAAGAATAAAAGTATAATAGTTTACTTCTGGGTGAACTTTTCGTAATTTATTTAATAAATGTTTATTTATTTGCTACTCAAAATACACTGGATTGATTGTGAACATCCCACACTATAAGAGAGACAACGTTCAAATTCACCGTCTACATGGGTCAATTACATGAAAATAGTACAAGTCACGTCCAACACTTTTTAATTTTGTTTATCAGTTAAATAATTTCTTCATATTAATTACATTTTCCTCATATTATTTATTGATTCTCCGTTTATTTGTGTATTACATATGAAACAACATCAATTGCTTCTACATAAGTAATTTATGAAAGGTTTTAAAATATTTTGACCAATTTAAGCAACAAAATGGGAAAACGAGCCTTTGAATTCACAGTTGTTCTAATAAAAGAAAAGTTATAAATACAGAATCGGCATAAAATGCAGTAATGGTTCTTGAACAGTTATTCTGTCGGCAGTTCCAGGGGGGGGGGGGGGAATATCATTAACATAAATAAAACAGAATGGACAATGTGAATATCAAAAAATATTGAGACATCAATAAACTAGCATGTTTTTTCCTTCACGAAATTTTCTTCTATACATCTCTAACGAATTATTGTCTCCAACGCATAGTCGCTACTTTTGAGGTTGGCTAGTTGTAAAAACCAGACTCAGGAGCAAAACTTTAGAATTATTTTACAGCCTTGCGTCAATTAATTACAAGCATTTTATTTCAACAAATAGAAGACGGCAACAGATAAGAATTTTCGATCATTGAGATTTCTCAGATCGTCTGCTATAATTGAAAAACACGTGAAAAGCTAGGATTAGTAAAACTAACTGCGGTTGCCCGGCGTTGCACGGTCCACCTCGAAAATAAAAGTTGTGTCAAGTGACACATGTTCAACAATCACACTGTCAAAAATGAAACGCTCAATTTTGACGATTCGGCAATCCTCGAGCACTATTTCGTTATTTTCGACGATCCTTTCGTCACCAAATCATGTGATATTTGACGAAACCAGAAATCTCAAATTTTTCACGAAATTATTTCGTCCCGATTTCGTCACATTGCAGTGCATTCTGGGGAGTTTTCGTTTCAATCTTGTACTTGCTCGTTAAATTATCTTATCTCAATTATTCTAAAGGATTCATAAAAAAGGTTAGTATTTATTGAAATTTGTATGTGCAATGTGCCTTCTTTTATGTATTGTTACATTTTTGTATAGTGTTGTGTTTATAGCTGTATTTAAAACACATTAAAATTGAAAACGAACGGTTCGATTAGGTTTAGAATTCTGTGTGTTAACTTTGAGTCACCTCCACGTTAGGCTTAGCTAGCGTTGTTTTTTTTATTTAAAAGAAAATGTTGGTTCGTTGACATTTGTTTCCAAAATCGTACTTCCTTTATTTCGTTAAAAAAATTACAAACATGACTAAAGAGTTTGTACAAATTTAAACTTACAAAAAAAAAAAAAAAAAACCCCTCCACCGTAGCTTAACTAACACAGATGATAAACACAGCGCTTTTATAAAAGGTATAGAACTTTGAAGCTTTTAATTTCAACATGGAATATATTACATGGTTATGTGTTTTCATTCTTCTCCATGAATTTTACAAAAATAATTCTGTTAAACGAAGTGTATTTTTTAGTTTAATAGTTCAAATTTGTTTCATTCTGCATTTTTATTTTCTTAAACAAATGCTATATACCAATCCCCCAATATGCTTACCAGCTTACCCCACGTTGTTTATATAATCTCTTTCCCTGCGGCAGATGTTTCTAGCAATAAGTGCTTATGTTCATTATTTGTGAAGCCTTTTTTTTACTTGCATAAAACATGAAGTAAAGTAAATATTAATTTAATAAAATCATTTTAAGATAGAGAAAATATTATTTTCCATAAAGAAGTCTTTGTGCTTTATATTTCAGCAGAATGTTTTCAATATTTTTTCAATTTTTTCGCAAATTAAAATAAATTATTGAAGTGAAGTTTTAATGTTTAACCTCGATTTAAAAAGAAAAAAAGAAAAGATAGTATAGCATGTTAAAAATTGTAATAACAATAATAAGCATTTTTTGTTGTTTATCTTCCCACTTCATGCACTAAATTTATAAATTTTTCTATGTCAATTTGTGTTACATGATTTGTCATAATTATGAATTTTTCCATTATACATAGTTTTCTACAGCTAAAATAAATGCAGCATTAATTTTATTGCCATATTTGCCGCCTCAAGACATTGTCAACAAAAAGTGAGAAATCCCGGTCTACATTAAATCAGACTAAGAAGCATTTTATAGATGAACTTCCAATAAATCCACATCTTTCAGTTGGAGTTGTGATTTTGCTGCAAAATTTACCCGAACTTCAATTGAAAAATTGAAAGGATAATGAAAATATATGAAAAAATAAAAGGATAATGAAAATATATGTTAGGCTTTATATATGTAACAAGCTTTGCTCACCACACTAGTCCCTATTTTCATTATATACCTTTGAAAAAAAATCCATTGATATCAGTCAATTAGTTCTCAAGACACAAACAAACAAGAAAATGCACTTTGTTATTGGGTTTCCCCTA
Organism: Uloborus diversus; assembly: GCF_026930045.1. Lineage (NCBI taxonomy): Eukaryota > Metazoa > Arthropoda > Arachnida > Araneae > Uloboridae > Uloborus > Uloborus diversus. The sequence goes on from NC_072736.1 coordinate 34,343,303, forward strand.
TCTTTGGCAGCTCTTCTCCCTTGGCGTTTTTTTTTTTTTTAATTTACTGCGTGAAAATTGCATATTTTGAAAATCAAACATGCTTAGTTAAAAGGTGATACTGCCTTCGTCTCCGTCCCAAACTAGTAAGTAGAGCTACGTTTGAATATTTTTGTACTAGTGATTGATTTTGATGATTTTATGATTTTGTTCGAATATTTTTTAAAGATTTCAAGGTACTATACTATCAATTAACAACTTTACTTGGCAAGCATTCTCTCTTAAAATCATTACCAGCTGAGTTAAAAAAATCCGAAGTACAAACGCCCTTAAGCTACGCCCCATTTTGTAAGTATTACTCTTCCCGCAGTATAGCAGAAAAATCATTTTTTTTTCTACTAAATCCCTATCCATCAGCTAGAAAGTAGCTTTATGTAATTACTAGTTAACTTAAGAAATGGAGCGTGGCTTCGAGAGTTGGAGCCCTGGGTTTTTGACTCGAACTTGATAGTAGTTTAAGGAGGTAAAGCTCGGTAAGTAAATGTTGTTTATTGATAACATAGCACAATAAAATCTCTGAAAAAAGTGCAAATAAAATCATAATCACCAGTTTCAGTACTGCTTAATTCATAAGTACTTTATTGGAACTAATTTGGGTAGGGGGGGAGGGTACTTCAGAAAACATTCGTGAAGAAAACGGAACACGAAAATCGGAAAAAAAAACCAGTGTATTTTGGCTATCGGTTAAAATAAAAAATAAATAAAAAAAAAATAATCACAGATCAACAATTTTCGCACTTTTGATTTTTTTTATAGCTCAAAAAAATGAAAATTTACGACTTGATGTGCAAAAGAATTAACTCGTTTAATGGCTAAATAATGCTGATTCTCGATAAATTGAAGAAACTCTAATTCTAGAATATTATTCAGAAATTAATTTCAGAAACTAACTGAGAGTCTAGACGCCTAAATAAAAATTTTGTTCATCCGCTATAAAAATAACTCATTCTTGCAATCTGCTTGAAAAAAAGCTGTCAGCATCGAAATAATCATATATTTTGAAAAATATGAAAATTAAATCGGATGCTTTTCAAAGTCACAAGCGAATCGTAGCTTTTTAACTTAAGGGAAAAAAAAACTCAGATTTTGAAAGAAATCGTGAAAACATGTTTTATTTCAGAAATAAACTGCTGAATTTAATCGTAAAATTTTCCTCAAAATAGAAGAAAGATCCATGTGCATGAGGGCATACACCCATGGACTTAAACCTTTACTTATTATGTATATATTCCCTTTTTAAAACTTTTTTAGGATGGATCCAACATCACGAAGATAATCGGAACAAGGACAGACGAAGACTTTTTCATAATTATAACAATATTCTAAATGTTCGTATATTATACATTGATTTCATGTTACACATGTTTGGAAATAAAAATAAAAACTTAGGGGTAAAAAGCAAAGGTATATTTTTATAATTATTTAACAAACATTACACTAAATTAATTTTACCAAAATATTTGTTTCACATCTGCATTTTTTTAAGATTTATATTTTCAAATACCTTTTGCAATTTTGGCAGAGAATTGTTTTCAAAGTATGAAGTATGAATTGCATGCAATAATAAAGTTCCTGTATTAAACATAAATTTGGCCAAATAAACATTCTCCATACAAGCAAAATTAATAAAACAAATAATTAATTGAAAAAAGAAAAAGGTAAGCTTTTTCTTAAAATTATCTAATTTTATTTTTTGTATCTAATTTTAGAACAAATATGTACTAACTTAAAGTTGTCCATTTTATTGTACTTTTTCTTTGAAATTTGTGGTATACGTTGGATACAATTCTTTTTTTTTTCTGGAATTTTTTTCATGCGATGCAATGAAGAAGAAACTTCTCAGCAATTTTCTCCCGAGCATATAACGATCTAACTGTGCATAGAAGTGGAACATGATTTTTTTTTTCCAGAACCCAATGTCTGCTGAGGAAGTAGCACTTTTATATTCGAAGTAGGAGCAGGGCGATGTAGGAATTTCTCCATCGTGATGCATCGCCATCCTTACATCGCGATGTAGTGATGTAGTTCAAACAGTTTGAAATATTCTTTCCGCTTGCACCACCCTCCCCAATTAGGGGAGTTTTCCTTACAAAAATCCAGGCTTTTGTCAGATCTTTTTCTAATTCGGCACATAGGTTCTTTAATCACATGGGGTAGTACCCCATATGAATACTACCCCATCCATGGGAAACTATCCTATGTGGATTTCCAGCATCAAAGGATATCTGAGCCGAATCTGGAAAAGAGCCGACGAAAACTGGATTTTTATGAGGAAAACTCCTATAGGGTTTGCCACACATAGCGGGACGAAAACTACACTATGAGAATTCCGAAACATCAAAAGACAAATGTACCAAATTTGGAACAGATCAGACAAAAACTGGGTTCTTATAAGACCTCCCCCCCCCCCCACACACACACTTGGTTTCCCACTCCATAGCGGGACGAAAACTGGAATTCCCGAGTGTCAAAGGACATCTGTGACAGCTTTGGAAAAGACATGATAAAACTGGTTTTTTGTAAGAAAACCCCTCATTTGGTGGTTGTCCCCCATAGCGGGGCGAAAACTACCCTATGAGAATTCCTGAGCATCAATGAACGAACCTCTATGCCAAGTTTTGGAAAGATCCGAAAAAAAATGAATTTTTTTTCAAGGAAAACCCCCATCGGGGTTGCCCCCCCCCCCCCACCCATACAGTGACGAAAGCTAACCTCCTTGAATTCCTGAGCATCAAACCTCTATGGCAAATTTAGAAAAGATCGGACAAAAACTTTTTTTTATATAAGGAGAACCCCCAATGCGGGGTTGCTCCCCCCCCCCCATCATGGAGGGATGAAAACTACCATGTGTGAATTCCCGAGCATCAGAGGACCTCTGTTCTAAATTTGGAAAAGATATGATAAAAACTGTTTTTTTTTTACAAGAACCCTTCCCGTATGGGGGTTGCCCCCCATAGGGGAAAGAAAACCACCCTATGAGAATTCCTGAGCATCAAATAACGAAACTCTACCAAATTCGGAAATATCCAACAAAAACTGGATTTTTTGCAGGAAAACTACTATAGGGGTTGCCCCCCCCCCCCCATAGAAGGCCGAAAACTACCCTGCGTGAATCCCCGTGCATCAAAGAGCCTATGTGTCAAATTTTGGAAAGATCCGACAAAAATTGGATTTTTTCCAGAAACCTCCCTCTCCCCCCCTTATAAAGTGATGAAAACTACCCTGCGTGATTCTTGAGCATCTAAGAACCTCTGTGGTAAATTTAAAAAAGATGGGACAAAAACTTTTTAATACGGAAAACCCCCAATGCGGGGTTGTCTGTCCCCCCCGCCCCCCCCCCCCCCCCCCATAGAGGGACATAAACGATCTTGTGTGAATTCCCGAGTCTCCAATAACGAACTTCTGTGCCAAATTTGGAAAATATCCGACAAAAATTAGATTGTTTGAAGGAAAACCCCCATTTTGGGGGGTTTAATTAGGTACCATGGGGAGTTTAATCTGCAATGATTTGTTTTACCTTTTTTAAAGAAGTTGTTTGTTTGCATTTTTACATAAATAAAAATTTGCTTGACATATTTTATGTGCCTCTTTTTTTAACAATTGCTTGTCTTTTTTTTTTTTTTGATGGGGGGGGGGGGGGTAGCTGCATGCCCGTTGTTTCGATTTTTTCCCAAATATGACAAAAAGTCTGTACTCAATTAAAATTTTACAGAAAACGAACTAAAACAACGGCCAGTCATGTGTAAAAACATGAATGTTCAAAAATCAAGACAGGAGGGGGGGGGGTCAATTGACCCCCTGACCCCGTAAATGACCGGCCTGTGAAAGTGACTATACGCAATAAAGTGGGAAACTACGTTGGTAAGATTCTGAAGTTAGGATTTGATCACACGCACGCAAATCTTATAAAATACAGTCGAACCTCGTTATAACGAACTTAAAGGGACCATTAAAACCGATTATTATAAAACGTGGTTCGCTTTATCCAAAAAACAATAAACAATAAGACAAGGATTGCAAAAAAGTTCATTTCAGCAGTTATTTGTTTTAAGCGTGTTCGAATTAACGAGGTTCGACTGTATTCTCAAAAAAAAAAAACTAATGTGCTCAAAAGGAAAAAAAGGAAATAAATTTTCTTAAAAATTTACGAAATTAACGTCCTCATATATGACGAAATTAGTTTGACGAAACTAATGCTCTCAAAACTACGAAAATGATTGTTAATTTGACGAAACTAGAATGAAAAAATATTTCGTTACATTTGACGAAATTCGCATCTTCAAACCACTAACAAAAGCAGTTTCTTCAATTTGACGAAATGTTCGCTCGGAGCATATCCCTGGAAGTGGTTTCGTCAAAAACGAAGAAAATTTCGTCAAATTTGAAAGTCCATTTCTGAGAGTGCAGGCATAAACAAAAGGGCGAAAAATGGTATAATATTAATGTGTAGAAAAGTACAATTTTATGACTTATAGCGTAAGTTTAAACCTCTTTGGGCTTTTAAAATTCCAAAAAATCGGTCATCGTCGTTAATAGGCATAAACATTCCGTTTCGCGGATTTTCAGGCGAAACCCGTTCTCCCGTGTGAATTCCAGCGCATCAAAGGACCTCTGTGCCAAGTTTGACAAAGAATTGACATAAACTGCCGACTTGTATAAAGAAAACCTCCTATGTGAGTTCCTGAGCATCAAAGGACAACTGTGTCAAGTTTGGCAAAGAACCGACTTTAACTGTCGACGTGAATAAGGAATACTCTTATGTGAATTACTGAGCATCAAACGAGCTATGTGAGAAATTTAAATTCCACGAAAACTGAATTTGTATAAGGAACGTATACGCACATACATACAAACACACACATCCATTTTTTTTTTATTTAACTCAAATTCTATTTAACATGAAAGTTCCAACCTAAGTCCAGCATAAGCAGAAATATTCGTTCTTATAATTAACATCCTTATTTTCAAGGCGCAAATAAGATTTCACCCCTAAAATTTCGAATGAATGCTGATTCAGTTTTTACTTTATTTATCCGTTTTTAAATGTCTTACAAAGTTGCACCCGAGCTTAATGAAATTCTTTCAAAATTTCGAGTTTTTGGCACCTTGTTCGATCCATAACTCTTAACCACTAGAAAGTCGCCCGTCAAACTATGACAGGTAAAATTTTTGCTTCTATTCTTCTGCATTTGAACGAAGTCATTGCCTGTTTGTTGATACTTTGATAGTTGAAATTTCGACCCTAACTCCAGTGGATTATTCCTAAACTCCAGTGGAATAGCGTTAATTTTCAACCACTTTTTCGATTCTTCATTCCCCTGAAATGACTGTCTTACCAGTAAAACAGTTAAGTTACCGGATCAAGTTCAGCCTTGTCACAAAAAAGCCTTTCCCTGCATGTTAAACATTACCAAAACATATTATCAAATTATCATGCCGTGGCGCGAGTTTCGCTGTTGAAACACGCAGGTTCTCGATCATCGGCTATTATTTATATGAGGATTCTTAAAGCAATCCAATTTGAAAACATATCTCGGTGCGATTGTCACCACAATTGAGTGAGAGCTTGTTTCTGTGTAAGTTCACTTTTATTCCAAACTAACTCACTCCAATGCCCGGCGTTGCGCGGTCTACCTTGAAGTAAAAGTTCGTCAAGTGACTCATGTTCAATCAGATAAAATTAAAAGAAAATAAATAGGGGGTAAAAAATTTCCCCTTAAACGTGTAGAAAAGAGCAATTCCGTGACTCAAATTTTTTATTTAGACCTCATTGGTTTTTTTTTTTTTTTTTTTTTGTAATTTCAAAAACTTAGTTGTTGTTACTAACTGGCGTAAATATTCCGTTCTACGGATTTTCTGGGGAAGTGGGAGCTGTTAGTACTTTTTTCATTGTTTCTGAAATCCTTATATAAATAATAGCCGATGATCGAGTAACCCGAGTGTTTCAACAATGAAACTCGCGCCTCTGCATGATAATTTGATAATGTTTGACATGCAGGGAAAGGCTTATTGTGATAAAGCTGAACTCGATCTGATAACTTAACTGTTTTACTGGTAAAACTGTCGTTTCAGGGAAATGAAGAATTAAAAGAGTGGATGACAATTAATGTAATTCACTGGAGTTGAGGGTTAATCCACTGGAGTTAGGGTTGAAATTTCAAGTATCAAATCTTCGTTCAAATGTAGAAGAGTAGAAGCAGTTTTCCCCCGTCATACCTTGACAGGCAACTTTCTAGTTAATTAATAAAGTTTATTCTTATCTTATTACAGGTCTTATTACAGGTCAATTTGATGTTTCTTATTGACACCCAAACGTAAGGTGTTCGTACCCAAAACTCTATATTTCAGCAACCCCCCCCCCCTAAAATGTTAATCTGTATCCGCCCTTGGCGCACATACACACACACAAACAGACAGGCACCTTCCTAAACTGATCAAAGTGGATTTAACACTCCTCAAAACGTGTAAATCCGTCCAAAATTTGAAATTTTTCACAAATCTAATATTTTTTTCTACATATTCGATATGTAAGAAAGTGAAAACAAACTTTTTCCGGGATTTTTTTCCACCCTCAAATAGTCTTGTATTTTGATTTTTGCGTAAAAGATATAACTCACAATTTATATTGTTTTTGCATTTCAGCACAATTTTAAGTCATATTTAACTCCTATTTATTTGAAGCTGGGAGACTTAATATTCTCCTTGCTGCAAAAAGAAAAATTAACCTTTTTATAATCAACTTAGTCACAAATAATTGATACTTGGTTACAAACTACTAAATGAAGAGTTAAATTAAAATATAATTAATCGATGTTATTAAAATTGCTTAAGAAGATTTCAAATTCTTGGACCCAACATTTTTACGTAAATGACAAATCTACTTTATCCAACATCTTTCATCTTGGCTTTCTTTTTTTTTTTATTATTTTATTAGCTCAACTTCTCCACACTTGAAACTACAGAATAACATTAATATTTTTCATAGCTTTTACACACATAAAATTACATTATAGACCATAGAAAACACTTTTTTTACAATCAGAGGTAACTCCTGACTTACTATATCGAGTCAATTACCACATCGAAAATAAAAATTTAGAGGCGAAAAATCAAAGTTCATACGTTCCGTGTGAAATTTCTTTCTTTCTTAAGGATCCAAGCTTATAAGGATCCTATGTCGTAGGATCCTGGTTTATGAGGATCCTGTGTGTTAGGGATCTAGGGTTATAAGAATCTTGTGTCCTAGAGTTAAATTAAAACTCAGTGGGAACACTGGAATTCGGTATTTTAGGGAGTGACAGTAACTTAAGATTGCTACGTACCTTTATCCATAAAACCTGTGCAGTTTTTAACCGACAAATAAATGCAAAATATCCCTTTGACCCAATAAGTCAATAGCTTACTATGGTACAAATTTTATTTTTAAATTCTTTTCAAAATAAGTCTTATCAAAATGAAACTACTAATGTATTGATCACGCCGAACTGAAGCCACTTTCAAGAATCGGATAGATGAAAATCAACCATTTCATAAATAAACGTTTGCTTCAGCCGCACGCTGGTTTAATCTTTTAAAACTGAACAGTTTAGAAATAGGACAAAAATAGTTCCATGCAAAGACTGAAGCGGCAAAAACCTGCGATTTCAAAAATTTCGTAATGGTATTGCTCGATTTTTTTTTCTTTTTTTCTTTCTGAAGTCTTAGAAGTTTCTTCAGTTCCGTCTATTTACCCAATAAAATTTAAATTTCCCCTAATTCAAAAATCCCGGGTTTATTTTTCAATATTATGAAAATGAGACTTTCATATTTTTTTTAAAGTAGATCAAAATAGCCGTTTTAAAAGAACAAGCGGATAATAAAGTTATTCTTAACTACGTACATTAAAATAGTTATTAAAATAAAACTTTTTGTTCTAACTGGTAGCTTTTTCTGGTAAATATTTCTCTTGGCAAACAAAATACATTTCACATTTGTGTAAGGATATTTATAAGTAAAATCAATGAATATTTCCTATTTTGGCTGTTGGCTAATACATACGCTAATTAAAATATCATCTGTGTAAAAGTAAAAGGATTATGATTTCAATCCAGTTTTTAAACGGTCATCTCAAATTGTGCATTACAAAATGATGAAAAGGCAATCAATATTTACTTAAACCCATTCTTGTAAATCTTCTAAAGACAAAGTCAGTATTGATAGTTTCTTTACAACAACCAATTAATTTTAGCAACATTATAAAACATAAACACTAAATGGATAAATAATAAGTAAGGAGAGTTATAAAAAAATTTAAATTTTACCTCTGTTAACCTTAAAGGCTTTTTCTTTTTTCTTTTTCTTGCAAGTTTTCATTTCCTCTTCGAACTTTAGACTCGAACATCAAACCAAAAAACAATGTCTGAAACTTTGTATGTTGCCAGCAACTGTAAGTTAATTTGTTATTATAAATTCAGTTTAAAAAATAACAATCGTAAGATGGTTTCAAAAATACTCATTGCTACGATTTCAATTTATAGAACTACAAATTTGATACAGAAGTTTTTCACATTACCTAAATTACTGCTGAATTGACGACATGACTGATGGCTGATTGCGTGCTCTGTGCCAGCTCCAACCATTAGTGTAATTTTCCTCTTCGTGTTGAAAATTCATTCTGTCAATCTGTATCTGCCATTTACTATCTGTATAAAACCTATCGCATTAAAAAAAATCACATACAGTTCGAAGTGACAACAATGATTTGTACCTTAAAATCGTACCTTTCGCAGTCCTGAAAACTTGATCCGAAACCAGAGGGTAGACTTTTCCCACAGTTAAAAGAATTATAATAGGTCCGAATAAATGTAAATGATTCTTAATCGTAAAGCCTTTTATACGAACAGAATTAATCCAAATCAATTCGCACATTTTTTAAAACAAGTTTCAAGCCACAAATGAATTAAAATCAATCGATATCACCGAAACCATTTGTAACCACGAATTATGCATTTTATCTGAAAGAATACATGCAAATCAATCGCACTTTACTTTTTTTTATGTACACTGTACTTTTTGATGTTTGTTGATCCAAACCGATTCTGGATTGTTTAGTAACAAACCAGAATCGATAAGAATCAGCCTGCATACAATATTGACAGAAAGGCCTTTTACTTCGACATCATAGTTTCTGTTGTAGTTGATGTTTTACTCAAGACTGATGAAAAAAAATCTGCAGAACTGAATGATTGAAAAAAACTGGAATGATTTAGACTCATTATATACGAAAAAGAGAAAACATTTGAAGCGCTTTGGAAAGACTGAACTAAATCTCGGCAATTCAAATTCAGATCGAACCGATTCAGATTCAGCAGCGTAAAATGGTCCAACTTTGGGCCACTTTTGGATGTTTTCAAAGAAAATTCTGTGCACATCTTTAATTTAGAAGTTTGAGGACTTTAGCAATTGTAGCTATACATCTCGTCTTTCAAGTGAAATGTTTAAAAAAATTTCTCATTTGGAAAGAAGAGGAAGCGGAATTGTTTCCCCGTGGCCCATAGTTGTACCCCGTAGAGTACTTCATTTTAAACTAGAAAACACATTAAAAACTTGACCTGGCCTATTGTTGTCTAAGACTACAAGTTATCCTCTGCTTGAAAATGTATAAAGATTTTTTTAGTCCATCATTTACCTTTTTTTTCGATTTTATAAGTTTTAATCATCACTTTTGTCTCGAGTAAAAAAAAAGATCAACATGGTAAATGTAGGTAACGTTCTGCCTAGGTTTTGACCTAGAAACATTTGAAAACTAGAAAAGTCTCACCAACTAAAGACTAGGTACCTATACTTAGTTGTCGAAAAGGGGATTTTTCCCCCTTTTTGAAGAGGGAAAAAACTCCTTTCCTCAAAAAATACGTAGTTTTGACAAGTTTTAAACGAGATCAACAAACATCTTGGAAACTGAAACGTGAAATCACATTTCAAATTCCAAATCTCATTAAAATAAATAATTTTTAAAAATTATGTCAGTTTATAATTGGTCCAGATTTCAGCCAGCACCTTCTGCACAAACTCCTATGAATATGGGCGATAGTGCGACCCCCAAACTTTCTTCTGTCTTTTCTTGCCATTATTTACAATGAATAACACAAAATATGAGGAAAGCATCCCCTACAAAGAATAAAATGAAGCTCCAAGTCAGTAAAAACCGTGAAAAATAGGTGGCCCATTGTTGTACCCCAACATTCCCATTTTCTATAAATGTTGAGAGCTTGGGAAAACTATGAAACATTTTAAGTCAACAAGCGGCTTAATTCATAGCTTACAAAATAGTAAAGCAAATCCGAACTTACCAGATCCCGGGAAACAGTATAAATGCTCTGCCCAAAGAAGACTTTTGGCTCTTCCACGAGTGAGTCGAATCACGAACTAAGAAAGACTAAGTTATCTAATAAGGCATATAACAACAATGGCAATCTCTGATAAAGCGTCTTTAGTTACCTAAATGGTTACACTACCTGGTGAATTTTTTTCGAGCTCGTAAGTTCGAAAAAGAAGCCACTAGAGAGCAAAATCATCACCGCGACAATAGTGGTTCATTGTTGCCCCCTTGGAACAAAGTTGTACCGTTTTACGGTAGTTACGATAGTATAAAGGAGGGGAAATATTGTAATATTTTGTTGGAGTCAATTTCAGGTCGGAAAGCTTTCGATTCCGTAAGTATGTAGGAGGGAAAGCATTTGTAACGTTGAAATTGGAAGTACCGAACTTTATTTCGGAGAGTCCAATTCAGGCTGATTTGCGTTAGGGGAAAATAGGGAGGTTTGACCCATAGGAAGACTTGACCCATGAGGAATTTTTCCTTGAAAAGGATATTTAGGAAAAGTTTTAGTCGTATTATTGGTTGACCAGTCATACAACAATATTTTGCAGCGACAAGCCATTTTAGAATTGTCAGCGGTTTTCAAGAAATTCAGTGTTAAATGATGCTGCACTTAGAAGTACAGTTTGAAGATTTTGGAATTTTTTAGATTTTGTCTTGCAGTTTTGAGGGAAATGAATTTCAAAAGTATGCATTTATAAGTCACTTTTCTAGCTATCTATTGATATACAGGTGTTATATATAACTTTAATCTAAGTTCTCCCTAGTTTCCCCTACATCTGATTATTTTAGTGGGATGTAGTCTAAAATTATTAAAAGACATAAATTGTCCTGCTATATACTAGATGATTGTTCTTGCGGGGAATTAGGTTCTCCAGAACATTACTGTTTCTTTTGTCAATTAACATCACATTTACATGTTAGACCAATCGTAACCTTTCATTCACTTCAAATACATCAATCACCCTTTCACAGCATCTAATCCGCATCAAATTTAACTCAATTTTTCTTCTTTTGTCTAAAGAAGGCTTATTGTTTCAAGGCGTTCATTAATACTTTTACTATATCCCACTTTAAAATAGTTAAGGTCGTTTCAGTATAGTAATAATTCTTCAATTTGCTACACTTCATTGCACAATCTTCTACATGATAACTTTCTTCATATCATAATATGTCTTCAATTATATTAGTTGTCACGCTGTTGTGTATTGTTTTTGTGTAAACTGTAGCATGTATAATAGTTAATTATGAGTGTTTTATCTCGCTAACGAGTCAAAATTATAACTAATCATTGCATTTTTTTACATCTGAATAAAGTTACTCAGAGATCCACTTGCTTAGAGTTATCTGAGCATTTAAAACCGATGAATAAAGCAATGGGGTCGTTTCCAAAATTTTAAAAGTATTTTTTTCTGAAAGAGCATACTCAAAAACGTAGGATCTGACCATTTTTTAAATAATTTGTTTAAGTTTAATATTTTTGAAAAAAATACTTAAATCGGTATTTTTTATTGTTTACATTTCTTGTCGGTGACATAACAAATGATGAAATGCCATTCAGTTTTGCCACTCACAGTGCAAAATATTTAATTCGCATCTTTACTCACGTGTATTGGGAACGATAGGGTGAATAGCAAACGTAGAGCGCAATTTTAATTCACTGCTTGATTATCATAACGTGGAAACGTAGTAGAAAGATGCGGCCAAGTGCATCATTTGTGACGTTATAAAGACCACGCCTTGTTCGAAAAATCGGACATTTTAAAAAATAAATTTAACCCGAGATTGCTCGTGCATTGTATGACATACCCACCTCTTCGCATTCAATCAAATTTCTCCCCACCTTTTTTTTTTTTTTTGGAAGTGGACGATTCCTTGAGCAACTGACCCATAGGTCATAACCTTGAAGGGGTAGAAACGGTGGGGACATTCTAAAATTAGTTTCTTTGGTATTGACTTCTACGGGTGTATCATACCCTGCGCGAGTATTTCTACTACAGTTCTGAACTAAAGCATACGCAATGCTTCCAAGAAACTTAAAATTAAAACTAGGATCTAGTGAAGACATTGCACCCCCTGCTAAAAAAGCAAAGTCAACGTACAAAAGCTGTACTGAAAGCCCCAATATAAAAGACAAAAACCAAATTTGTGTGAGAAAAATGTGAAAAAAACATTTGTATGGACGATATGGCATGCATTTGCAAAAAAAATGTAGAAATTGAATGCAAGTCTTTTAGGAAAGTATTTTATAATTATACTCTTTTCTCTTATTTGCATTTTCATCCTTTTTGAAACCCAATTGAACTCGAAAATACTAAAAAAAACCTCCTCGGGTATGAGATACAGTGCGCGAGCACTCCCGTTCGTCTTGGTCGCGCGAGCAATCTCAGGTTAAAAAAAAAAACTGTTGGTAAAATGAAAGTTTTTTCTGGGTCCATGTTATTTTTTTGGGCATTCTATCCACTTCAATGACTAAAAGTAGTACTTTTGACCGAAGGAAACCACTCCATTGGTAGGTGCGGGATATTTGAGCGTGTCAAATTTCAAATGCCATGTACTATACTGCCTAGGGCAGCATAAAAGGCAGTGACTACAAATTTTTCATATTTTTAGCATTTTTGTTATCTGTTATACGACAGCTTTATTGCACAAGCTCGCTTATTTGGTTTCCCTGAAAAAAATGCACGAAAAAAACGTGAATTCCAACATTTCCCTATTGTTAATATTGAATCCAACACACATTTCTTCAAATGGCTCGAAAACTCCTTTCTGCAGATGCTTCCATTTACCTGCCCACGGCAGCATAAACCATTTTAGCTAGTTAAATTGTAAGAGTGGAGGTTTAGAAAATTCAGTTTCTATTTTTAAGATGAAATGGTCAGAACAGCAATAGCAAAACAGCAGCTTGTATCGGTATTTCCGAATCCAAATCGTAACTCCGACATAGAGCACCAACATTGAAATACGCCATCCTTTTCACTGATTAAATTACTTTCAGGTGGTAAACACGCTGGCAATTACGAAAAAACAAATTCACTAAAGCAAAAACATTCGCAAACATGTTCCATTGACCAAACCGGATTTTGTTCCCAGCCAGCAAGTGGCGTAACAGTAACCTAGTTCCTAATTATTCAATGTTTTAAATTCGCCTTCATCGGCTCATTTTATTTCTTTCCCAAGAACTAGCAAATGGTGAAACATTATTTACTCAACTTATCATTAGCTGTTATGTTATTATTCAAAGTTTTGGATTAGATACGTTTCTACAAATGTTTCATTCCATTTTTTACATGTCATTGAAAAAGTTTTTTAAGTGGTCGAGGATTACTTATTTATTCTGGTAAAAATAACTCCTTGTTTGATGTAAGGGTAACGTTACGTAAAGTCCCATTTTAAACAGGGAAATTTAGTATACAGGTAACCTGTCCTCTTGTCCTCCTACATTGTTGCGGGACGATAAAAGATCCCGTTTTCCGATGTAACAAAATGGATAACTGGAAATGTTTCAAGTAGAAGTCGTTAGGCAGAGCATTTTTTAACATAGGAACTGCGCGACACCAATGTCGCCTAGTGAAAAAAATCTGTCGCCTAGAAGATGCGAAATCAAACCACTGGGCGACACTGGAAAATCTAAAATTGGTACACTCATTTTTGTAAACGGATTTCAAATCTTTGTAAAAATCTTAGGAAGACCCTTGAAATCTTAAAAAAAAAAAAAAAAAAAAAAAAAAAAAAAAAAAAAAAAAAAAAAAAAAAAAAAACGTCGACTCGTACATGACGAAAGCCTTCTTTTTCTACCCTTGGGGACCGGCCCACCACGCACTCGGCGCCAGATTAAGCAATCGATTAGCACCCCATCTCATTAGCTCTTTCATTGATGATAGCCGATAACCATTTCACGTCTATCTGTGTACAGGGTACAGGACCCTGCAGGGGCACTACTTGGTGGGACGGGATGGCAATAAAAGCAGTTTGCGGAACGAAAACAGCTGTTTTTCATTCAAAGATGCAAAGAGAGAGGTATTTTTTCGAAAGAAAAGCCGAAGGCTGAAGGGTCGGGGTTGCTTCCTGGAATTCTTTTCAGTAATTTTTGCTTTAGGGTAACAGAGGATTATACCACACCTACCACTTCCTTTTTTATGGTTTTTTGAATAAAAGGGATTCGCGCGTTGAAACTTGTAGGCACTGGCAATCTATTTATTTTTTCTTCAGTTTCGAGGCAACAGGACTGAAGAATGATGGAGTCATTTGTAACACGTTTTAGCTGTAATCCTTTTAAAGTCATAATGAAATTGAAACTCATTTTGATGATTCAAACAAAAGATTTTTAAGGGTAAGTCTGGTTCGTAAGAAAATTTACTTATTTCAAAAACTTTTACTTTAATTATCCATTACCGCTTTTAATTTGTAAAAATGTTTTTGAGACATTTGTTATTTATACTATCATTTCCAGGGCCCGGATTTACGTTTTAGTTATGCTTATCACGCTTAATATTTAGTTATGCTTACCTATTGCTTATCACGAAAAGTTGTGTGAGTTGTCGTTCCTAAAAAAATGAAAATACTTGAAAAAAAAAATCAATTTCATTTTCAAATGCTTGAAATTTTACAAAAATGTGGCTACAAGCCTTGAATTTTAAAATTTCTAACAAATTGGAGTTGATAAGGAGGAGTGCCAAAATATGTTAAATTCAGTGTGTGCTTCAATGGAATGCCGGACATCACATAAGGTCCAGATCCAAAACGTCCATGGACATAACGTCCAGTTCCAAAACATCCGAGGGACAGAACGTCCGACGGACATAACGTCCAACGGACACAATGTCCGACGGACAATAGGTCCAAAGACAGAACTCTCACATTTTTGGACCCAGCTAGGACATAACCTCCAGTTTTAGCAGTTTATTTCTTTAACTTCTCAATTAATTACATGATTTGCCACTGAACAATAGGTTTCATGGAAATTATACTCTTACTCTTAGCATCGTTCATTATTCCATCAAACTCTATTCCCTTGTGTGTGTGTGTGTGTGTGTGTGTGCGCGCGAGGGGGGGAGGTTGCTTTAACATTGGATTAAAGTATATTCATAAAAAGAAGTATGCTTCAATTTTATTTCTTACTAAGCGTATAAATTATGAATTGTTCAAATAGGCACTATGTTACTCTCTTGCTACCTATTTTCTAAGTGTGTACCCTATTTCTTTTAAAGCACTTTGTAGATGGGTTGCAGAGGTGATTAAAAACTAACTGTATCGAAAGTCCATGAGAGCAAGTAACAATGCATTATACTTTCTTCTCCCTCGCTCTATCTCTCTGTCGACTGCCTCATTGATGTGTCGACCCCTAAAAAAATGTTACTGTGTACTATCTCAACTTGCAAGAGTACATAATTTAAAAAAAGTTTTGTTTGCCTATTTTTCCCCGAATATTTTTGATTCCAATCTTCCTTTATATAGCTTCAAACTGCAGAATTTTACTAGATTTTTTTTTTTTTTTTTTCAAAATTCCCTCTGGGGGAACCCCCGGGACCCCTAAATTGGGATCCCTGCATCGTTCTCTCAATGCTATTCCCCTTCTTAGGGGAAATCCAAAAAGGCAGGCAAATACACATTGAAAAAACACACACACAAAAAAAAAGAAAGAAAAGAAAAGAAAGGAAGAAAGAAAAGAGCATAACTTTATGTGTCTCAGGGGAAAAGACAAATATAGAGCAAAAAAAAAACATTAATAATTTGCTTTAAAAAAAATAGCAGTCTTTGTATTTGCGTATGTTCCATTGTAGCACCTAAACTATTTATCCGACTTTCATGAATAAGTGTCAATTGATTCGTTATTATGACTCAAGTAACGTACGCTATCAATCGACTTCAACAATAGGAGGAGTTGATTTTAACCTTGCAAATCTCGAATTTAAATGATTTTTTTAGAGTGGGTTTTAAATAAATTTATTAATAACCCGACTAAGGGAACAAAGGGTAAGAAACAAGTTTGGTGTTGATTACTATTATAGTCTTTTATTGTTTAAATTTTCTATCAGTTTCATGTAATAGCAATAAATTAAGTTTACCTTTTAAGTTTTAAGTTAATGATATTCTTGTATATCAAACTAAAATGCTTACCGTAAATTACTCACGCTATTATTTTTTGTCCATCTTAGATTAAAACGGAAAATATTTGAGTAAAATAAAAGAATAAAAAACTGAAAACCGACTACGGCAAAAAAAAAAAATAAATAAATAATAAAAAAAAAAACTAATTTGAATTTTGACATCTTGAATTCAAATTATGTTTTTCGCAATCACGAGTGTGTGTATGTGAGTGTGTGTTTGTGTGTGGGGGTATGTGTTTGTGTGTACGGGTTATGTGTATGTGTGTACGGGTTATGTGTATGTGTTTGTAGGCATGTGTGTTTGTGTCTGTGTGCTGGCATAAGTGTGTGGGTAGTTGTGTGTATGAATGTGTGTGTGTGGGAGGGGGTATGTATATGTGTGTAGGCATATGCGTTTGTGTCTGTGTGCAGGCATGAATGTGTGGGTAATTGTGTGTATGTGTGTGTATGTTTTTGTGTGTGTATGTGTGGGTATCTATATGTATGCGTGTGTGTATGTGTTTGTGTATGTGTGTGTAGGTGTGTGTAGGACATGGATGCAACCTGGAGACGACTTTCGCTATAGGAGCAGCATCGTGAGGAGCCCATCGATGGTGATGGTGCGGAGGGTGGTGGGGGGAAAAATCAAAGGATCGTCAAAAACAGTCAAGTGAGAACAATAAGCAATCGTGATTGCTCAAAAAAAAAAAAAAAACCTAAAAGATAAGAAACAAGGTAGGTGCTGTTTAATACCATCGTCCTATTGAGTAAAACCAGTAATTTGATAGGTTAGATATTCCTGTTTATTTAGTTCTATTGAAATCCTCTGCCACTTTCGCATTAATAACATAGTTCAATTCAAATACCGTAGTCGTGCGGTAGAGTAGAACTGTAGTTGAGAACGCACGACAACGGCATTTGAATTGAATTATAATGTTATTAATGCGAAAGTGGCAGAGGATTTCAATAGAACTAAATAAACAGGAGTATCTAACCTATCAAATTACTGGTTTTACTCAATAGGACGATGATATTAAACAGCACCTACCTTGTTTCTTATCTTTTAGGTTTTTTTTTTTTGCCATATTCGGGTTTTAGTTTTTTCATCTTTTTTTTTTAGAGCTACAATTTCCGAGGGAGTGCTCCAAACCTCTTCTCAACTACCATTATCAAAGACAAGTAGAATGCATCTTTAAGAATGCAAATTAGAAAAATTTCTTGCGGCGGGCCCTTGAATTACTCCTCCACGTCATATCACAAAAAGAACGTATTGAACTCCGTTTTTAGCACTACAATTGCAGAAAGAAATCCACCTGACAACCCCGAACCACCCTCTTCTGAACATTATTGGACATAATGTTTGCGTTTTGAACGTTTCAATGAATGTTAAAAGTTTTTTACTGTATAAATGTTTCACCACAAGTTCACCATCACTTAAGTAAAAGATATTGGATTGCAAAATATATGGTATACTTGCGGAAAATGGTATTTAAAACCTTGGATGACAGCTTCTATACTTCAGAATGCACTATACATTTATTTCAATTTAATAAAATCTAAATTTCATTGTTGTAATATAAAAATATTGATGAAGAAGTAAGAAAAATTGCGTGACTCTTTTTGTGTGTGACGATCTAATGACGCACTTGAATAGAAGACAATTAGTAAAGCTGTTCAAGAAGTGAATGAAACAAATGCCCAAAAAAATACTATGCAATTTGAGGATTTCTTAACTACATGATCAGCTTCGTTAACTGAAAAAATGAGTTTACCTGAAACGTTTTATCTTGCAAAACTTGGGAGATGAAACAAATCTGCCAGTTTTGGGAGAATTATCACAAAGCAACAAAATTTATTGAAGGAAGCCAGTTATTAATATTTTTGCTGAAAGGAATTAATATATATTATAAAAGAGTTTCATGAAAAAATAACCATTGAAGATCAATTTCAATCCTGTTGCAGGTTGTCGAAAAATATTGCTGTAGCTTACACCAATAGCACAATCACATCCATAGTGATTTAGATATAATTGTTGCATTATAATTTTCAACTTACAAAAGCTAGAGATTTAAATGCAATTAAGTTTGGTTTATTAGCATTGCTTTATTAGCATTTTTCTTTCATTTTGAATTTATAGCGTAAAATCAAATTTTACCCAACTTTGAGGATATTGAACTACCTTTAAAAGTTAAAATTATGAGCTCAAACTTCACACGAATTATTTTTTACAAAAATAGAACTACAAAAGAGAGTGAGACCAGTAAAAATCAGACATTTATTTTTAAAAAAATTTAAAAAAGGGCCTTTTTTGACCACCCTACTGCTCACCCAGAATAAAAGAATCCTGCTCTGCACATCCAAGTAACATGCTCAAATTCTAATCTTTCATACTGACGAAACTCGTGTATGAGCTCTTCCTTACAACCCATGTTCTTCTTTATTTCTTCCCATCTTTCCTTTCTTCACTCAGAATAAAAGAATCTTGCTCTGAGCATTCGAGAAACGTGCTCAAATTCAAATGTTTCATACCAACGCCGGAACTCTTGAAGGAGCTCTTCCTTACACTCCGTGCTTATCAGTCTCTCTCCCTTTCTTCCCTCTCCTCTTTACTCTGAGATTTCTTCCTTTATTAGTGATCAACTGAATTGAATGTAGTTCTCATGGTCGTCAGTCACATTTTAATCATTGAGGATCGAACATGAGTATCTCTTAATGGCGAAGATAGTGGACGCAAGATAGTTTTGGTGAGTCCCTCTGCAATACGGAACGCTGGATTGAAAAGCAGTGCCCCAATAAATTTCATGAATTCTGAAATTCAAAATGCTTGCCCTTATAGACTATGGCAAGATTTTTAAGATTTTATCGTGTACCTACGCTTGCTTAGATTATTTTGAATGTAACTCAATCATAACACAATAGTTTTGCTTCATTTCTTAATTGTTAAAAAACAGCAACGTATTCCATCTAAATTTACAGTTAGAAAGAACAAACTTTTTTTGAGACATTGGGGAAAAAAAGTTTTTTTTTAACCTATGCATTGCATGTTCGCAACCTTTTGGTGCAGTTTTGAAACTTTAGTTTTTAATTTCCAAAAACAAATATCTGTTTAAAAAAATCTTTAAATATCTTTTGAAAAAAAGTCTATGAAATTGCAGGTAGGTCAAGTTTTAGAATCATTATTCCTTTTCAAACTTGTTCTGTCATTGTAACTTCTCAATATGATTAGAACGATTTTTTGGAGGCTCATTTGTCCACTCTGTTACTATTCTCAAACCCGTCATAGATTACTTATGTGTAAATATTAATACTTTATTATACTCGAATAAATGAGGAACCATTTTTTTAAAATAAAAGTGGAATTATTTTTAGTTGATAAACAAAATTCAAAAGTGTCGGACTTTATTTATACTATTTTTATGAGAATGATCACTACACATTAATGTCTAAATCTGTAGGTAGAAAAGTAAGGTAAACCCACCAGTACTAGTTAATGTTTCAGTAGTAGCCACTTCAAAGTTTAAAACGCACTAGCAGTGGCCACAGTGAAATATATTTTTAAACTGTGGGTCTACCATATTAGTTACCTCTCAAAACTTAATGAACGTATCCCAACTCTTCCTTAATCGTCTCAGTTTCTAAAAATGCCAGAATTTCAATTTGTTCAATTTTTTTACCCATTTTTTCCCAAACCTTGAATTTGATCCACTAGTGGCCACTCCAGAATCTGAAATTTTCAGTAATGGATATCTGACATTTTCCCTTCCGAAGAATTTGAACTACTTACTTTAAGTTCAAGTAACTGATGAATGAAACTGATTCAATGTGATAGTTACATTAAGTACTAATTTATTAACCACATTATTATTGTTCCTTTCTTTCTTCAAAGTATATAAGTAACATTGAAGTGGCCACAACTGAAGCACTGACCACTACTGGTGTGTTTACTTTAATCTTCTTTTTTTTCTGTAACTAGGGGGCTCCGCCCTCTGCTCGCTGACGCTCACCAACCCCCGAAGAATGCTTCGGAATCTTATATGATTCGCAAAGATTTAAAAAAAAAACAGATCAAAAGTGCATTATAAGTTTCCTTTGGTACAAAAAGCATCCCTTCCCCGGGTTTAAAATAACTTGTACCAGCTTGCAGAGCCGTAAGGACTAAGGGGCTCTTGAGCATTGCAAAACTGCAGTTTTTTACGTTTGAAAAGTCGCTTCCATATTCGTGGTCTCTAATAATATATTTTGCTCTTTAGC
The DNA here is from genome assembly GCF_026930045.1 of Uloborus diversus. Lineage (NCBI taxonomy): Eukaryota > Metazoa > Arthropoda > Arachnida > Araneae > Uloboridae > Uloborus > Uloborus diversus. The sequence continues at coordinate 34,364,039 of NC_072736.1, forward strand.
TCGGGGCTTGAATTGAATTGAGCCTGAGATTTTCCGTTAAAATCGAAACCCTTAAAATTTGTGAATAAGAAAGAAGAAACAAACGAATCTAAAAGATGTAACTATAGCAACGCCAAATTAAACATCAATAATTTGAATGGAGAAGAAATTTCCGAACTTGATTAAAACGGTTTGTAACTTTTTTCCCTTTGGAGACAGAGACTTAGTTTTCCGACCATAGGTCGAGTTAGATTTTTAGTTGAAAAAGGCCGCTCTTTCCAGTGGTGCCAAAAAGAAAACTGCGGGAAAATTCCTTCACTTTTTACTGATAGATTTAATGAAGAAAGTAGAGCCTAAACCTCAGCTGAGCCTAAAAAAATTCGAGCTAGAAACACAAATAACTCACTTCGTAATTAAGTTAAAGCATTGAAACAAACTGCGTAGAACGCGGGAAATTCCACCCTTTCCAACGAGATATAATATTAATATGTGCAAGTAATTTTCACCCCTTTAACAGGCAATGAACGCGAAATTCGAGCTTAAAAAATTATACAGAAACACTAATTCTAAATTTAAAAAAAAAAAAAAACCCAGGTGAAAACCACCGGGTCTCGAAGTAATTTTGTACAAAATGTCAAGGCTGTAAGTGCTATGGGGTCTCCTGGGCGCAGGTCCGCCAGAGACTTCCTTTCAGAATTTTACTTATTTTATACATATATATATATATATATATATATATATATATATATATATATATATATATATATATATATATACATAGAGATCATTGAAAAAATTAAATTTTCCGGTATATGAACTGAAAGTTCGCAAGTCTGTACATTTAGAAGTTTTCCCTTTTAAGCCTTTTTTTTTTTACGTAACTCTATTGCAAAAACAGGAATATTGCAGTATATTTAAAGGATTAAAAACGTATTAGGACCTAAATTTACAGTTACAAAAAGCAAACATTTTTTTCTGAGTCATTGAAAAAAATGTTTCTTTCACCTCTAAATTGCATATTCTCTATTTTCTTTGCCATATTTATTTGAAAAAATCTATTTCTTATTCCTTGAAATAAATTTCTTCACCAAATCAACAGTGCTCGATACATATCAGTTCATAAAAACTGTCTGACGTAATTCTGCATTGTAAAGTATATTTGTGCGCAATTTTGAAAGTTAGTAAAGAAGAGTAATGCAAAAGGACGTAAATTACACTGGAAACATTATAAAGATATTTCAAGAATATAGGCAAACACCCCTTCATTACATAAAAATAAAGTTATTAGGAAGAATAAATTGCATTAAAGTGCATTACGCATTTTGTTGAAACATAAATTACGGAAGAAAATGTGTTGAAAATTACTGCTCAAATGACCAACACATTGCATAAGCTGACAATGTTTTTATTAGTAAGAAGTCTGGAAAATGCTTTTCAGTCATGAAATATCTGTCACATTTCGTTTTAACAACTGTTTATTGATTAGTTATACAACAAATACCAATAACCGGTTGTTTTGATGATACAATCAAAATTGAAGAAGTAATTTCAAATTACTAACCCTGATATTATTAGTCGTGGGTTAGCCTGAGTAACTAAAGGGTGATTCGCGAATAATTCCAGTGAGGAAAGGAGAAATGCTACAATACGATTATGACCTCTATAGTACGGAAGCCGATTTGTCAAAATTTTTTGTCCCAAGTACTAACGGTGTGACACATCGATGAAAAAACATCAATGTTCAAAATTAAAAAATAGCTAGTATCGTTAAATCGACACAAAAACTAGGGATGCACCGATAAGTAAATTGGCCGACTACCGATTACTCGGCTGCTGATAATCGGCAGATTAATCGGCAGAGCAGGTAAATGATCATTTTGATTTTTTTAATGCTACCAATTTCTCCATCATAATTTCCTCTTATAATTTTGACTTTAGAAATAGTTAATAGTTTAGTTCTGAGAAACAATTTATTTTTCTCCACTTTAATGATTTCCTAAAATATTTTCAAAATTTCATCCAATTTCTTTGATCTAATTTCCGAATTGTTTACATTATCTTTCGCAATAAAATAACATTATGTTAACTAGACGTGAGGATTTAAAAAAATTAGGTGGTAGCCTGTGATCAGCAGGCTAATTTAAGAGCACTTTAATTCAAATTTATTTTTTAATTATTAGTAGCCATTTAATCCAAGAATTTTATTCCTTACGAAAGTTTCAAGGTTGTCTCAAAACACTATGATAAAGGAAAGAGAAAAGTATCGACAGATGAAAAACAACGACTACAAGGTTATATTCAAGTGTATTGTGTATGTTTATTCAAAGTAGAAAAAATAGATAAATAAGTAAACATTACTTCATCTATCAGTTTGCAAAAAAAATTAAAAAAGAAAGAAAAGAAAGATAATAAAGTTTTTACATTTTTTTAACCGAATGATATTTAATAATAACTAATTTTTCGTTCAATCCGAAATCTTTACTAATAATGAAGCGGAAAGTCTCTGTCTGGATGTCTGTAGGATGTCTGTGACGCGCATAGCGCCTAGACCGTTCGGCCAATTTTCATGAACTTTAACACAGAATTAGTTTGTAGCATGAGGGCGTGCACCTCGAAACGATTTTTCGAAAATTCGATTTTATTCTTTTTCTATTTCAATTTTAAGAACATTTTCTGGAGCAAAGTTATCATAAGATGGACGAGTAAATTACGAAATTATCATGACGTGGAATGGGAGAGCGAAAGAACATAGCCAATTGGCGAAAAATTTGTCATCCATTATTTGTAACTATACAGGCGAACCGAATGACCTTTTAATTTTCAACTACGGGCAAAGCCGTGCGGGTACCACTAGTAACTAATGTAAAGAGTAAGTTGTGAAACGGATGATATACTCATTTGTATAGTTAAACGGAACAAAATAACTTTTAAAAAAAATGAATCGATTATTTCAGAAAGAGCATAAGTCCTTTGGAAATCCATTGGGCTTATGCCCTTTCGGAAATAATCGATTCAATTGTTGTGACAGCAAAAGCTGAGATAAGGGTATAACGAATGCACTTAAAAAATGATCCTTTTTTGATATTTCATTCAGTTTTACAAACTTTCTAAACTATTTGTTTTGTTTTTACTCTACACTTTTATTCTACACGTTGTAGTGATGTTTGCAGAAAATTACATTTATTTATTGTTGATAAATTAGTCATCACAGTTTCTTGCTGAAGGTATGGTAAAAAAATATTTTGGAAAATATTTTCTCCACCGATTAATCGGCAAAATTTGGCCAAGTAATTGGTACTGCCGATTAATCGGCGCATCTCTAACAAAAACATCGATGTTTTGAGAAATGTATGGTCTAAAACATCGAAATTTTTAATGCATATTCCTGTAAAATAAACTAAAAAATATTTTGAAGCTAGAATTTCTGCCTCTCTCTCTCTCTCTCTCTTTTGTTCTTGCTTCGGCCTTAATTTGTTAATTAATAACTAAAACTTTTGAACTGTCAAAAAGCGCAAATAGTAAAATGATAATTAGTTATTAACATTCGAAATTAAGTAGCACAAAGGGTTAAATATCTTATTGAATTCAAATACAAAAAAACGAAACATCAATACAAAGAACTTGGAATAATTTCGTAATATTTTTTTTAATTTCCACCTGAATGACACAAAAACTGAAAGTAAGTTATTTATTGAAATAATGCGAATCAATTGGAGAAGTTGAAAGAAATGTTAAGTTGATAACATGCTTACACAAAAAAGAAAGCAAAAAAGGAAGAAAGGAAAAGAAAAAAAAGAAAAGGTAATAGAATAATAAATAACTATTCTAGTAGTATACTTACTTCCAATGGACGAATGGTACACTTATTATATTTTAAACTAAAATCATATTCAAAGATTTTAAATATTTATAGCTAATTGAAATGCATACTAAGTACATATTCAAAGTAAAACATAGTGTTTTAAATCAACGACTTATTGAGAGAGGAGGGCTATAATATTGGTTCATATATATATCTCAGAGGAAAACTTTAAAAAAACAAGCTGATGTGTGCATCAAATGACTTCCTTTTACTCCAATTTAATGTCCTTTCCCCATTACTGGCAATTGTAATGTGATTTAATAGTTTACTCTCTAAATATCACCAACAGTGGCCAAATTGAAACAGATTTTTTTTTAAAAAATCGCCAAATTTGTTGCTAAGTTGGCGACAAAACTTGGCGACCAAAAGACTGGCGATATATCGCTAAGTGTCCGCCAAATTATAGCACCACTTGGGTTTACATCGAAATTAACAATGATCCCCCCCCCCCCCAGAAGGGGCAAAAGACCCCTTTAGAAACACTCGAATGCAACCAAAAGAGGAGGTGCACAACTAGATTCCACTAGGAGTCTACGTACCAAATTTCAACTTTCTAGAACTTACCGTTCTTGAGTTATGCGACATACGTACGCACATCCACACATACGCACATCCACACATACGCACATACATACATACGTACATACAGACGTCACGAGAAAATTCGTTTTAATTAACTCGAGAATCGTCAAAATGGATATTTCGCGTGTCTATACGTTCTTAGTCACTTATCACGTGTGGTCTAGTCGAAAAAAAAACTCAATATTGATTTGGGGGTGAGTAAAATGGAAATTAAAGTCGATTTTTGAGTAAAATTTTTTTCGCGAATATAATACTTCCTTTTTTGTAAAAAGAAGTAAAAATAATAATAATTGGGTTGATTTTTTTTGGGGAAAACTATACTAGCACTCAGAATTCTTTTAAAATGTGTGCTCGAAAAAAAAATCGTTATTCTTTGTGCAATATGAGTCTACTTCTATAGCCAACTAACAAAAGAAAACTATTTATTATGTGATAGATTTCGTAATAACTATTAATAATTAAGCTTTCATCAAAACTATTGACCGTGGAAACTAACATTCACTTTTTTTACGGATATTTTTAGTTTAACTATAAAACACCAGCATCGAAAAAACATCGATCTTAGAAAAAAGATCGACTCTCAAACATTGATGTTTTAAGAAAAGTATCGATGCTTCGAAATTATCGACATCGATGTCTTACCACAAGTACCTGCTTAACGCTAGAATTTTACTTCAACTCGGATTTGGAAAATAACATTTTCTGCATGAATCTAGAAACGCAAAACCCTGTTTGGTAAACGACCTGTAATTGTGAAACAAGGCCTAAACCTATATGTTTGCATAAATCAAAAACATAGGGTCAGGTGGGGTGGAATGGGTAATTTATTAATCTTTCGAGTTACAGAAAAGAAAAATATTTATTTTTAATAAAAACACTCATGTTATTTACAATAGTTCGACTTTATTTTGGTTCAAGAAAAAAACTGAATGGAAACTGTCAGTTTAGTGGCCACCTTCTTGTAAGTTATATTGTAAAAATCAAAACTAACTGATACCGTTGAAACTTTGTTTTCAGGATTTTGTTTGAACTTAAATAGCAATCTATTGCTGTTATTTTTATTAAAGGAAGTCTTCTTTGTCAACTGAAAAAATCAGAAAAGAAAAATTCCATAGATTTTAAGAGATATGCTTAAAAATTTTAAGTGGGGTGGAATGTGTATAATATTAGGCTTAATGACATAGGTTGTGGAATTAACATTTTTTCTCATTAAACGTTATTCTCTGAACTAAGTTGTTCATTTTATCAAAAGTTTTATATTCTGAAATCCTTATGTTATGGAGTTGCTTATGGTTGCACTAAATCTGGTTGGATAGAAGACACAATTTTTAAAGAATGGTTCAAACTTTTCGCAAAACATCTGAAAAGACACGCAAGCCAGCTGACCTAGAAACTAAAGAATGCTATCGATAGTGAAATTATCATGAACCGATTTCAAAAAGGAGGCGGTTATCAGTTCATACCGCATGTATGTTTTTTTTTTTTTTTTTTTTTTTTTTTTTTTTTTTTTTTTTGTCTACTCACCGCGTCTCACCTAGTGATTTTGATGATCCTTTTTTTTTTAATGGATAGGGAATGGCACAACTTAGGTCCCATTACTTTGTTTGACCATATTTGTTCTTATAAAAAAAAGTTAGGGACAAAAAACAGTAAATTTTATGCAATTTCCCTATTAAATGATTAAAATGATATGAAACCCGTTGTTATAAAAGTTTGGTGCCATATAACAGTAACATTAATAGTAATTGTAATGATAATTTTGAATAAAGGCTTCACTGAAGCAATACAGTGATATAGAGCCGAACTTCTTATTAGGTAACTTCTTACTTTTACTGAAATATCTACATTTTCACTAAAAAGAATGAAATAAAAAATTTTTGAAAAAAAAAATAGAACCGACTTCAAAATTGCTCTAAAAAGGGAAAAATAATTTTATTCTTTAAACACCATCGATAATACTTTTAAACATAATTTCTGAAGTTGGCGCAAAAACAATAGATAAGATCATTCACAGCCATAACTCAACTACAACTATAAATTTAAGTTTCTTCACTACCACATACATTATGCATTGATAACAGCATATTTGAGTAACGATATAAATGTTTCGTTCCTAACTTTGGATGATTTTCTGAAAAAAATATGAACGAAGCATCGTTACACTGGATTTTACTTTTTGTTTTTGCGCCAACTTCAAAAATTATGTTTAAAAGTATTATCGATATTGTTTTAAAGAATAAAATTACTTTTCCCTTTTTAGAGCAATTTTGAAGTCGGTTCTATTTTTTTTTTTTTTTTTTTTTTTCAAAAAATTTTTATTTGCTTACCCCCTAATGAGAGTCATACCATGCAACCACTAGACAACGCCAGAGCTAGCTAAATAAATTGAAAACCAGTCTGATCAAACTCCCATTCTACTAAGCTTATGTTCAAGTACAATATCTACAGGAGATTGGATGCTAGTTGAATACAGTGTTACGAAATTTTATTGCTCAAGTACTAGAATCTTTATATACTTGTACTTAGGTTGTAAAAATTCTTAAGAAGTCTTTGACAGGAAAGTTTTTCACCTTCTCCAATAATGCGAAAATGGAGATTGAAAAGAAGAACAGATAATCAAAACTTAATTCAGCCAAACCTCAATAATCGTGGATATTATACCTTTAATTGCAGCGAAATTGCAGACTACATTGTTCAATATATTTTTACCCTTATATTAATATATTTTTGTGAAAAAATAATAAATAAATTCATGTTTTCACTCTGAAATTTAATTTAAAACAATACTACACATTTCACCCCACCCCATGGGGTGGAATGGGTATAAAAACAGACTTTGAAATAATAGCTTTTTCACTAAATGATAAAATTACTTCACTAATAATAACTATGGATGTGTGAAGTGTATTGTTGAAATGTAAAAACTCAGTTAAAATCTTTTTATTGCTGGATATCAAACTTGAATAGTTTGATAATCATTTCAAAAATACCTGTTTTTATACCCATTCCACCCTACCTGACCTTACCAATTGTTTAAACTTTGAGCCAATGTAGTTTATCCCAGTTAAACAACGTATGAAATTTAAATTTTTTTATTTAAAAGAGCGACAAAAGCTTACATATTAAAAGAACATTAAGTGGAATTTGCTTTATTACTCTCGGGGTTACATTGTGATAAGTAAAATTTTGGTCTGGTTTAAATACTGCGTTATTTTGCACTGGGAATGATTATGCCGGGTAACAGGCCAGTGATGGTATGTATTTATTTGCTCATCATCACGTGCAAGTTTAGGCATACTGTGATGGATGATAGTCTTTTAGTAAAAACATTGCACATTTATTATCCGAAGAGAAAACCTGTAAACTTTGTACTGTGCAAAATTGAAGTTACTTGCTCTCGTTTCTGTAGGTTAATTTTATTAATAACCATGTTTTTCATCAAACATTTAACGTTTGAAAAAATTTAAATTAATTCTTTTGTTTTAACGTTATACATACATAACCAAAATTTCAAAAGTTGGTAGACTGACTTTGTGACAGCTGGAAATTGTCATAAAGAGAGTGTTTTCAGTAAGTTACCGCCCTATAGCCAGGACTAAGGCAGAAATACATGAAATATACTGCCAGTTCAGTCATTCGGGCCGAGGACTGCAGTTTCGTGCTTATTAGCCCTCATCAACCCGGCATAGGAAGTGACTGAGCTGGAGGTGAAAAACCTCTTAATGAAGCCAAGAGTGCGAAACAAACTGGTAGCTAATACAGAATTAGCACTGAACCAGACGAGTTACTGAAGCAATGGTTCGGTTCAACTCGAAGATTGAAGGCAAGGCATGGTGTTTTCAGTAAGTTACCGCCCTATAACCAGGGGCGGGGGTCAGTCACTTCTATAGCTAGTCACTTCCTATTCCGGGCTAATGAGTGCTAATAAGCATGAAACTGCAGTCCTCGGCTGGAATGACAGAGCTGGTGGTGTATTTCATGTATTTCTGCCTTAGTAAGATTTCGCTTAAAATCGAATAAAAGCTATTATAAAAATAAAATAAATTAAAAACACACCGAACTCAAAAAAGACTCTTGGTATCAAAGAATCTGTAAAGCTTTTCTTTAGGCACATCTTCGTTTAAAGTATTATTTGAAAAATTCTGGGGGCCATTTCTGGGGTCATTTTCTTTTCTTTATTCGTTTACTTTTTTTCTGATTATTCTCATTAAAATTTTCGTAAAATTTTTCAGCAAAGTGTGGTTTTCTAAAGCAAATTTTTAAAACAATTTTCAGAAACAGTACAATATGTACACTTAGCAACAACATCATCTCATCTGCAGCAGAAGATAATCCTCGTTGTTAGAGAAACCAGAACAGATTACACAAAAACATAAAAAATCCCTCCGTCATGATGTGACGGGTGAAAACTGAGTCTTTACTTCTAGTAAAAGATTTTCCGTAAAATGTGGTGTAGTCGCATAGGCATATATATGTGAGAGAAATATTTAACATGGAATGAAACATTAAAACATTGAAGATCCTATGTAATGCATGGGCATTATGTTACTAAATGGTCCATTAAAAACGTAAAACTGCAGCATTTTTCCAAAATTTTGTCAACCAGCTGAGAAATATTTGGAATATTAAAATCATTACTAAAATGTAATATTCATTTAAAAAGTAATCTTTAATAAAAGGGGAAATATGACAGTATGGATGTAATGCTTTAAACCAATACATTTTATTTGCGATGTTTTCATAATAAAATATGTGTCTTTAAACCTTTTTTCCGAGTAGTAAGATTCTAATGCCTGAATAGCATGGAGAAAAATATAACTTATATTGTTATATTCAATTTTTTATAAAATAAAACTTAACTTTAGGAAACTGAGAGCTCATAGGATCCCAGCTCCTGCACTTTTTTTCAAATTTAGGCGAATATTTACACATTTTGCGGGATTTCTGACTATTTACTTATGAAAGTAAGATTTGATAATTATATAGGGCTCCTGCACTTCATTTTTCAGAAATTAAGCCCTGGTCTCATAGTTCTTTAAGAGGTTTAAAAAAAGTCGTTTAAAAATAGAGTACCCAAATCTACTCTTGAATTATACTACTATAACTTTCCCAAAAAAATAGTTAACTCACCGTCTGTGAACTGCGTCGTCATTTCTTGTTTAGAGAAATTTTCGAATTTCTTTTCTTTGTTTATTTATTAGTTACGTCGTCCGACTTTCCACAGTCTACTTCGAAAAAGAAAACTATGTCAATTGACACGTGTACATCCATCAGGCTTGAACAAAAAAGAAAAAAGAATCTGTCAAATTTCCTGACAAATCGCCGAAAAATAACCAAAATGGAAAATTTTTAAATCTTCTGATTACAGGAAAAGCCTCAAACAAAAGCAAGAATTTTATTTGTTCACAGTCGAGAAAAAAAGGTCAACAGATCTTTCTTCTCAATGATTTTATTCACGCTAATTGAAACTGAGCTCGAGGCAGGAGATAAATTTCCGGTTTAATATTGATGTTCCGTTATAGTTAAAAATGCTTGTAACTTTACTCCTGGTAATTTTACAGCATTGGTGTTTTTGAAATCCGGAGGAAATAATCAATTTTCAGGGTATTTTTATGGACTTTCGAATGAGACTGAAATCGAACCGATGGAATAATTATCAATGGAAATAATTAAAATCATTTAATACCATTTTCGGTTCGAACGATTCGGTAATTTTTTTAGCATTCGACCCCCTCCCCTCCCCCCTCCCACATGCTTTCTTGGGTGCCCAAGTACCTTCATGCCAAATTTGGTCGAGATCCGACGTAAACTGTGGATTTGTATAGGCAAAATACATACATACATATACACATACAATAGACACACACACATATAATACATACATACAAAAACCTAACTTACATACATGCATACATACATACGTATACATGACACACATACATATATTTTTTGTTTTATTTATATATTTTTTATAATTATTTTTTCCTTTCAATATTTAGTGCATTTTGGGATATTTCTTTTAAGTTACTAACACCCAGTGCGTGATAATAATAATACACTCCATTGCTACTTTTTTTGCTCGCTTTTAATGTATGCAGATAAATTGCTCGACACAAGTCATAGATGGCAAATACGTGGTTAGAGAGACTTAAAAAAAATTCTATAATGTTACACTCTGTAAGAAAACTTTAAAAAAACATGTATTAAGGTTAAATAACTTTGAATGGGGATAGTAAAATGATAATTTTCTCACCTACTCCTTTAAAACTTACATTATATTTTTCATGGTTTAAGAAACATGTCAGTTAAGTGCAATCTTCTTCGTTGATAACCTATTTATATTAATCCTTTATGTTATAAATTTTTAAATAGTTCATTTATGGGTCATTCTTCAAAAAGTGTAACATTTCTGCCGCAAACTGTACGCCTTTTACTGTAAAAATTTTAAGGAACAATTCATTTAACAATGGTTTTTAATTTCATCAAAAATATATCTGTTTAAACCAGCCAACAATTTTTTAATAATAATTTTTATTTTAGTATATTTTTGGTTCACCTCCATTTCATGTCACACACCTTGTGTGACTGTTTATATTGCTTAATAACTTGTTGAACTAAAAGTATGTACATATTCTTTTATTATTCCTTTCACAAGTGTCTCAAATACTAATTGTTTAATTATATTTAATTTTTTAATATTGTGTTTTAGTTCGTTTGAGTAGGATAAGGACTCATGTCACACAATAAATTTTCAACTCCGTTACCTAAACACAAAATGCCATTTCTCATTGACACGTGGCAGTAATGACATCAAATTTTACTTTCCATGATACAAGGAAGCCCCCTTGTTTATTTTCAGCCATAAAGAAGTTGTAAGATTTTTGTCGAAAACAAGGAAGGCAGGTTTTGCTTTAAAAACTTGTGTGGTTATTGTGACTTCTCACCTCCGTAAACTTGAATTTCAGGTATGTAAATTAATGTAAAAAAAAGAAGTTAACATGTTTTCATATGCTTAACATGTGCAGATAGTAGCAGCGAAGAAAAATATATTTCCCTGAAAAATGTATCCATTAGGCCTATATTAATGGAAAACTCCACACCTTCGTGAATCTCACCTACGTGACAGACCTTATCAATGTCGTTATTTCTGAGGTGAGGATAAATGCTGGAGGGGAAATACATCAATTTTAGACAATCTACCAAAATTATAAATTGCCAGTATATCCTCAAATTTACTAAATACTATTTTTAACTCACATTTGAACTAAAAGGATAACTACTAATTAAGCCGTACTTTAATTAAGAGAGCTTGATATTAGATTCCCACTCATCATTAAAATAGCTCATTGTTTGTACATTTAACAAAATTAAGACATCGATATTAAATTGGTCTCGATTTTTAAACATTAAAAGTTTTTTTCTTTTTTTCTTTTATTTCCTTGAACACGGCATTTTTTTATTTTTTTCATTTATGAGTAAAATTATTGGAACTTAGCTGGGTCATTGTTTATGGTTACTTCTAGTAGGTAACACTTTCATGTAAGAATGAAAAAAAAAAGCTTCGAAATTGAAAAATATTTCCTGGAGAATGACCCATATACGTTTGGTCCTGTTAGAGAAATTCCAATAAGGGAGAGAAAATAAAAAAGTTTCTTAATACCCGATGTTTTATTGCCATATGAAGATACTTATTGTGTCGCAAAGTAACAACAGCATAGATATGAGCTTCATCTACTGACCACATGGAAACTTTTTGTCCTTACTAAGGCAAAGACACAACCCACAGAATATTTTAACATCATTGCCATGGCATCCTGGCATCATAGTCGATAAAGCAGAAGTCTAGGGTTTGAATATCAGCTAGGACACGATCGATCAGTTTAGTATTTTTCTTCGTTTCACTCCAGTTTCGTCGACATTTAAAATTTCCCTTAAATACATTAGACCCTCGTTTTACGCGGGTTTATTTTACGCGGTTTCGATTAGACGCGGTTTAAGATTTGACATCTTTATTTAGGATAGACTAAGGAGGGAAAAACCAACGAGGATACCAACTTCGGTGACACACAACCAAAAATGTTCACATTTAAAATTTTGAGCCATTCCTTTACAACAGAAGTGATCTTTCCGATTTGTTAGGGAAGAAGGATTCTATCATGGAAACGACGCAAGTGGTCATGAATGCGTTAATGCATTGCAAAGAATTATCGAGAAAAATTCTTAATCACTGCCAAAAGACTATCATAGCCAGCTCTTCTTTATAAACAGAACAAGAAATTAGTTTATGTTTCCTTTATGCATGTTGTGCATGAAAATCGATATAAGTACACATTAAACTTATTATACAGTTAGTCATCACTAGAAGGAAGTATTTTTTTATCTACGGAACCTGACCTCTATTTTAACACTACTATTAGGTCTCAATTTACGTGGTTTTGATTTACGCGGTATTTCCGTGGAACTTAACCCCCGCGTAAAACGAGGGTTTAATGTATATCAAAAAGCATGATTGAAACTGAAAAATAGGGGGGGGGCGGGGCTCATGTCGGTGAAACTGGGGGGACACCTTTTCTTCGGTAGGTCCTAGTGGTTCGAATCCTTCTTTAAACTACAGATTAAGCATCGATCCAGAGAGTCGCTTTGTGCTCGTCCTGTTCAGGAAAATGTTAGAACACAACATAGTGGGTCGCTGGGTCACAACCCAAAGTGCCAAAAGTATAATAAAAGCCTTAAATCGTCGCATTTTATTTCGAAATTGCAGTATATTATTATTTGTTTGTTTTGAATTATCTGAAGGCTATTTCACAAGTTGAACGGTATAAATATTCTCTGTTTTGACAGTAATTAGAACTTTTGTTGAGCAATCATGATTGCTTATTGTTCTCATTTGACCGTCCTTGGCGTCCGGTTCCTTTTTCAGCTTGGACCAGAGGCCTCTGCAGCACCAAAGCCCATCGGCCTCTGCTGGCGCGCCTCCTGAGGTACTGACCACTGTCCTCCGGAATCCGGTGGCATGTCTTTCACACTCACACACACGCGCGCCTTTATACACATACACACAGCGTGAATGTGATCACACCGATACACATTCACGCTGACACCCCCCCCCCTGCTTTAACACACATACACTCACGCCTACGTACATACACGCATGTTTACGCACACACATAAGCCTAGCCTACACATGCACGCACGCACACACACCTATACACACGTAACCGCCCAGGAGGAGGGGCAGGCTTGAGGGGACAGAAGCCGTTTCTAGAAACAATAACTTCAATGAATAGGATCCTGCCGAAACTCGTGATTGCGAAAACCATAATTTAAATTCAAAATTTCGGAATTCAAATTAGTCTTTTTCTGAACTTGGTTTCAATGAATCTAATGATATTTTTATCTTCCTTTGAACAGGGATTATGAGATGTACCCTCCAGTGCGCAGGCACTTAAGCTTACAAGACGGCTTCCATAACAGAGATCCGAAGCTACAACAACAGTGACTATTCAGCGGTAAGTACTTATTTTCAAACAGAGCAAATATTTAAGTGGCCAAAAAAAACTGTTTCTGTGTTACTCTAGCGTATTACGCAGACAAAATTTTCTCGGGTAAGGATTTTCAAGAATCCTTAATTTACTTTATGCTAACACAATATGATTACCAAGACTCAGAGCCAGACTAGCGCAAGTCCAAAAATTGCCATTTTCCTTTTATTAGCACATTGTGTGAAGAAACCTATTCCGTATCGATTCATGTGCACGAAATTCTAAAAAGTATATCCTTTGTAATTATTTACCAGTGCTAAAAGAGCACGTGTCCCAACCTTTGTATGCGCCCGACAAAAGTTTTCCCTCTCTCTTGCAAAGTAGCGGTTATGCGACGTACGCTGTTCTGGCTCTGAGGTACAGAACATGGCTTAAAGCAAGGGTTTTGTGGGGAGTTGAACATCCACCCGGCTTTCCTGCTCTAGTATACGAATGCTAATAGTAGGGGAGATAGCGACCGAAATTTTTTCGACAATATATATAAGGACATATTTTTTTTTAATATTAGATTAGTTTACTTAAAAGAAGAAAACGCGAGTCTACCAAAAAGTTATTGTTGCAATAATTAATAAAAAATTTCGCAATATGTTGCAAAAACTTGTGAAATTGTCTGGCTGAAACTCGGTAATATTATTGATTACGTATAAACATAACGAAAAATATATGTCTACCGCGTCCGAAGCGTTGCCGTGCCGTGTCTACCACCCACGCAAGGTGCGAAAAAATCAGTCAATTTTGACTTAAATATGTAAGCCTAAATTTTTTTTTTTAAATAATTGTTTATAACGTATAAAATATAAAAACAAAAGTCTACCAGTTGTGTTATGTTGCAAAGGCATGATAGACGCCACGGAATGTCGACCTCGTACCTCGATGTACCGTTTATAGGGCCACTAGCGCTCGCTCAAAAAAGTTTGCTTGTCGTCGCGAAATTTCAATAAATAAAGCTGGTTTATTTTTTAATAAATAGTTTAAATCCTGTTTTTATTAAAATTTTTAGTCTACCGTGACTAAGAGGTTGCTTAGTCTTTGGTAAACATTGCTTAAATTATAAAGTAGTTGGAAAAGTATGAATGATTTAAGCATATTAAAGAATAATTTTAACATTTAAACAAAATTTAAAAATATTTTATTAAAATTAAAATTATGTACAAAATTATAGTGAAATTTATTTTTCATTAATAATGTCTTGACCTTTTAAATTATGCCTCTCTTATTTAATTATTTTTTATGGTCAAGTACTTATGAAATAAAATTTTTTTGCATCGATCTTACCTAACAATAAATAATTAAAAATAATCAAATAAACAGTACTTTACGTATTGAATCTTTACTAATAATAAAGCTGAAAGTCTCTCTGTCTGGATGTCCGGAGGATGGCTGTAGGATGTCTGGATCTCTGGCGCGCATAGTGCCTAGACCGTTCGGCTGATTTTCATGAAATTTGGCACAAAGTTAGTTTGTAGCATGGGGGTGTGCACCTCGAAGCGATTTTTCGAAAATTCGATGCGATTCTTTTTCTATTCCAATTTTAAAAACAAAATTATCATAAGATGGAATAGTAAATTAAGAAATTATCATAACGTGGAACCGTAACATGGGCACAAGCCAATTGGCGAGATACGAAATTATCATAACGTGGAACTGTAACATGGGTACAAGCCAATTGGCGAGAAAATTCACCATACATTCTTTGTAAATATACAGGCGAACCAAAAGGCCTTTTAATTTTTCTATTACGGGCGAAGCCGTGCGGTTACCACTAGTAACCTATAAAACTGTAGCAAGGAACATAATTTTATTTAAACGAACTATTCATCAGGGTCATCGCCCCTCACGTATGACTCGCCCAAATAATTTTCGTTTTCGCTTTCGTTGCTGAATTCATATTCAAAATGTCTTACACTCAACTTAGCATCATTGTCAGTTTAATAATCATCTTCACTGTGAATGTCGGTACTATTATTAGCTGTCTTGGTAAAATCATCAATATCTGTAATAGAAAACAATTGATAAAAAAAAGAAAGAATTTTATTAAAAGCCAAGTCTGGTTGAAAAAAAAATGATTACCTGAGGCAGAAGGCTGTGTTTTGAATGTAACATCTTTTATTGCTTGCGGTAATTGTTTTCAGTAAACCATTCAAAAACTTATCAGTTGTCCTCAATTTTCCACCCACAATCAAGAGGTGATAAGCTTGTCAGATTTTTTAACCGACGAAAAAACGGAGGAGGTTCTCAATTCGACACGTATATTTTTTTTTTAATGTATGACCACGCATAACTTTTTACAGAACAGTCTGATTTTGATAATTCTTTTTTTATTGGAAAGGGTATACCCCGAAGGTGGTCCCATAAAAATTTTGAAAAAAAATTCCTACCCTAAGGGTGGGAAAAGGGGGTTGATTTGTTGTTCACTCACAGATTTTTAATGTATGACCACACATAACTTTTTACAAAATAGTCCGATTTTGATAATTCTTTTTTTATTGGAAAGGTTATACCCTGAAGTTGGTCTCATATAAATTTGGAGAAAAAATTCCTACCCTAAGGGTGGGAAAAGGGGGAGATTTGTTGTTCACTCACAGATTTTTTTATATATGACCACACATAACTTTTTACAGAATAGTCCGATTTAGAATATTCTTTTTTTTATTGGAAAGGGTACAGCCTGAAGTTGTTCCTATATAAATTTGAGGGAAAAAATCCTTCCCTAAGGGTGGGGAAAGGGGGGTGATTAGTAGTTCACTCTAAGATTTTTGATGCTGAATTGGGTATAACAAAAAAAAAAAAAAAACTCACGATGAATGAGATGCAGACTTGTATGTCTCTCGTGTGTACTCTCTTGAGCAGGTAAACGACAGTATCTGCAGAAATGAGTTTTCGAGATATTTGAAGAATTGTGCGCTGGATTCAGTACTATCAACTGGGAAATGTTGGAATTATATTTTTTTAGCGGAAACCAAATAAGTTAATTTGTACAACAAAGCTAACGTACAAACAATGATGACAAAATGAAAAAAAAAAAAAAAGATAAAATTGCAGTTATAGCCCTTTACCTGCACACGGCAGTGTAGACCTCTCAATCTCTGGTACTTGTGATTAGGGTTAGTTTTCAGTGCCAGTCGTCAAACATTTTTTATATTCAGGATTTGTATGAAAAAATAGGGCGAAGTTTAGTGATGGTGACATACTATTTTTAACCGACGAAAAAACGGAGGAGGTTCTCAAGTCGACACGTATATATATATTTTTTTATATATGACCACACATAACTTTTTACAGAATAGTCCGATTTAGAATATTCTTTTTTTTTATTGGAAAGGGTATAGCCTGAAGTAATTCCCCTATAAATTTGAGGGAAAAATTCCTACCCTAAGGGGGGGAGAGGGGGTGATTAGTTGTTTACTCCAAGATTTTTTGATTCTGAGTTGGATATTACAAAAAAAAAAAAAAAAAGCTCACAATGAATGAGCTTCAGACCTGTATGTCTCTCGTGTGTACTGCCGTGGGCAGGTAAGCGGCAGTATCTGCAGAAATGAGTTTTCGAGATATTTGAAGAAATGTGTCTTGGATTCAGTAGTACTAACAATAAGAAAATGTTGGAGTTATATATTTTTTTCCAAATTTTTTCCGGAAACCAAATAAGTTAGTTTGTACAACAAAGCTAACGTACAATAGATGACAAAATGCAAATTCGTCAGCAATTTGTGTTATCGTAGAAATATCGATCACAGCAGGAAAATGCACACGAACATCTTTATACAGTGCATTATTTAGGAGCCACTGCAATGCCACTTGAAGTTTACCTATATCAATTTGAAACTCCCTAGAATGTTCTAAATTTTCACGACTTTCTACTACGAGCACTAATCCAGTTTGATTAGGTTCAAGCGGAAGTTGTTCCGCCAGCTCGACCACATCCTGAGCAAAAAGGATTGCCTGCCCTTTGCACCAGTCTTGGCTGAAACGATTTTGAACTTTTATTATTTTAAGAAATGGCACTACTCTGCAAATAAAACGTTTCTCAATTTCCGATAACTCATCAATTTCTGTAGGTATTGCAGCTACCGACATTTTGTTCCAATAGGCCTGGGGTGGAGTTTTATGTTTTTTAATATTGTTTGAGCATCGTGAACAAGTAATTATATTACCTAAAGCTACCAGTTCGTTAGGCAAAATAGAGCCTAAATTTTTAGTATGCAATTTCCTACGTTGCTGAGGATACAAATTTTTTTTGCATATTGAACACGACAAGTCAGCATAAACATTAATTGATTTCTTAAAGTTTTCTGCGTTACACGGGTTTCTTCGACCGCGAGCTGCTTGTCGCATGGCGCTCAGATGATTAGTTCTCTCCTCGGAAGATTCGTGAAGTACCACCATTGCTGAACGGTTACGAGCAGCATCCAAACGCAGCATACGTTCGTCCTCAATTTCATTTGAAACTCGCTCTCTTATCAGATCTAAACGATGAGCACGTTGCACTTCACTCTCATTTGAAAGTCGCTCTCTTATCAGATCTAAACGATGAGCGCGTTGCTCTTCACTCTCATTTGAAAGTCGCTCTCTTATCATATCTAAACGACGAGCGCGCTGCTTATCACTTTCTTGCAATAACCTATCGTTATTGTAGCTTCTCATTCTGGACAGTCTTTCCTCGCGCTGACCTAAACTCTCCTGTGAACGTGTTAATGTAATTCTCTTTCTGTTTGCTTCCAACCTTTTTTCTTTCTCATTAATAGATTCTTTAAAAATCTTTTCCTCATCCGAGCAGCATTTTTTGTAGGCCTACCTATGTTAGTATATAAAGCCTGCTTTTTTTAAAATTATTTATGTAACACAACAGATAATTGTTAAAATACGATTATATATATATATATATATATATATATATATATATATATATATATATATATATATATATATATATATATGTGTGTGTGTGTGTGTGTGTGTGTGTGTGTGTGTGTGTGTGTTAATAGCTAAAGTAAGGTAGGTAGCTATTTTAAAAGTAATCAAAAATATAAGCATACAGATTATAGCCACAAAAAATTATAAAATAAAAACTTTTTAACAAAAAAATTGAACCGCCGAAAAAACTGAAAAGCAAAAAATAATAAACCATTTTAATTAAACCTTAATAACTAAGTTCTTAAACTGATGTAAGTATATCTAAGTATATATTTTTGTAATAATTTAGAGTTTTTAATTAACCTTAATAACTCAGTTCTTAAATTAATGTAAGTATACCTAAGTAGTTTTGAGTCGGTGCCAAACAATAAATAAACAAAGATCCCTAAATTACCTAAATTTAAAGAAATAACCAAATAAAATTAGCAATGTAATGTGAAATGTCCGGCGATAAACATAAATGTTTCAAAAAATGCTCCCTCCACACGCCATCATTAAATCATGAATACTAGTAGATCGTATACAACAAAAAGTACCTCTCGTAGGAGCTTTGAAACCTTTGGGACCTCGCACGAGAGAGGCAAACAACCAGTGAGAAAAATCTTCAGGATCATGTATGCAATTAACGGCTACAGTTGTACATACTTACGCTGAATAATACTATGACCCACAAAACCATTTATTTGAGCTTTTAACAAGATGAGAAATCCTTCTTCAGTATGATGAACAATGATATAAACATTTTGACTGTTGTATATGAGGCAAAAGCTCAGTAGCAGCCAAATACTCGACACGTGCTTCTTCGAGACCACTCGACGACGTTCGGGTTTAACTTCGTGAACGCTCGGCATTTTCCGGCGAAGGGGCGTGTCGCCATACGCCACCGCTGCGCCTCACGCTTTACAAAAATAATTAATTTGCTTGTTTGGCACCGACTCAAAACTACTTAGGTATACTTACATTAATTTAAGAACTGAGTTATTAAGGTTAATTAAAAACTCTAAATTATTACAAAAATATATACTTAGATATACTTACATCAGTTTAAGAACTTAGTTATTAAGGTTTAATTAAAATGGTTTATTATTTTTTGCTTTTCAGTTTTTTCGGCGGTTCAATTTTTTTGTTAAAAAGTTTTTATTAAATTAGAATTTGTCCAAATTTGTGAAATGCAAACTGTACTAAGGAAATGTTCACGAAGTTCAGAATAACATAGGGTTAAGGATGACGGATCAAAACTCTTCACGTTTTCGAGAATTACTTTATCTTTTTTCAAAATTTTTATAAACTTTTAAAAACGTAATGGTTCTTGCATAATTATTTTTTTTTTCATTTTATTTTGTCTATACTTTCGGCGCAGAAACTCTTCCGAAATTTCGAGTTGTATTTGAATTTGCGACATGCACTTTACATTGTGCGATGGCTGATACTTACTCAAATCTGTTTGGATTTTGATCGCAACCAGTTATTGCATGTATAGCAACCAAGGCGGAATAAACGTTTTCTCCTAAATTCTTGTAAATTTCAGAGACATTGATACATCTTAATGATTTTCCAACGCCAACTTCCATCCAGACTTTTATTTAAGAATTCAAAAACTTCATGTTAGCCAATATTATAACTAATACATCCGTATCTGAACATCGTAGGTGGACGTTATATGGAGGCTGCAGCTCTTCAAAAATTACAAAGATGGTAAATCATTTTTGTGTCGGATTCTTCGCGGTCTGGAGCACGATTGAATATGATCTACTATTTTTACAACTTTTCTGTTGATGGTTTCAAATCTATAACACTGTTTGTAGTTAACATACACAAATTTATCTTCAAAATAAATCGCTTTGTTATCTCGTTCCCAGTTTTTTGTAAATATTCTAGCAAATCTTCTTTAAAAGTAATATTTTTTAATTGATTCAAAAAGTCAGAGGGACGTGTTGCAGAGTTTCCTATCTGAATTTTTTGACCTCTGTGAGTTCCGCTTAATATATCGTCGCCTCAGAACAACAGTAAGATATCTTAGTGTTATTTCTGGGATCAGATATCTTACTGTTGCTCTGAGGCGACGATATGTTCGTTATCTTTTATGGAAGGAGACGGGGTACGTGTCGAAAACAATTACTACGAATACTGCTGAACATACTAAATAATTTTCTCAATATCATAGCATAAGATGATGGAATTTCTTTCATTAGATATAATAAAAAGAATCCATCATAGATGAGAAATTTTGGTGGTTCAGAATTGATGTTTTTTTAAGCACTTTTATTACACTTGGCCTGATTGTCATGAAGTAATCTGAGGCGTGCTTTTGCTTATATTTCAGCAACTAGATCACTAAGAGACTTCTGGATTTTACTAAATGATTTGCTTAATCTTAAGGTACAACTTAAAACTGAAAATTTAAAATTCTGAAATAACATCATTATTTCGGTTAGGATGGAAAATAGCAAATTTGATGTAATTTCCCCATTAAATGTTTAAACATAAAATCCATTGTTACAAATTTTGTTGCCTTGCAAATATAATGTTAATAGTAATCATAATGAAAATTTTGAATCAAGTCATCTCTGGAGTAAGAATGAAATTTATTCACAGTCAGGTTTGGCTTTCTGTCGGCAGAAACTAGTTTTTGCCGTGCCAGTGGCAGAAACTGATTATAACCGGTTAAAACCGGCAGAAACTGGTAAAAACTTAAAATTGTCTTAAAAAACTAAAGTAATTACTAAATGATATTTGTTTAGGTAAACAAAAAATGTAACTTCATTTCATAAATAAAATGTTATGCTAGTGCCCTTGATTTAGTTCAGAAAGGGAACTTTTCTATTGCTGATGCTCGTAATATTTGGATTAATATAACAAAGGACGAAAATCCTATGGATTCTTAGGATAGAGGAGTGACATACAAAATTAAACTGGCATTACTGTTTGTAATTTGCTCGACTGTTTGTAATTTGCTCACAAATAAGCTTCATCTAAATTGCTTGTGATTGAAATTATCATGTGCTTCCAGAAGAAAGTGTCAAATTTTACTTGCCAATATTAATCTAGATTTTGTACCTAATATCACAGCTTTGCAAAACAAATCGGCCCCACTTCTCGAAACTCATTTTTTCAGTCGAATTTTTACCACTACCCTAGTTACTACATGATGGACCAGTTTAAAAAAATATATACAATTTGAATGTTTTATGAATATTGCTTGTTCCTTGATTGCTTTGTCCATTGCTTGTTCCTTGCCTGTTAGCTCTTTTGTTGCAAGAATATTCTAAAGTTTCTCATTCGTGCATATTAAATTGAGAAATTATTTAGATTTTTGGAACCACCTTTTCCATGAAGCAACTGAAGGGTCCAAACTTTGGTTAACAATTAATTTTTTTTCCATGCATTTTCTACTGTCTTTTTTTTTTTTTGAGAGAGAGAGAGAGAGAGTTTTTGCCAGTTTCTGCCGAAAATGTGGCAGAAAGTGGTTTTTGCCATGCCGGTTTTAACCGGTTTCTACCAGTGGTTTTAACTGCCCCGACAGAAACTTGCCAGCCCTGTTCACAGTCATTGCTTTCTTAGGGTTTTTATCCTCATCTATGCATCTATGCCAATAATCGATAACGGGGCTAAGTAAAAAGACGTATTAGGATCTTTATCCCAAGTTACTTATATGTTGTGAACCATTCTTTTGCGTATACTCAGCAACTAGACCACTTACAGACTTCAGAATTTCATTAAATGATTTGTTTAACCTTAAGGTACAACTTAACGCTAAAAAATCACATCCTAAAGTAAAATTTTGTTTGAAAACAAAACACTTTAAAATAATACATTTTTTTTAAAAAAATAATAAGCACTTTTCATAATGCACTCAAAAGGACAAAATAACATTTCTGGGTCAGAAAGGACAATTTAAGTATTCCTGTAGTTTTTAATTCTTTGAAGAAAAAGATTTCACAAAC
Organism: Uloborus diversus; assembly: GCF_026930045.1. Lineage (NCBI taxonomy): Eukaryota > Metazoa > Arthropoda > Arachnida > Araneae > Uloboridae > Uloborus > Uloborus diversus. The sequence goes on from NC_072736.1 coordinate 34,386,859, forward strand.
GAAGAAAAGTGCGCTCAAATCATTTTAAACCAAACTTTACCATTAAGAAAAAAAAATGCGTGTTTCAACACTCATATTTATGATTGAAAGCTAGATAATGGTGAAAAATTCTCTACATGACTAGAACTGCACTTTTCTTCGTTTGAGGTGTCATTTTCTTGGAAATTTTTGAAAACTACAGGAATTCTTAAATTGTCCTTTCTGACCCAGAAAAGTTATTTTGTCCTTTTGAGTGCATTATGAAAAGTGCTTATTATTTTTTTAAAAATCTGTTATTTTCCAGTAAATGCAGTAAGGCAGATTTTTCAGTTCTGCAGATGGCTATTATCTGTTGACTCAATTTAACATATGCTAAAGAAATATAAACATCAGCAGCAATGCTATCGCCGCGAAGCACTGGATCAAGTTTGCTCCAAAATGGTGGATGCGTCGGCTCCTCCACTATAGGGGCTTTACTCAGGCCCAGGCCCCAGACCCAAGGTTATTATAGGGGTGTCATTCCCCTCTTCCCTCTTCTTTCTTCACAGTAGATGAATAAACAGCTTTACTTCCACATTTACGAAATGTATTTGAAAAGGTGGTAATTCAAAATATTTTTGAAGTTATATATATATATATATATATATATATATATATATATATATATATATATATATATATATATATATATATATATGAATAATGTAACAAAAGTATGAATATCAATTTAAATATGATAGAAAATTGTAATCATAAAAAATAAAAATAATTGAAAATTTTTCATTTATAAAGAATGAAAAGATAAAATAATCATACTTTTCCAACTACCTTATATTTTAAGCAACGTCTACCAAAGACTATGCAACCTCTTAGTCACGGTAGACTACAAATTTTAGTGAAAATAGGGTTTAAACTATTTATCAAAAAATATATAAGCTTTATTTATTGAAGTTTCGCGACAACAAGCAAACTTTTTTGAGCGAGCGCTAGCGGCCCTATAAACGGTACATCGAGGTACGAGGTCGACATTCCGTGGCGTCTATCATGCCTTTGCAACATAACACAACTGGTAGACTTTTGTTTTTATATTTTATGCATAATAAACAATTATTTAAAAAAAATTTAGGCTTATATATTTAAGTCAAAATTGACTGATTTTTTCGCACCTTGCGTGGGTGGTAGACACGGCACGGCAACGCTTCGGATGCGGTAGACATATATTTTTCGTCATGTTTATACGTAATCAATAATATTACCGAGTTTCAGCCTTATATATATAAGACAATTTCACAAGTTTTTGCAACATATTGCAAAATTTTTTATTAATTATTGCAACGATAACTTTTTGGTAGACTCGCGTTTTCTTCTTTTACGTAAACTAATCTAAGATTTAAAAAAAAATCTGGCTTTATATAAATAATGTTTAAAAAACTGTCGCTATCTCTCCTACTATAATGTGATACTTTCAGTATTAAAAAAGTGTGCCACAAGTTATTTCGCAAATAAATTTTTACCACATGTTATTTTTTATCAATGATGTGGTTACTCTCATTATCAAAAAACTTTTTGCTATCAACTGTGTAAATGTCCAATCCTGAATCTATAAAAAGCAACTGGTTTTGGTGGAAAACATCTGGAGATAACATTTCGGACATTAGCCAAATATGTAAGCTTTTGTCACTTAGAAAATACTGTAGAGATCAGAACAAAAGGAAATCAGATACAGTCAACTTTAGAACGACCTCCCATTACTGCGACCCATCCGTTACAGCGACCAATGCATGAAGTGCTATTCCATTGACATAATCTTATTTTAACGCCCGTTAGAAAGTTCAAACTGAAGTGCTTATTCCAATATAACTTCCAAAATTAAGTTTCGGCTTTTTTGTGATTCTCAAATCTAACAATTCAAAAACTGATAAATAGCAATTTTTTATTTCTAAAGATTAAATCTTTCGATTGAAAGGAGTTATTTGGTGACAGGTTCAAGGAGTTGATGAGAATTGCACACAAACGACAGACAGTATAAAATAGTTTTTTTTTTTTTTTTGAAAAAATCGAAAAACAGAAATTAGTTACATTATTTAAAAAAAGAAAGAATGAACTATGTTTTTGAAAACAATCTCAAAACAAAGCAAAAGCAGACCATGGTCTCTAATTTAAAGAGTTACAAATTTCTGTCCATTTGTTCCAGTGTACATTTTGCTTAATGTATTTGCCCAAATGTAAGGTAGCATTCAAATATAAATGTTCAAAAAAAAAGTTTTGAGTTCAATAATTTATTATTTTTGTTAGTTTCGTGGTTATCTTTTAAAATTAAGCACACTGGTAAAAGTTATTCCAGTATTTCTAAAAATAAGGCTAAACAATTTTGCTGCAGCTTGTGCATTTACGTTATAGTGACCTCTCGTTATAGCGACTGATTTTGTTTGGACGACAAGGGTCGTTATAACAAACGTCGACTGTAGTACAATACCGGGCAAGTAGATTCCAGCGATTGTCAACAGTAAAGAAATGACTCTAAAACAAAATTATTCAAGACCGCACTGCTCATGACGAACCCTGGAAAAGCTTGATGAACTTCTGTGGGTCTCAGTCATTATACTCTAACGACATTGCATCACTTGATTTCCCTTTATTCGGATAGCCATCTGAAAAAAAAATCATGTACGTTTGGCTGGTGTCGGAAATGCTATCCCCTGATATTTTGCTTCGAGGCCAATTGATCTTTATTGGTGCAAGATTGAAAATATGTTGGGGAATGTGGGGTACAGTGAAATAGTTAAGATGACTAAGCTTTTTCAAAATTGTTTTCAAAATTACAGTACATCAAGAAAGAACATTGTATTTTATAATAAAACTTGCATTAAAACAGTATTTTTTATTTTTGACAATAAATTTGCGCCTTCAAAAAAAGGGGAAACTTTTCACTTTTTTTTCATGATGCAAAGTGAAAAATAAAATATTTTTCTAATGAAATATTTTCTGTTTGATTATAAGAAATATTTTTGATGAAATGTGTCAGCATGTAAAAGGTTTATTGAACAAATGAAAAGTCAATAAATGAAAAATTGAATAAATAAATTATTTAATTAATGAAGAAAAATAAATGAGTGGGTAAAAGAGTGAATGAATAAGAAAATGAGTGAATGAATGAATAAATATAAGTGAATTATAAATGAAGGAATGTAGATGAATTAATTAATAAATGAATTCGTAAGTGATTTAGTAAACGATTGAGTGAATAAGCAAAAAAAAAAACTATTTCACTTTCCCCCTTCCATTTTCCCCGCATAAGCTTGAATAATTGCAAAAAATATTTAAAATACAAATAAGCTTAATATTAACGAAATAAATACTGCATCGAGTATTAGAAGGCCTCAATAAATATTTAAAATGTCAATAACACGAACTTTAGCATTTTATAATAACAAAAATAATTTTTGACTTACAACAAAATATTACAATTTGAGTGTCAATTTTTGATAATTGCCTGTATTATCATATGCTTTAAGTTAAGGCGATATTCTTTTCTTGGCGGGAATAGACTACATGCACTACTATAAGTTAAAATATTACTACCGGATTTTACCGTACCTTACCATAGAGGTGGCACTAAAAGCAGAGTAAATATTTCACCGTTTCACTTTGCCCCACATTCCCCTACATTACGTGGCAAAAGATAGTGCCCAACGAAGGAAACTACATCATTGATTAAAGCTTAAAACTCAGCAAAAATATATTCGTTTGAAAGATACAACAATACTTTTCGGTCTTCCTAATAATCAAACAACGGCCCTCTGTCCCATCCTATGTGGGAAATTCAAAACCTGTAGTTGGGAGGCATGTGACACGAATGTTACATTTTCAGCATTAAATTAACATGCTACCGTTTCAGTCTTTCATTAGAATGTCACAGTTTTAGTGACATTCTAATGAAAAACTTTTTTTTACCTCATTTTTTACCTCATGTACTAAAAGTGTTTTTAGCATCAAGCTAACTCTCCACTGTTTTCATATTCCATTAGTATCCACTGTTTCAACCATATTACTCTCGTATGTCAGTGTTTAAGGGATTAATATACCAATGTTTCAGTACTACGCTGCAATGCCACTCTTTCGGTTTTACACTATAATTAATACCTACACTGTAAAAAAAAATTGAAACGTTCCTGGAAAATAATGGGCAGCTGATGTGCATAATTTCTGTCAATAACATATCTGGCAAAAACAGGAAAGTTTCCCACCAAAAGTTAGTAACGTTCCTGAAATTAACCTGGAATCTTTCTGGGGAATTCGGAAACCTTCCCAATCAAAATCAGTCATGTTTATGGAATCTTCAGTGAAAAGTTCTATATGTAGAGGAAGTGGTGCAAATGTGGAAACCCTGTTTCAATTTTTGGTGTATCTAGTTTTTTTATCAATGAAATTTGTCTAAATTCGGGAAAACACTTCAAAAAAAGATTATAACAATAACTGCTTTTGGTTTTATGAAACACATTACGTTTACATTGTATTAATAATAGTTAATAATAAATTGAACCTTTAACTCGATTTTCAAAATGTGCTGGTAATGTGGAAACATTTGTTTTCTGGATAAAAATACTAACTAAAAAAACTCATACTTAAATGTGTACTTATTATACATAGCAAAACTAATACAAAGGCTTAAGAATTAAACTTTTAAATAAAAAAAATAAAATAAAAAATAAATAAAATAAAATGTTCACTTGCAAAAGTCCCAAATGTAATGATCATTTACACATCCAGCGCAAAAAGTATGGCACCAAGACTCAGAAACCAAACATATGATCCAAAGTTCCACTTGAACATCATTCGAAAAAGTCTCCCCGCAAAAAATGCAAATGGCTTCCACATTACCAGCATAGCCATATTGAACTATGAGGATAAAACTACGGTACATTTTCAAGCTAGGAATCCAATTAATTGTACCAGATTGTAGAGTATTTTTTCTTAACCAATAACTGCCTAAGTACTAAAAAATAGTTTAATGGACTATGTAATTAAAACAACTTTAAAGACTTACCTCAAAAGTCAAGAAAAACGTAAAACAACAACTTCACTGATAATAAACCACGAGTTGACTAACAACGCTCCTACAGGCTTACTAAACAAACACAGTAACGAATTGATGCGTTCACCACAAAAGTGCAACGCCTCACAAGCCGTACAAGCAGGGCTGTGGAGTCGGAGTCGAAGAGTCGGAGTCGGACTGATTTTAGAATAAAGGAGTCGGAGTCGGAGTCGTTGGAAAACATGCCGACTCCAACTCCGACTCCGGGCTTCTTTTTTTCTTTCCTTTTCACTGACTCTCCTTGCATTTTTTAAAAATTGATTACCAATTGGTTCGATTACATGTATAAAAAGATACTAATGAGAAAATAACTGCCATTATGGCAATCAGCTAGCTTGAATGCTTACCGAACTTTCTGTAGCCGTCCCCTAGTTTGCTTGCTTTTTAACTTAACTAATAGCAACTTTAAGCAAACGGTTTTGTTGAATAACATTTTCAAGTAATCACTTTCAAATGAAAATAGAAATATAGTGTTTTGTTCTATCTCAGTTTAAAATAGTAAAAGAAACGTAACAAATTAGTAAGTCGACGCCTGTAGCTAAGGTTGAAACGTTTAAGTGTGATCGGCAAATTCAAAGAAGTTCTGGCTCGAAAGCACGAATCCAAAAGATTCGATGAAATAATCTAATGTTTTTTTCTTTATTAAGACTATTTCTGTAAGCTTGGTTCTCACTAAAAAGTATGTAACAAAATAAGTGTAAAAAATTTCTTGATTACAACACTCAAGAATTGCAGTTAATCTTAAAATCTTCATATTTAGGTTAATTCTAAAGCAGCCAATAAAATTTAAATTAAAAATTTAGCGAAGAAGAAATATAGGTATAGTAAAAGCTATTCGTACAAATTTGTATACCGCCGCGTTTTGTGTAAAATTAGCTCCTGACGCATATGTGCCCTATTTTCGTTGAAATTTTATTGATGAAATATAATTTAAAATATATTCGTGAAAATTTTTAGAATTAAAGTATTTATATTTTTTATAAACTCTGAAATTAACTTTGGGTGTCATCTACTAGATGGATGTCACCAGGGGCAAACCACTCCCTCTCAAGAACTTGGATTTAGAAAAAAAAGTTTCTTTTCTCTCAAGTTACAGCTTTCAAAAAGTGAAAGCACACGATTTGATCAATATATATTTGTTAAACATTAAAGGGGGGCAAATTACAGATAATCATTTTCAAAATTTTTAAAAGGGATTTTTAAGTCATCTCACTTTTTAACTCGTAACTATTGGAAAGTTTGATTTTTAAATTGAATTTCTAACGTTGTATGACGTCTTGGGTTTACAATAAAAAACAAAATGCTAAATTTTCATAAAAAGGAATTAATATTTCAATCTCTGTTAAGAGGTTTTCCCCCTTCCCTTGAATGGAGAGAGGGAGTTTAAAAAATACAATTAAAAAAATTTAAAAAAAAATCCGGAGTCGGAGTCGGAGTTGGAGTCGGAGTCGGGCGTTTCAAAATCCAGGAGTCGGAGTCGGGGTCGGAGTCGGCCATTTTCCTTCCGACTCCGCAGCCCTGCGTACAAGTTATGTTTCCACATTACCAACACGCTTCCACATTTGCACCACTTTCTCTATATTAGTAACAGCTTGGCACTCTTCTGATTAACAGGAAAGTTTGTAAAGCAAATATGCCTGAAGCAAAGACATACAAGCTTGCAAGCAATTTCTTCAAAGTTACAATATACAGAGACCGCATTTTGCTTTTGATTGGGACTGAGTCAATCTGGATGGGCTTTAACTGAGCTTAAGACAAAACACCTAATAAAGAAGCCTAATATATTTTAACACTGAAAGGTAAAATTGTCTTTTCCCACAGTGCGAAATCGGTATTCAGGGAACTTGTTGCGATTCAGGAAACTTTTTCGCTAAAAACTTCCCAGGAAACTAATGTAAATTCTTGAAATCACGGAAAGTTACAGGAAAGTAGTCAGTGACGCTCCGGATTTTTTTAACAGTGTACATACTTTAGCAGATGTAGTGTAACAAAATACTAGCTGCCGGCTGTGCATTTAGAACATACATAAGTGGTTACAGGGTCGTTTTGTAGGTAAGGAATGCACAGTCTTGAATACTGAGTACAGTGAAGCCAGTCTATAACAAATACCTGCCTATAACGATATTTTCCTTGGTCCCAGCAAAATGTCAGGATAAATAATCAAACTGTCGATAATGATTACTTGTCTCTAACAATATTTTTTTAAAGTCCCAACAGTATCGTTATAGGCAGGTTTTACTGTATATAGTGAGGTGAATTCATGTGTACTCAACATATCTTGTTTACACTACAAATAGCAAAAGGGCGTTATAAAACTTAACGTTTTATAACCGTCCCCTTGTTCTGAAGAGATTGCTATCACAAGCTTTAATATTGCTCTTCAAATCCAAAAATAAATTCTTTTAAATTAAAACACTTTTGAAAAAGAGGTTAACTAGCAACCGTACCTGCGGAAAGGAAAAAATAAATATTGCTTTGGGTTGAGAGCAAAACGTTTTTCTTATTTAAATCTCATTTTCATGAATTAAGGTATTCAATTACGTTCAGAAAAGTTGATAACTATAAAACTATAAAATTAAGTGATCAGATTCCAACGTAAGTAAAACTGCAACAAAAATAAATATCAAAATTAAACAAACCTTTGAGTGCTGTTAATATGCACTCACATTGAAAATTCTTTTTTTTTTTAATCTTTTTTTTTTTTTTTTTGAGAAACTTTTACTTATAAAATAAAAGAACTTACCTAAAAAGTTCAATATTATTTTTTCCTTATAGAACGAGACATCAGGAATGGCCAATGTGCCATGGTTCAGCCTGCTCACAATGGTCACCATATCGGCTACGCTGTCTTTCATGGCGGACGGTAAATTCTATTTTTATTTATTTAAATTATTATTTTTTGTTTTGTTTCGTTTTTGTTTTTGAAAAAGTGCTTGAATTATTGGTTCACCAATCACACAACAGTATTTTGCAGGGCGAAGCCATTTCAGAATTATCAGTGCTTTTTAAGAAATTCAGAGTTAAATGATTTCGCAACTTTCAAGTAAAGTTAGACGATTTTGCATAGTGTTAAATTTTAACCTCCAATTTTTATGGAGATAAATTTTCAAGCCATACAAGTTTCAATCACTTTTCTAGCTATAATATTGATATGCAGTAGTTTTATATAGCTTTAATCTAAGTTGCTAAAAATTAAAGGTAAACAAAAGAAAGCTACCTAGGGAGACTTGCCCTAAAGATAAATTTGATATTTTTGTTTAATTGGATATTTTTTCAATGAATTTTTGTTTATGAATAGCTAAGGTTCTATGGTTTAGGGCTAATGATTTTATTTAAGTGATGACTCTAATAGTGGGAATATTAAGGCCTATTTTATTTTTTTTATTTAACTTAATGAATAACTAAAATACATAGCATTTTAGTCTACTAAATTATTTTTATTTGACAAATAACTAAAATACTAATAATCTTTAAGCCCTGATTTGTTACTTAATAAAATAACTGAAATATTGTTTAGGTCTGATCGGATAAAGTTTTGAATTCGACTTCTGCTTTTGTGATGATGTGGAGTAAGATTAATTTTTAAAAATATGTAACACTTCATCTACAGAGTGAACATTTTGTACATTCACTTCAAGTATCACTAATTAAAACAAAAAACACCATCAAACCTGCGTTTTTAGTTTTGATATCAATGAGTCTTCTTTCATTTATGAACGGGGTCATGTCTTCCTAAGTGTTGGGTCAAATCTCCCTAGATCTAGGGACACTTGACCTATATGCGGACTTGAGGAACATAATCTTTTTGTACCATTTATACTTATAATTATGCTATTATTTTGAGTCATAACAAAATATTTATATGTATTTTTTATTTCGCTCTAACTATTCCATTAAAAAAAGGAAAATAAAAAGCCAAAAATTGGGTCAAGTTTCCCAAGTTTCTCTAATGAAGGATTTTTATTGTTCTGTTACACTTAGATTACTATCTAAGCTGTAATTGAATCTAAAACAAAATTTTTTGCTTGGAACGTCTTTATTTATCGTAGCAATCAGAAGGCAACCAAGTTCACTAGAGTTAGTGTTGGGAAAGATGCCATCAAATATGCCCTTCAAAAGCTGAACTCTGCAAAAATTACTAAATAAAATCGTCAATTGATTAGAATGAACCCAGTTCTTCATACTTCAGTCCAAAAGACCAAAAATTCCAAACTGAAATTGGTGTTGAGAAAGAGACCATCAAATTCTCATTCTCAAAAGATTATCCTACGAATAACAAACTAATGAAATGCTGAATCAATTAACCTACGTTTTGAAGCACTGTATTGAAAAAGGTGTTCCTTTTAGCACTGAAACACGTGTCTGCAGAAATTTGCAATTTTTGTGCATTAAAACGTTGTTAATTGATTCATTTAATTTTCAAGCACGTTATAGTGAAATACTGGTTGAATCCAGTTCAATCTGAAAGAGATTAAAACTGGACTGGTTTTTATGTTGAGAAAGATACAATCAAGTACTCTCACTGAAAAGTCAATCTTGTGGGGAAGAAACTAATGAGCATATTAAAATCGGAATGAATGCAGATCAACCTTAAAATGACAAAAAAAGAAAAACAAGATTAATCGTATGAAGAATAAAGTAATGAAATGAAGGGCTACAAGGGGAAAAACTGCATCTGCCCAAAAAGGCTCATTTGAATGCTTGACTGACAAGATTTTCCCCAATACAGCCTATTTTCAAACAAATATTTCAGCTGACTTTCTGGATTTTGTACAAAAGATGATAGACTATTCGAAAGGTATAGCAACCACTAGAATGCACGACCTTCTAAAATAGCCCTTAAAATATCTGACTGGCAAGGTATTCCCCCTGTACTCTTCAAATATATTAAAATCTGAATGAATCCGGCTCAGCCTGAAAAGCCAAAACTTGACTGGAACTGATGTTGAGAAAGATCCCATCAAATGCTTGTAACTTAAATGTCAATCCCATGAAGAGTAAACTAACGCCACACATTAAAACCAGCATAAATTCATTTCCACCTGAAAGGGGAAGAACTATACCTGTAATTGATGTTGAAAACGATAACATCAAATTTTGGTATCCACAAGTCAGAATTATAAGAAAAACCTGAAAAAGCACATGCAAATCACAACAAATCCAGTTCAATCTGAAAGGATAAAACACTTCACTGAAACTTATCTTGAGAAAGATGCCATCAAATGCTAATATCAATAAGTCAACCCTGCAAAGAATGAAGCACATTAAAATCACAATGAATTCAGTTCAATCTGAAATGGAAAACACTTTACTGAACCTCATCTTGAGAAAGATGCTATCAAATTCTAATACCAACAAGTCAACCCTACAAAGAATGAACTAATGAAGCACATGAAAATCACAGTGAATTCAGTTCAATCTGGAAGGGAAAGCACTTTATTGAAATTGCTGTTGAGAAAGATGCCATCAAATGCAAATACCAAGAAGTCAACCCTACACAGAATGAGCTAATGAAGCGCATGAAAATCACAATGAATTCAGTCCAATCTGAAAGGGAAAACACTTGACTGAAATTGCTGTTGAGAAAGATGTCATCAAATGCAGTACCCACAAGCCAACACTACAAAGAATAAACTAAAGAAGCAAATGAAAATCACAGTAAATCCAGTTCAATCTGAAAGTGATAAAAACCAACTGGAATTGCATTGGGAAAGACTCCATCATATATCCCATCGAAAACTTGTAAACGACGTTTGCAACGGAAAAAGTTGCACCATCGCTCCTCCATTACAGTAGAGGTACAGCGGCAGTTTCTATTTCCAATAATGTCGGTGCATTGTGCCTGCAATTGTTTCCAAAGCGTTAACTAACGGCTGCCGAGCCAAAAACACGGAAGCAGCAGTTCAATCACATACGCTACAGATGTGATTGCTTTTCAATAAGAGGTTTTTTTGGCTCAGGAAATAGACGCAGAAACCATGAGTAATGGCGTATTTTTTTTACGCCAGTGTAAGCGAGGGATGGTGCTGTGTTTGTTTATTTTGCCTCCTAGAAGATACCAGAAATGGGTTTATAGAAATAAGAATAACCTTTTGGTGACCCATATTTTTAAATTGATTCAGGATTTTATCTGATATGCTGTTTTTGTTGTTTTATTTAGATTTATGGTGGTTCTTCTATTAAATAGGCAGGATATGTTCTGTTTGAATGATAGGTGAAAGAACATTGTTAAATTTATTAAGTAATGAAGAGGGAACAAAGCATTTAATTCATACACCCTCTATGTTAGATATTTTTTTAATACTTGTTGGCGTCATTTATGGCTTTTTAATCTTTTTCAAACAATAATTAAAAGCTTAAGTTATTTTTGGGGGGAAAAACATTTTCAATAACTCTTTCAAAAATTGCGAAAAACAAATGGCAGGAGTATTTTCCAATTGGAATGTCATTGCGTTCAAGCATGGATCCAGAGGGGAAGGGTTCGTTGGGATTATGATCCCTTTTATGCTACCAAACACAACCTAATGCTCCATTTTGGGGACTCATATTTCGAAAAGTTTACCACAGATCCCTATTTGAGTCCAAAAATTTCATTTTGCTTCCTTTGTGAGAACAACCGCCTACAAAATCAGAAAATGGATCCAGCCGAGACTAACTACGTTTCAAAAGAACTTATAACCTAACAGAAAATCCTCCCAACAGAAAATCTTACCCGAATGTAATGAGCCGGAAATTAGAAATAGGAAAATATCCCTAATGAAAAGAAAAATCATTTAAAGAGAAAAGAAATGTAAAAATTCCAAGGCATTCACAAACTCAAACCTATCTATTTTTACACCAAACTGCAGTGATTTATCAAAAATAATTAGCAATATACGAACTGCAAACTTGCTTCACTTACTCTACAACACTTTCCTGAAAAGAAGTCAAAGCGAATCAAAAAAAAATCCAATTGTACAGCATCATTTGCTTTACAGATATACTTCATCTTATTGTCTAAGCGACTTCTGCGGGGTTAATCTTTTTTTTTAACGTATGCTTCGAAAAATCCCTTTTGAAAACTATATTTTTATAACGTTTCAAATTTATTAATTTTATTTACATTTCCTCGGCATAGGACTTTTTCCAATCTTGTCCTTGTATGGCTATAAATCTATAAGTTAAAAAAGATATTGATTGCGCAGATAACATAAATCCGGAGGAAGTAGCCGGTTGATGCTACATCTAACACTGTCTCTTATGATGTTTGTTTGATGTAGTTACTTACTTATTCATAAAATATTTCATTTACAGCTCAAGATTGCTTCGGAGGCATCGAGACATTCGAAAAGATGGTTTCTATGAGCTTCAGCGGGGTCGTGTCGTACAAGTCGATGCTCCAGCAACCTGGCCAAGCCATCACCAGGGACTGCATCAACTTGTGCAAGCAACAGGCTGCCTGTCTGTCCTTCTCTCTCAACTATACCACGTCTTCTTGCATATCGTACAACGTCAACTCCGTCGGCAGGGGAGATGACATAGTCGTCTCAAGGGCTGTGAATTTCTTTGAGAAGATATGCTTCAGAGGAGGTAAGGAACGAATCCTGCACTCAAATTACTTATGGTCTACTCGTTTTTTTCCACTGGATGACAATTTTTTGAAAGATTTTCAATTTTTGGATATTTGAAATTATAAAATGTTCCCACACTGAGCGAATTAATATACTTAACTAATTAGCTAAACAAATGAAACGCATTTATTATTTCAAATCTACTAATTTAATCAAACTCAATTATGTTCCAACTTATGCATTGCAATATTTGTTAGTCGTAAGACCATCTTTCATCTATCTTAATAAGTACGAGAAGTCCTTGTTCATTGAATTTTTATGCTTTTCAATCACTGTTGGTATTGCTGCGTTGTAATCTTACATTCCAAAGAAAAAATCAACTGACTGTGCTATGCTGGTAACGACCTTTTCATGAACTTCTCTTCTTTAACTCGTTCTAAATGTGATCTATCGACCATTTGGGGAATTTTCCGTGCCCATGGAAAGGTCTATCACAGACTCCATTTGCAAAATAACTTTTCTATTTTCTTAGCACTTAACACTGAATCCTATTGAGCATAAAAGCTCAGTTTACATAAAGACACTGGTCTTGTACCTTAACTACATGTCTCTTTCTATAACATCCACATAAATTGGATGCGTTTTTCAATGTAAAGTTAATTAGCACTTTTAGCCGACACTGTACCCCACATTTTGCCTTCCTAAAAGCTATAAAGAGTTTTGAAATATATATTCTTAAAAAAATTGCCTCCCCCTCTGTCTACTGACAAGTTCAAGCCAACTCTTTCGAAAATTTTATATTTTTTGTTCATCTGAGAAACACAACTAAACAGACATGTATCCAAATAATAATTATTATTATTTTATTTTACCTTGTTTTATTTTTAATTCTGCGCGTAAACAATTTTATTTTCTTTCACTGTAAAATGTAGCACAAATTTTGTAAGTTGACGCTTAATCAAAAATCGCTGACATTAAATACAATATTGAGCGAAGTATTCTTCATTATATCGCTTTTAAGTATAAAAGTAAACTTAGCAATCACTATCAATTCATTTTTGATATGTTATCAGCTTCATTTGAACAGTTGTTTCTCATAAGGGCAGGTTATATTACGTTTTTGACGATGTGAAGTCCTTATAACCAAAAATACAGTATTCCAGTGATGAGAACTATACCTCGTGCGCTTAGTGCAGTTTGCCGCCATTTTTAAGAACGCTATCTATCTCAATGCGTTACTTATACGTTGAAACGATGAGTGGAATCGCCAAAGTTGACAAAAAAAATAAATAAATAATACACAAATTTTGAAATTAACTTAAAAGTTCTTTTTTTAATAAGTAGTCTATGTTCTTTTGCAGTCAGTAGTTCTGTAGCAGTTTTTTTGCTATATTTAAGAACATTTCTCCGCATTTTTAAACATAGTCACAGAATAACGTCTTTCGCTGCTGAATTATATTGATTTACATTTGAAAGATATGTAAAGAGTAACTATATACACTGCAAAAACAATTCAGAAACGTTCCTGGAAAATAATAGACAGCTGATGTGCCCAATTTCTTCCAGTAACATATCTTGGAAAAACTAGGAACGTTTTCCGCTAAAAGTCGGTAACCTTTTTGAAATTAACCTTGAAACTTTCTGATAGAAGTGCGAAATCTCCTCTGTTGAAGCCAGTCATGTCTCTAGAACCTTCTAGAAAAATAGAGTAGGTTTAGGGTAATTGATTAGAACCTTCCTGATTTACTAAGAAAGCTCCATAATAGTTAGAGCGACCACAGCCAAACCTACGCAAGAAGGAACCAAGCATATCTCTTGGCCTGCAATTCCTGCCTTGCAAAGCTGCAGCTATTCATTGACGTTTTCGCTCTCACTGGGAGCTTAGTCGATCTAGACAGACCATAAGCGCACCTAGGCCAATACACTTAATAAACACGTTCATGAAATATTTAAACTGATTGTTAAAAACATTTTTCACAACAGTGAAAAGTCTGCATGCTTGCAACTTGTAGCGATTCAGGAAACTCTTTTTTGAAGATACTTGTTTTTACGAGGAAATAGGTGAAAACCTGTGAAATCCCGAAACGTCCCACGAGAATAACGAGTAACGTTTCGGATTTTTTTTACAGTGTATATATTGGCTTATTGATCTCTCCATCATAACGGAACCCTTGCAACAATCCGAGGCTCAAAACTCTTGATAACGATTGTGGCATGGTAAATTACAAAATCAACATTATTAAAGGACAAAAGCAGCAAAGTTAATTTATCCACATAGTTTAGGAGTACAAAGAAACTTCTTTTTATGTTCAAAAAAAAAATGAAGCCTCCGACGTTGCTCATAATAGTCACTTCTTTAGTGATCAATGCTCAGCCTTGGAAGCTCAAAACTTTTCCCAATTGAAAAAGGCATTCTTTGTAACCCCCAAAATACATGTATGCAGTAATGTAGCATTTTTTGAGGATTAATAGCGTTGAATTTATAATTTATTTTTCTGCTAAGATTTTTTTTTTTTTTTTTTTGATCATAGCATTGGCTACTCTACAGATGAGTATGTTTACATATGATTTAAAATGTTGGAGAAAATTACTGTCGTGGGTAGGTAAACGGCAGTATCTGCAGAAATATGCTTTCGAGATATTTTACGAAGCGCGCTTTGAATTCAATACTAACAATCGGGAAATGTTAGCATTACACTTTTTTTTTTCGCGCTTTTTTTTTCAGCAGAAACCAAATAAGAAAATTTTGTACAATAAAGCTAACGAACAATTGATGACAAAAATTTTAAAAAAAAATATTAAAAATTTACAGATACTGCCTGTTACCTGCCCATAACAGGATATTACTTTGTGGGCAATTTTAAAACCATTCCCTCTTTTCTACCTTCCAGTTTCAAAACAGGCATTCGATTCAGCATGTCGTGACAGACTTTGGGTGTTCGATCGTGTTCGGGACGCCTATTTGGAAGGACATGTTGACAAAGAAAACAGGAATGTTCGAACGAAAGAAGATTGTGAGAAACTATGCATTACTGAAGAGAGATTTAAATGCCGATCAGCTGACTATGACGAAATCCAGCACACTTGTAGGATGAGTCGAGAGACGAGGAGGACGAAGCCGAATGCTTTCCGGGTGGCACCAGGATCTGGAAGGAACTATTTGGAAAATCAATGTGCTCCCCCACGTAAGTTACTTGAATTTAAACCGAAAAAAATTCATTCGTCAGAAGTAAAGAAATTGTTCTGATGTGCAAGGTTTCCATATAGTTTTTAATTCTTTCAGATAAACAATTTTCAGATTAGGAGCTAACTGTAAATGAACAAAACAAAACAACTATTGCGCATTGCTTAAATAATAATCAATGATTTACCATTAAGATAATGATGAATGATCATTTTCCCATTAAGAACTGAATGTCGTAGATGTTTTACTTAATTTTCATTAAAGTTTCTTTTTTATATATTATTTTTGGGGTCTCAATGAACAAAAAGAAAATTCTTCCAAATGCTTGTGTATCAAAACACTAACGTAGTTTGAATATTATCCTGGAGAGAAGGCGCATTGGTTCATAACGGCGCTACATGTTTACATATTAATTTACTGGAATTGGTGATATGGTATAAAACCAAAGGTTCTGAGGAATGCTTCATCCCCAAATACTCCTCTAGCTGCACCCAGTATAAAATGCACTGGTGAACCTGTAGGAAAAACCGGTGACATGATTGGGACTCGAGAATAACAGGTTATTTGTCCAAGAATCTGTCTTCATTTATTAAAGGCTAATATTTAACGGCATTAACCCAGTAAAATACAACCAAGTTTGTCAAAAAAAAAGTTAAGTTTGATTTTCCTGAAATTGTTTTTAATTAAATTTCATCGATAAATAGTTTTACAGAACTGTTTAACCGAAAATTTAAGGAATGACAAATTCTTCGCTCGTGGGCCAACATCAGACGGAAAAGTTGGTTCGTAGCAGAACATGTCCAATTTAGTTCAATCCAAAAAGCATGAAAGTTGTTGTTCTTAAATTTAGTTCTAGACCCCCTCGAGAAAGTCTCGATAGGGTATTTGGGAGTTCACTTCCAATCCCTGGCTTAATCTATTTACTTATTGCACAACCTAATTTATTTATTGCATAACCCACGAGATTTTTCTCATGCGGCTTTAATCATCAACAAGCCAGTGGTTCGGTTATAACACTCCTTAAATGTATAGATATTATCATACGAGGAGTTTATCTGGCTTAAAAACAAGGCTTCTCGGGGAAGTTAACCCCCAAATAGCCCA
Source organism: Uloborus diversus (assembly GCF_026930045.1). Lineage (NCBI taxonomy): Eukaryota > Metazoa > Arthropoda > Arachnida > Araneae > Uloboridae > Uloborus > Uloborus diversus. The sequence goes on from NC_072736.1 coordinate 34,403,771, forward strand.
TCGATGCGACCTCATCTGGCATAACTTATATTTAAAACTAGAAATTTAAAAGTACCTGGAATGAAAAAGTATCTAAGAAAAGACTGATGGCCAAACTTCATACTCAAATTGTTAAATCTTTCTTTTTGAAAAGTTAATACAAGAGTACCTTCTTTAAGGGACACCTTTATTTAATGGACACTTTTTTCTGGATTCAGTTTCTTTGAATAGAGACCTCTATGTATTTGCTTCTCATTAAGGGACACTCTATTTAGGGTACAGTCGCAGAGAAAAATTACGAGTATTAATGAATTAATGCATTAGAAATAGTAAATTTATTGGAAATCAATTGTCACATTTTGTACAAAATTTAACTGGTAAAAGTTGTTTTGACAACAACATGCAAAGAAACCAATATGTATTCTCATTTTTTGCTGAGACCTTCATTCTTGCTCTTTATTCTCATCACTTTCTTCATATGGACTTGACCCAGATTGATAGTGTACAGCCTATCATAAGCTTTGTATGAAAAAACTTGAAATGTAATCACAATATTTTTTTGCTTTGTATTGCATTGTAAATTACATGACATCAAACAAACATTAAGTCACACATTAAGTCAAAATTGTATTTAATAAAAATCAGTTACAAAAATTTGGTACTACAAAAGTTTTGATAAAACTTGAATTTTTAAAATATTTTTTCTCCAGTTTGAATATTTTGAATTTTAGTGTATAAACATTTTCAATACTTAATCTCAAATGTTATTATAGTTTACTTTCATCATGAAATTATTTATACTAAGTTAAATACGCATCGTGTATCAACTCATCTACCTCCGAAGTAGGTACACTTCTGTTTAAAGGACGAAATGTTCAGTTCCCTTAGTGTCTTTTGTTGAGAATTTCTACTGTATAATTATTCTTTTTTCAGCTCCTGCAAGTTGCCGATATGAGACCCGTTCAGATGTCACCTTGCTGACTCCAGATTACCTCCAATTCGCCGCTTCCGCAACTGATTGTATGGATCAGTGTGACGCCGAAACAGCATTCAACTGCTGGTCATACAGTTATGTGGACAACAGGTGCCAACTTAGTGGAGACAGCAGTGTCACGTGGGGACGAGATGTTGAACTACCGACACATCCTGGTGCTCTGTATGGAGAACTGAAGTGCTTTTTTGGTAAGCTGTATTATTCCACTAATACTGGACAGTTAATATCAACCCCCATACTGAGTTATAGATAGACACAGTCAAAGATAAAAGACTATCATTTAACGATGCTGTGACCAATGTTGTCCGGCACTTAGTTTTCTAAAGAACTTGTTTTTTTTTTTTTTTGGATTGGGTTTGATGTAAGATTTGAAATAGCTCAAGCAGCACCCGATACAATTTGACGGGAGTAGGGATTTTCAGATGAGTGTTAATTTTATTCACGAAGTTTCCTTACTCGAAAGTGAATTATTAGGAACTAATGTCCTAACTTTAATGGAGATTTATAGGGGTAGTCGTCATTATTCTGATCAGCAATTTTACATGTTTTTTCAAAAATTTAAACCCAACTGTTGTACGTGCCGCACTTGACATACCTTTTACTTTCGAGGTGGACCGTGCAAAGTCGGGTGACGCAACTAGTTAAAAAATAAAAATAAATAATGTGGAAACCTGATCAATCTAACTTATTTTATCTGTAAGCAATTACACAATACTAACAAAAATAACGAAGTCGAACACCGAATGTTTTTCAAAGGAAGAAAAAAATCTTTCGAAAAAACTAAGTGGCCAGAGCGAGAAATGTGTTGGTCTAGCCTGTAAACTTGTATTGAAATGTGAGGTGACAGTAATATTCTAATGCATCATTCCTTTTTAGAACAATGCGATAATGGGGTAATGACTTTTGAAAAGATGACAGGAGTTTTGCTGCGGTCAGCTCAAGGTACCATGATGAAAGTGAACAAAGCTGGAGCCCTGGGGAACACCCTGGAATGTGCCAAGATCTGCCTAGACGATGGCACAGAATGCCCGGCCTTCAGCGACCACTACCACAACATGAGATGTGACAGATTGGACAGGAACTCGAACGGGAGAACTCAAGAACTTATCGCAAGAGACGGGGAAAGTTATTTTGAGAAGATATGTCTCCAAGGTAAGCTTTGTATTTAATGACATAGTATTCAATGACATAGTTCATAAATACGCATATGCCATTGTGGATTCAGGAAACTGTACAATGGCGTTAAACTACAGTACAATTTCGTTTATCCGGACCGAACTGGAACCAAAGGCAATCCAGATGATCGGAAATTCAAATAATTGGGATAGTACGGGAAACACATTCTTAACTGTTAATAATAGAGAATTTCGTTCCATAAGACAATAGTTAATAGATTGCAAGATTTTTTTATCCTAAGCTAGAGAAAATATTTTCCTTTGATAATTTTTTTTTATTTTAAAATTAAAATAATCTAATTTTTCAAGACTTGACTCATTTTGTTTAAAATATATGTTATTGGAGTCATACAAAATTATTAAAAATTGCAAATCGCTTATTATTAGCTTACGTGAACATGATTTTTATATTTAATTGAAAAACGCATAGTCACTCTTTGTGGAGCAGTAAAAATAGCTGTTCAGTAAAACAGTAAAAGAAGTCGCTCTATTGACTAAGAAATTCTAACAATCGAACTGAATAAAGGGAAATTTTAGCAGCGATCCTATATCAGTTGTAATAATCACATCATTCACATGTAATCACATCACGTGATTTCTATCATATGGACAATATCAGAAAAGATGTTGACGATCATTTCTTAAATTTTGGCGATCAGGGGCGGCCCGAATTTAAATTTTTGGAAGGGCAGAAATTCTCAATGTGCCGCATGGAACTCCAAATTTGTGCCGAATAATAAAATACGGGTATGCACGCATAGGTACAATTAATGAAAAGGGACATTCGATAGTTCAAAAATTACAATATTGCAGTTATGTCTCTAAATTTGCCGAATCATCAGACAAAATTTGCCGAATGAAGAGAAAATTTTGAGGAGGTCCCAGTGACCACCCTTGACCACCGAACGGGGTGCCGCTGATGACGATGAAAAACTCGAAAAACATTCCTCATCATTTGCGAAATGAACCCTTACTTTTAAGCAAACGGCACCTTGAATCGATACTGCAGCTACTTATATCATAAATTCTGTTCAGCTTTTCTCGGTTAGATATACATAACCAAAAATAATTTCAAGTTCAGATAATTACTTCACAGACACAATTTCAATTATTATAGTCCATGGCCCCACTAGATGAGGCGGAATCTTAACGGGCCTTGACAATTTCTGATTTTTCTGTATTAAACCGATGCAACATGATCCGCTCATGCATCCAACAATCAATGTCAATGTTTCAAACTTTGTTTATTTTTGATTGGACGTCACCCATTTTGACCGCAAGAGGCGCTGATAGGAACCCCTGCATCCACCAATCAATGGCAACGTAATGGAAACAGAGGTTCCCTGTGGCACCTTCTTTGTTGCCATGAGTTTCAGGGATTGTCACGGCCTAGTAGAATTAAGTGGGGGCATGCATTGTCTTACCCCTTTTTAATCATCATTTCTCTGCAGGTCCAGAAGCTCAGGCATGTTCCGACAAGGCATGGGCGTTCGAAAGAGCATTAGGCTACGAGCTGGCTGACGGATTGTATCAGAAGACCATCACCAAAGTGGAAACTCGTACCGTATGCATCCAGCATTGCCTATCCGAAAGAGAGTTCACCTGCCGCTCGGCAAGGTACGACGAAGAGAGTGGGGAATGCAAACTGTCAGCAGCAGACAGGAGGACAGAACCGATGAAGTACTATCGCAGTGAAGATGCCCGTGTGAGCTATCTTGAAAACAGTTGTTTGCCAGGTAAAAATAGTCCAACACCTCTTTGTGATGAATAATAATTTACCAAAATATATACAAACAAATAACAATACAAATACCAGGCATTAACACTTAAGTTACCTTCTGGTTTCCCAATAGTTTCGGAAAATACAATTAAAAAAAGTGTGATGCACGTGTCCAAATATGAACTGTTCATCAAAAGTCCAGAATCGCATAGACTGCAAGCCGGTGAGTTATCGAGTCCAGTTAAATGAGTATTTAGGCAATAGTGTCCGGTTAGAACTTCGTGGAAGGTCCGTAATAGTCGATCCATTACTCCAAAGGCATTCCCAGGCGCCCTTAGCAAATGTTGAAATATACAATTTGAATTTTCTTTTAGCGTGGGAAAGGCCTCCAGCATTCCATAAAGCTCTCTCAATAAAACCTCAGCCATACTAGGACACAAATACTAATGGAATATGAATGGCTTGAAAGAGGGGTCTAAATATATTTTGACTATCAATTTTTTTACACGAGCATTTGATGCCAATACATATCTTTTCCCATCGTAGGCGATTGAAAAAAATATACATGAGATTTTTTTTCTTTTTACTGTCAATTTTTTTAAGTATTTGGTGAAACTTAATGGGTGTGGTAAGGAAAGGAGGGCAGGGATCAAAATATTTTTGAATTTTCAAAAAACGATTTGCAGGAATATTTGATGTCAATACCCAAGTTTTCTCACCACAGGCGATCTCGATTTTTTAAAAAAGTTAAATTCGACCCACCGTATTGCAGAGTAATGCTCATTTAGATTTAATTATGCAGGTTTACCATTTGATAACTAAAAACAAGTTTCTCGCTTGCACTTTGTGGTTTTTTTCAACTAAACAATGATGCCTTTCAAATACAATTTGTCTGACTTATAGTGGACACATCATGCCCGTACGTCGAGACAGAAGATGCTTATCCCACTTATGCAAACATCATTCAAACAGAAGGTGTATCCACGCTGGAATCCTGCAGAGACCTCTGCAACAACCTGCTTCGCTTCTCATGCCGATCTTTCTCCTATTACTCAAGTGCATTGCAATGTTTCCTCAGTGGTGACGACAAAGCCAGTGGCGGATCTGCAGCAATCCAGCGTCGTCCTGGTATCATCTACTACGAAAGAATGTGTCCTCAGCCCAGCACTATAGATTCGTTCACTGAGACCACATCTTCTCTCATCACTGCCACTTCACCAGCTCCATTACCGACGCAGGGAATATCCAGTAACACACAAGCCCAGTTTCAGGAGAAAGAAACTACCCAGAAGACTAGACCACCTTACCAACCAGCAGAGCCTTCACGTAGGTTTTGATTACATTTTTTTTTTTTTTTTTTTGCTTGGGAAGGAGGTTGCTATAAAGATATGAGAGAGACTTAGCATGTGTAGCAAACATTTTAAATTTCAATCTTTAAAATGGGGTTACATTTGCAAAAGCGGTTGAGAAGATTCTATTTTCAGATATCAAGGAAATGAACTCGCTTAGTTTAGTATCACGAACGATTTTAGACGTAAATTTAGAAACAACTTGTATGATGTAAAACAATTAATTATAATGGTTATAAAAGGCTTCTTTCACAATTTGCACTATTGTGGATGGTAAAAGATCCATACTTCGCACAGTGATCTGTGCATCAAACCTCGATGTGTTCAAATGAAACGGCAGCGTCTTATAAAATACATCGACTCACAGTGTTTCGATTAGTACAAGCTAAGTGGACAAAAGTCAAGTTCAAAATTCTAAACTTTGTTATTGGGATAATGCAAACAATAAAGCAAAACATGATACTTAGTTATTTGTGTAAGTCTAACTCCCTTCCGTCACGTGAGTAATAAGGTTCAAAGGTACGTATCCGTTTGTAATTGAATAAATCAGTTGAGTTCCAGTCATCATTTCATCACACAAAATTAAAGTGTTCCTAATTTCATATGATTTTATTGTTCAAGATGGATATTTTCTATACTAGTAAACACTTTATTTCCCTAATTTAATTAATCTATCTGATAGTTGAACAATATTTAAAAAAAATTTAAAGATGAACGACGGATTTTTTGCCTGTTTCAAAACTTTCAAGTGATGGCAATGACTTGTACCCATTTGTACCCGAACTGAATTTTCTGCATATAGTAGCTATGGCTTTTCCATTAATAATAAGACGTATTATAGTCAGCACACTCGAGCACAACATATTTTTTACCCAAAGCTTTGGATGCTTCAATAATTCTTCAAAGAAATTCCTACGCGAAAGAAAGTATTCTAGCAGTGTAAGTATACTAGAGTGTGCTGACTATAATACGCCTTATTAATAATGGGAAAAGTGCAGCTATCATATACAGAAAATTTGGCCCGGGTACACACGGGTAAAATCATTACCATCACTTGAAAGGTTTTTAAAGAGCAAAAACTCCTTCGGTTATCTTCAAAAAAAAATTAATATTGTTTAATTATCAGATAGAGTAATTAAATTAGGGAAAAAAGCACTTACCAATATAAATAATATCCATATTAGTCGGTGGAGTTTGTGCAAAAACATTTCACTTCCGGATACCAGTATGAAATTTTGTACAGCACTTATATTCATATAAGAGAGCAAAAAAACGCCGGGAGGCAATTGATTGGAGGTCAAAACCCCCGTGTGGGGACGTCATCAAAATGGCCGCCATGTATCGGTTAGTACGTTGGTTTAACTGCTCAGAACTACATAATAGGTCATAATTTTGTAAAATTCAAATACATTATCTGAAAGCCATTTAAAAAAGCTCTTCAACAGTGCTTAGTTTTATTTTCTACTAGCGGTACCCGCACGGCTTTGCTCGTAGTAAAATAAAAATAAAAAGTCATTTGATTCGCCTGTATATTTACACACAATGGATGATGAATTTTTCACTAATTTGCTATGTTAATTTGCTCGACAATTTTATGGTTCCTTCCTTCCTTCCTTCCTCAGTTGCAAAACAGCCCTGGGTGGGCCTTTGCCTTCTCTACAATTTTTTGTGTTACGGTTCCACTTTATGATAATTTGGTAATTTACTCGTCCACGTTTTGGTAATTTACTCGGTAAAATGTTCTTAAAATTGAAATAGAAAAAGAATAAAATCGAATTCTCGAAAAATCGCTTCGAGGTGCATACCCCCATGCTACAAACTAATTCTGTGTCAAATTTTGTGAAAATAGGCCGAACGGTTTAGGCGAAATGCGCGTCACAGAGAGACATCCAGACAGACATCCCGACAGATATCTAGATTTAGAGCTTTATTAGTTTCGGAAATCGGAATATAGCAATCACTACATCACCCCTGTCAACAGTTTTCACGGTGATTTTAGCATGACCCGAGTATTCTATTGCATGCTGCATATAAAAAGGAATAGCATTGCATCGGCTTCTTCGTGGGATACAGGAGACATGGTTTCAAAATTGTTCTTGACTGAAGCGATTACAGTGTCTTTGTTCGTGCATACAACCTGCTTCCCATCTGGTAGATCCATCTTTACGAGATTTTCTGCCAAAAATTCAAAAAGCTCCTCTTTGTTTTTATCTTTTGCGAGAAATTTAGTAAATGACTTTGGTATCAAAACATTGGATTTAATACTTATTCTTGGTCCAGATCCTCTCGATTGTCTCTTGTCGCTTTTCAAACTTTCTTTTGAATATCGGTCAAAAACTAAATCTACTCTATGAACGCTTTTTAGACTCATTAATATGTACGGCTTCACAATCTGATCGCAGTACTGTTGGACAATTCGAGTAGACTGAGGAAAAAGCATGTGAATCAGTGCAGCCTCATCAATGAACAGTATGGTTCCGGAATAGCCGTCAAAACCAGTCCAGTAGATTGGACGATACAAGAAATTACATCGGACTTTTTCTTGGATTCCTAAATTTGCCAAGGTTGGATATAGAAGATGGACACGAACTGTTTTTATGGGAAAAAATTCTTTTACATCTATTTGAGTTGCCTGGCCGGCAACATATAGCTTAGCAAAAAGAGTGCTGCCCTCCTGAAGCGGTAATTTACTGAATGTTTTGCTTGTCTTTGGACTGAACAGAAATATTTTCTGCTCATCAATAGGAGAATGTTTATTTTAATAACATCATACATGGATAATTTTCTTAGCACTAAGCGATCTTCTACTAATGTATTGAATTGGCTTGCGCTGACATCACAGAAATGGCACTTTCTTCCGAGAGAATAATTTTGTTGCTGTTTACTGCAGTTAAATCGTCATCTTCGAAAGGATTTCCATGTTCTTCAATTGTTTCAACTAGGCTGGAAACATGAGTTTCATATCGAATACAAAAGCTTCTAGTATTAGATCTTTATTATCCATATTAGGCAGTATATCTAGTATTAGCTCCTAGTAGTAGATTTCGATACGCTTTCTCTAACAGAACTTGGAGAGTGGTTACTGCAAAATTGTGAACGTATCGACCTCTCTTCACATGCGAAACTTTCAGTGTTCCTTTTGCTCTTCCCGATGTTGTTACATGAGTTTCTACTAGGAGTTCAGTTCATCCTCTTCCTTCAAGTCATGTACCTATTGCAGATGAAACAACCATTTCTATGTAGAGACCACCTAACATGACCAACTTTTTATTCATTCGGCATAGCCCACTGAATAGATTTTACCAGGGCGCATAGATGAGAACTAAATTACAAACACTTAATTCATTAAATATTTTACTTTTTCAAAAGCATATTAAAGAAATGATTGCAAGCTATGTGAGTATTTTGAGGTCACATGGAACAAATGAAGGAGAAAAATTTATTCTAAAAAATATTGCGAGTTTTTAATACGTTTTGCTTATTGAAAATGACGTAAAGGAATGAATACAAGCTATATGATAATTTTAATGCTAGATGGAACGAACAATCGAAGTTATCGATTTCAAATCGTAATAGAATTATATGACTCACCTTTATTTGATATTATTTGCTACAGCATTAACCAGTCAAATATTCATTTATTGAAAATTATATCTGAATAATAAACATATCATCATGGAATTAATTATTGCTGAGAACAGCAGAACAGGAAAGAAACGAGCTAGGCGGACAGCAATCCAAAGTTACAGCTTGTTTGGCGGGAAAAAATCGAGTAGTCGTTCTGATTCTTGCCGCTAGACGGCAGTCGTTCGCACTTGCAAGATAAGTGAATTATTACGGGACAATACATATGTGTATTTAATCCAGTAATGAATTTTTAATTAAAAGTTTCACTGCGGGTTAGGTGCGGCGGAACTGTTGGAACAGTTCAATGAGAATCCCCCCCCCGCTCCATGTAGTAACGTTATTGCAGTGAAATTTTAAAAAATATTTACTAAGGGGGGGGGGGCAAATGCATATTTTCTAGCTTATTTTAGAGCTTTTATTTAGTGCACATATTTTTTTTTACAGAAGAATGATTTCTAATGGCGTTTTGAGCAGTAAAACGAAACTTTTCACCTTTTCATGTTAGCCATTTTGATGACAGAAATTTTAATAACTCTAAAACTTGTCCTCGGAAGAAAAACCAGCCTCTGTTAAATAGCCCTTTTAAAGCTCTTTCAGATGATACACATTAATACTATAATATAAATATCTGTAATGTAGTTCTAAGCAGTTAAACATACGTACTTACCTTTCCAGGCAACCATTTTGATGACATTAATTGTAATAACTCAAACTATTTGTGATAGGAAAAAAATTCAATCACTATTAAACAGCTCTTTTAACACGCTTTTGAATGAAATACTTTAGTATCACAATATTAAGATCCATAATAGAGTTCTAAGCAGTTAAATGAACGTACTTTTCTTTAAAAGGCGGCCATTTTGCTGACGTCATCACAGGGGTTCATGACCTCTGATCAAATGCCTCCCGGCGGATTTTTGTTCTTAGATATATACGTAAGCATTGTGCAAAATTTCAGACTGGTATCCGGAAGTGAAATGTTTTGGGTATTTTTGTCACAAACTCCACGGACTATATTGAACAATTGAATAATGCGAATTTAGGAATTTTGTGTGATGAAATAAGGAATTCTGAACTTGACTTTTGTCCAGCTAGCTTGTATTAATAGTATTAATAGAAACACTGTACGACGAGTGGTCTTCGAACAAAAAATAGTGACCTGACTCTCGATTTAAAATAAATAATAAACAAAATGTTGCCGTTAGAATGGAATAACTAAAGCTTTGTTCGATGCAAAATGGAAATGCATAAGATCAAGAATGATATCAACACCACTTCTATATTTAAATTATTCAGCTTTAGCGGTAGTGCTGCTCTTTTTTTCCTAGGGCCGAAAACACATGACAAGTATCTTTAACTCTCTTTAAAAAAAAATTATGAATATTAATGTGTGTTTCTTTGATTAAATCACAGAAATTATCTAACAAATGGTCTTTTTCAGGACCAAATCAAACTAAAATTGGAATGTAAAAGAAAAAAATGTTTTTGCGAAAAACCAGATTTAAAATATATAAATATCCAGTTTGTTACAGTTTTGGTTACCTTCATCAGGCTTCACAAAACTTCCGCCAACCGCAATTTAAATATCGCTGGTCTACACTAACCTTGGAATTCCCCAGAAAAATTAGCAATTAAGTAAAAATTCCTAAAATTTCTAAACAAGTGTTTTATTTTCATTCTGATTTCTGATCTATGTGCCTCGTTCAATTATTATAAAATTAAGATTGATAAAAAAAAAACGGTTTTAAATTTTAATTAAGCATTATTTTGATTTATCCACAGGTCCAGAATCAATAGTTTTAAATTCTAATCAAGAGTTATTTTATTTGCTTCACAGGTCCAGAATGCAGCCCAACAGAACGCCTCATCTTCGAGAAGTTGACCGGATACGAGCCTTTCGGTGTAACTTCCACTCTGTTGTACCGAGGTGACAGTTCGACTCCTGGCATTACTTCAGAATGCGTCCGGCGATGTCAGGCTCTGTCTGACTGCCGATCTTTTGTTCTGGACCACCAGCGGTTCGAATGTTCCAGTATACAAGACCCACCAAGTATCCATCCAGCTGATTTCCGGTCATCGATAGGGAAGACTTTTTTCGGAGGCATTTGCGTACCAGGTATGGTATATAGGCTTGTACCAGGGCTGCGGTTCAAAGTTCATCTTTGTGTACTAAAAACCTAGTGCTTCTTTTTTAATGTAGCTGTTCATTTCGATGTATTTTTTAATGAAGGGAGATCTAACCCATATAAATTGGGGAGGGGAGTTGGTCCTGGATCAAAACTCCACATTTAGTTTAATATCAAGGTTCATTTTATCTCAATTGTGCAACACAAGTAAATAAATAAATAAATGAAGCTCTTATAAATAACTAGATAAATCTGAATCACTGAATGCTTTGTTAAGAACTTTATAAAACGTTTCCATAGTCTTGTACTTTTAATTCTACTGCACTGACGAAGGAATAATATGGAATTATACTATGGTAAATTGCACACAAGAATGTATGCTCAGGGTATGATTACCGAACTAGTTAATCAAAGTTGGCCATAAGCCAACTAGGTCATGGCCTAGGGTCCCCGCTTTTTAAAGGTCCCAAAATGGCTAAAAATGTTCAAGCCAAAGGTAAAATTGTTTTAGCCAACTGTACGATTTGACTGACCTAGGGTTCCCCGATATCTTAATCAAGTACTGAAACATACACTGTTAAAAATTCAGGAAGATTTTCTGGTAATTGTTATTGTAAAATGGCGGACTAACGCATCGCTGACTTTTACGGTAATTTATACCTGAGAAATAATCGATCCCAGCGCCAATTGGTTGCTGTGGCCTACCGAGGAAACCGTAAAATTTTACAGTAACATTTGATTTTTACGGTAATAGTTACTGGCAACATGGATGCCAGTAACAATTACCGTAAATTTTCCGGAAAATTTTTAACAGTGTACTCTTCATACTAGATATAGTGTACGTCCACTAAGATTTGCTGTATGGAATCTACCAAATATTAACTCATTTTTTCCTTTGCAGCATATGTTGGGTGCTCTAAATTATGGGTTTACGAGAGGCTCATGGATCACGAACTGCAAGGACTTTCTCCAATTGACGTCGTCCGAGTCGTCAGCCTGGAACAATGTCAACAGCACTGCTTAGAAACTCGGAAATACGTGTGTCGTTCTGCCAATTACTTTCATTTGAGGAGGGAATGTCATGTTTTCGGAGATGACAGGACTGCTGCTAAGTCTCATTTGGTGGACTCAAGTAGAGTGGACTACTTCGAGAATCAATGTCTTGTTGGTAAGATTTTTTTTTTTCTTTAGTTCAAATAATACAAACTACTATCTCTTATTAAGTTACAGTGAAATCTCATTGCAGCAAATACTAATACAACGAACAATCCGTTTAAACCAAATATATGGTCCTCCCGGTTTTAATTGCCTTTGCATGGCTTGAATTCCATTACAACAAAATTACGATTACAATGAACACACTCTGCTCTCCCTTCAAGTTCGTGTGATAGGGTTTAACTGTATATTATATTTTCCGGTGCATTTAAGTTTGCTGGTAGAAAGAATACGTTTGCTTTTGATTTTTTTGGGACTAGTAAAAAGCAAATTGGGAATCTCAGTTAGTATAACAATGTTGATTGTAAAAGTATAGAATAAAAATTTAATAAAACGCTCTTACTACAAAATTTAATAATAATGGCAGGCTCATTTTTTCAAAACTGTGAGACGGATGAGACAAAAATGTATTTCTACGCGGACAAAACTATTCATTTCTACTTAAAATTAATAATACTACGTTTTTTTTTTTAATAAGAGAGTGCACAACTCCCACCGTATTACGTTTTTAATGAGATAATTCATTAAATGTATTTAAGCCATGTTAGGCGCAACATCACTCGTCTTTTGTTAATTTCTTCACTGCGTTGTTCCTTTTTGACTTCTATGGAAATATCTAGCTTCACCTGCTATTAATCTTACAGTAGAGATAAACTTCCAAAAAATAAAAACAAACTCCAAAAAAAGGTTTAACATGAACAAAAAATGTACAACATAATCATAGAATACAAAAGAGATATTGTTAAAAAACTAGAGACAAAAACAAAGCTGTTCTTCCTAAAACAGTAGTATATAGCATGGTCAGACCCTGATTACTGCAGGGGCATGCGGGGCACAGGCTCCTCCTCTTGGATTTCAGGGTGGCCCAAAATCTCCTTAATTTATCATGCTAATTAAAAATAAATAATGATTTCACCCAGAATCTAGAGTCATTGATATTTTTGCAAATGCTGAGACAAGAAAAAATCTTTCATTTGTTGATGAAAATTCCCCTTAAAAACTTGATCTCTTTGCAAATCCTAAAATCACTCCAAGTTTAGTCTGTATTTACTATTAAAAGTTATACCATAGATACCATAGATAACTTTGATATTTACGGTTTATTGCAACGGGCAAAGTTTAGCCACATGGAATATAATTATCGTATAGGAGAGAGTGTTACACCTTGGGACTTTTCATATTTTAATTTTCAATGTCAATTATTTGAATCAAATTTAAAATCTAAAAGTCACATTAAAATACATCAACATACTTCTATGCAATATATTTTTTTTAAATTCAGACAGTTTGAAAATAAAATATTGCCAGCCATTTAAAGTAAAAATTCCAAATACAAAGACAGAAAATGAAATAAAAATGAAGAAAATATTTACTTTGGAGTCATGAAATTTTTTTCTCTCATCAAATGGTCAATTTTACTAATTTGATGCTGATTTTTACTATGGTACCATTTAGTGGTGAAAGCAGCTATTAGAGATTACAAAAACATGGCTGCTAAAAATAGATTCTTAGAAATTAGCAGTTTCCCAAGGTACAACACTATCCCCTATAGCTATATATAAATCTCTTCTACTTTTTAAATGTATAATACTATATTTTGATATGAGGTACTGCCAAATTTAACATGGTTGTGTTAATATAGCATGGAAATATTTTAGAGCTTCATTGTATAGAATGGGCAGGAATAGGGGAGGGAAGGCGGCACAAAATAAATTTCATGCCCAGTGTCTTCAAAAATCTTAGTCGGGCCCTAGGGAGGCCCTGAATTAGAACTGTGCCCCATGCCCAATACAATAAAATCTGTAAAGTAGACCACCCTTGTAAGTTGACCACCTGTCTAAGTTGACCGCTATTTGCAGGCACAGAATTAGATCTTATCATATAATTCAACCTCTATAAGTTGACCACCTGTTTAAGTTGACTACTTAAGTAGTGCACCGCAAGTGGTCAACTTACACAGGTTTCACTGTATCAGAATGATCGGACCATGAGCATGGTTAGTTGGATGATGAACCCACATGAGCAAAGATACACTTTTTGTCCATGGTACAGATGTTGGATATCACCTTCGGGCATGGAATGCTGAACACTTTCAAGTTGCTCGAATAAACTCGAGGAATTATTGGAGGAATTGGGTGAAACGTCACCTCATGCCATTAGCATTTTAATAAGAGAAAGTGCACATCCTAGCTGGAATTTTACGCTCCATTTGCGAACACGCATTGTCGTGCAAGAAAGTGCTATTTTGAACCAACCTTACTAATTCTCCAATAAGGTAAAGCTTTAAGGTACCCTGCATAAACATTAATCACGTACAAATAGTTAATTGATCGCTCCCTGCACAATGTGACCAAATACAGAGTGGTTCGAAAGTTGGCATGCCTCCCTTTTATTATCAGTATTACGTTAGTTATGGGTGAATGTTTGTTATGAACAGTTACCTTGAAGTTTTAGGAGTAATAAACATCGATAGAATACCATCCATACATTTTCAGTAAGTTACCGCCCTACAGTTGAACCGAACCATTGCTTCGGTCACTTGTCTGGTCATTGCTTATTCTATATTAGCTACCAGTTTGTTTGGCACGCTTAGATCCCTTACGAGGTTTTACACCTCCAGTTCAGTCACTTCCTATGCCGAGCTGATGAGTGCTAATAAGCACGAATCTGCAGTCCTCGGATGGAATGACTGAGCTGGCGGTGTATTTCATGTATATCATCTATATAGTTACGAAAGTGAATTCCGCGTCATGTTTTTGCAGATATTTTTCGGAGTTTCAGGGATTCAGAAGTGATTTTCTGCAAAATGTCTACGGAAAATGGCGTGGAATTCATTCAGCATGGAAAACAATTTCTTGAAGCCATAAACTTTAGCGTTTGATATGCTCACAATCATTCTTCTGTTTTCTTTATTTCTATAGAAACGTCATTTTGCCCGTACCAGAAATCAGAGGAAGACATGGCCATGGTGTACGTCACCAAATCCATATCAGACACGCCCTCTACCCTTCACTGCGAGCGGGAATGCAACAGGGAGAGAGAGTTCAACTGCAGAAGTTACACCTTCTGGGATCAAGGCGCTCGTGGTAGCGTGTGTATGCTCAGCGCAGAGAGTCGCCTTACTGGACAAGATGTGGGGATATCCTACAGACAAAGTGCCACCTACTCTGGGAAGAACTGCAAGACATCAATATCCGACCCCAGACAAGTTCCAACGGTGTATCCACCCATTCCAGAATCCACCAAAGGAATCACCGAAGAGCACCTTCCAAAGTATTTCATTATAGATTTCTAAGTTTATAAAAAAATAAATAGATTTATATTTAACCCTCGACACACAAAGGAAGAAGCAAGGGGGTTATAATTTTGACGTGTCTGTGTATCTGTCTGAGGGAACTGTAGCGCCAAAACGGATAGATCGATTTTGAAGAAAAAAAAAAAGTTTTGTTCCAAAGGAGAGTTGATTGAGAGTGTTCTTAGCTAGGTTGTGTTTTTAGGTGACATTAAGGGGGTCCGGGACACATTTTGAAAATTTTTTTATTATGTACTTTAGAGTTTTGAAATTTTTTGAACTGATTCATCATTTATTTAATAAGCAAAATCATAACATAAATATGAAAAAAAAAATTTTTATTTAAATTTAATTAGTTTTTTTCAAAAAAATGGGGTTGCTTTAAATTGCTATAACTCAAAATATTGTTGGTCAATTTTCAATTTTTTTTCAAAAAAGTATGCACAAATATCTAAGCTTTAATTTTTATTCGGCGATTTTAAAAATATTGATTCAATAAGAAATAAAAAATATTTGAAGAAAAATTTCGAAAAATTCGAAGATACTTTTTTTTTAAAAAATCATAATTTTTGCAGTAAACGTTTTTTTCAAATTCGCCGAATAAAAATTAAAGTAAATTGCTTGAAAAAGATATGCTCCAAGTTTCATTACTTTATCTCTATCGGTTCCTGACTTATAAGAGTTTGAATGCAAGAAATCGGGAAAAATTGCATCATGGAGAAAAACGCGTTTAAAGTTTTAAAGTTATGTACACATTCGTTAGATGCATGCAACAAAAATAACTATAACTTTCGTTCTATTTAAGGTGGAAACAAGATTCAAACGTCCTCTTAAGCAGAAAAAAACGGAGCAATTTTTCAAATTATAAAAAAAAATTTCAAAATTTGAGGATTTTTGTGTCCCGGACCCCCTTAACGAAGACATTAAGTAAAAACCTCTAAAAGGTTTTCCGTGATTTTTGCAATGAAAACATATTTTAAAAATTTTAAATTTAGTACCAAAATGAAGAGTATTTTTTTCTGCGTCTGATAGAATGTGTTTAAAACTTCTATGTTGTATCGAATTCGAATAATAACGCTTTTAAAGCGGATTTTAAAAACGGCTAAGCTTTCATTCACGAGATTGGTAATTGAATTCATTGTTGGCCGGCAAGGAAATTAAAAGCAATGATTTAAATTTTTATCTGTTGCCAGTTTCTATTTGTTAACAAATAAAATACTTGCTATTGATTTCTAACAGTATAAAGATTTTAAAAGGATTTTCAATTTTCCCTCTTGATTTTTTTCCCTCTGGATTCCTTCTTGATTTCCCCTTTTTTTAATTTTTATTTTTTTGCAGATAAAACTTATAGACATAGAATGTTGGTTCTGTTAAATACTAGAGGGGTGGGCAATGTGGTTCTTTAACAGATGACTCAGGCATTCGATATCATTGTTTCAGACAGCTGTACTAGCTGAATAAATGTTTGTTAGTTGAAATTTACCAAGTTTAATTGCTTTCGACTTCTTGTCCTTCCGTTACCCTTAACAAATACATAATTTATGTGATTAAAATACTTTTTTTAACTAGAGCTGAAATTACAATAATTGAAAACTCTTGTATGTGACCTAATTTTTTGTAGAATTTTTCTTTTTATAGTTTAGCTGAATTTTTGGGGAGAACATGATAGCGTGAAAATCCTGTCCCACAAATGTCTTTCCGTTACCGTTTTTTAAATTTGAATTTTAAAAAAAGTTACTAACAAAAAAAATCCTGGCTTTGACTTTTTTAACAACTTACCATGATGTGCATAAAAGTCTATGCATCAGTTTTTGAATAAATATGTATTTTGATGGGCTCACAGCAAAACGAAATCAATTTTTTTGTACTAACTGTCCTTCCGTTACCGCTGGAATTCACCAAACGCGATTTTATCACAAGTGCATCAGTACAATGTTCTAAGCTGCCTACCGTTCAAAAGAACGGTCGTTCATTTTTTAAGTGAACGTACGAATCCGTTCACTTTAAGGATTCGTTCTTTTTGACCCGTTCGTTCATGAACGACACATCTCTATTGAATACCAGTATGTAAGAAAACCAACCCATGTTTAAATTAACATAAAAGCAGGATAGTATTCATGAACTTAAAAGAAAAGAGATGTAGGTAACGAAATTGAAAATTCGGAAATGATTTGTAAAAAGGAAAGTCCAAGAGTAACTCACTGACATTTTGAAAGCAAAACATTATGTATTTTGTAATATTCAGTGCAAATATACCTTGTACAAAAGATCTTTTCCCGGGGATTTCAAAATATATTTTGGATGATTTGGAAAAAAAAAAGTTAAAAGCATAGTAACTGCTGTTTTTAAAAATGTCAATCAGTTATTAAGTTTTTAATACATTTTACGTATAATACATATCAGTTTTTAATACATTTTTAAAAAGTCTCCAAAATGTATTTCGGAAATTTGATTAAATCATCAAATTTAGCTTAAAAAATACAATAATTTAGGAGAAAATATCGTTTGCACAACGTACATTTTGCATTGAGCGTTACAAAATACTTACTGTTTGCCTCCAAAAATGTCAGTCCTGTGGCATTGCCCAGAAATGAAATAAATAAAAACCCATTTGTTTTGCAGCGAGAGATGTTAGCAGTAGCCCTAAAAAAAGCTTTAATCCAGAATGATCTTTTTAAAAAATACAATAAGTCCCCTAGAGGAGTTTTCATGCATTATACTCAAAATCTGTTTTTAGTCACTTCACTGTTTCGCATTTCAATGAATCCGTTAAAGGGGTAAGTTTAATAGATTATGTGATTTTACTTACATTTTGAAATGATCATGTATAAGGATAGTGCTGCATTATGGAAGTGTTGTATTAAATGCTACATTCACTTCATTCATGTTTTTATTTTTTCAATTTTAAATCAGTTCATTTATTTCTAATCCACTTAATTAATGCAGTGGAATTATTAGGCACACCTGCCTACTGTACTGAATGAATGAATTCTGCTTTGTGGTGATAGATTTTTGTCTTTACTGAACAAGGTACATAGTAAAAGAAAGCAGCATTCTGAACCATAAATCATGAATTACAATTATAAAAGAAATAAGCAATGTTCTATTTCATTTTTCGCACTTTTCTTTTCATAGACGAATGGCAAACAAATGACTCATATTAAACCTTATAATTGTTAAAAACATATACCATTTGTTTTCGCTTCTTTTTGTAAAAAATGTGTTTTTTTCCCCCTCAGCATCAAGGAGTTACCTCCATTCCATAAGCACCCACCACCACCACCGCCGCCACACTTACCACCACTACTCAAGCCGCCGCCTCCACCACCACCAGTTCCTTATAAGCCTCCACCACCTCCACCACCACCGCCGATACCACCCATGCCTCTGATGCCCCCTCCGATTTGTACGAGCCACCAATTTACTTACGAGAAAGTAATTGGCCATGACGTGCGTGGGGGCAGAAGAGAAAGGGTTCCAACGAGGGTGCCTGTTGGCGTCGTGCAATCCTGCCAAGCCGAGTGCCAAAGGCTGGGAGAAAGATGCCAAGGATTCGTAGTTCAGTATAAGAGTTATCAGAACTGTTACGTAATTTTACGAGATCCTACTGATGAACCGATACTGATACCGTCGTTTGATTCTGTATATTTCAACAAAGTCTGTCTCAGAGGTAAGAATCAAAGAATTTGTTTTTAAAACAGCTTATCACATATTGTGAGGTGATTGATACAAGTAGATAACTATACTGAGTTCACGGAAAAGATAGACTAGAAGTAAATAAACAGGTTGCCAGAAGGTTTGCCACTATGGCCACTTTTGAGGAATTTCTCTGAAATTAAAAGTAAACTAAAAGCATTCGCATTCTCCGTCTGCTCGCCACTAATTTATATCTTTCCGAGCCAAACCTGTGATTGACATAGCCAAATGGCGCATTTCTTTGGTTACATCTAGTTTATCTTTCTAGTGAACGCGATACACAATTCAGTTTTTTTTACACTGCTTCAATGAAAGCTCAACAAATTAAAGTTTTCAAGATCTTGGTGAAAATGTGAAGACCAGATTGAAATGTTATTAAACTACAATTTTTTAATTTTACTTAACTAGAATCATTTATGTCTTCTTCCGAGAAAAAAAAATCAAAAAAAAAAAAAATTGAAACAGTCGATTTTTCTCAAAATCTTTGTTACCTAGTTGTACTCGTAGTACTCTGCCGACAATATCATTGCATTAATAGCAAAACCAGCACTATCAACAAAAGACTGCTTTCAAGAAAATGAACTCTTAAGTGCTAGAAAACTAATGTCAGATTAAAAAAAAAGTGAGCTTCAATAAATATATCATTAAACTGTGTAAAACATTCATCAGTTTTAAGAGCATAAACAAAGCTAATATTTCGTAGTTTAAAAAGTTATTATGCTGACGAATTTCAAAACGCATTAGTTTTATTCTCATAATTAACTTTTACGTGAGTCTCCAGAACCTAAAGCAATATTGGATGTAAGCTATGATAAAAAATCTTATATCTACCCTATTTTCGTCAGCAAATTAACTTTTGTTTTTCTATTAGATGTTTACAATGTATTGTAAATGTTAAAGCATATTCTTTCTTCATTACTTTTAGAAAAAGCGTGTCAGAAGCTCTGGAGTTTCGAGAGATACCTGCACCACGAGATGCATTCGGAACCCATTCGAGAAACTTCGGAAGTCTTGGAAAGAACCGACTGCGAAGACTTGTGTCTTCGGGAGAGACCACATTGCAAATCGGCTGTTTACAATTACGTCGAAAGAACTTGCTTTCTTTACGCAGACACGAAACGATCAGCAGCGAATAGATTTGCCTACTCCAACGAAGAAGTGGAATATCTTGACAATCAGTGTTCAGCAGGTAAATTCCCCCCCCCCCCCCCCTCTTTATTAGTAATAAGTTTTCTCAATTATCCAAAATATTTCTGAAGATTTTCAGAAACAAAGAAATACTAACCTAACATTTTTCACAGCATCAAGTTTTTTATGTGGTTTAGCCCACATTGAGAAGTGGGCAGAACCACATAAACGAGCTGATGTGTGTATCACTGACTTCCTTTTACGCCAATGTAATGATAATAGTGCCTTAGAGTAACCAAGGAAATACCTTAAATATTTTCACTTCTAGTTTGTCGCGAACCGAAGCGAAAAAGCGTTTTACAGAGATAAATTTTCCGAACATCAGAAATTTTAACGTGATTCAATGGTTAACTCTCTAAATAGAGCCCAACTAAAACCAGATTCGAAAAAAAAATGCGTCATATTTCTGCCAAAACTTTTCGACTAAAAGCTTTGCGATATATCGCTATATGTTCGCCAAATTATAACATCACTTGTGTTTGCAATTGAAATTAGCATTGATTTTCTACAAAAAAGTGCAAAAGACCCCTTCGGAGCATTCGAAAGGTAAAGTGTACAACAAGACCCCACTCACAGCTTATGCGCAAAATTTCAACATTCCACGGTATACCGTTTTTGAGATATGCGAGATACATACGCACGTACATACGTACATACAGACAAGACGAGAAGAGAAAACTAGTGGTAATTAACTCTGGGATGGGGTCAAAATGGATATTTCGGGCGCCCATACGTTCTTAGGTACATATGTACGATGTACGTGCTTCTGGACCGAAAATACAACTCAACAGTCATTCGAAGGTAAGCAAAATGGAAATTTAGGTCGATATTTGAGTGAACATTTTTTTCGCGAATACTATACTTCCTTTATTATGTAAAAGGAAGTAAAAAGAGAAGTATATAAACAGGAATCCTTTATGTCAGCGGTTCCCAACCAATGGGCCGCGGCCCACAAGTGGGCCGCGAACAGCGTGTGACTGGGCCTTGGACACTGGTCGAGAATCAGAAACAAAATAAATCTTGGGGTCTCAATTTTCGTCCTTTGCGAAAATTTCACTTTTTAAATGTATCGTCACTGAAAAGTCAATAACTAATAGCCAATAAGGAACTTGAAGATTAAGATTTTTCATATTTCTTAGGAACTTTCCCCTACAATAGAAGATGAAATCTAATGGATCAGAAACTCCTTCAAAGAAAATTGCCCAAAGAAACTAGTATTAGCTTCAAACTTCAAGTTAGAAATGCTCTTCCTTTGTTGAACTTTGGCATGACTAACCAGTGTATTGAGACACTTGAGGGGCTTTTCGACAACATACCTATTTGATTGAGACTTTTGATTGCAGTTTAAAAAAAAATCATATAGAAATGCATTGAATGTTACGAGTTATTTGAGACTAAAACTATCCATGTTCAAACCAGATATCAACTCTCTGGTGGAGAAAAAGCAGCGTCTTCGATGGAGCTTTAACTTAGATGACTTGTTTTCGAGTTTTCTTACAGCTATGCCAACTAAGTGAATGTTAAAAAGTTATTTTCTT
Organism: Uloborus diversus; assembly: GCF_026930045.1. Lineage (NCBI taxonomy): Eukaryota > Metazoa > Arthropoda > Arachnida > Araneae > Uloboridae > Uloborus > Uloborus diversus. The sequence goes on from NC_072736.1 coordinate 34,425,670, forward strand.
TCTTAAAAAATATTTTGAAAAATTGTTCTTTACAGTATATTTACATCAGTAGTGCAACATGAGGGGAAAAGGACTCTTCAGAACTCCTTCTTTTTAACTCACTTTTAATCCTAATACGGTATATTATTTACACTTCAGGACAGTTATGAGCAGATGCCCCCCCCCCCCTCAGAAGGTAAATTATGGCTGCGCAAATAATATATAGTACTTAGTGGGCCTCAATGGTGTTTTCTACGAAATTGGTGGGCCGCACAACTAAAAAGGTTGGGAACCGCTGCTTTATGTTCATCTCAGCCTCACCAAGTTTTGTAACACAACAGGTTTTTTACTCCCAAAAACAAATAGCAAATCTCAGCAGCAAAAGAAAGGTATTGTAAAACATAGAACAAAAGAACATATGCTACTGCTAAACCTTGGACAAAAATTAAAACATTTTTTGGGAGCTTAATCATCAGGAAGCGCATTATTCTATCCTGACATCATTATTTAAGAAAGATTTGCATAAAATAACGATGTAGCATCAATGCGATATCATTATCTACAGACAGGGTTCCTGAAAAACACTCATTAAATTTTAGAAATAAAGTTGAAGAGAGTCCTTGAAATGAACCAATGTTCACTTAGATTAAGAGCGAGTCTACATACGGGCTGTCCACAAATAATATCACGCTTAGAAGGGCAAGAGGGTTCGTGAAATTGAGACAGTTTGTGACAAGAGGGAGGGAGGAAGTAATAAGAAGTGTGACAATATCTTATTGTTAAAGTAGTTAATAATTGCATCTTGCTCATCAAAAAAAAAAAAAAAAAACACAGAATCCAAAGTCTTGGGGGGTTTTCTCAAGGTAATAGCCCTTTGCTAATTGGCTGTCCTGCTATTGCATAAACATAGGTTGCATAGCTCTATGAAGGTCATTCCACTTCACACGACAAACATCCAAAAACAAATCTCTGTCTTTTACTAAAAACTTAAAATTACAAAAAAACAAAAAAACATGCTGATAACTTAATGTTAACTGCTAATATTCCTATTCTTACTTAAGAAATAATTTACCATTGTAAAAACAATTAATTGAGTACTTACTGTTGGTCAATAAAATGATGTTGTTGAAGTCAATAAAATATCAACGTTGCTAAAGAACAAATTTGTAAAAATATTACATAGACAAGTTTGATCTTCCAACGTTAGACGCAGTAAACAAACAACTACTTCGTGAGAAGAGTTGCATGGAGGAGCTAAAAAAATGTCTCGCATTGAAAAAGGGGTTCTTTGAAAGCCCACGTTAATTTTATCGTTTGTTCATTTTATACTTGTTTAAATTTAAAATTTTAATCCAATTCTCTTCTAGATTCACCAACGTGTCAATATCGCGACTTCCCGGATCGTTTTTTACCTCAACTGGACCGGCTCTCCAGAGCCTTCAACTTGAAGGATTGCCAACGACAGTGCGACACGGAACGCGATTTCACCTGCAGATCCATCAACTTTGAAATGGTGGCAAGAGATTGTGCCCTCAGCAGCGAAGACATATCAAGCCTCCCACAAGGCATCAGTGCCCTACAACCAAGAAGGAACTCGCTTTACAGCGAAAAAGGAAGTTGTGAACAAGGTAAAACTACCAAAATCTATTTAGTACCAGTACTGTGTCGAAAAGTATATCGTCGCCTCACAGCAACAGTAAAGCATCTAATCCCAGGAATAACAGTAAGATATCCTACTGTAGCTTTCAGCAGAGTTTAAAAACGCTGGATGGTACAAGTGTCCAGGCCCTGCTCCTGGGGTAGACGATCGCCTAGGCGGTCTCCTAGGACTTCAGATTTTAGGGGCGGGCAATTTCGAAATTGATTTTTTTTTTTTTTTTTTAAAGATTGAGTTTTCAGCGCCAAAAGATTCACTGCTTCAATGCTAAAAAGTTATTATTATTATTATAATTTAGAGTGTACCAGTGCTTGGATATGCAAGACATAGATCAGAATTTAACAAGAAATTCAATTTAGTTTTAAAGACGGCAAATTGCGCGATTTACAAGTCTTTTGAAAACATTAATATCTGTTTCAGTGGCATAAGATGCACTACTTTAATGTTAAAAAATATAATTTAAAGTGTGTACCAGTGCTTGGATATGCAATACCCAGTATTTAATTTAATTAGAAACGACTCACTTTAGTTTTAAGCACTATATTATTTTATCAATATATTATTGTTTTATCAATGGGAGTTGACACTTGTCAATATTGCCCAAGGCGGCAGGAGTACTAGAGCCGATCCTGCAAGTGTCCAACAGGTTCGTTCGGTAAGTTGGTTGTCGTCGTTCGACCATTGACGTCGTCAGCAAACTGCGCATCGACCTTGTAAAAAAAAAATCCGAAACGTCGTTCATTACTTTCGAGTAACGTTCCGGGATTTCAAGAGTTTACACCAGTGTCCTGTGATTTATTTATTTATTTTTTTTTTTTTTTTTTTTTTGCGAAAAGGTTTCCTAAATCGCCACACATTCCATGAATGCTGATTTTACATTGTGGTGAAAAACAGTTTTATCTACCAGAGTAAATATATCCAAGAGCTTTCTTTATTAAGTGTTTCTTCTTCAACTTACTACGACTCTTCCGGATTAATTGAGCCCCAACCAGGGGCGAAATGCAGTCTCCGAATATTTCAGCTTTGAAAGAATTGCTTGCAATTCCGTCTTATCTTCGGCCATATTTGCTTTAGGAGCTTCCCTGATAAGTCAGGAAGGTGCATAAAACAAGTAATTTTTGATCCAGAAGGATCCCCTTATAGATAATGCTTTATTCGTGAACATTATTACTACGCTCAATAATGAAAATCAAAATCTTTAGTGACTGCATTATATTACTAAACTTCCAAAAATAGAAAGTGAGAACCGCTTTTCCAACGTAGTTTTCTCTTGGTATCAGTGATAAAAGATAATGATATCACTATAACGAAGTCAGAACTTGTGTTCTAATAATTTATGTTCTTGTAATCCTTAATTGAATTAATTGAGTTTTACTTCGCTCGCAATTTAACTAAGAGCTACTTTATTTCATTTTTTTAAAGAGTAAAATTGCTCATTGATTAGTAATTAAAACAATATATCGGTACCAAAGCAATATCCTTTGAAATTTTCAAATACAACGACTTCATATACATATTTTTAAAAAGTGGTTGCAACAAATTTAAATATCTTCTCAGTATTGATCAAACGTTCAACATTATCTTACTCTCTTTTTAGTATCAGTTCAATGTAATCCACAAGACATGCTGCTAACAATTCACTTCGACAGTCCATTCCATGGAAGGGTATATGCAAAAGGAAACCCATCGCAGTGCTTTGTAGTTGGCACAGGTCAAACCAGCTTGCAATTTGCCATTTCCATGGGTGCCCGCTGTGGAACAACGCCTGAAGTAAGACAAAGATCTCCATAAGTTCAATAAAATCTGTTATTCCATCACTCTTTGCAATTTGTTTTAAGTTATTTGAAATCTTGCTCATACTTTTATATTTTATCACTGCTTTCAGTAATTTCGTGAGTTTGTATTTACGTCACTGGTATTTTGTGCTAAAGTTTAAGTAAGTAAATTAAAAGAATTCTAAAACAAACGAAACCGTTAATAAATTGACGTATAGAATTAACTGTAAGACAGCAGTCATAAGTTTTTCTCCGACATAAATCTTACATAAGTACAAGCATTATATATTTTTTTCATTTTAAACTAACGATTGTACATTTTAATCCGAAATACAATAAGTGTATCCGACTTTTAATTGCAAATTTCCAGTTTTTGGTTTTTATATGTTTTTTCTTGCAAATCGATTATTGTTAAGTTAGTTGCACCAGCGAAGTTGAAAATTCCATTTTACTGATTTCAGCTATAATGGCTGTAAAAATTCATGAAGCAAAAAGCATTTTTTTTTAACCATATATGATGAAATATTATTTAGTTTTGAAATTGGGATTTTTTACATCTTATGAGGATGGTTGAACAATTTTCTAATAATTTAAATAGATACTCATGCCTCAGCTTATGGGTTATTAAATAATGTAGTACAGTGAAACCTGTGTAAGTTGACCACTTGCGGTGCACTACTTTAGTGGTCAACTTAAACAGGTGGTCAACATACAGAGGTTGATTTATATGATAATTGCTAATTCCGTGCCTGAAAAAAGCGATCAACGTAGACAGGTGGTCAACTTACAAGGGTAGTCAACTTCATAGGTTTTACTGTAATAAATAATTATACAATCCTTGTGAATTGACTCTTGGATGGAAAACTGCTCAGTTAAACTTTGTGAGAACAATTTTTAAGGCGTATGACAGAATCAGTCCACCCATCGAAGGAAGCTCTCGAAGTGCTCAGACAAAATAAGGAAATCGTAATAACTTGCTCAACTATAAGAACTAGTGTTGTAGACCATAGAGACTCTGAAGTATACTGTCCTGGCCAGGTAAATGGCAGTAAAGCCATCTGGATCATAGCTTAAAAGTAGGAACACGTCTGCTATCTTAGGCTAAAAACCCTCTTTTTCCTTATATCTGCTATGGTGAGGTAGCGTGTTTTGCTTCTGAATTGTGATTTCTAACTCCATGTCAATCTACAGTCAAGAAGCACCACAATCAAGAAGTAAAACACGCTACTTCATCATAGCAGAAGTAAAACACGCTACTTCATCATAGCAGAAGTAAAACACGCTACTTCATCATAGCAGACATAGGAAGAAAGCGGCATTGAGCACCAAGATGGTAAACATGTCGCTACTTAAACTACGTTCTGGGATTTTAAATGACAATACCTACGTGTTTTTTTTTTTTTTTTTTTTGTCAGCTGCCTTATTTCAGTTCTATTGTTCAATCTACAGTCAAGAAGCACCACAATCAAGAAGTAAAACACGCTACTTCATCATAGCAGAAGTAAAACACGCTACTTCATCATAGCAGAAGTAAAACATGCTACTTCATCATAGCAGACATAGGAAGAAAGCGGCATTGAGCACCAAGATGGTAAACATGTCGCTACTTAAACTACGTTCTGGGATTTTAAATGACAATACCTACGTGTTTTTTTTTTTTTTTTTTTTTTTTTTTTTTTTTTTTTTTTGTCAGCTGCCTTATTTCAGTTCTATTGTACAAGCATGCTAATGTGGCTTCCATTGAAAATAAAGCTTTTTTTTTTACCAGTGGCTTAAATTAAAATTTCAATACTTTATTGATGTTTGTGGTAAAGCAAGATCACGTTTCTTTGACGATCTCTAAAAGTTATACTTTTGTAGATGCTGCCACTGACCAGCTCCTTAGCAATAAAAATCTACTTTAAATTTATTTATGTACTCTCATCACTATGGTTCTTTTACTCAAAGCTACTTCTTTTGTCTTTTGCTTTAGTCGAACGACCAGTTCGTGAATGAGGTGGTTGTCCAGCAGCACCCAGTCATCATGACAGACCATGACAAAACGATCAAAGTGGTTTGTTCATTCGAAACGCAAGAGAGGACGTACACTATGGCAGGGCCTGGAGTTGGAGGCCCAGGTGTTGACGTAGCGTAAGTAACTTAAACTTTAATTCTGGTTTAAAACGTGTTTAATGGTAATACTTTGGGGAGATTTTTTTTCTACTAGGGATAGATTAAAATGCTTCAAAAGATAAAATTGCTTTAAGACAAAATATTCATTTTTGTCGGGGACATTTCGATAACTGGGAGTCTGGCGATCTTTCTTCATTGGCGTTAATTTTTAGCTCCAGCGCCTGCGCGAGATATATTTTTCTTTGCAAATGTAAACAAAGAGATCAGAAACATCTATTCACATAGGGTTACTATAAATCAGCAGGGTTACCAAAATAATATTATTTACGCCTAAAATGAGATGACCGCGCCAGATTCCTAGTTGTCGAAATATCCCCCTTTTTGTCGTTAAGTAACTTCTTTCGATCTTGGCACCATCTAATTTAGAGATGGTGAAATAGTAAACTATGGACTACTACATAAAGATATGAATTTAATAAAATTGGTAGGAAGTATTCTTCGAATAGTATTACAAATGGATTTAGTTACTTACATCTATTTTAAAATATATTTACTTAAAGAGAAAATTCATAACAAAACTTACAAAAGTGGTTCATTTATTCGAAACGGAGGACACGACGAGCACCGTTGAATCCAGAGGGGATGCAGTTCGAGGAGTGGATGTAATGTAATAAAATTATTCTGATTGCAATAGAATACGTGTTTACCGATTAGATTCAGTTTTAAACAAAACTCTCAAAAATTTTTTGACACAATCCGCCACGAACTACGCTACACTGTAAAAACGATTCAGAAACGTTCCCGGAAAACATTAAGCAGCTGATGTGTCCCATTTCTGCCAGTAATATATCTTGCAAAAACCAGGAATGTTTTCCGCTAAAACTCAGTAACCTTCTTGAAATTATCTTGAGAAATCCAGAAATCTTCCCGTTTAAACCCAGTTTTGTCTCTAGAACTTTAAAGTAATCTTAGGTAGAGATAATATGATAGTTCCATAAGCAGTATTGCAATCATGGCCAAAACTAAGCCAGAATCGCAAGTAATTATTGCAATTCTTGCAAAGCTAAGTAGTCCAAAGACTTTTTCGTTCCTTTTGAGAGCTTAAACAGTCCGGACAACCCGTAATTGAAAATAAGCCGATACACCTTATAAATACTCTCAGTTAATCTTTAAACTGGGAGCTATAAATATTTTTTACAACAGAGAGAAGTCGGCATTCCTGCAACTTGTAGCCATTCAGGAAACTTTTTGACAATGATAATTGATATTTCCAGGAAGTGGATAAAAACCGTTGAAATACCGAAGCGTTACACGGAAATACTCAGTAACGTTTCTGAATTTTTTTATAGTGTACGCATTCGAACCGTAAAAATTAAAGATATGTTCACAATAAAATCTTAGACGAAAACGTCATTTGTCATCGAAGTTAATGCCATCGAAGTTTATGCGCGGTGTACCGTTTCCACCTCTTGTGTAAAGATGACAAGAGAATGCATGGTCTTTTAGAGACGTTTAATGCGATCAATATTTACAGCTATGTTACAAATTACAGATTATTTAATGTTACAAAGATATTTTGAACTACGAGAGCCATCGTCCGTGACTTCCCAGATCTTTGCTCTACGAGTGTCTCCTCCTTTGACCTATTTATTTTCTCTTATATACGGGGATTCGTTTGGCGGGGAATGCACCCATGTTTACAACAGTCAGACGATGTTGACAAAAATGCGTTAAGATCTTTTCCTTCCGCTGTCTGAGGTTTCAACTGCGTTGACAGGGTGATTGAAAAATGTTCCCTATAGTGTCACAGACATCATATCACACCAAACGGAGAAAGTTTATGTACACAACAAATGTCCAGCTTCGGATAAAATTCAGCTATTTTGAAGATCTCATTTCGGATATTTCTCAGAAAAGGGGAGCAAAAACCGTATTTACGTGTGATCTTATACTTATCCAGCTTCCATTTCGGTGACAGATATAAAACACCAGCGTAACATGTTTTTCTCACGTTGAATATGGTCTGGGAAAGAATTTCTAGATCGACCCCACACATTAAATCGAAATAGCAAACAACTGGAGAAATCGCATCGGTATAGCTCCTTCCCCCTTAGAAGAACTTTTCGATTAGGAGAAAAGTTTCATTTTTCTAATGATGACACTCAAGTACAGTTGATTACAAAAATAGCACTTCTATAGGCAGTACTATGCTAATTCTGGAGTTGTAATTGACTCAATAACTCAATTTCCATTTTAAAACAAATCAACTACTTTACAATTTTACTTCTACAATGTAACCACAGTGCGAAACTTGTAAGAGTCATATAATTAAAATAGAAAAATCATATATTAATTACAAAAGAAAACAACAACAAAATTAATCATAATACAACGCGTTCATAAATGCATTAAAAGTAAAAAACATCAAACTACTTCACTTATTCGTGAACATTGTTAACGTGCTATTCATTAGAACGCAGTACGAGTACACAACTATTAACCAAACCATACAATGCAATTTAAAATTATACATTTTGTTATAGTTAAGATTAACAACATTTAACATAAATATTCAGCATATTTTACCGGCATCCTGACATATGCTAGTCTTTCTCCCAAGTTAACAAATCAAACTAGAAGTCACTCGTTCCTTTCGTTCCAAAAGCAGTCCTTCCCGCTTGCGACACTTCGTATAATGCTCGAAACACAGTAACTTGAGAAAGTTTATGTACACAACAAATCCTAAGTTGAACCCGCGTAAGGGGATTCAGAAAAACGAAGAAGCGATGATCTTTTACTTGCAGAGCTACTGCGTTCCCTCTTTCTCGCCCCGATAAACTCGACACTTGGACGTTCTGATAGCAGTTAGTTTTGCTTTAGGGATCCTATAAAGAAACTTCCCCATGCTCGAAGATGCCTCTGTATTATCCGAACAAAGTACGACCGAATTTCCAAAACTCTTAATTAAATCATTCACTAATTCTGTGACGAGAACCGGCACAATTTCCTTTCCAAATTCTATAAAATATATACATTTTAATGGAACGTTTTCCCTAGGATTGCGCAGCATTGCGTTCTCGAATGAATCTGTTTGATTCGTATTTTCGGCTTCGGAGCCGTTCCTCTCTCTAACTTTCGGATCACGATTTGAACCCCTGTTGCGAGCTGTGCTCAACTCATTCCTATCATTATCAAAAAGGACCACATGCGAGGAGTTTTTCTCTGTTCCGGAAACCAAAACCTGCCCTTCAACATAAAGACAAGTTTTTTTTCTTGTCATCAAGGACATCCTTCAGATCTGAATTTACATCAACTACTGCCCCATTCCCGTATCCGGTCAGTGAGAAATTTATATCAGAGCCCGGAGGGCTCCCGCTCATCGAATCTACCAGGGAAAATTCATAGCCGGTCCTTTCTTTGATTAACGCGGCCGTCCGATTTCCCAAAAGGTACCGATTTCGATCAAACACATCTCCGCAAACTGCGGCTTTTGTTTTCACTGTACCAAAAGGCCCAGAAATTTCTATTTGAGCTAGGGGTAATGTTACTAAATCCAGGCTTAATGGTTGCCTTATCCTTACCTTTTGACCGCACCAACTCGATTGTTTTACATATTTAGCGTTGACTAAATCAATGGTCGATCCTGTATCTCGATATAAATATATCGGATTCCCATCCACGGTACCCTCGGTGTAAGAAATCAAGCCCTCTGTGAGTTCTGCCGTCTCTATAAAATTGATAGTTTCTGTTTCAGAATAGATACAATTGACAGACTTCCATCCGGCTCCCTTTCCCAGTTTTGGACAGGCAGGCTTAATGTGACCTACCTCATGGCAGTAGTAACACCGCGGAGCCGCGCGTTTTTCGAAATCTTTCCGAATTTGCACGTTAGAAGAATTTGCCGACTTAGATGTCTGATTTCCTACTCTCGTCTTACTTCCTGTCTCTTTAAAACCAGTACCCTCTGCAGAAAAGTTAAAATTTCTATTAGAATTTTCCTCAGATTTTGAATTATGTTTTCGGGCTTCGTCGTAATTATCAAATTGTTCTGAAAGTTTGGCGGCTGATTTGTAACTAGTCCAGTCGTCTAGAAAATGACTTTTCATTTCTGGACCGGCACGTTTTTTCAACTGATCCACTACCATGAGCTCTTTCAATTGGTCAAAACTTTCTATCTCCAGCCCCGCTAACCATTCATTTAAATAATTTGTTATTTCAAAAGTGAAATCTTTCCAGGAATTTTCGGGTTTCTTCTGATGTTGAGTGAATTTTTGTCGAAAGACTTCTGAACTTAATTTATATCTTTTTAGCAACACTTGTTTTATGTGATGATAATCCGACGCTACTTCTTCAGGTTCCCGCGCGATGAGCTGCACAATATCCAGTGGCAACAAGCTCAGCAAATGAGCGACCCAATTTTCCTCTGGAATTTCAGCTCTCTTTGCTTGTCTCTCAAAAATTACCAGATATAGGCTGATGTCCGATTGTTTCAGATCAAAATCAGGAATTAGTTTCTTAATATTTAAGCGCGAAACGATAAATGATGGCGGTACTACATTATTATTTTCAAAAATAAAAGGGTTTTCACATTTTAATTTTAATATTTCTAGTTCGTGTTTCCTTTGAATTTCTTTTTCTTTTAATTCGTGTTTCCTTTGTCTTTCCTGTTCAGCCCTTTCCTCCTCAAATTTCCTAGAGGAAATTATATTTTCGAAGAGGGTCCTAACAAACTCCTCTTCATAATCGTCGGAACTAGTAATTGCCTTTTTAAGTTCGACAATTTTCATCTCCGAGGTAACGGTTACCCCTAAATTTTCAGCCAGGATTAGCAAATCCTGCTTCTTTCCCTTTCCGAGGAACGCCATTGCAAGGAATACAAAAATTACAACAAGAAATGACTTAATTAGCTAATTATAAAGCAAAAAAAGTTAATGTACTCGTACTTGAGTTCCCACAGTTAACTTTTGAATGGCTGTTAAAATGTACACAATTTTCCCGTACAAGATTTGCGCTGTCATACATTTAACTAATTAGAATTAAGCTAATTCCAAAACTTAGAACTTAATATAGCAACAAGTCAATGACAAACTCAAGAAAAAGCAAAGGTACATACCCCAGATTTTCCTGAGCGCCTTTCTTCTTTTTGTAATCCACAATTGGCACGTGCACAATAGATTTTCTTCGGCAAGATTTGCCCACCAACACACACACACACACTTTTTTGAAGGTCAGTTTGACCTTTTCACAGTATGGTCAGTTTGACCATTTACCGGTTGATCAATATGATCACAAAAGCAGAACGTTGACTGCGTTTCTGCTCTTAAACAGGTCGGGTTGACTCTCTCTTCAGCGCGAACACAAGCCTCCGTGACTGGATCCCGCTACAGCAACTTGCGACCAGTTTAACCGTTTCCAACGTTGCACAGATCAAGGTGATCTCTTCAGCTTATGGTCAGATTGACCCTTCCAGCGCAAACAGCGAGATCCTGGAGATCTCACAAACCTTCGGTCAGGTTGACCGTTTCCAACGATGCAATCCTAAGATCAGGGTGATCTCGTAATTTTGTGGTCAGGTTGATCACTCATAACACGAACAGCAAATCTTTAAGAAACGCGAAAGTTCCAGTTTCGTTCTCCATTCCTCTTTTTCTCTGCGTTGCAAGCAGACGAAAACGTAAAGCCCCCTTTTCGCAAGAAGGGAAACAAACTCCGCTTCAAATAGCTGTTCGGGAATTCTTCGAGGAGCGGGAGAAAGCATTGACTTCCTTCTCCCCTCGTTTTCTTTATGAGCAAAGAGTCAGTTCAGGGTTATCTTTCGCATCCCACTTCTGACATCGAAGTTAATGCCATATGTAAGCGCGGTGTACCGTTTCCACCTCTTGTATAAAGATGACAAGAGAATGCATGGTCTTTTAGAGACGTTTAATGCGATCAATATTTACAGCTATGTTACAAATTACAGATTATTTAATGTTACAAAGATATTTTGAACTACGAGAGCCATCGTCCGTGACTCCCCAGATCTTTGCTCTACGAGTGTCTCCTCCTTTGACCTATTTATTTTCTCTTATATACGGGGATTCGTTTGGCGGGGAATGCACCCCTGTTTACAACAGTTAGACGTTGTTGACAAAAATGCGTTAAGATCTTTTCCTTCTGCTGTCTGAGGTTTCAACTGCGTTGACAGGGTGATTGAAAAATGTTCCCTATAGTGTCACAGACATTACATCACACCAAACGGAGAAAGTTTGTGTACACAACAAATGTCCAGCTTCAGATAAAATTCAGCTATTTTGAAGATCTCATTTCGAATATTTCTCAGAAAAGGGGAGCAAAAGCCGTATTTACGTGTGGTCTTATACTTATCCAGCTTCCATTTCGGTGACAGATATAAAACACCAGCGTAACATGTTTTTCTCACGATGAGTGTGGTCTGGGAAAGAATTTCTAGATCGACCCAACACATTGAATCGAAATAGCAAACAACGCATCGGTATAGCGGGCTTTGCCGCCGTACCAAGGAAACCAGAATTTTCTTCTGAAGGTTGGGGTATTTGAGTCATAACATTCCTTATCTTCTTTATAGTAAATTAGCAAAAATACCCAACGCTGCCTGAGTCAGTAATATATATATATATATTTTTATTATTATTATTATTATTATTATTATTTTGTTTTAACGATCTAGGAGTCAAATGATAAAAATGGAAAATGATCATCATTCGATCACTGGGTCAATCCAAGTCAAATCATCCAGGTCATGTCACCCACCATCTCCGATTTTGTTCAAATTTTGTGTACTGGTAGATTTTTTGATGTTGATTATGAAAATATAAATTCTTTTGAGATTTATGAAGGGGTTTAAAAGTTGCGAGCTTTTAAATATATGCCATGCCAAGATGATTTTTTGATTGACACAAAGACGTGTGTAAATGGTTATAACTCATTAACAAATTATCACAACTTTGATTTTTTTTTATTTTGTTCAGTATAATGTATACTTGAATTTAAACTGGGTTTAAATTGTATAACTCATTTCAATTCTTTTCTGTGAGGGTTTACTTTTAATTTTTTGACTCGAAAACGGAGTAACTTTGACAGAAATTTACTCAAAGTATACCTCCACAGATTTTAAACCAAATTTTGTGACAGGTATCTCTAAGTGTGATAAAACATCTGGTAAAAAAATCTCGGTGGGCCGTTCACAGGCAGTCGATAAAAGTTTTCGAAATTGAAAAATATTTGCGTTCAAAAGTTACGTTTTCTATAGAATGACCCATATAAAGCATTGAAAATAGCTAAAAATATTGATGCCTTCTGCTCCAGTTGAAAAACCTGCACTTCATCTAGAAGTTCATAAAACCTTTAAAAAACTTTTTGTTTTGGATAGTCAGCATATTTCATATGGAAAAGTAGTGATTTGACCTCACCCATGTCTTCACAAATGTTGCTAACTGGTCTTGACTGGAGAAAACGAGATTTGACAAAATTAACTATTTTTGAAGTTTCATCAAGAACTTCAAACAAGTCTGATGGTATTTACTTATTATGTTGGCATGGCGATGCAAAACAGTGATGACTATTACTTTTTTCTGGAGCCATATTTTAGATCCGTGATATTATTTCATTCTTCTTGGAACTAGTAGAAAATAAATTTATGTAACTGCTAACTCGGGGCGGAACCCTTCTTATACTTCGGCGGAACCCAAGGGTTCCACGGAGCACACTTTGGGAAACGCTGCTCTAACTTAAATGCGACGGGAGTTATTTGCGTTTTTAGCTCGAACTTTTTAAGGCTTATCTAAAATTTAGGCTCTACTTTCTTCATTAAATCTACCAGTAAAAAGCGAAGGAATTGTCCTGCAGTTTTCTTTTTACACCACTGAAAAGAGCGGCTTTTTTTTACTCCAGATCTAACTCGACCTATGGTCGAAAAACTGAGCTTCTGTCTCCAAAGGAAAAGAAGTTACAAGCCGTTAAAAATAAAGTTCGAACAATCCTCATCTCCATTAAAATTATTGATGTTTTATTTGGCATTGCCATAGTTACGTTCTTTAGATTCGCATGTTTCTTCTTTCCCTTTTTCACAAACTTTAAGAGTTTCGATTTTAACGGAAAATCTTAGGCTCAACTCAATTCAAGCCCCGAACTAAAGAGCATACTATATTACTGAGACCATAAATATACAAAACTGCAGTTTTGCAATGCTCAGGAGCCCCTTAGCCTTTACGGCTCTACATGTTGGTACAAGTTATTTTGAAACCCGGGTAAGGGGTGCTTTTTGATTCAAAGGGAGCTCATAATGCGTTTTTAATCTGTTTCTTTTTAACAGACGATTTAAATCTTTGCGAATCAAATAAGATTGCGAAGCAATCTTATTTGATGGGAGCGATTTGATGCGTTAACGAGCTGGGGACAGAGCCCCCTAGTAATAAATATAAATTAACTTTTTGGAATCGTCAGTACGGCTTAAAACCAGAATTCTGGGTGGATTGAAACCAAATGTCGTCTTTTTCGTTGCACAGTTTTTGTGCTAGAAAGTGACTTGTAAAAGAAATACGATGGACGGAACTTTAACAGCAGCGACTATTTATTTACATTTAATACAAAAGTGATATATGCCACTACGTTTTGCACACCTTCAATATAGTCAACGGCATTGTTGTATAACCCATTTCCGACCACGTGGAAGTCATAGGATACTCATAGCAGCACCTGTTCTGATGATAGTTTAAACTTCTACTACCCCAAGAACCTTAGAAACAGTTTTGAAGCGAATGCCACGACGTGATACCTTTACCTTAGGAATGAAGTTCAAGTCCCACAGACATAAGCCCTTGTGGCTGACTTAAATCCTTGGATATAGAAACCTCTTCCTGGCATTCGCTTCAGAATTGTTATTCTGATTCTTCCGCAGAAGACATCCGGCTACATTCAAACTACCAACAGAAAAGACACTGCTACAGGTGTCCTACGACTTCCACAGCGTTGGAAACGGGTTGTACACAATGCTGGTGACTATATTGAATGTCTGTAAAACTTTGTGCCATGTGCTCAAACGATCAAACAAAATATTTTTTTTTAAAAACCACACAATCAAAGTCAAACAATGGGATCGTTTTAAAAGATTAAAAGTCTCAACACTCTGAACTAGAGTAGGAACAAAAGACCAAGAAAAAGACAGCTTCCTTAGCTCCTGCATAATGGTTTCGCACTGATACCTAATCAATCTGATCTAGTTCTGATATCTGGCAAATAAAAAGTTTCCATGCCACTTTTAAATTTCTAACTCTTTTAAATAAACATCTCAACTTCATGATTGCATTTACTTGCTCTGCAGTCGAACATACAACAAAGCTCCGCTAACTGCTGTCGTGACGAACACTGCTCCCCCTCCCAACGTCGCCATGAGAGTGTTGGATCGAACTGGGAAAGATGCTAGAACTGTTGGATTAGGAGAAGAACTGACGCTTAAAATAGAGCTTCGAGAACCTTCAAGTGAGTATCTTTTCATTTCCTTGCACATCTCTTTAATAATTATTATTTAATTTTACGAGCTTTTTATCATTCATTGTTATGGAAGTTTAAAAAAACATGCCTATCTGGTTTGTTTGAAAATTAATGTCAGTGAGTCTATTACAAAACATTTATTGATCTGCCCATTAAAATCCATATAAAAGTTTCAAAACAGACTCCTCATTTCCAGCAAGATCTGGACCATCTGGAGAGTAAGGATGGACATTTTCGTGAATCTTGATTTTATCTCCCATTCAAGCCGCGCTGCTGTTAAGCAAATGATAACCATCATGTTTTGTATGAAAATTGGCACGTCTATAGTGGAAACTTTTCCCGTGATAAAGAGAACCTTTGGTAAGTAATAATAGTTTAATGGAACAACTTTGAAGCACACAAACAATATTTGAAGGCTGATAAGAGATCAGTAATGAATCTCGCTCTCTGGAAGGCCATCATCAATCACCACAGACGGAAATGTGTGACAGAAATCAAGAACTTATAGCATTAGTTGAGTGTAACTTGAATGGCGCAAACAATAAACATTCCAAAAAGCTCTGCTTAAGCAAGTGTGTTGAATTATCTGCAGGTGTCTACATTTGTAGGTATACCAATAATTCTCATGCTGCCGTATATTCTTGTTGACAGTCCCTCAACTGACTCTTGCTCCCTTACTTGAAAACTAATATGAAAACATCATTTTGAGACCTTTGACAAGGTCAAAGTGGCTTACACCAAGGCTCCGAAAGACCTTCTGGAAAAGTTTAACCGTGATTCCTTCAATGCCCTGAAATCTCGCTGGGAGTGATATATCAAATCAGGAGTCTATTTTGAAATCTTAACGGCCAGATCAGTAAATGTCCTTTATTTGCATCACTGACATAACTAAACGGATAAGCCATCTTGCCATCTATACTGCCGTGGATAGGTAAACGGCAGTATCTGCTGAAATGAGTTTTCGAGATATTTGAAGAAATATGTGTTGGATTCAATACTAAGCATAGGGAAATGTTGGAATTAGACTTTTTCGAGCCCTTTTTTTCAGCGGAAACCAAATACGCAAGCTTTTTCAATAAAGATAACGTACAATAGATGACAAAATTTTAAATTTCTAATGCAAAAAAATGAAAAATTTGCAGTTACTGTCCTTTACCTGCCCATGGCAGTACAGTGATTATTCTCGAGCATTCAAGTGATCACGTCTCTAAACCACCAAATCTTGATGGAATGAACTTGTACTTCATTAAACATTCACTTTCATAAAATTCCTTTTCAAAAAGACTACTTTCTTCGCCCTAAATGCATCAATTCCTTTTCAATTTCAATTGCAGTTTTTCAAGCCAACTTCTACGGGATAAAGAATATATTTTGATCCTAATTGCTCTTCACGAAAGCTAAAACAAATTTCATTAACATCTACATATATCAATGTTAAACTATTCCCTTTCTTGATCGTTTTTTTAAATAGTATTTACATTTTTTTTCAAAATGGTATTTTTACTAAAATATCCACCTTAATAAAATCTCTATTTTAAATGGAATGAGATGTTAAGTTTAAAGCAATTTAACTGTAAAATGTTAAGTCATCGATAAGCACAAAGCGATTTTTGATGTAAAAAAGTAAATAAATAAATAAAAATAATGTCATGAAATGAAAACAGAAAAAAATTTAAACCCTTACTTAACCAAACTATCCACGAATGTTAGCCATGGTAAATAAGATCATTATGACCCATCGAATACTTTTTAAAATTAATTTCGCTAACACTAATAATCATTAACCAGTGTAATAAAATAAATACTCGATTGCAAATTAGAATGGAATGAAACTATCAGTGATATCTTACTACTATTATATATGCGAAAGTTTGTCTGTATGGATGTATGGATGTATGGATGTTTGTTACTCTTTCACGCAAAAACTACTGAACGGATTTTCATAAAACTTTACAATAATATAGCTTATGCATCAGAATAACACATAGGGTAGTTTTCGTCGCGTTGTGGGGGGCAAAACCCCCTTAGGGGGGCAATAAAACACAATTTTTGTATAAATTCTCTAATATTGGGATGAAAAAATACTTGCACATATTTACATTATATGTCCATCGAAAGCTCTGATTTTTCTGCTGAAGATGGCACCTGTTCGAAATTTCTAAGTAGAATAAAAAACGAGTTATGAGCTTTTTAGTTCCATGTTCGAAGGCTTTCCTCAACTCAATACATTATTTAGTGTATCATCTCAACTCCCTGTTGATAGCGGCAATTGTTGTATTGTTGACTATCTTTGCTTTTCGCGACTGTTCAAGGCTTTTCTCAAGTCAGATCTTGAAGTAAGATTTTTGCACAAGATTGGCAAATAATACATGATTTGGCTGATCATTTTCCACTTAAACGGAACTTTAATGTAATTAATGGTTTTTATTATTATTTATGCTGATTGAACGCTTACTCATTATCCAATCAACCAGCAGATCGCCAAAATTTTTGCAGAAAGATTTCCGTAGCTGATGCATTTGGCAGTTTTTTCAACGTCGCTGTTTTTGAAGCCGAAGACTACGTCATAATGTTTCTCAGCTTTCACCATGTGAACAAAATATCGCCAATCAAAGAATTTTCAAAAGACTTTTTTTACTGTGTTAAATAATCCAGCAACTAAATTAGGCAAATCCATAAACAGCACAAAAACTTCCATTAATTTTCCTTTTTGCACAATTTCAAACAATCACCAGATTTTACAACTTATTTTGGAAACATTTCGGATGAAACTGTTTAGCGCCATTTTATGGTGAACAAAAGTATCTCAGAATCTAGCGACGATATCTCTGTAACGAAAATTAATATCATATCGTTTTACAAAGGAAGGAAAGAAGGGGGGGGGAATCATCGAAGGTACCCCAAAACTACTCTCGCAAATTCGGTAAAATCGCACCAAGAGCCCACAATGATTGAAATTTCCCAAAATAGCTAAAGCAAGTATAAGGGGATTACGAGCGCAGCTACTTTTTTTAAATCACTTCGTACTTCATTAGCCATACAGAGAAGGTTTTAGACTCCATGTTAAAAAAAAGTATCAACAGATTAATCTTTTTAAACATGAGAAGATTAATTTCATGTTTTGGAAATTTGTATATGCTTAAATATAGTGCTTTCGTTTCTAAATCAATACTATTTTGTTCTTTATACTTATTGCTATTTTAGTTTTATGGGTAAGGAAGAAACTCGATTTTTAATCACGCCAAAAAGATGTGTTTTAAATTCTTTCACTTAAAACAGAAAACAAAAGCAAGTAACGATTTTTTCTCTTAATTATTACTGACCCAGGCAACGCCGGGTATTTTCACTAGTCATAAATAAAAACATAGTATCATAAGTCACCATAGCCAAAACATAGTTACCATGAATACAAACATAGTAGCTACAAATAACGTAAACACATTTAAGCATGTATTTGACTTTCAGTCAGACCAAAATGAACTTTCAGTTATTTTTCGAATAAAACATTTAATTTTTATATAAAGCTCATTTGGAAGAAGAGTGCCATGATACAAAGAAGTAAAATTTTACAGGAGAAGCGTTTGAAGTTGAACTCTTTAGTCTTCAGGCAATTTGCATTCAGAAAAGTAAGTTTGCTGTGCTCTCCAGTGGTTAATATTAAAACAAAAAATCTGTCATTATTTTCCAAAGAAGTTAACGTCCTTAGAAGGCCTTTAAGCAAAAAAAAATTAAAATTCAGAATTTCGTATTGTGGCACTCTTCTTCCAAACGAGCGATATGCTTTTACTGACATTTTAACTGTATGATAAATTTTCAACTGATTTTTTCTAGGTGCATTTGCCATATTTGCTAGAAATTTATATGCTCGTAGTTCTAACGGAGAGTCACTATTTTTGATCGACAGTTCGGGGTAAGTAACATTCGCCGCTAGCTAATACCTTTAATCTTCTACTCTTTTTACCATAAAGTATATATTCGCAACTGCTAATATATGATGGGTACGGAGTTATGAATAAAAGTGTATTGTTTAAACAGAAAATAAAACTGGAAGAGAAACGTATGAGAAGTATCATTTTCACAAGGAAGAGCAAAGTTGAAACGAACTCAAAATTAGTTTAGTCTGTTTTAGTAAATAAAAAGATAAATTATTATCTGTAGCGAATAACTTAGTTTGACTTTTACTATGGTGTATAGACTTTTACCATCGGTACTTTTACTATCGGGTCAGAAATGTATGTAGAGCCAATGAGCTCCATACTAATGCTATTCTTCGGTAAAAAAAATGGTAAGGCTAGAGAAAGGCAGGTCGCAAAAGCACTTACATTTTCAGCACTACTGCCAGCATAACTATAAATGTAATCCCCCCCCCCCCCCCTTCCCATTCCTTTTTTTTTATGCTCACCAGATATTTTCAATATTGATTTTAATTAAAATGTTGCAATTTTCCCATTTGTATCATCTACTTAAATAACACTGTGTGACAAAAGTTTACTTTTTTTCTATAATATTGAGTTAAATACCTGATTCATGTCAATTTGGATCTGCTAAGCATAAATATATGAACTAAACCGTTAATATCACGTACCGTTTCTATAAGTTATAAGCAATTTAATTCCCATAAATTGCTAAAAACTGATTTTTTTTAAATCAAATCCACTCCCCCCCCTCCCCCGAAACATGTTTATTCACTTATATTCTGTATTTTAATGCGAATATAGTGTTAATCTACACTTATACATACATTGTGAGGAGAATTAGCAGAGACTTTAGCATTAATTAGAAAAAATGAGTTACATATTAGGTATAAAAAAAATAATGAAAAATTACTTTTTCCTTTTGTGAATAGTAAAATTCTCTTGAATTAGAAACCAACAGTAATCTCCCAACATTTTTACATTCCATTTTTATTGGTAACGTTCTTCTTTTCGTTTTCTATCTTGATGGAAATGCTCACTTTGCTCATCACACGCCATTGCAAGATTAAGAGGGCAAAAATCTAAGTGAGAATGCAACTGTATCTTCAAAAACATACTGCACAGCATTTGTTTCATATTTTTACAAGTTTTTCACTTAAAACTCGGTGTTTTTAGTTTTAGTATGACCGACTAAAAATCCACAAATGTCGTCCTTTAGAGACAACCAAGCCGCTAGTTCTTTTTGGGGGAGATTTTCATCGAAGTCATCGTTCTTCTTGAGGTTTTTTATTTGTGGGGTGATAAAAATGCCTTAATTTTAATTTAATATGACGCGATTTGGGAAAACTACTTTTAAAATTCAAAAACCTTGCCCTTTTTGACCATAGCTTTGACAAATGGATAAACAATAAATGATGGAACAGAAAAATTTGATGCTAGCACCACACGACTTTTTAATACGCCTAATAAATAATCGGTGCATTTATTCACTCAAAAGAATGGGTATGTGTACTCATGGACGCAATTTAAAAGTAATAATTTTGATAATACATATTTTTAGACACATACCTACGCCGGTAAAAATATGTTGAATATAGAATGTGATACTTTCAATTTTTAAAAAATGTGATGTTTTTAAATGTGTCTACAATCTGAAATTGAAATTACAAAATCTAAATTTTGAAACACATTTTGAAAAAACTTACATTTTGAACACTTCCACCTCTAGTTGGTTGTGAACCAATGCAGAAAAGACGTACCGAGATTCATATTACAAGTGCTGCCAGTTAAAATCGAGCTAATTGCGCCAAGTATCGCCAAACTGACAACAGATTTAGTATTTCATTTTTGCCCCTAATTTGTCGATCTACCGCAAAATGGTCGCCAATTTATGATATTACATCAATCTGCATTGAAATTAACAATAATTATCCACAAAAATCACGTTTAGAGCCCTTTTGGAACATAGGATTGCGACCAAAGAGAGGTGTACAACTAAACCCCATAAGAAATACTCAGAATTTTATATGACTCGTTTCAAGCAATTAATAACAATAATTAGTAGTGAATTTCAAGAATCAATCTAAATTGATCACCATGCGTCTTTAGATTAAATTTGAAATCATGTATAGGAGATCAGGAAAGATGTAACTCCGATGCAATAAAATTAATTAAATAAAATACTGCGTGATAAAATGTTTAATCTCTACTAATAATAAAGCTGAAAGTCTGTGTCTCTGGATCCCAGTATGTCTGTGACGCGAATAGCGCCTAGACTGTTCGGCCGATTTTCGTGAAATTTGGCACAGAATTAGTTCGTAGCATAGACGGGAGTACCTCGAAGCGATTTTTTTGAAAATTCGATTTTGTTCTTTTTCTATTCCAATTTTGAGAACATTTTATCGATCAAATTATTATATCGTGGACCAGTAAATTACCAAGTTTTCACAACGTGGAACTGTAACATATGCGAGCAAATTAACATAGCAAATTAGCGAGAAATTCATCATCCACAATTCGTAAATATACAGGCGAACCAAATGACTTTTTAATTTTCTACTACGGGCAAAGCTGTGTGGGTACCGCTAATAATCAATAAAACATACAAACATTACCTTCCTTAATTGAAAACATTTTCCCTTCAGATGTCCTACGGATGCTACCATCTTTCCGGCTTTAATTCTGGACCCATCTGACCACAAATCGTTGATTTCAACTTTTAAAGCATTTCGGTTTCCAACTTCAGGAATGGTGAACTTTGAAGTTCAAATTAGATTCTGTCAAGAACGGTGTGAAGAAGTAAGTAATAACTGTGTGTGTGTCTGTGTGTAGCTAGCTGCCTTTTAATTTTTAATAATTACTTCTTTCTAAAAATATTTTTTGAGATGAAGGACCACACTCGGATATACAGGCTTTTCTATGTTATGACAAACCGGTACAGGTTTGCGGAAAAAGTTAACCGTTCCTCAAATATTTTTACCTTCCAGAAATTAAAAAAAAAAAAGAAAAAAAAGCACACTGCTTTCTGTTACTTTTTTCAAAGATTTTTTTTTAATGTATAAAATTTGTAATAAATGGGTTGTTTCTCACTTAAAAAAAAAGTCTCTAAAAGCAGGGTTCCAATTTATAGTAGCATAAAAGAAGTTCATTTTCATTATGTTTATAAATCAAATTGAAGAGTCATGACTTCTCTTTCCACGATTTATTTATGGTTATTTTTCCTTAGTTTAACAGATTGCCCTAAAGATTGTATCACTTTTATGCAAATGCACCGCATTGTTAATTCTGATTTTTTTGTAAATGAATCTATATTGCTCCCTAATCTTACTTTTCATGAATAAAATTCATTAATGTTCTCATGCTGCTACATCATTATTCAACCAGTACATTACAAGTAGTTAACAAAACATAACAAAAAAAAGTATTAAAGAAGTATTCAAAAACTATTTTTTAATTTTCAGTATACATATAGTCATATTTTTTACACTAGGTTCGATGTGGAAAAGGCGTTTCCCATGGAAGGAAGAAAAGAAGCTTGAAAGAAAACGATTCATTATCTTTTAATGCATCCAATGCATCACAATTAGATGACGAAGATGTATTTTTTGATGGTGATGACTACGACAACATTCGAGCTGTCGTCCAAGAAGACGGAGAAGCAATACTTTTACCCTCATCGGAAAATGAATACCTCAGGGGGCATGATCAAACGAAATTAAACACTGACACTAACGATGAAGATTCAGAAACATCATACGAAAGTGGAAATTATCCAACAACAGTATATGGGTTCTTCTTCAGTGACTCCAATAGTGAATTGGAGTCAAAAGAACCTAATAAAGTGGAAGATTTGAAAGAGGGAAAAGAGTCCAGTTTGGCTGTCGAAGCAACTGACGTGACACACGAGACTATTTCATCAGAACATTCAAAAACAAATGAATATTACGACAGTACAACTATGTACGATACTGAATCGGAAAACTCTCCCGTGATAAAGGAGCATTTAATGTCTGAATCTCACGGAAAACAAAACTTGGCGGATCTGAATATTGAAACATCAGAAGTCTCAAATAAGACAAATTTTGATGATCAGGAAAACGATTCTGAAATCGAAACTATTACACCAAATAGTACAACTTTCACAGCATCCCCAACATCAGACAGTTCAATTACACCACAAACATCAATTAATTATAACGATACGAGAGCAACAAGTGTGGAACAAATGAAAAGAACTGATACTCCTGTAGACAGTAAAACGGTGAACCATCAACAATCATCAAGTTTCAATAGAAAATTTGCGTTCATTCACAATGAAGAATCTAGCAATGGCACACATTCCTACACTACACCTATTTCATCAAATATCTACTCCCCTTCAGTAAACAAATTTTCCCAAGTCGTAAACAGAACAGATCTAAAAACGGATTTGAATCACAGTAAACGAGGATCATTCCCAAGACCAGATATAAAAGGATTTGGAGAGAGTCATTTACCCGCAACTGGATCCAGATCGGGGCCACATCTCGAAAGATGGCCGCCAGCACGAAAAGATCCCTTTTCAGCGGTAAGAAATCCCTATTCAATGCCTGGTAGAACAGCAACAAATACAGAAACAGCAGAAGAAAAGAAGGAATCAGCTTTTCATCATCACAACAATGACCGGGTTCCCCCTTCACTACCTGCGCCACAAAGATTGGTTGATAACTCTGGCCCCCCAAGAGCATGGAATGTTCCTATACCACCTGTGCAGGGTGCAATTCCAGGACATTCTCATGCGTACCCTCCAATGCAATCGCATCCAATTGAGATTCATGAAGTACCAAGTTCATGGGATAACAGCAAAAATAGAGAATCATCACAGAGGCACACACCAAATTCCCATTACAACATTTACAATCCTCACGAAACTGACAGACAATCACGAATTGTGACTGCAGCACCAAGTTTTCAAGATAGACCTAGAGAAATTAAAAGTACAAATATGTGGGGTTCTAACACCCAGCAATCACCAGGAATACAGATACAGAGGCCTCTGGAAATATTGGATCATCCAAGTCAACGCCACGATAGACATCCTGGATACCCTCCCACTCACAATCAAAATAAGCATCCGAGACCAATGGAAATTCCTAACAACCAAAATGGTAATCCTTTTGAAACGAATCATTTTACTACTAACCACAGGTATGATTATAACAGAGTAAATACGAACCACAATCGCCCAATAGAGTTGCCTAATCAAGCGGGCATTCCAGAACCTTGGAATAACAACCAAAACAGAATTAATAGTCGGCCGACTTATCCGCCAACAAATGTGGATTCTAACAAGTGGGGGAACAGTGCTTCGTCAAATACTAGAGCTCCAAACAAAATTCCAAACAGACAGGATGAAGTACACAATATCCCAAGGCAACAATACCCTCAGCCGCCTCCAAATCAGCCTCCGCCAAGAGCAGATGATAGTTGGAGGACGAATCCAGGACGGCCAAGCGATCCAAATGCAGTTCCTGGGCGAAACAATTTCTACGCTTCACAACCACAGTACAGACCAAGCGAAGTGATAGCAACTACTCAAAAATCTGTTCCTGAAGAAGTGCCACTATCATTAGCAATACTAGTTGGAGAAGATGGCAAAAGTCAAAATTCGGCAAATCAAAAACCAAAGCATCAATGGAGACCTCCAACCCAGTACAATAGAGGATTGCAACGTCACAATATTATTAATAGTAAGTAAATATTTTAATATATCAGTTTAATTTTCTAATTTTTTTTTTTTTTTTTTTTTTTTTTTTTAAAGATTGAAGCTGACCACAGGGAACTACGCGAATAGGGTAATAATTTTAAAAAGTTGAAATAGGCAGCGATTAAAAAAAAACACGTTGAGACATATTTTTGACGCAAAAATTATTTGCCCTCTTCCGCCCGTTATCGAGATATAAGGTATTCATGTCTGCAGAAATTTTAAGGAAATCGCCGGATTTAAAGACTTGGCGAGAAATTTATCACGCAATTTTATTTCTACACGTTTTTTTCACGCGTTTATTTCACAGAATAAAACTTTTCGAACTTTTCTACATAATTCCTAATAACCATTTATGCATTTGTCCCAACATGCTACTAGTTTTTTTTATACCGAATACAAAGAACTCTTTGTCTTAGTATCAGAGTCAATTCCTCTTAAATTTCTTTCCACATAATGCCTCCTTCAGTGGACCAAACAAATGGAAATCATAGGGTGCTAAGTCGGAGCTATAAGGGGTATGAGGCAGTACCTCCCAGTCCATTTTATGAATCGTTCACGTGTTAATTGAGCAACGTGAGGACGTGCGTTGTCTTGCTGGTGAATCGCACCTCTCCTCTGAGATCCACGACGCTTCTCTCTCACGGCTGGCTTCAAAAGAACATCTGAGTATTATTGGCGGCTAATTGTAAGCTACAATTCGAGTTCAAAGTGAGGAAGTTGCAACTTCAATAGGCTGGCCAGAACGGTGTTCGTCAGACACTAATACTCGACCTCTTTTGAAATGCTCTACCCACTGGCAAAAACTTCAACGGTTCATACAACTTTCACCATAAACTTCAGTCATTCTAAAGCAGGGGTTCTCAAAGTGGGTGCCACAGAGAAAGGTGACGGGTACCGCGAAATGCCCATACTATCAATACATATAACAGAGTCAGGCTAGGGTGTTATAAGAAAATTCAAATTCTTCGCGTATCGAAAACGTTTGGTAACCTCTGTTTTAGAACGTACAGTAGCTGGTTTTTTTTACCTTCAGCAATCAAAAAACGTTTCACAGTACGTTTTTCAAGCAAGTGGAATTTTCAAAAAGACCTGACATCGTTGAACTTATTTTTGAGGTTATAAACTAGAGTTGTATCGAGTACACGGTAACTACTCGGTACTCGGCCAAATTTTGATCAGGTACTCGGCCAATACCGAGTAGTTGCAAAAAAATTGAATATTGTTCAAAGCAGATTTTACAATTAATAAAAAAAGTAGAAGCATATAATATACTAAAATCATTTACAATTCAAATTAAACAAGTCAAAATTAACTTTCGAGAATAATATAGTTTTTTATGCTTCTATGGAGTAAATCTTTCATTTTAATGCCCCAAAGTTAATGAAACTTTTTTATTAAAAATGGGGCAAAAAAGGTAAGTGCAGAAAATATGATATTTTTATATTATTAAATGTATTTTCGCCACAAACAAAATTATTTATAAAAAGCATAAAAATACCTTTTCTTAAAAAATAAAACAACGTTAAAAGCACAAAAGTGCAGGAACACTGCAAACACGTGTTTTGGCATTACAAGGAATGTGTTTTTCAATGTGAGATTATGGATTTAAAGACATGCGACAAAGGTTGAATTTTTTTACATTCATTAGCTCAAATTTTATGCACTGAAAAAGACATTCCTTGTAATGCAGAAACACATGTCTGCAGTGCTGCTGCACATTAGTGCTTTTAACGTTGTTTCATTTGCTTTTATAAATTATTTACCTTTGGCGGACTAGAAGTATATAAGATTGATATGTGTTTTAATTCCAACTTGATTTATCCTACCTTTTATTTATTTGCTTATTTTTAATTTAAAAAATAACATATTTGTAAAATTATTGACACAAACAAAATCTTTTAAATAATGCGTAGTTAAATTTCACCTGAAATTTTGTTTTTAAAACCATTATTTGGACATGAAGGTCTATACTACTATTCCAATGAGTTCAAAATTCGTTACGTATGTGTTGGTGGTTCTTCTTAAAACATAATTGAAACACGGTACTCGGTACTCGGCCGAGTACTCAGTACTCAGTCAAAAGTGCGACTCGGTACGTCTCTGTTATAAACCGAGCAATGTTAATCAATCAGGTGATTAAAACTCATATCAGTGTTGCTAATTTAAGATCTCAAATGAATAAAACTTGTACCACGGACAGTTTTCCCTACCACAACTTCTCTCTTTAATTATTGAATGGCCCTCGTACTTAACTTTCTTTCTATAAATTCCAATATACGAGTTATTACTTTCAGCACCCCGCCCGGATCCAATCGATGAAGACAAAGTGTGCACTTCCAAAGCAACAGTGATAGCAACTGCCGTTTCCGTGACACTTGTCTACCTTGGTGTAGTTGCCGGCGCTATAGTTGGCTACAGATGGCACAGGAAAAATAAGAGGAGAAAAGCCATGACAACAGCTCATCCAGTCCATTACCCGCCAAACCCCCCAACGACTAATGTCACATACAGTACACCTGATGTGACTTTCCGAAATGTCTATGGAAACTTCCCAGTCAGTTCTACGTCAACCACATAATGCTCGGAAAACTTTGACTGCAAACTTCAGGGAATTACAATTGGAATCCATTTTGCAAGAATCAATGATGAGTAGTGTCCGATTTAGTAATTTCAGACTGCTCAATGTGATTGAAGATTTGATTAATGTGGCAGCCTTGGACAATTAATGTGTCTAAAACTCATACTTCTGTGATTTTATTTTGATAAA
Source organism: Uloborus diversus (assembly GCF_026930045.1). NCBI lineage: Eukaryota > Metazoa > Arthropoda > Arachnida > Araneae > Uloboridae > Uloborus > Uloborus diversus. Next base: position 34,453,130 of record NC_072736.1, read on the forward strand.
CATTTATTGGTCAAGGCTGACCACATGGAAGTATTAAGTGACCGAATTGATATACCCTCAAGGAAATGGACATTTAAACACTGAAAAGAAAGCATTCTTTCATGTTTAAAGTTGATGCTTACTTCCATGTGGAAGAATTTCATGGCGCTTGCTGAAACAAACTGTCAATTGTATATATCTTCCCTGAGTTGTTTCACACTTTTTGATTAACTTGGCCTCAGGGTTAGCTAAATTGCTGTGTATAGGGATTGTTGTATTTAAGGGATCTTGGACTCTACTCTAAAAATTATGTTCATTTCATAATCTGCTTCTCATACTTGTATATTAATTTCTACAACTATAGTTCCTCTAACTACAAGCAATGTGTTATTTCAACCTATATTTATTTTTACACAATGAATTCGTCCATTGAATTTAGAGACAAGTAGAGTAAAATGTGACAAATAAATTTGCATCTGCTTTCAAATTGTAGAAAATTTTCTGCTAATATTGATTTCCAAAACATGTAAGAAATATTAAAACAAATGACTTAATCACACGAGTAACCTCTCAATACATAACAATATCAAATGATTAAAAAAAAAAAAATTAAACCGAAAAATATTTTCTCGAGGCTTAGAAATTTTGAGGGAGCGTTGAGTTTTCGCTTAAAGGTCTGTAAATAAATTTATAGACTGAAAAAATAATTCATAAAGAAAAAAAAGCAGCTAAAACAAATGAATTATGTCAAATAAGTGTTTATGGATTTTCCTGATAACATTTGCTGTAGAATTTTCAAGTTGCTAGCAAAGACTGTTCTACCTGAATGAGTATAACAGGGGAAAAGGAAAAATAGTGAAATATTTTGACAAATGCAAGTTTTTTGGTCTATCTATGCTTTGAATTCGTGAAACTGGCATTCCTATAAAATAACAAACGGAAGTGTTTCCGCTTTTAAACCTGTGGTTTACCATTCCATCTCATTGGTGCTCAAACTGTATCAACGTAAAATTATCGATGAATAGCAACAGAATACGTTAAAAAACCACTCAAATAACATTTTTTTTAATATATAGCACACATGGAAAGTCAATAAATATATAGATATAGATTCACGAAAACAATATGATTGATTTTTTCTGTAAATGTAGTTTGATGTTAAGTGGGTTGCGGAATTGGTAGGCATCACAGATGCTTATAAAATAATTTAAACACATTGACTGCCAACTCAATTTGCATCTAAAAAGGTAATGCTTCTGTAGAAGTGCTGTATAAAACTTTATAAGTAAAAAATAGCACTCTTTAGTTACTCAAATCTTATTCACAAAAATATTATCAACTAGTCCTTATTCACAAAAGAATATTTTGTCTATTGTTGCAGACCTTAGGTAGAAGGAAAATGAATAGGGGGTGGTGTTTCGATAATGGTGACTGTTTTAACTTTTCAGGAAACATCCGAAAGAAAATTATACATAAAATGTTTATGAAGAACACTTATTTTTTTTAGTGTGGTTTTGTCAATTTACTGAACATATTTCCAATTTGCTTCCATGTTCTGACTGTATATAGAATATATAAAAGGAACTAAAAACAAGTTTTTGAATTCTGAAAAATTTGAACATTGTTTCGTTAACTAAGAAAATACTTTCGGTAACTTGAGAAATTGTAAAAGCTCCAACTGTCTTCTCAAAAGAAAGAAAAAAAAATATGTTGCATCTTTGTTTTTGTTGTGTAAGGGAATTGAAAGTCCCTGCAATGTTTTTACTATGTTTTGTAAAGTGATATTCCAATGAATAAAACATGCTTTTGGTATTTCGAACTATTTTTATTACCAAACGTATATGAAAAATATATCAATACATTCACACAGTTAGTTCAAGAATCGAGTGTTTTAAACAAAGTATTTTTACAAAATAGTGATTAATACTAAAATTGTCCTCAGAATTTATTCACATTTCAACTTTGAAAATTAAAAAAAAAATTATCATAACACAAACTGATTGCCATAAGAAATTTTTTTAATTATTTACGTACTGCTTATTATTGACTACCACAAATGTTACATAGAAACTACACCAACATTCAGCAGTAAGTTAGCGTCCCTTAGTCAGGGCAATTCAGAACTATACCAACATAATTGATATATGCAATATACCAATAGCTTGTTTGTCCCATCCAGAGACTGCAGGTTTGTCCTTGCTATGGACTCATCAGTCTGAAATAGGGAATAATCCTGAAGGAGGCAGATGTCATCTCATTGAAGCTGAGAGTACCAAAAAACTAGTAGATAAAGTTAATTATTTACTATTGCATCTGCTACCAGCTATGTTATTCCCTACTCCAGACAGACAAGTCCATAACAAGGACGAAACTGCAGTCTCTGGATGGGTTAACCAGGCTCTAGGTATATTGCAAGTATGTACAAAAGCATTGTTAAAACATTAAATGAATCAATTACGAGACGTGATCAAAAAATAGAGTGAATGAATTTTTATAGTAGCAACTGCTGAAGTTACATCCATATGATGTGATTTGTCTAGTAACGTGATCATATGAGACTGGCAGGGACAAGTTTTAACAAGTTCGAAGTTGTCAGTCAGCTGCCAGAGCAGCTAAAGTGAGGTCAAGTTTATGGTATCTGTCGCAAAACTTGGTTTCAAACAATGCATCAACATTAAATTTTGTTTCAACTTGCAAAAGAGCAAGTTGAAACAAAATGTTAAAAATGCAAAAAGTGGAAACAATGATTAGTTCAAACAGACGAATGACGAATTTAAGAGCTACCAGAAGATCTTGAGCAGGACCGAATTTAGCTTCTTGCCGCCCCTAGGCAGTTTTGAAATCTACTGCCCCCTCCACTTAAGTGATTTATCCAAGGTCAATTTAAATACTGAAAAGCACTTATTTTCACGAGGCTTTACTTTTCACTAGCCCGTCATAAAAGAGAGAATTTAAGTATTGCAAAATATTTCAACTTTACATATTATAATCAAATTTTGATTTTGTGAATAGTAAATTCAAAAAATGTAGTGCATGCAGCCCATGTTTTTCCTTTTAAATATAGCAAGTATTTTTATTGCTATTAAAATTCGCAATCACAAACTTTTCAGGCAATCTGTAAGGCTGAATTTCTATGCGGCTTTAAATCTACACGAGGCTTAAAGAGTTTTTTATTATTTTTACTTCGTTCCAAAAGCATGATGAATTCAAACACTATTTCTTACAATTATATTCTGCATTTAGTATTTGGGTGTCTGAAATTTTGCATTTGATTTTAAACCCTTTCATAAGACAGTGACAACAGCATTTCAATTGACAAAAACAGAATTTAGTTCATTTTTTTCGTTAACAAAGAACTGAACAAAATTAACTGAGAAATAAAAAACACCGTTATTTTAAAATCATTCAGTTTACTTACTTTTTTTTTTTAATTCAAATACACACATTAAAACTATCAAATTATCAAATTGTGGGGTTTAAAAGCGTCACCTATAGTAAAAAACAATACATATTAAAAGTTTTAAAAATATTTGGATTCGTTCTACAAATAAATGGACAATATAGTACATATTTAAGCTTTTCCAAACAGAGTAAGTTTTAACTAACTTACTGAGCGGAAGTAATAACAGCGATAAATAATCCCAAATTTTGTAGTAAGTTAAATCTTCTTGGATTCATTTTTAGGGCTGGTAACTTACTACAAAATACCATGCTTTGTTACCAATTTTTGAGTTGAACCGCACCATTGCTGCGATCGCTCATCTGGTTTGCTAATTCTGCATTAGCTACTAGTTTGTTTGGCTCTCTTGGCTCCCTTAAGACGTTTTTCGCCTCCAGCTCATGTGATTCCTATTCTGCATTGATGAGTGCTAAAAAGCACGAAACTGCAGTCCTCGGACGGAATAACTGAGCTAGTGGTGTATTTTAAGTATTTCTGCCCTTGCCCTGGCTTAGGTTGGTAACTTACTACAAAATACCATGCTTTGCCATCAATCTTTGAGTTGAACCGCACCATCGCTGCGATCGCTCATCTGGTTTGCTAATTCTTGCATTTGCTACCAGTTTGTTTGGCTCTCTTGGTTCCCTTAAGAGGCTTTTCGCCTCCAGCTCATGTGATTCCTATTCTGCATTGATGAGTGCTAAAAAGCACGAAACTACAGTCCTCGGATGGAATAACTGAGCTGGTGGTGTATTTTAAGTAATCCCAAATTACTTTCCAATTCTTTAAACATTCAAGTAATGATTTGTGATGAACACTCCTAAGGGTATAAGATAAATAAAATGCTCTTTTTAAATGCAGAAGGAGATAATGGTCACTCAGCCCTTCCAGTGCTGCATTGTCTTTTTAAGAGAAACCAGATCTTATGTCTGTTTTACTGAGGCTTTTTTTCTGGATGCGCTCCTCCGAAAGGACCTTCTTTGGGTTTAGGGAAAGAAATTCTTGAAAGGTATAGATCAAAAGCATGTTCTCTAGATGAGATGTACTTGGTCCCTGCCGCAAGCTAAAAAGAAACTGATTACCTATTACTGGAAGTCTGTCACACCGCATTTTCTGTGGTTTCGACAATTACGGTAAACTCTGCTGATAAGTTAGGATCAGTTACATCGCTGTACTGGGGAAAAATTTAAAAAGAACTAAAGTTTTATTTTCAAGAATAATACTTTAAAGAATGAGATTGAAGCTAAAATTGCTGCCCCTAAAAAATTTGCCGCCCTAGGCAGCTGCCTACTCTGCCTATTGGGAAAGTGGGCTCTGACATTGAGATCTTATACGGTTTTGTTCAAAGCATTTTAAATGATGAGCTGCAAATGAGACGGGTGGGGCAAAATTTGTTTCCAGGCTTTTGAGTGAAAAATATTTATGGAATACTTACTTGGTATACTTAGACACAGGTACAGAAAATACTGTTCATTTACCTTTCAAAACTTCACAGGAAATTACAAAATAATATGAGGTACAGCTTTTCAGATTTTGAGAAACATACACGTAACACTGCATTTAAAATTCTATAAAGAAAATTTTAAATTAGCCTAGGAAAAAAACACTGCCACCTAAAAACTCTAACATATGTTCTGTAACTCCAATAGAACTATTAAGAGATACTTAAAAAATATCATACAGTTTTTTATTGCTTTTGCAAAGAAAAGGAGTCAAAAAGTCACACACATAAAGCTGGAATGGCCCATTAAAGCAGTCAGTGGGCTTATTTTTGAGCACAATACTTCCCCAAATTTCGCACTGAAAAGATATCCTTCTTAGTGCATGTGAACAATTTAAATGCCATCTCAATTTTATTTCCTGATCAGTATTTTACGGCAATGATTTGACTTCTCTTTCTTCAAAAATTTTGGTATCAGCAGTAGATCTATCTTTTATACAATAATTCTATGCTTTTCCCTATCGAGGAATGCCCCAAAAGACTGGAAACCACTGTAATAATGACTTCACTTTTTATAAAATTTTACCCAACATATCACAGGTTTTCCCTTTTTTCTCTGTTGAGAAAATACAATTAAGGATACATCTCAAGTTTGTATCTCCATACAATTTGTATTTGTTTCTTCAGATGACAATTTTAATTCCTCTGTACTACAAGATGGCAGTTTAATTGGAAGCTTCTGGACACAATCTTTTTGGGTCAAATGTTCACCCTAAAACAAAAATAATAGAAATTAATCCAGATATATCATTCATTAATAAATCACAAATTACATTGCATTATTAAAAAAAAGCCTAAAACAGCACAGCTAAAATGTTCTGTCGTGGGGTGAATACTACAACCAGGTAACTATACAAGTCAGTTTTTGTATAGCTTTGAAGAAAACTCAACAAAGTCACATTTCGAAGGATGTGAAGAATTAATTTAATTGCTATTTAACTACCATTTCTAAATATTATTCAAAAGATATCTTATTTTGATCAAAAAATTTCTACATGAAATACACCGCCAACTCAGTCATTCTATCCGAGGACTGCACTTTCATGCTTATTAGCACTCATCAGCCGCATAGGAAGTAACTGAGCTGGAGGTGGAAAAACTTGGTGGAAAAGTTGGTAACTAACTGAAAAAATTTCTATTTTTCTGATTCTATTTTTCTGAATTTATACTTACATAGCTCTTGGATAATAATATAGCAATAAAAGTTATTTTTCATTAGCAAGATTCATTCATTTTGGCATTTAAAATTTCAATTTTAAAAAATAATGCAATATAGTTTCAGAACGCATTTTAAGTGGTATGAGTAATATGCATTTCAAATACAGAGGAGCAAAAAGGGGTGAAAATATGTCTATGCTTATTAAAACTAAATATGAAATATCTCCGACTAAACTGGAGTAATTATTGAGCAATAAGCAGTAAAGAATTTTGATATTAATGCAGATGTATGTAACAAAAATAAATCACAGATATTAGAAATAAAAATTAGCATTCACTGCTCAACCCATAGTGAGTAAATACAAGTGGTCATAAATTGTGCCTTTATTTAACAGTAGCCAAAGTGGCTACTATTCTGTTATTGTTACAGGACATTTGAACAGAATAAGTATCTATTATTCTGTTCTTGTTTCTTTTTAATCATAACTAAAATGCCGAGTGGCTATGCCAAGGAAAATGTGCCAATAGATCTTTTATAGACTGAATATTGCCTTAATAAACCTTATTAACTGTGAGGAATCAAATAGGCCCATTTTAACTCCTTTTACATAGTTTTCTTAATTAAAACTTGTAGTCATTTACTTTTGGCATTAAATATCTTATAACTAATAACATCGCTATTAGTCTAGAAAAAGTGACTACAGTCGAGTCCCGACTTATGCGAAGGATGCGTTCCAAGACCCCTCTCGTAATTCGAAATTTCGCATTGTAGAAAACTGTATGAACACAAATTTTTTAGAAACAAACAAGTTCTTTTGGACATTTGTAAACACCCCTCAAACTGCTTTAAAGCATTCCTCAACTATACATTACAATTTCTTGAATAAAGAACTGAACACTAATATTAGTGTATTGAAAAAATTAAAAAAAGCTGTTTTATTCAACATAAAGTACTTTAAGATGCACAAAATGAATGATCGATGGGAGGGAAAGACATGAAATAAAACAACACAGTACACACAGTATGTAGTAATAATAAAATGCTGCACTATAATAGTACGGTACAGTGGAAACAGTAATAATATTTATGAGTTAAAAATGAAGATGATGATTTACGCTCCATGATCAGATCGTTATTCTTATCTAATACATTTTAAAATACGGTTGCCTCGTTTTTTCTTTTATAACGTTTCCATTTATGGCAACAGCCTCTCTTAAGGATCTCTTTAATCCACAATACAAGATTAGCTTCCATTTTCATTATATTTACTTTGCTAAGACTCTGGAAGTTTCAATATTGAAGCTAAGTTGTGAAATTTTACGATATCTTTTTGTTTTGACTTTTAATAGTATGTATGGAAGATTCACTTATACTTATTGTTGCGCTACCATCAACGTTTTGTAGTTGTTTAAGCATATCAAGAATCTTAACCCTTTTTTTTTTGTCAGAAAATTTCTTTTACTTCCCATCTTCACAAACTTTAGATGAAACAGCGCACTAAAGTGCATTATATTTCATTAACTTTATTATTTGGAATGAAAAAAAATAAACAATAAAGGAAAGATGCTAAGTGGTTATTTGAATTTGATGCACTAACAATGCAATGTGTGGACTAGTTTGATGTGGGAACTTTCGCTGTCAGTGATGCTAAAGGGATGTAATAACATTCACTAAATCAATATTGAGAGTCAATAAGGAAGCCGATACTTCCTTCCAAAAAATTTTGTTTTGTGGACGAGGAATTTGCATCAACTCTAAAATTCGTTTCGTGCAAAAATTCCCGTTGTAGCCATTTCGCATAGGTTGAATCGCGTTGTAGCGGGAGTCGACTGTACTTATTGTAGTGATTTATTTTTAGAATTAAATATCTTATAACTAAAAACATCGCTATTAGTCTACAAAAAGTGATTTAATAAGGTGATAACTTCAATCATTTTGTCCAATGAAATTCCATTTGTACTTTCATTGGATATAGTAACTGAAAATACATGTAGTTCATTTTCAAAAAAAAAATCACCTTACAGTAAAAAAGCTAAAAGTATACATTTTATTTTCCTAACCAGTGTTATTAAATTTGCAAAGTTTTATTTCTAATCTAATCTTAATTACAAAGAATATAATATCCTCCTCTTCAGTTTCCAAAACTGAACATTTTGAATAACTAATTATCCGCAGTCATATTGACATGCAAATGCTAAAATTGAGCATCTCTTGGTCAGATCTCGATGTGTTTTTTTTTTTTTTGGGGGGGGGGGGAGTAGGAAACAAGAATAAAAAAATAATAAAGTAGGAAAAGTAGGAAAAAATAGGAAAAGATTTTACGTAAATTTAATTTCCAGAAGAAAAGATAAAGTTAATAATGTAATAAAATAATATTTAAGATAACATACAAATACAACAGATATGACTACATAAGTCAAGGATAAATAATCAAATTTAAGATAAATTTTATTGCTAGTGGAAAAGATATTTATATTTTATAACCTTAATAGCATGTAGAAACCAGGTTAAGAAATGTGGAAACGTATTTGTATATACAACTTTAAAATTAAACATACAAATACATCCCTACATTTCTTAATCTGGTTTCTAGATATTATTTAATTTTTCATGAGTGGCAGACAAATCTTCAGCGTGCACAAAAAGGTCTGAAGTTGGCTCAAGCAAGTACGTTTGGTACATGTCCTCAGGTTTTCACATGAAATAAAAAATGAGATTAGGTAGATACTTTTTTTTTTTTTGCAGTCCTTATAATATGTATAGAAAAAGTAATTTTGAGGGTCTGATTTTTTTTTTTTTTTTTTTTTTTTCTGCATAAGAGCTTTAGTAAGCTATGCTGCACCAAACAGAAACGATTGTTTAAATTCGAAAAAGGTGCCAAAGAAGGGAATTGTTTAAGGAGTAAAAGACATAAAACTTCTAGAATTTGAAAACAGTTTGCCCAGATAAGCTCGCAAATGAAGTTTTAAATTTTGAATAACCAACCAAAAGAATAAACAGAAAAATAATTTAGAGTAGAATGAAACATTTCCAACAGAACTGAGAAGAAACAAAAATAAGGGCAAAAGGAAAAATACAAAAATTGGGGAGGGGACAATTCCTGAAGGAAGGAGGACAATTTAGGATGAGGGTAAGAGTTAGTAATTTGTCATTCACCTGCTAATACAAAAAAAACTATAAAACATAATTAATTTAAATAATTTTTTTTTAAATAAAAATTTAAGGAGGGTGCGGTGAGAGAGGGGGCACTTTTAAAGATTTAACACTATCAAAAAAAAAGGTGGAAAAATATTTTTAAAACGAAAAGAAATAGATTAAGTTGAAAAATAAGGAAATTAGGTCTTTCTCTCCTGTAAAAAGTAAATAACCAGAAACATGTCACATGTCTGTGTGAAAACAAAAAAGTTTAGAATTTACTAGCATATACTAATTACAAAATATAAAAACTTCCTAACAATACAAAATGATCCAAAAAATGAACAAACTGTAGTCAATCAAATATAAATCAAAATCAAGGGGGTTAAAGACATTAGGGTGCAAAATACATCTTCTAACTATTTGAAACTGTCCCAAAATAAACTAACAGAATTTTTAAAGTGTTAAAGTGATGGAATGAAAGACCGAGTCGCGAAAACAAAGGAAAGAAACACTCTGACAATCATTGGTATGAAAAATAAACTGTTGGAAACAAAGATACTACTTATAAAAATATGGAAATAAAATTTAAAAAAAAATTGACTTTTGACATCTTGAATTCAAATTATGTTTTTCACAATCACGAGTGTGTGTGTGTGTGTGTATGCGTGTGCGTGTAGGATAGAGACGCAACCTGGAGACGATTTTCGCTAGATGAGCAGCGTCGGGAGGGGCCGATCGACAGTGGTGCTGCAGAGGAATGGGGGGGGGGAATAAAATCATAGGACATCAAAAACAGTCAAATGTGAACAATAAGCAATGTGATTGCTTAAAAAAAAAATGTCTTTCAACAATATAGTTGTAAATTTTTTTTATTAAAAGAATAAAATGCAAGAGTGATTTTTTTAAAAAAACCTCATAATTTGGTGCAATAAAATCATTTTTTTTTAAGATTTGTTTTCTCTTGCAAATATGAAAATATTCTTTAGAGAGCATCCATTTATCGTTTGAAAATACTAACACTTTCAGATCCTGTTATGTAGTCATAAACTATGATACAAAAAGCAAAGTGAATATTAAATTAGTTTTATAGTAAGAAACAATCAACAGCTAACAAGCATTCTCGCATCATGGGCGGCCATATGCAAAATTTTAAAGGAGGGGGGGGGGGGGGCTCAGACATTTTTCCCTGGTTTAGCAGGATATTTTCCCCATTGAAACCGATTTCAGTACAAATTAAAGTAATTAAAATTTGACATTTTTAATAACTTATTCATTAATAGCAGGAGAAGAAATGTTTTTACTTTTCTGCAAAGACAAAAGTACTAAAAGCAAAAAAATTCGAATCCCTAGGGTGGGGGGGGGGGGGGGCTTGAGCCCTCACTTGCCTTCCTATATGGGCGCCCATGGTTTGCATATACAGGAGCAGATGTTTGAATTTTAAAAAAAGGAAAAAGACTTGAAATGCAGAGCAAAACTAAATTTGTTCTTAAATATGGGATATAAAAATTATATAATAAAATAATGAAACCAAATAAATAATGAAATAAGTAAACTAAAGGGTTTGAGTTATGTTATGTATTTCTAGCATTCAACATAAATTTTTGTTCTCGGCTCGTCATTTATGTGGGTCAATTTCTCCCCTCCCTGGCTTTGGAAAATTAATGCTTTACTATGTAAGTTTGTGTGTTTTCATTGATTTCAGATTAAATTTGCATTGAGTTATACACCCTTTGCCACCCCCCCCCCCCTTCCTTGTTCCAAAATTTTTGTCATGAACCAAAGAAAAAATTCTTGCACAGCAGGCGCCATGTTATAGTAGAAATGCCAAATTGGCATAACTGCCGTACCTGAAAAAAGTCTGTCAAAAAACATTTTAAGGCTCAGAAATGCTGCATTGCCATATAAACATTGGATGATCAACTAGTCAACATTGATAGTATATCAGGGTAGAAAATATCCATTAAAAAGAAAGAATTTACAGTACATATTTGCATGTGGCTCTATAACCCCAACTTTTAAAGAAAAAATGAAGAAGAAAAGAACGGAATTCCGTATTTAAATCGATTTTTGATTTTTCTCTAAAAATCGGAAGCGTGCTGCCTTTTTTTTTCGCAAATACACCCTTTGCAAGGAAAAAAAATGAAATTTAATAACAGGGTGGCGACAGGAACTGTGAAAAAAAGTTCCCTGACTTTTCCCTGATTTCCCTGATTAAGTTCACCAAATTTCCCTGATTTACGTTACCAATGATAATGGTTTTCTTTCTTTGCTCTACTTGAAATCCATTGTATATCTGTATAAAATGCAGTATTTTTAACGTTTTAAGCTGTGTAAAGTTGTTGAACTAAAGATATATTTTCAAAAGATGTTACTTTTTTTTTAATAAAATGGTTAAAAAAATATATCAAGTCAATCTTTGGGAGAGGGGAGGAGGAACCTGCAAAACAGTACATTAAATTTTTCTACAATGGAAAGATTATAGAAAATTAAAAAAAAAAAATACTTCACTTCCAGAAACCACTTAGCATGAGAATTTTAAGAAACTATTAAAATTACTCTTAAAAACATATGTGTATTTAAGATAGAACTAAAAAGTAATTAAAGTCATTTTGAACTAAGTTTTCAAACAGTACAATAATTGTTGCAAGAATAACAAGTAATAGTGAAAGAATAGAATATTTATGCAAAACAGATGAAACCATTTGACATCCATTCATAGGGAGCTTTTCTCTAATCAAGAACATAGGTTTTAATGAATGAATACAGCATTTTAACAGTATAAAAAAAATTTCTTAAGTACACAAGTTAACTCTATTTAAAATCATTTCAGTATGTAATGAAAAAAAAATCTTAGATTGCTTTTGTAACAAAAAACTTTGAAATGCAAGAAAAAAAAAAGAAAAAAAAAAGCAATTAGTTAATTTTAAAACATATAAAAGAATACAACTTGGTTATAAAATTAAAGAATCACTTAAGTCTGAAGAAAAGAAAACCTTTATAAGCTTTTTTTTTTTTTTTGAAAGTTCAGTTTTAGCAATTAAATTAAAAATGCAAAGAAGTGATAACTTAAGCTTTTATAGTATTAATTCAAAAACCAAAGATTTCTTCTTGAGATCGTGTTTACAGTACGCTAATCACTTCAAGACAACGGAATAAAGGCAAAAAAGCTAAGGCATTAATGAAGGCTTCCTCTTTGCCTGTATGGTTGTTTATTTTACGTAGCATTGAAAGCGTAAAATGAAATTTCAAGCTAGGTAAAATAAACAACCTAACAGACACAGAAGCAATCTTAGGAAGTTCATCCTTTGGTTAATAAGTAAGATTCAATACTTTGACGTTGAGGAAAAAAGATGCACAAATATGCCGCAGTGTATAATCACACCTCATTAATTTTACTTTTTTTTTTTTTAACAGATCATTGGCAGAAAATGCGGAGGGAATTAGAGTACTTAATTTTGTAAAGCAAAAAAAAAAAAAAATTCTTCATAAAATAAATTTTCCCTGATTTTTTGTTATTTTTTCAAAATTCCCTGATATTTCCCTGACTTTTCCCTGATTAATAAAGTTCCCTGACTTTTCCCTGATCTCCCTGATCTGTCGCCACCCTGAATAATCATGTTTATGATCTAGAGTGAACAATAATCATATTATGTATGAAAAAAGAGCAATTATTTAAAAAGCAGTACGTTTTTGCGAATCTTTCGCTTTTATTTTGTACAAACATCAATAAAATATGAACAAATTTTTCATTTTTTGCTTTTTTATGTTCCTTTTAGGGTTTTACATTGCTTACGGTTTTGTTTAAAACAAGCTCTATTTCAGTTGCAATCAACTATACAAAAAATCACAAATTGGAAATTAGGCTTTTCCCTCACTTTTCAAACAGTCAGCCATTTACAGTAATTAAAGCTTCTAATTAACGGGTAGATAATATATGACAGTATCAGAATGCTTTAGTATCAATTTCTTCATTCTTTCGTTAAAAGAGTTAGACTAAAATCTTGGTGATAAAAATAAAAGTTGATCATAAACGCTGCATCGGTAAAAAAATCGCACTTCCAAAAATTTAACTTTTAAACATGCAAACGCTGCGGGGTTTCTCCCAGAAATTACTAAAGTCGGTCAAAAAATGTTCATTATCTGCTCGTTTCTTTTTCTTTTTGAAATTGAAACATGCAGAAAATTCTCGGGGAGACGTTGTAAATTAAAAATGAATGCACAATTAGAAGTGCTATGCCAAAGAAGGAAAAAGTAGGGGAAAGAAGAAAAAAGTAGGGGAAAAAGGGAAAAAGTAGGAAAAAAAGGAGAGAGCTTTAAAAAGGAGGAAAAACTAGGAAAATAAGGAACTCTTCGGGGTCTGCTTGGTCATATCAGTTACTTATCTTTCACATTTTATTTCACACATTTTAGCGCATACATATAACAAAACAGCTATGAACAATGCAATTTTCCTGTAAAGAAAAAAGCATATGATATAAAATCTTACCATATTTTTATCAGATAAAACAACTTGATTTAATTTCAAATATCCAACGGGAGCAAAAGCATCATTGGAATGAATAATCACTTCTTTATCAACACTAAAAAAAAAATTGAAATACAAGTACAAACATTTTTAAAAGAACTTTTTTGGTAAATAATATATTGAAGAACCCTTAAAATTAAGAGATTTGATTACAAAGTACAGTTAAACTCAGTTAATACAAAATGCCAAAAATTCAAGGACCTTGTAAGTATTTGTCGTTATTCTTAACAGCCGTGAATATGTAAAACTTTGGGGGAAAATGAAAAAATGCACACCTATACTTGAAAAAGAGTTTCTGCTAGTTTTGTCATTACTAATGTACTCCTTGCAATACAATTACTTTGAGAAAAAAATTTACTTAATTTTTAAATATTAAAATTTTAAAAAAATTATTTAGTTGCTCTTAAGTTGTTTTTTTGCTATTCACAGATCCTAGTGAAATTTGCCTATTGACACTTTCTAGCCGCATTTATCAATGCAAAAAGATTTAATACATACTTCTCAATACCTATCAGGCTTTCTACAACCACATAAAATGCTAAATAATTTTTGGTGATGAGCTCTAACTTTCGATTGCTTAGACAAAACTTGCATTTCAATTAGAGATGTTCCGAATATCCCTTGGGGTGGGCCAAAAAAAGAAAATTTTCGAGTTGCAATTTCTAATAGCAAAAAAAAATTGTGTATTGCCATCTTAAACATAGGAAAAATAATTTTAAAAATTAGTATTTGTGCCTTCAGAACGTGCACTGGCAGCAAAGTTGGGAAAAAAGGTTAAAAAAATGGTCAATTTTCTAATATTTTTATAAAAAATTAAATGTTAAATTTTTTTTCAACAAATATTGTTTAAATGCTTTCTTTTGATAGTCTTTTCATATATCTTTGAAAATATTTACATTCCTTTACAGTTTTTTAGTTCGTGCATAATCCAGAAATTTAGGTGAAATTAACTAAAAATCAACTTTTTTAGCTTATTTTGCACATTGCAGTATTTCTTTTTTTAGATCCCAATTATATTTTTTAACAATAAATGTGCACTATACAATCTTTCACTGGAAATGTAATCATATTTCATCGCATTAATTACCCAGAACCCACCCCAAGTAGGTGGCTGCATTTTGTGTTCCACCCTGTAATTCTTAAGAAGATAAGTTATTTACAGGACTTATATATTTGTAAAGTAACTTACATTCACAATAACTATGTTATTTTAAACAAGTTTCTACGTTTTGATCAAGGTTTAAACTTGGATTGGTGACTCACTTTTTACATTGATGAGCATAAAATTTTTTACATTAATCCATATCTTGTTTCATACCAAACTCTCCAACCTACCGATTCCCTAACCAGTTTAATAACCCTTTCAACAGCCATAGTGTAAAAGAGGAACATTTACTGAATTATGGGTAAAGCTTCAACTGTTATTGTAAAATTAAATGTTATTAACTTTGGAAGAACTCGATTGGAAGAAATCAAAGTATTAAAAACTGACTTAAAAAGTTAGCAACCGTATATTTGATAGATATTGCCAACATTATACAGAAAGGAACAAGTTACATTTATCTCTCCCAAAAACCTTTCAGTCATTTGCATTTGTAATCGCATGTTAATGAAGTACTGGGGCTGTATATTTTCCAAACTAAACTACTAATGGAATGAAAACACTTGTAAATTATATCTTAAAAATTACACTTCTATGGTTCGATGAAATTAAAATTTAAAGAAAAGAACAAAGTTCTGTGGACCTGTACACTTTTTTAAAGCTACAAAATCAACAAGTCAGGTGTCTGATGATCGTTTAGCTATGTTAGATGCGGTGATTCAAAAAAAAATTAACTTTGCAATTTTTGAGAAATTGTTGTCGGTCATGGCAGTAGACTAGAGGCGAAATACAAAGGAATTGAATTACACTAGGGCCTACAATATAACGCCAAAGATTACCCATCAAGAAACACTTCTATAGCTATAAGGGAATTTCTTCCACCAATATTAAGATTTGAAGCTAACTATAACAGTTAATTGATTACCTGCACTTCAGTGATGAAGTGGAAAACAAAAATATCTTATCATTTCTAGAAAATATACATTTGCTTAAGCATGCATTCTTAAAATTCCCATGTCATACTCAGGCAATTGAAAAGATTGGAACTGATCAGTGAACCTGCAGAAATTCATTTGAGACATTAAAATGAAAGGGAGGGATTTGTATGAAAAACTTTTTATTGGCCAACATCAATGGAAAACTGAGTCATAAATCCAACTTCAAACCTTGATTGAATCGTAAAAGCTTGTTTAAAATAATATAGCTATTATGAAAGCAAGTTACTTTACAAATATACAAGTTTTGTAAATAACTACTCTTCTTGGTAAATGCATTGTGGAACACTAAGTGCAACCACCTACTTGTGATGGGTTCTGGGTTGTTAATGCAAGAAAATATACTTACAGTTCCAGCAAAGAACTGTATACTGCACATTTGTTGTAAAAAAAAATATAACTAGGATCAAAAAGAAGAAATACTGCAATTTGCAAAATAAGCAAAAAAAGTCAATTTTCTGGTTAATTTCACGCAACTTTGCGGCTAATGTGCGAATTAAAAACTGTAAAGAAATGTTAATATTTTCAAAGATAGATGAAAAGACTATTAAAAGAAAGCATTTAAATGGTATTAGAACAAAAAAATTTAACATTTAAATTCTTATCAAAATATTTAAAAATTGATCATTTTTTTTAACTGTTTTTTCAAACTTTACTGCCAATGTGCGATCTGAAGACATAAGTATTATATTTTTTATTAATTTTCCCATGTTTAGGATGGCAATACACAACTTTTTTTTGCTATTAGACGTTGCTTATAGAAAATATCTCTTCTTCGGCCCACCCTAATATCCGTATCTGTACATATCCAAAAGTAAATAAGGATCTGTATCTGAATCTATTACTTTTTTGATGGATCTTAAACGGATCTTATCTATTCTAAAAATTCTTAAATATTTAAGTAAAAGACTCTTAAAGTCATTTGAATTAGGTTTTACTCCCTGTTTAAATTATAAGATATCATTTCCAAAGCCAATTTGTACCCCCTGTCAAAAAAAGGAAGGGATAATAAGTTTTAAAAGTGTGTATCTGTCTGTCTATTTGTGGCATTGTTGCTCCTTAACAGATGAACCGATTTTGACAGTTCTTTTTTTCTTTGAAAAGGTGACTTGATTGGAAGTTTTCTTAGCTTGGCTTTGTGTTTGTAGAAGTTTAATTACCGAAGATATTAACTAAAAACAGACAACGTTTTTCACAATTACGGTAGTAAAAACTTGCCCGTAAGTTAAAAATATTGGCCCTAATTGAAAGAACGAAGTTTTTTGCGCTTGATATTTATTTGGAACTTCCAAGTTATACACAGTAGGAACTATAATCTTGTTAAGTAAATTTTAAATGCAATTCTAAGCCTTTATATTCGTGATTGGTAGCGATTTCATAGAAGGAAGATAAGGAGCAAAAGCTCAGTGATTTAAAATTTCTATCTGCTGTCAGTTCATATTTGGGAACAATGTGTGTTCTGACTCGCGAAATTCATCTTAATATAAGGTCAGCCCTCTGACACATGCTTTTTTTTTAATTTAATATTGGTTTTTGTTATTGATTTGGGGTTTGCGTTCTTCTTCATTTTGATTTTTCTTGGCACCCTTCAAAAAAAGTGAGGCTAAGTTCTCTATTTACTGTTTGTAAAGGTGTTCCTGTCTTTGTTATTTTGTCGGTCGAGGTAAGTTGGGAGGAATGGGTCAGCGCTGCATTTATGCTGAAATAAAATGTGAAAAATTATTTCTAACCTGTCCAGTTGCAGCTTTACACTCTTGCTCCTGTATCCTACATCTACTGAGCAAGCGAGAAATAATTTTTTACATTCTATCTAAGCATTAATGCAGCACTGACCCATTTCATCCATTTCTCCCTCGATCTTAATGGAGATTTCTTTAAAGAGTAAATCATAGTCGTGATTATATTTTCACCGTAGATGACATTTTTTGAAGAAACTGTGCTATGACTGGAATACCTTCCGTAACAAATTTTACACTTGGGCAGTTGATTTGGGTAAAAAAAATTTGAGGTCCGTATCTGCGGATCTTGACACTAATGATCCGTATCCATATCGCAGATCTACTTTTTTTAACAATTTGGCACATCACTAATTTCAATGCAACATATTTGGCATGATATTGTTAACATAAGTAAATAGTAAACCAAATCTAACTAACAACTTACAAAATATTTGTTTTAGCCATTATTTCGTATTAATGGGGGTGGTACAGAAGAGTTGAGTAGAATAACAAGATCATCAAGAATTAATGGTCAAACTTTTCTTGTACAGACTGTTCAAGATTATTTCAGTGAAATAGCACACAAGCAATATTAAAAACAACACAGTATAATATATAAACGCAAATATTTCATTATTTTTCATGGATTATATAATGTCTATTGCTAAAACGTTCAATGTAAAGTTTAACTTTTGATACTTTTCTTGTTTGTTTACAAATAATTTTAAAAAATTCTTCGGGGAATATTCCTAGGGGAAACAAACTGAGCACATGGTTCTATGAACACATTAGAAAGAAATATCATTTTACTCTTATGCTAAATGGTATATTTTGTAACATTGCTATGAGTTAAACTTCCATCAGTGGAAAAGACATCAAATATTTTTATCCACACTTACACTGTGAGTTTCTTCTTAAATAATGGACAATCAAGGGTAAATGTCTCAAACTCTCCTCCTTCACCACAAACATTCAATCCAAATTTTTTATTCTAGTTTTAAAAAAAGATAAATAAATATACAACATTAATATCCAGTAACCTAAAAGTCACGAAAATAATTATTTTACTACACAATACAGTTGACTTTCTGTTTAACGATTTTCAAAGGACCACAAAAAATTGTCATTAAGTAGAATGCGCCCTTAAATGGAATGCTTCTATTTAAGGTGGAGAATCTACAGTGATGTCTGTAGTGGAGAATCTGGGACCGTCAAAAGTCGTCTTTAAATAGAGAAAGTCGTTAAATAAAGCGTCATTAAACAGAAAACCAACTGTAATTTCATGAAAAATATTTTCATTTACACAAAAGTAGTGATTTAGTAAATTTAATCAACTGTTTAGTAAATGCTTCAAAATTCAGTTTAACATCAAAGAGTGAAGAAATTTAAAGTACTTGCTTCATAAGTCACCAGAGGCCATAAAAATACCTACCATTTCAATCATATGAGGATATATCTCTTCTAAAGTCATTCCTAAATGTTTCTTTGGATCTAGTCCTAAAATTAGAATGAATAGTTCTGGTTATTTGGAAAAAAATTCCATGAAATCATAATAAAAAAAAAGTTATAAGATTCGTGGAAATGAATTCAACATTCCTTCCACATCAAAACTATTTTCAATGAAAATAATTTACCTCCTGATATTAAGTTACTATGAACTTGTCTTATTTATATGCATTAAATAAAACTGGAACAAGTCGAAAAAAAACGTCTCCAGTGGCCTAAGTTCCATTATTAGCATGCCAAAAAGCAATTCATTACATGTTATCTGCAATCTCAGAAATTTGGATTTTGAAATAGGGGAAATTTTTTATCTGTATTCAATGCTGCATCCGCATAAAATGAAAACTCTTACACTTAAAACAAAATAAAGACCTCAAATTTTAAACCATGCAAAATCAAATGTGCATAAAATAAAGGTCTACTGTACAAATGCATCCATGAAACACGTTTTCTGTTTTTTAAAAAGTAGTTTTTTGTTTATACATGCTAAAAATTGATACAAAAATTTGCAGGATGAGTTTTTTATCAAATTTTGAGCCTGACTAGAAAAAAAAGCCACAAGAAATCAAACTGTAAACTAAAATACAGCATAAAAAGTTGCAGAACGAAAAATAAATTTCAGACATCTATTTTCTTCTAGTTTTTCAAATCCTATGACATCTAAGAAAAGCCCTTATAACTTAATTTATACTTAAAGATAAAAATCTGCATACCTTAGCTTCAGATGCAACAAAAACTTATGTACATTTTAAAAGAATTTGAAGATGGTTGTGGGTTGAGTGAGGAGAAAATGCTTTTTTTTTTTAATAATTACATATCAATATGACAACTTGCAAAAATTTTAATGCTAATAATAGGAAAAAGTAAACCTTTATAAGTACTTGCTTTTTTTATCATTAACTCTAGTATAACAAAAGGGCAGATATAATTGTGTCACCTTTTGAAATGGAAATATTATATGATAGGTATCTTTAGGAAACTAGACACATAAACAGATTTTCTAACATTCAAATGACAATTAAGATTTACTAAATATCCTATCATACATCCATCTGAGATGAAAATAAAGAAAAAATGTAAACCAATCTAAGAAATCACTTACCTAATGCAGCCACTTTTATGATTATAGCTGAAATTTTGCAGTTAATCATTTCTTTCAGAAGTTCAGCTTGTTCTCTGTGCCACAGATAAGCTAACACTTTTAGGTTTAATCTACTACAGCTGCAATCAAAAACAAATGAGAAATTAAAATTAAACAGGCAAAATTTTTTAATAAACTATTAAAGATATTTTTAGGTTAAAATACAATCAAGAAATCTCAACGTCCCCCTGTCCCCCCTACCACTCTCAAACAGCAATTACATTATTTACCTTTCCTTCCAAAACACAGCATTAAGAGGAGGGCCATATTATGCTACTTGAAGTATACAAAGAAAACTGAATGTCTGATTTCAAGCAAAGTATTTAAATCATATATTTCTTTTATACTTTTTATGAATTAATTATTTATCATTCTAAAACCTTCAGGGCCACACTTTTTGTGCACATCAAGAACCCCGGAAATAAATAAATGACCTTTACTCTCATCATTTATACATAATAACAATAATAATGAGTAAGGTAAATAAATAAATAAAAAATAAAAATATATTAGAGAATTATTAAGTTGTATGTAATAAAAGTTTTTTTTTTCTTTGTATTTCAGCCACATTAATGCAAAAATACATAGACACAACAGCTTGATTTCAAGTAACATTCTAGCAAATGCAACTGTAATGTATAAAACTTTTTATTGTAAAGTTCTATGGTCCTCTTTCTCTCTTTCTGCTGCTGCTGCTACCAGGGCTGTGGAGTCGGAGATGAAGAGTCAGTCGGACTGATTTTGGAATTAAGGAGTCGGAGTCGTTCGAAAACATGCCGACTCCGACTCTGTGTTTCTTTTTTTTTCTTTAATTTACACTGACTCTCCTTGCATTTTTTAAAAAAACTGACTACCAATTAATTTGATAACATGTATAAAGGCTTACAAATAAGAAAATAACTGTCATTGTGGCAAACAAACTTTAACTGATAGCAACTGTCAACAAAACAGTTTTGTTGCTCAACATTTTCTAAGTAATCACTTTCAAGTAAAAATAATAATGTATTTTTTACCTTGATCCCAATTATAAAGTAATAAAATTAATGTATGTATCGCTTGAGCAAGTCGGAAAACTTCTGTGGGTGCTTGGTAAATTCAAACAACTGTTGGAACAAAAATGCAAATCCAAAAGATCCGATAAAATGTAAGACTTTATCTAAGAAAGTTTGGTTATTACTAAAAAGTATAAAATAAGATCAGTACATGATTTATTGGTTACAACACTCAATAATTGTAGTTAATCCTGAAATCTTCACATTAAGGTTAATTCAAGAGCTTTCAATAAAATTAAAATTAAAAATTGAACCCAGAAATGTAGGTATAATAAAAGCCATTTATATAAAGCTGTGTGCGCTGCATTTTGCGTAAAATTTCCTCCAGACGTTGTATGTCTGGAGTACGTATGTATCTGACCACTCCCCGCAATATAGTGAAATTCTTTCGTTGAAATTTTTAAGGTGAAATTTAACATTGGGGATTTTTTTCAGAGTTAAAGCATTTCCATTTTTATAAACTCTGAAATTAAATTGAGGTGTCACCTACCAGATGTGTGTCACCCGAGGGAAGGGGGACTGCCCCCTCTCAAGAAAAGCTTTTTGATTTAGCAAAAAGGTTTTTTTTTTTCCCCTCAAGTTACAGCTTTCAAAAATTGAAAGCCCAGGATTTGATCAGCATCTAAACAGTAAAGGGGAGCAAATTAATCCTTCATTTTTTTCAATGGAATTTTGAAATAATCGCATTTTAGAAATCGTAACTATTGGATAATTTGATTTTCAAATTGAAAAACAAAGTGCTTTGATATTAAACTTGAAAAGAGCTCCTAACAGTAAGATTGACATTTATCAAGAGAAAAGATTTTGCATCAGAAAAAAAAAGAAAGAAAAGAAAAGACAGGAAAGAAAACAAATCCAAGTAATTATAAAGAAATA
Organism: Uloborus diversus; assembly: GCF_026930045.1. Classification (NCBI taxonomy): domain Eukaryota; kingdom Metazoa; phylum Arthropoda; class Arachnida; order Araneae; family Uloboridae; genus Uloborus; species Uloborus diversus. Next base: position 34,475,258 of record NC_072736.1, read on the forward strand.
TCTTTAAAATATTTTTAACCAATTAGTTAGTCTTTAGATAATTGGGACACTTTGAGGATAATAAAAAATGCAAATCCATTATCATTGCTTAAGCAAGAAAAAATCAGAAAGTATCAGGGTTTGCCGATATATATATCATATTACATATCACGATATATATCCAATATTTATTTTGAAAATATCATGATATTTTCAATATTTAGTTTTTCAACTACGGTATTCCCAATATGAAAAGTACATTAATCATAGTAACATTGTTCATTTATTATTAAAAATATTCAGACAGTTTTGTACTATATTTTTATGATGTATTAATGCATCAATAATATAACTAGGTAGTACAATATTCCTTTTTTACCTGTATTTTGTATCCATAAAATTATTAGCAGTGTAACAATTTTAATTCATATTAAAAGTGCCTAATTCAAAGTTAAACATTGCTCAGTAAAGAAGAAAATGTTTTATGACTCACTGACTAATGCATATTATTTGTTTCTGATGAATTACATAACTGTGTAAAAGTATTTAACAGAAGGAAAATGAGTAAAACAGCTAATGCTAAATTAACTCCATTAAAATTGATAGAAATGCAAAACAAAATATTAGGTATAAATAATGAAAGAAACCATAAATTTAAGTCCACATATTGTAATTTTAATATAGGATAATAAAGAGTGATTTGAGGATGCATTTATTATTTTAAAGACTTGAGTTTGTGCTAATTGAAAATATGGGATATATATCAAAATATCGGATATTTTCGATATTTTTGAAAATATCATGATATTTTCGAACCCTAGAAAGTATATTACCAGTTCCTCGTAAGTTATTTTATTAGTCGGAACTTAGGAAAAGTAGTGTCTGGATAAACTTTAAAAAAACATCAAAAGCACCATATTTAAAGCCTTTAAACATTGGGAGTTAACATACCACTTTTGAACTGAATTCAATCTGTTACCATCCTATTACAAATACAAATACAAAAGTGACGACCAGCAACAGGCTCTGGACTCAGCTAGACTGGTCCTAGTCAATTTACAATCCCCAGTGAAGATCAATGGCCCTCTTAAAACTATCTACTCCCTTGCTCATTACCACCTCTTCTGATAAACTGTTCCAAGGTTCCACTACCCTGCTAAAATAATAATTTTTCCTAACATCCATGTTAGCGTGAGATTTAAATAGCTTAAAACAATGACCCCTTGTCCTGTTTTCAGTGCTAAACTTCAGCCCCGTAACATCTTTCCTTTTAATAAATTTAAACAACTGAATCATGTCCTCTCGGTCTCTTCTTTGCTCAAGACTGTACATTTTTAGCCGTCTAAGCCTGAAATCATAGTCTAAGTGAGAAAGTCCATTTATTAGCCTTGTAGCCCGCCTTTGAACCCTTTCCAATACGTTAATGTCTTTTTTTAAGATAAGGAGACCAAAACTGAACAGCATACTCCAAACGAGGTCTTATCAAACTTCTATATAAGAGCAGAAGAACTTCTTTAGATTTTTTTGAAATAGATCTATTGATAAACCCAAGCATCTTATTGGCCTTGTTACTAGCAATGCTGCACTGTTGGCTAAACTTTAAATCCTGACTTATTAAGACCCCCCAGATCAGTAATTTGTCTGCCTGACTAATGATTGAACCTTGCAAATAATAACTTGTACATTTATTTCCACGCCCTAAATGTAGCACTTGACATTTCCCAACATTAACAGCCATACCCCATTTATCAGCCCACTCCGTAATATGATCTAGATCCTCTTGCAGCTGTTTTGCTTGTTCTTCATTTTCTACAGTCCCCATAACTTTGACATCATCAGCAAAACAATTCATGTTCCCTGAATTATTTTTGTGAATATCGTTTATAAAAACAATGAAAAAAACAGGCCCTAACACTGATCCTTGAGGAACCCCGCTTAAAACCTCACTCCAATTAGAATAATTTCCCCTTACAACTACCCTTTGTTTCCTTCCGGTCAGCCAGTTTTTTACCCAAATGAAAGTTTTCCCTCCTATTCCTATATCAGCTAATTTGCTAAGTAGAGCAACATGTGGTACCTTATTGAAAGCTTTTTGAAAATCAATGTAAACAACATCTACAGGCTTCTTATTGTCCAAAGCCATGGTAACTTTATCATAGAAATATAATAAATTAGTTGCACAAGATTTACCTTTCCTGAAACCGTACTGAAAACTAGTCAATAGATTATTAGTCTCTGGAAAATTTACTATCTTAATTTTTATCAATGTTTCAAAAATTTTGCAAACCACCGAAGTTAGACTCACAGGTCTATAATTTCCCGCACTACCTTCAGACCCTTTCTTGAAGAGCGGTGTAATGTTAGCCAGCTTCCAGTCCTCTGGCACTCTCCCCGAGTTATAAGAAGCATTGAAAATATTTATGATTACATCTGCTAATTCCTCCGCACATTCAACTAAAATTTTTGGATAAATATTATCAGGTCACGGAGCCTTAGTCTCTTTAATTTTTTTCAAATGAAGTAAAACGTCATCCCTGGAAAAACAAAGTCCTCAAGCTGTACTATAGCTTGTGTCTTGTTGGTGTCAACTGTTGAGATACAGTTATCGTTAAAAACACTTGAAAAAAGTTATTAAGAACATTAGCAATATCACTATCGTCTTGAATTAAAATTCCATGCTCATCAACCAGTGGCCCAATAAGACTATTTCGAACTTTCCTCAAATTAGCGTATGCAAAAAACCTCTTGGGATTCCTGTTTATGTTATCTGCCAGTCTTTGCTCCAACTCTCTTTTCTGAAACCATACCAAATACTTAAATTTACGCCTTGCCTTACAATTATGGAGCCTATCTGCACTGTGACCAGTTTCTCTAAACCTATGAAAAGCAGCTTGTTTGTAATTTAGAGCGTCTTTAGTTTCCCTGGAGAACCACATTGGCCAGATTTTAGTGTTGACACCTTTTCTCCTAAAGGAAACATGATCCCTAACCGTTTTCGCTAGCTTTTCCTTAAACTCTGCCCACTGAAGATTCACATCGCTATTGTCCAATCCAGAAGAAAATACTGCTTTCAAACTCTGCCTAAGTGCCGCTGATTTTAAATCTGCTGCCTCAATTAGCCTTAAACAAAGAAGCACACCAATGGGGCTGTCCAGAATGATGTCATGCTTTGATGGGGGAGGAGGTTCGTGAAATTGAGCCAAGATGGAGGCAAAGAGCAACAAAAAGTGAGACATCACGCATTTTTTAAATAGGAATCTGTTTACGAAAAATGACATGTGACAAAGGGGAGTCAAAAATGTTGACAACAAAAGTGTGACATTTATAGACAGCTCCTATCATGTCTTTGACAGCAGATCTACTTTCTTTTTTTTAATGTCATCATAGAAAACAGAGATTTACAGATATATTCTCTTTAAAAACAGCAAAACAATAATAATAATGAAATTAGTAAAATTTGCTTCATTAAAAACTCAGCACTTTTTGTCTAACACTACCTACTAAATATCTTAGTTGTTTCATAACTGATATATGAGCCTTGAAAGGCCCAGAGGCTATTTTATCTATTTCATATGTGTTTGGAAAGACTTTTCTCATGTTTCCAGCCTTCTAAAGCATTACTGGAAAATATAGGGATCTTAGAGACTTCATGTGAAAAAAGTAAGTTCTTTTAGGGAGGGGAGCTTAAACAATTTTAGAATTTAGTCATTATATTGCAAAACTTGTTTAAGCTATTAATAAAAACACATGAGAATGTTATTTTAACCCCTTAAAGAGAAATAATTTTCAAGAAAACGGTCATAAAAGTGTCTATTGTTTTTATTTAAGAAAATTATATAAAAATAAGTGTATGTACAACATGTGCATTCAATTTTCTATTTTCAATATTTTTTAGATTGAAATTTAAAAAAAAAATAAAATTTTATGAAAAGCAAGCCCAAGCTAGCAGCGAAAATTTAGGAAATACGTCTTTTAAACATTAAAAAAGAATTTTATTAATCTTTTGTGTAATATAAGTAAAGATAAGTAAATTTTTCTTGTGTGGTAAATTTCAAAGCTTGAGATACAGAGGCTAACGTCACAATCCGGTAAGTAGTACCAAAATTCCTTCCTGCATCTCTACAATTACATTTAAAATCCACAATTACATTTAAAATTGACTGGTGCTGTCATCTAGTGTATAAAAAGGGAAATAAAATTTATTCCGGGGCAAAGAAATGAATTGATTTTAATCGTTTCGTCGTGTTAATATTGCACACCCCAGCTCAACAATATCACGGGTGCGAGAAATGAAGATCGAAACCCCAGCCCAGCATATTCACGGGAGCGAGAGGGAAGGGGTTAAACACCAAAGTTTTAAAAACTAGTGAAAGATATTTTAAAACGTTTACAAAAATGTATCATGAGCAACTTGTTTTCGATTAATAGACTTTGCAAGCAAATAGTAAAAAAAATACTCACACATTTTCAACTCTTAACCGTTGATAATCAGAAAATATTGCACCTACAGATACAGCTTCAATGTCTAATGAATTCTAAAATGGAGAAAAATGAAAGGTGAAATATTTTTTGATATCATGACAAAGTAGCAAACTCAAAAAATCTGGTAGTGGGGGGGGGGGGGCTTTAAAAAGTTTCATTTCTACAAAAAAATACAAGAACATTATAATGGAATTTAAAAGTAACTAAAATAATACTCCAATTTTATGAAATGGAAATTTTAATGATTTACCTTTGAGTTTAAAAAAAAAAATTATTTCAGAACTTCAAAAAAGCCAAATACACTTTTAAATTTTAGACCAAAGTAAACTTTATTGAAACTTTTATGTTTCATTGACAATAACTGTGCACAAAATCGCATTTCAAAAGCCTATGACCACCATTCTTTCATACTATGGTGGGATTGTACCTATTTTCTCAGCTTTAAATTTCTTTTAAAACACCAGAGAAGGGCACTGCGAGAAATTAGTCTTCACTCCTGTTCCACACAATGAAATAAAATAAATCAATGATAAAAAACATTTAAAAAATATGATTGCATAAAACCTCATCACTTTTGAGAGAAAAAATTCCTAAGTATTGAGATGCACTGAACAAATTTTCTCCGAGTATATAAAAATTAAAAGTTTGAAGCAAATAACCTATTGAAAAAAATAAATATTTAATATGAATTTTGCTATCCTTATTTTCCTGTCATAAAATTAACAATAACAATAAATTAATATACCTATATTTCATTAATGTTTTGTGATATTTATATTTATATAAAGTGATGTTTAGACAATAACTTAGTTTTTGTAAATAAAAAAAAAATATTGAAACCTTTCAATTGAAACAAAGAAATATCATACCTTAATTTCAAGAAGCAAGTTGTACAAATCTTCCACTTCATCTCCTTCTGTAGGCTGATAGTCAAAGTTTTGATTCAATGGTTTACCCTCAATTTTATTCCTAAACAATGGCAAATTCATGGCAGTAGCGTACATGTCAAGCACATTATGGCCAACACTTTGATACATATAACTATCAACTTCATCTGAAACATTTTTTAAAAAGGACAATAACTATGCAGCAAGATTTCAAAGTTATAAAATAAAAGTTTTAACAAGTAAGAGAAGCTGGTTTTATTTCTTAAGGAATTCTGAAGCTTTTTTTTTTTACCTTCTTTGGGTTGTAAATTTGCCAAGGCTATAATTTCATGACCATCAGCAACACATTGCATCATATTGTAGCAACTATCTTTTCCACCACTAGAGCACAAAATAAATCAATTTTACTGGGAAAAGTAATTTTTATTATACAATACTGTTACAAATTCTGTAAATAGTAATTATTTTTCTGATTAATCTGTTGTAATCTAGCTAAATTTGGCATTTATTAAATTATCTTTCATCTAAAATTATTGTAGTAATGTAACCTGTAAATAGTTTTTGTAATGAATATACAGTCCCCGTACATTTGGCCGAAGTATACGGTCCCCTCATTTCTGAATGATAAAATTTGTGAATGGAAAGAAATAAAATAATGGTTGATTTTCCATTTTCTTCTCTTTCGATGTCTATAAATAGCCTCCCACATGATAAAGTCTCAGTCTGGACGGAACCGTTGGGCTGAGAGCATTTATTTTGATCTGTTTATTGCGAGGCATTTCGCTGTTTTGTTTTGCGTATTTGAATGTAAATACGTGTGTAACCGTTGAGTTTATGGTGTTGATTGATATTTGCTTAATTCCTGATGAGTAATTTAGCAGTTGTTAACGATCTTTCCTGTAGATAGTGTAAATAAATCTCCTGTGTGTTCTCAAGAACTGTGTCTTCATTTCAAGAAAGTGGAAGTCGCACCGGATCCATAACAATACATTATAGACATATTGTAAACTTGCAAAACAACAAAAATTGGATTAACCAATCGCATTTCACAAACATTCATTTTTTACCAAAAAAAAGGGGGAATGAAAATAAGATGAACTATAGTTGGGACAAACCTAACCTGACAGCATTGTGAAGGCTACGTAGATCATAACACTACATAACTGCCTGGTTAGGTTTGCCCCAACTGTAGAAATTCCCTTTGTTTTTAAGGTCATTAAATTTATCATTGGTCCATAATCATCCAGCGATAACGGAAGGACAAAAAAATTGATGTATTTCTGCCTGTGAGCATATCAAAACATATATTTTTTTCAAAAACTGATACATAGACTTTTTTACACATCATAGTAAGTTGCTAAAAAAGCCAAAGCCAGGAATGTTTTGTTAGTAACATTTTTTTAAATCAAATTTTTAAAATGGTAACTAAAATAAATTTTTGGTTCATGATTTTCATGCTATCATGTTCTCCCCAAAAGTTCAGTTAAACTATAAAAGGGAAAATTCTATAAAAATTAGAGCACATACAGGAGTGTTCAATCATTGCAATTTCACCTTGCAACTAAGTTTGGCTTTAAAACTTATTTGGTATTCAGTTCAGTTAGTGTTTAACTTAGGATTTGATGGGTAGTCAGTTTGGTTAGATAGTTTAGAGGAGGCACTGATTTCAAAAGGTGAATAAAAATCAAGAAATGGTACATAATTATTTAGATATTAAAATAGTTCACCGTACAGAAATTAAAATCTGTGTTTATTTTATAATTTGGTGTTTAGTTTAGTTGATTTTAGTACTGGAATTGTAACACAAAGAGTAGTATCCAAAATTTCTTTTTTAAACTTTTTTTTTCTGCCGGAAGCACCACTCGAATCTGCAGCCCGGGGCATGAACCCAGGTTTGCCCCCCCCCCCCCCTAGATCGGGCTCTGGTCAAATTTATTTCTTTTTTTTTTTGCGATTCATTGATTCCATATGTTTTCATAATAATACATTTGAAATGAGGTTTCATGCAATAATATTAAAATTTCTGCTTACATTTATCCATATTTTCATTCAATAACCAGTTTACATATCCTAACCAGCTCTAGTTTCAAACTCTGATTGTACTACTTGTATTGACCATATGATATTGGTGTGGGGGGGAGGGAGGAAGCAATAGATCAGTATTTAAAGGGACAGAGAGGAAATAAAATTAAAAGGATGAAAATCCTGCTTTAGCGGAATGATATCCAAAACAAACTTACCTATTGCAATGGAAAATATACTTATGTCAGTTATGTAGAAATATTTTTATAATTTTTGAGATTAAAATTTAAACACTCATAAATCAGGGGAACACTTCACCTTCAAAAATAGAAAAAAAAGGATCACTAAAGGCCCCTAAAGCAACTCTTGTAAAAGATTTGGTGCAGTCTTTGAAACAGTAGCAATAGACAAATTAAAAAATAATCTCGGGAGGAAAAGGAAGGGATCCAGCAATGAAGTCTATGTCAAATAATCCGTCAAATATATTTCTATTAAAATGTAAACAAAAAAAACGAAAAAACATTTCGGTGTCACGAACGGTTTTTCCTATTTTTCCAAAGTAGAAAGTAAAAAGTCCCGAAGCCAAGTGACTTTCCACCTATACCAATGAATACCAACTCATAGTTGTGAAAAATAGCCTATTAATTGAGTGTATTAATCTTCATTACAAAGAATTTGTTCATAGTTCTTTTTACGAACTTTAAACTGTTTTTTTGTTACTGATTGTAAAAAACATTCACAGTACAAATTTTAAAAAAAAGTTCTCATTCGCATATTTGATTGAACTACGAACATTGTACATTAGTGCTAAATTTAAGAAACAATGATTACTTGAACATTTTTGCTATCAACTTCTGAAAATTTTCCAAAAATTTTAATATTGCAGTCATAATCGGATGTAGAATTTCGGGCTCTCCTCTGATATGCCCCACTCTTGGCGAGATTTTAATTTTTCGCTCGATACGAAAATCGCCAATAAGGCGATAACTTGGCAACCCTGGTTTTGCAACTTGAACGCTGGAAAGTAGTTTCTCGAAGTTTGTCTTTTTGCACGTGTATGTGTGGTAGGAGGTAGGTGCTCATATGTTTCGCTCTTAGGGAGATTTTAAGTTGAATACTCTAAAATAAAGTTTCAATTCAAACTTTATTTTAGAGTATTCTTTTTCTTATTGTTTTTTAATGTTAATTTAGTTGAATTTTCTATTTTAATCATGAGTTCGGTTTGTGATGTTGTCCAAATGTATCAATTGAAATTTTTGAATGAATCTTCTTTTTCTTTTTCGTCAGGTCGTCCAACATTTGGACGTACCTGAGTCCTAAATAGATTTTTTATATTTAAACTAATTGAAAATAAAGAGGTTTTTTTAGAATTTTAAAGGGAAATTGGTTTACTTAAGAATGAAATGTTATGTTCTAGATGTAATTCTGTTATGAAAATTTAAAAAACTAAAAAATGTTCAGATGGGTTAATTTTTTTTTGTAGAAAGGTTATTGGGGGTGTTGTTTGTGGAAAAGAAGCAACGATCAGGAGTGGGTCATGGTTTAGTTCTAGCAAGTTGAAAATAGAGGAGATTTTTTTGATAACATATGAGATTTTAATTGGGACCAAAACTGCTGATATTGAAAGTCAATATTTTTTTTCATCACAAACTTTAGCCGATTGGCGAAATTATATTAATGAAGAAATATTAAATTACATTGAATTAAAATCCGAACAAATATTCTTAAGAGCGGAACATATGTGCACTGCCTCACGTGAGGAAGTAAAAGAAAAGTAAAAAAGGTAAGTGAACATATTTTGAATTATTGTGTTTTTAGTGTGTTTCTGGTAGTTTGTATTTTGGTCTGGTTGGCATTTTTGTAGCACAAAAATGGTGTTAATTTCACATAAAATCTGTGACTTTATTGTATACTGAACGGAGGAGATCTGTGACATATCCGACTGTGATGTATATTAAAAGTCGGAGGGATAACGGACCGAGGTCCTGGCGAGCCCGAGGTCTCATAGTACTTTCGTAATGAGACCGAGGCAGGGCCGGCGAGCCGAGGTCTCATTACGAAAGTACTATGAGACCGAGGGCTCGTATCCCGGAGAAACAACGGAAAAAAATTAATGCATTAATTTCATTAAATAATTAATGACATAATTTGAATTTTTCCTGTTGGCGCTAAAAAAGCATCGCTAAGAACGATGTATGACATATGACGTCATACATAGTTTTCTTGGCGACGCTTTTTTGGCGCCAACAGGAAAAAGTCGCCAAGAGGGGGGTATATCAGATTTGTTCCGAATTTCGTCTTCGATTTTTATTATCCTTTATTATTGCTTACGATTTGAAAAAAAACAGCGAGTATCTTTTACCTTAATTTATTTACAATAAAAACTATCCTGAAGAAAACAGAATCTTAAAAAGACATGAGCTTCACAAATTGACCACTGAAAAAATATTGAAATGCCTACCTTATTAATGCTACTACTTTCATTTTAACTATGATTTTTGATTAAATTTAATCCACGTTTATTCACAATGAAATAATTCTACCACTGAGCCACCGTTATCCGCATCACAATGAAATGTTGACATTTTGGTTTAAAGATATAGTTGCCAACTAATTTCTCCAACTACGTAAAGTAAGCGATTTAATATCATAGGCTTCGCCTCTGTAGACTTGGTAGACTCCCATTGGGTGCGTTCATAAAGTCGAACGCGTTAACCGAACGAAGCGTCTAAAAAGAGAACGCGTTATCTAACTGATCGTTCAGATAAGTGCGTTAATAAAGTCGAACGCGTTTGAAGAGTGAAGATCACAAACGTCACAAAGTCTGTGTTGGCCAATCCGGTCGTGTTTCATGTTTTGATCGTAACGCACGTGACTTGCCTATTATGAAAGTTACGCGTTGATTGGAGTGTCGTTTGCTGCTAAACTAGAACTACCGCGGTTTAACCACGAGCGTTCGGAAACACAGCTGTTCTACCGGAATTCCTAGAGAAATTCCAAATACGTCATAACCACACCGGGCTAACCACGCGGTGTAACCGGTCGATCGTTTCCGAACGCAGCCCAGATTGGCGATTCCAGCGGTCCAAGACGCCCTCTTCTGGCGTCACGATTAACCAAAATAGCCCTTTAACCGCTGTTCCTCTGAATAGCAATCGCATGTTAATCGAAGTCATTTGTTTTCGTATTTCTTAATCTCAAAAAAAGATTTTGGCGAAATTAACGAATTGTTTGTGTCTTAGATGGAATAAAGTTTCAATTAAAATAGCTCGGTTGTGGATTTTACGCTTGGTGATTTGTCCAGAGCCGTCTGTATAATGTGCTTGTTTACATTTGCACAGTGTTAAGTGATGGACATTTACTTCGCTAGTTATGCCTTATTTATGTGAAATGTCATCTTTGTTTCGTTCGCTATTATTGTGAAACATATTCGTGAATATAATGTTTAGTTTTGCTAATCGATATGTTGTGAAATAGCTTTTGTTACCTTTTTGTGATGTTGTTACTGAATCGTGCGTATCTTGAGTTTAATATGCTTTGGAGTGAAGATGATGCATTTTGAGCTTCAGAATTTTATTCAAGTGATTTGTTCCTGTCAACTCTATATGAATGATATGGATTTATACTTCGTTTTAACTAGTTGGATCGTTGCACAGTCAGAAGTGTTTTATAAATTTCTTCTGCCTTGCAAACGATCTTACTGGCATGTTGACATTTTAAATGCTGAATTTCCATGAGAGCATGGAGCTACAAGTACTGAAAATTCGTATACATAACTTCAAAACAGTTTCAGAAGAAAAATATTTCAATGAATGTTTCAGCAGAAAAGTATTACCTTTCGAAAGGTAAACACATCTGATAAAGGCTTGTGTTGTAAATTAAATCTGATTAAAGTGCTTCGCTGCAAATATTGATGTTGTCAAGGCCTATTCAAGAATAAAGCTCCTTAAGAATTTGCCACAAGAAAATTTTAATTAGTGTGTGACATAAACCCAAAATTACCTTGTTCTGAAATCTGTAAAAAATGAGTAAAATATTAAAAATTCTGAAGTTATAAATAGACTCCTCAGCCCCATCTTTTGATGAATATCCATCTTTTTTTGTTGTTTTCCTCTACCTTGATCTTTTAATTTTAATACTCTAAACTTGACGAATTTTGGTCAGAATTAAAGTGTTTGGCCCTGTTTCTCAACAACCTCTCTATACTGAAATTTAAATTTTCTTGGCATTTACAGCATTAATTCAGTGTTGTCCATTTTACAAAAACCTCTATCTCAAATTTAGTTTGCTGCTTTTTGAATTCAATCCCCAGCAATCTTTATCAACGGTAAAACTTAGTGACAGAAAACATTTCCACCTGGTATTAGCAATCATATAATTCTCCAAGTTTTGTGAAACATGTAGCTCAAGGAAAACTATATGTACAAAGATCATGTTTTCCATCAATTTCATCCACTCGGAGACTGGGGGAAAGAGGGCATTTTTGAGGAGTGAAAATGAATCTAGAGTCTTACTTTCGAGTCCACCGGTAACAGTTTTTTTTTTTTTTTTTGTTCTATTCCTTCAAATGTTTAAATTGCTTTGATTATTGAAAAAGTAAAAAATATCGACATTTTTGAATGAAAATCATTGAAAGATAATTTTTATCCTTGAATGATGCATGAACTTGCTGTCGATACTATCTCTTAAATTTAAAACGTGTAATCAAAGCATCATACTATAGAATGTTGAACGATATCAATAAAAAAGGATGTCAACCCTTCGACTTGCTTATTTTCATAACTTTTATCAAAACTCTCTCAAATTTTCTTCTGTCCCGTGGAATCTCAATATGTAATGGTTGTTAATTATAATAAATGTAGCCTTTTTTGTTGAAAATGCTAAATGTTGTAAATGTTTAAGAGTTATTTTTAAAATGTTCAACTCGATCTCCTACCTTAATTATTAAATGCTGTTAAAAGTAATGTTTTTGGATGCAGCACAAATTCATTAGGTTTTTATTTATTGCTTGTAAAAATCAATCATTTTTTCATTCGGACACTTTATTGCCAGGCACAATATGCTGTCCAGCAAACAGTACCAGGCTTTAAGAAACACTCATCCAGTGACAGTAAAAAGCATACCATTACACGATTAAAGATTTACTTTAAAGTGCACGTCGGAAATGCATAGCATTAGTCGGTTATTAAATTTACATTGATTCTATAACTCGGCATACATTATATCCTTTAAAATTATGATAGTTGTTGCAAATACTAAGGCATTTTCCTTATCTTGGCTCTCAACATAAACGCTGGATTGGATTCATGGCGATAGCAATTGAAGAAAAATAGTAAAAATTTCATTCTTATATTAAATAGAAAAAATTTTGTTCCATGAAGTATCTAATCAATTACTCGACAAAATGGTTCAGTTAAAAGCAGCTGTTAATATCTAGTAATCATATTGCTGTTGGAAGAGATGAATTGAATACCGAATATTCGATAAAAATTTGAACAAAATATCTAATGTCGAGTTATTTTTTTAAAATCTGTATGTTATTTTTTTTAAATAACAATTTAAAATAGTTTATCTATTTTGTGTCTAATGTGAAATTTCAATCTAGTTCCATTTAAAATCCTAATAGCATAATCATTAATAAAAAATAAATAAAGAAAATAATTCCAAAAGCAAATTAATATAACTCCTGATTAAGGAACTAAGTTAGGTTCATCAAAATTCTGCTAAGAAAGTATTTTCATTCCAGTACATGGATTCATCTGATAATCATGATCTAACTAGGTCAGTGGTCGGAAGTAGCGGTGCTACTCTGTTATAGCTACAGTCTGACACCGATTTAACGAAATCATCGGGACTGAAACTTTTATACTTTAAATTGGGGTTATTCGTAATATCTGGATGATAAAAAAATTTAAAAAATAACACACTCAATCTGTCACAAAGTTACTAGAGCCAAACTCAATTTTCTTTTGAAATTGAAAAAAAAAAATCAATTCATCAAAACTTAAATTTTTAAATCTATTTTGATTCAAATACTTTTATAACTAGTGGTACCGCAGGCTTTGCCCGTAATAGAAAAATTAAAAGGTCTTTTGGTTCGCCAGTGTATTTACAATGTTATCAATGTGTGGTGAATTTTCTCGCCAGTTGGCTTGTGCCCATGTTACGGTTCTACGTTATGATAACTTCGTAATTTACTCATCCATCTTATGATAGTTGTGTTCATAAAATTGGAATAGAAAAAGAACCACATCGAATTTACGAAAAATCGCTTCGAGGTGCACAAACCCATACTACAACCTAACTTTATGCCGAATTTCATGAAAATCGGCCGAACGGTCTAGGCGCTATGCGCGTTACAGAGATACAGACAGAGAGATTTTCAGATTTATTATTAGTAAAGAAGACAGGCAGCGGCTCTTCCTACCCGCCTACTTCCTCTAGATATGTCTGTGGGCATTAACTGAAACATAAAACGAGAAATATGAATACAGTCAACTCTAGACAACTTGAAATTCTAGCAACCAGCTAAAACCTTTGAGTTATGGGAAGTTCCCATAGCCTTGTCAAGGGTTTGAGGCCTATTGTAAACTTCAAGATGAAGGAATATTAGACTTATGAGGTTTCAAGTTATCTCAAGTTAACTATAAAATCTTATTTTCCCGAAAAAATAAAATTATATTGACATTTACACTTTACAAACCTGACTCCCCCCCCCCCCCCAGTTTCAGCTTCGATATTTTAATATTTCTTCTTGGAAAAAATAAAACTGGTTTTTGCCAACCGTAGTTGAAACTGAAATAAAAGTTAGTGAATGTATGAGAAATACTTTATTTGAGTTACATTTTATGTACACTTAAAAAGTGACAGCACAACATTTAAACATAATAAAATTGTAGCAGATATAGAATTATAGATCAACTCACTATCAGTGCCACTCGGTAAACTACAAAAATAGATTACCTCTATTAAGAACGAGGCTTGCAAACTTGTTAAACGGTGATTCTTCTAGAAGAAAGCTTGTTTTGACAATGATTGATTTGATTAGCCAGGATTAATTTCATTTTTAATCACTTTTTAAGTAGATTTGCCCACAGAAAAATTCCAACAATTGTGACATGGACTGTACTAAGAAATATATTTTCACAGGTTTCAAAAAATGGGATGTTTTGTTTCCAGTTTTCAGGTTCTTCCAGCCAATCAATCCTAAATCAAATTCTCTCTGAAGCAATAGCAAAGAACATTTTCTAATTTCTACTCCAATTTTATCCATAGCACTGTGATGCTGAAATAATTGATTAGCAAGTTACCAATATGACAGATAATTTTGTTTATTAAATCTGCCAATATTGATAAACCAGCTAGTTTTGAAAGGAACAAGTGTGATACTTGAATTAAATCTTCTGCAAAAATGACAAGAACAGGGTCAACGAAATGCTTTCTGTCCACATAGTTCTGCATTTGCTTGCCAATGCACCAGGGTCCTTTAACTTGAATACAATAACTATAAACTTTCTTGTTGTTACATCACTCTCCGAGGGTCCCCTCTTTCTATCACTGAAGTGATTTCCCGATGTATGGGGCCCACGGATCTTGTTGTTACAGTGGCCGCAGCTTATATGAATCAACTTTCTTCTAAACAGCTTCAATAAAGCTGAATTTTGTTATTTTTGACGATTTGATATTATCAATGCAGTTTATTCAATTAACCGGTATACACTGTATTAGCCTTACTTTAGTCATCTTTTGAATCACAGAAAAAAACCACAACATGAAAATTTTACTATGATTAAAATATAAAGTATATAATAATAAATATACTCTTTTGAGCTCATTTGCAACTTATAGATATCAAAAGTCTCCAACTAAGAGTACTTTTAAACCCTACAAATCTATGTACACTGAAATCTCCCTACCACAAACTTCAAGGAGGCTCACATTTTGTACATTGCACCGGGAATTTTGTTGCAATGGAATTTAAGCAATGCATTGAAACTCAGACCAGGAATCAAATTTTTTTTTACGTTGAAACGAATATTTCATTGAAAGTTCGTCACAACGGGATTTCATTTCCTGTATTCTTTTCGATCAAACCACTTGAGACTTTTGTAAAAAGTTTTCAATACATCAGAAACTGAATACAAGGATGTAGCAAAGGAGTAGAGGACATACCCCTCCCCAAAACTCAAAAATTCCCACCTTTTTTTGACTAAAAACAAACCATCTATCTTCCCGTGTTTGTTTATCCAACTAAACATGCATATATGTATGGAAGTTTTTTAGAATTCAATTTTTATATCTCAAGACCATTTTTAAAACATTAATATTTCTCATAAGATATTTGGACATTGGATAATTTTTAACGTTCGATATATAAGGGGAGACAAAATCTATCTATCATGTGTAGTATTTTCAAAGTTTTTGTTTTTACCTATGCATTATCAAATGCAAAAATTAGTCTGAGACTGTTAGATGTTTGCACTTTAGTTTTACATTACAAATACCAACTCATTGAGTATAAACAAAGCCACTATCGCAATGTGTACTTCTGTTAAAATTTTTAAAGAAAGTGCATGGAAATGAAGAGAAATTAACTTGAAATAAGTAAAAATGAGCAGTGAACAAAAGCGTATTGCAGTATCATTTGATTTTCAAAACATTCCGCTGTAACGAATCTCTTCTGCCAGAAAATGTTTAAAATAATAAAAGCACAGGGGGTACAATTATCTTTTTGCAATTAAGAGATAAAAAACACTCGAAACATGCAATGCGGAGCCAAACGCTATATCAGTAACATTATAAATTCACACCGATAACGTAAACATAACAAGGAAGCTATGTTAGTACTACTTGACATTAATGACAGTTGTACAGATATTATACTACAACACTGGACGAAACTAAACATAATACCCCCCCTAACACTGAAATATATAAAAATACTGCACAAATAAGAGATTATTATGTAAAAAGAAATGCGAAATAGGCTAGCGCTCGCAACTAATCGGAAAATCAACAAAGCTTGCTATGTAAAATGCGATTACGGCCACGGTTAGTTACAGGTTTCGGTCCGACATTGATCATCCGGGCAACGCCCACTTTTTCTCATTGGAATCGCCAATACCGGCTGACTTAAAAATCCTTATTTGGCTGTTTAGCGCTCTCAGTACTAGCCAACACGAGCGCCAATTTCAAATTAAGGCTGTTTTCCCAAGTGATTGGCGCCAAGGGAAAATCAATCTACTCAAGTAATCAAAATCAACAGCAAATAGCCTCCCAATCCTTGTTGCATACGACCTGATTTTCAGTCTAGAATCGATTGAGATATTATTGTAGAAAAATTTTTCGTTTTTATAATTTAAATTAATTTTAAATGAAAATCTCGCTTGGCGACGATTTCAGAATAGCAACCATACACGCACTGAAAACAGAGCAACTTTGCGTCTTACTGCAAATCCCGTAATAATATTGGGGAAAAAAACACTTATCGTTGATTCATAAGACTTTGAGGGTCTCAATGATAATTTTTAAATTTCATTTTCATCAATTTTTATATTTTAAAGTGTGGATGTTTTATAAAACTTGTTCAATCTCCAGACATTTAGTTTCAATTTTCTCATGCAGGTGTCGCTGAAGTAAGAAATCTGAAAAGTGACCACTCTCTTGTACGTTTCCTAATTTAGCACCATAAATCACTTAAGGTTTTCCCCCCTTTTTCCCAACGCGAGCCACTTGCGAGTTCCGCCTTTCTTCGAACTCTGATAACGATGTTTCCCGAGGGCCCAGAGAACAGACTCCCCATCGAGAAGTGGTTGAATGCGTTCCTTTTGCTAATTCCAGCGTTTCACTGAGGCATTTCGCAATTTTTAATTTTGTCGGTCTGTATTTTGTTATTGTGAATGCCATTCATTAATAAAATGAAAAAAAAATAAAATAAAATAAAAGCGATTTTTTGGCTATTTTGAAACGAAAAGCATTTATATATGTTTTTTTTTTAATTTATGAGATAAATGATAAATCATAGTGCGTTTGACTATATGTGAGCAAAAATTTTAAATTTATCTAGACTTGTCACGTTTGCTGTATTGTCGAGTTTGGTTCGAAGTTACCGGTTTAACGATTGCTTCAGTTTAGTCACTTAATAAAGGGATTTCTTCTCAGGAAAAAGCAGGCGCCATCAAATTATATGTCTTGTTTGATCAACACTCAGAATAATTTCTGAAATTTCAACTTTTTATCATAGTTTTCCTAAACATTCTTGACTTAATATCTTAATGAGAAAAAGTATATGATTTACACAAACACAAACATCGTATATGAGCAATAAAAGAGAAAAACGAAAGAAGAAAAAATGTGCAGACCAACTCCAATAAGCTTTCCTGTTTTGAAAATTTTAGGGTTGTGACTATTTTTCAAGAAAATGAGGAATCTCCTTTCAATAATGGTTTGGATAAGAATTTGATACTGTTAAATTTATTCTTGTCTTCCTTTTCATTTTCTTTTTGATTTTCCCTCATGCAAATTGATCATTAATTTAATTTCTTCAACATTTATGACCCCTTTTTGTTCAGTATTTCCGTAATAAATACCTACTAAGCACATAACAGTAAATTTTAGTGGGGGGGGAGGGCTTCTCCTAGGTAGTCAAAACTTACAAGAGACTAAAAAGTCATCTGCAATGGTACGGAAAGGCTTGGAGGAGGTAATTTATTTCTGCGATCGAGGCATTTTTATCTGAAGTTATTACCTTCAAATTAAATCAATCAAATATAGATTACTTTGTTCCAGGAAGGTTTCACTCAACTGGAATTGATAATTAAATAATACTCGAATTTCATTCTCTTAGAAACGGTTCACTGGATATAAAGTAAATATAAAATCAGAAACATGATTCACTTATTATTGACAATTTTTTACATGCAATTTGATGACTAACGATATAATGAAAAATGTGGCGGTGACTATAAATAAACATTTATACACGAAATAAACGGCTACATTTTGTTGATGAGCGCTTCAAATGGATTGTACACGAGGAGCTCTGCAGTTTATGCACTCAATATGCATCACAGTTCACAAGATAAATATATACATATCATACAAAGCGAAAATGTTTCACTGAACTGGAATTGATAATTATATATTTCTCGAAATTCATTCTCTTAGAAACGGTTCATTGGATATAAAATTAATATAAAATCAGAAACATAATTCACTTTTTATTGACAATTTTTTACATGCAATTTGATGACTAATGATATAATGAAAAATGTGGCGGTAACTATAAATAAACATTCATACACGAAATAAACGGCTACATTTTGTTGATGAGCGTCTCAGAGGGATTGTACACGAGGAACTCTGCAGTTTATGCAGCAAGTTACCTTTTTGAATCTTCGATTTCGGAGCAAAGTTCAAAACCCCCTCATCTGTTGCCTTAACAGCATTGAAAGTGGTGCATAAATGAGTTTTTACGGTGTTATATAAAGGGAAGAGGGTGAAAGATAAGACTTCAGAATTTTTTTTGACATCGAAGCTCTCAAAACTAGTGATGTGCCGGATCGTTAAAAAAGTAGATCCGCGGATACGGATACGGATCCGGATCATTAGTGGCAAGATCCGCGGATACGGATACGGATCTCAATTTTTTTTTTTACCCAATAAAACTATCCAAGTGCAAAATTTGTTACAGAAGGTATTCCCGTCAGAATAATGGCACTGTTTCTTCAAAAAATGTCGGTATAGTCAAGACTATGATTTACTCTTTAAAGAAATCTCCGTAAAAATTGAGGGAGAGCTGGAAGGAGTGGATCAGTTCTGCTTTAATGTTTAAATAGAATGTGGAAAATTATTTCTAGCTTGCTCGGTAGATGTAGGATACAGGAACAAGAGTGGTAAAGCTGCTACTAGATAGGCTAGAAATAATTTTTCGCATTTTATCGCATCAGCATAAATGCAGTGCTGACCCATTCCACCCAACTTACTCCGACCGACGATATAACAGAGCCAGAAACACCTTTACAAACAGTAAATAGAGTATTTAGTCTCACTTTTTTTGAAGGATGCCGAGAAAAACCAAAATGAAGAATAACAGAAACCCCAAATCAATAAAAAAAACTAATATTAAATTAAACATTATAAAAAAGAACCTCATATGAAGGTAAATTTCGCGCGTCAGAACACACATTGTTAACAAATATGAACTGATAGCAGATAGAATATTTAAATCATTGAGCTTTTTCTTCTAATCTTCCGACCATGAAATCGCTACCAATCGCGCGTTTAAAGGCTTAGAATTGCATTTAAAATTTACTTAACAAGATTATAGTAGGTCCTTACTGTATAACTTGGAAGTTCCAAACTAATATTAAACGCAGAAAACTCGTTCTTTCAATTATGCCAATATTTTTAACGTACGGGTAAGTTTTTACAACCTTAATTGGGAAAAACGTTAAGTCGGTTTTTAATTAATATCTCCGGTAATTAAAGTTCGACAAAATCGAGGCCAAGCTAAGAACACTTTCAAAAAAGTCAGTTTTTGAACGAAAAAAGAACTATCCAAATCGGTTCACCTGTTTCAGAGCTACGATGCCACAAATTGACACACAGAAACACACTTTTAAAACTTATATTACTCCTTCCTTTTCACGACGGGGGGCACTAATTGGCTTCTGAAACGATACCTTAGAATTTATATAGGGAATAAAACCTAATTTAAACGGAATTTAAGTCTTTTACTCAAATATTTAAGAATTTTTAGAATAGAAAAGAGCCGTCAAAAAAGTAACGGATACGGATACAGATTTTTTATTTTCCCTCGGATATCCACGGATACGGATATCCGGAACATCACTACTCAAAACGCAATTTTAGATGATCTTCGATAATTTTAAAGAAACGGGGGTTCGAAGGCTCTCCCCGGAAATTTTTCAAAATTGAACTCCTGAAATTGAATTACCTTCGTTGACCTGACAAGAAAAATAACGTTCCGGGGCTTTCCCGGGATTTTTTTTAAATCAAAGTTTTAAAGCCCCAAATTTTAGGCGGTTTTTGATGATATTGGGATGACGAAAGATACGAGTCCATCCCCGAAAATTTTTCTAAATAAAAGCCCTAGAAAAGCAAACATAGACCATATTTGAAAATGATAAGAATAGACGGTTTTCAAGACTCTCCCCCGGAATTTTTTACTATTGCTCCAAAAACTCAATTTCAGACGATCTTGAATGATATTATAGCCCTAGTGGGCCCCAAAACCAATATAAGCTTTTCAAACCAAATTTTATTTATGGAAAAATTTTCGGGCTCAAAACTTTTCGGGCCCTTGCCGACCCCCCCCCCCCCCCCCCCCCCCGATTCCAGATACTACACAAAAAACTTCTCTTGACTCTTTTTCATGATTCCTTACGGTCAGGACTTTTTCTTTCTTCTCCCATTCTTTTTCGGGGATTTTCCCTTTTCTCCACTTTTGCTTAGTGCCGTCCCAAGGTTTGGTTTCCGCACATGGAAGTTGGGCCGTGGGCCCCCCTTTTTTCCACTTATAGGCCGATTACTGAATTGGCCATGACCTAGGGCCCCTGCTATTTAGGAGCCCCAAATTGGCTGGCAAAATTTGAAATGTTTGCCCACAAGAAGGCTCGAAAAAATCTCTGGCATGGTGCCCCCGATATCTTAAACGGGGGTTCCACGTCCATAGTTTCTGGGTTCCTGGGGTACCCCAGAAACCCATGGGGGGGGGGGCCCAGAACCAATATAATGTTTTCCAACTAAGTTTGATTTACGTTTTTTTAGTTTTAGTATTACGGTTAATGGTTTTTTTTTATATAAAATCGAATGAAAACAAAGCTTGAAAATTTTCGGGCCCCTCCTGACTTCGGGCCCCCGAGCGTTGCGGGGTCGTGCGGTACGTAGTTACGCCAGTGAAGGTAAAACACTTGATTTGCATAGCAGGTTACTTCAAAAGCTTTTTAGGAGCAGGTCCGGATATGTATACCCACAGTGCGGGAGGGCCCACGTCCTTAAAAGGACCAAGGACCCAAGAAATTGAAAAAAATAAATAAATGAAATCAATAAAGAAATAAAGCAAACCAAAATAAAATAAAAACACTTGCACTAAGACTTATTAGCTTTGCAAAATGCACTGCTGGCCTCGGGGAAAAGGCCCTACAGATTTTATTGCAGGGTGGGGGAACTAAAATTTATAGATTTTTATTTTTTATTATAAAACTAGAATTGGAACATATTTTTTTTTTATTTTTGGCAGTAATTTTGTACCTCCTGAAAAGGGTGGAAATTTTTCCCTTCTGCTATGAGGGCGACAGTTGTAATTAGATTCTAAATATTTGTGTTTTTGTTAAATTTATCGAATAAAATTCCAATATCTTCTGGAGCTCTTATAGTGACACCGATTTTGATACATATTTTTGATGTATGTAAATGTGGCTAGAAAATGATCTAAAAATGTTAGTGTCATCATGAAGGCGCTTTGAGAAAATTTGCCTTGAATATAGAAAAAAATTCATTTTCGGTCATTTTTAAACGGAGTTTGTGGACGTCGCCCTCGTAGTGTCACCGATTTGACAGCTGTAACAGTATCTAACAAGACCATATAGTAATATGGAATTAAAAAATCCATGTCATTATAAGGACGCTTCAAGCAACAAGCAAATTAAAATCTGCAAATTTGAAAAACCAGCAAAAATGTGCCACGCCCCCTAAACAAAAAAAAAAAATTGTTTTCTCAAAAACGGGGAGTCAGACAAAGCTCAAATTTCGGATTTACATTACATTCATGATAAGGAACAACATATGTGAAAACAAAAAAAATTAAAAATATCAACAATCACAAATGCTTTAAACTGCCTGATTCTTACAGACAATGGCTCTTAATTATATGTGTGATTGTAACTTTAGTAAATATAAATAATTTGGGAAGGTTTGCGACTAAAGATCTGTGATGCGACTCATGATACGGTGCATCAAGATTTTTTTTTAAATATGTATTTGTTTTATTTTATTAATTTATTTTTAACGTGCACATTTTTTCGGACATGGCGCTCATAGAACTTAAGCCGATACTTTGATTTTTCATCGAGAAGTAGAATCGACAACAAATTGTGGTAAAAAAGAAAAAAGATCGTTTTGATGATTTTTTAAATATTTTAGGGGGAGGGGGGAGTTCCACCTTGAAGGTCTCACCCTGCGACAAATGTTCATGTTTTTAAACTTTTCTTTTCTCTATGCCCTCTCCCACTCAAAATAATAACAACAGTTTTAAAACAGTCAAAAACAGAAAAAATTGGGAGGGGGAGGAAGTATCACTATCACCAAAACTCCAAAATGGGATGGGTAGGGGGAAACGGTGGTCATATTTGGATTCAAGGGGTTATTTTATGTAATGACATTTCATAAAACATTTTACAGAACAAACAGACTGATATAATCGACATTGATAGTGTTGTTAAAGATTTTCCGTTGATGAAAAGTAGAAAATTAATAGTTTAGGTTAAGAAAAAAGTTTTCAAGTATAAATATGTGTATCTCTCAGGTAATTTATAATCATATTTTTGTTTCTTTTTCTTTTCAATAAGAGGTTTCAGAATTACTACCAGTATATACAGTTTTTGATCACGTTTTAAATGTTTTAATTTAAGGAAAATATTATCGCTTATAATGCAATAATTTTTGAAAAATATTTCAACCAACAATATTTTCTCTTTGACGTAATATTATATTGAAACGTAAAACGTATTTTGGATAATAAAATCCTGTTTTCGTTCTATAAAATGTTAAAAATGCCTTTTTTTGGAGGGGGGGGGGGAGGGAGCGGCATTCAGCCAAGAAATTTAAGAGGGACGGCAAGTTTGGTGCCTGCCCCGGGCGGCAGAAACCTACGCTACGCCGCTGTTTGCAATTATCAATTAATTACAGCATGGTTATCTATTTATTTATTTATTTTTCATGGCCCTATAGTTTCTAAAACATGTTTTCTATCATTCTTTGAAGTTTTAAAACATTTCCTTGTAATGGCACGCAGATGAATTACTGAAACATGATATAGACTTGAGTTAGATCTATAAGAGAAAATATAATGATGAAAAATGGGGAGATAAAGAGTAACTTAGATTTTTCTCGAATGCTACGCATGTTAGTATGTTTCACATAAGACAGCATCTTTATTTTCAGAAGAAAAAAAAAACTTCTTTGTTGTTTCATTGTTTGCTCAAAAAGACATTTTGAATTTAGAAGGAAAAAAAAAACACAATTACATTCCGAATGAATTCTGTTACTTTTTGAAAAAAAGTTACGTTTACGTGCTCTTTTGATCAAAACTGTGTTTTGGAATCAAACCCAACTTAATTATTTAACATCTATATCGCTGAATCTTTGATGAGCACTGAACTTTTAATGTCTTGTGCGTTAACCATTTTATCAGCAGTCGTCATCTTTATTTATAGCAGCATCTTTATCCTATTATTTTTTTCATCTACGAATCCACGATTTGAATAATTTACTCTGTTATTACGTTAACTCACTTGTGTTCTTACAACTCCTCACTGTTCAATGGTATTTCATTAGTAAATTGTAACTGGAATAAAGTTTCCGCTTTTGAAAACTGCATATTTGAAAAAAAAAAAAAAAAATATGTTTAAAAAAGTTTTGATGACTTTTTTGTTCTTCGGTTTTTAATTTAGCATGTTTCCTTTATTTAAAAGCAATCAGCCTTTTTCGTTCGTCATTCATTTTTATTTATCTTCGAGACTTAATAGTAACAGAAAACAATTTTTAAATATTAATAATGTAAAAAAGAAAATAAACGTCAATCACTCAAGAAACCAGCACTGAATAAACTTAAATATAACACTAAAATCCTTGTCAAACTCCAATCTTGTTGCGACTTCTGGACAGGGCCGTCGACAGGATTTATGGGCCCCTATGGAACTTCCTTCAGGGCCCCTAACTTTTTACTTGAATCTTAAATCTCCTATTTCTTCGTTCTGCTTTTACATAAATATCCTAAATATTGTCAATGGGTCTAGGTCTAATAAAAAGGTTTTGTTTTTAAACTGAAAGTTTTTTTTTTCTTAATTAAAATTGCTTTGCTGTGCTTCTTCTTAATCCAAACTTTGTAATGTTATTAAAAAGAGATTCTTGTATACAGGGCCGGATTTCGACTTACTGGGGCCGTAGGCAATTTTAAGTATGGGGGACCTTTTTGTAGCTCGGGCAGCATTATATTTGTAGCAAAACAGGCTACTTTTTAATTTTTTTTCCAACTATGTGTCTTTTCCTCTGGCACTTATAGCGATATAGCCATGAATGTGTTTTTAAAAAATGTTTTGTTATACTGTCTTTTTCTTTCTTTTTTTTTTTACCCCTTGGACGAAGAGGGTTTTTAGGAGAGTCATACAGGGACCTCCTTTGAGTTGAGGGTAGAATTCCTCAAATTTGAGGGGGTTGGGGGGTTTCTCCCCCGTAAATGTTTTTGAAAAATGCATTAAAAAATGCTGCATTTCGAGGTCTTATAAGAGATAATTCGAACTACAAAAACATCAGCAACAAGAAGTTCTGTCCAGAACTAGACGAGCCTACTTTCCCGTATACCCATACTACTTTCTAGTACCTGATCAATATTCTCAAAAATAGCTAAAATCGCAAATTTTTTCAAACATATTTTAAAAATACTTTAAGCTGATTTCTAGGAATAAAATATTCCTCACTCATCTAAAAAAAATTAGATGCTTAAAAAAAAAATAGCAGCAACTTTTAAACAAAGCAGCTAATACACTTTTTTCCATTAAAAACATCTTTAACAGCTTTCAAAACGAAAAAATAATAATTTAAATTAATAAGCTCATTAAAATAAATACATCATATAAAAAAAAAAGTTTCTTTTTCCCCTGTTGCCAAAAACAATTTTTTAAATGAATTAATGCACTTACCAAAATAAATAAAAAACAATAAAATGTCAACTTAAAGAAATAATTTCCGTTGTCAAAAAAAAAAAAAAAAAAAAAAAAAAAAAAATCGTCCGCGCATATTTTTATGTAGAAACATAAAATGACTTTGAGTTCATTCGCCGAAAACTGAATACCTAAATTAAAACTTTAGCGTAAAAATAAAAACAGGTCAGATCAACACTAATTATTTCACAGTCAAAACTGTAGCTGCGGAGTCGGAGTCAATCTCATTTTCGGGTAAAGGAGTCGGAGTCGAATATCTAAGAATTGGAGTCAGTCATTTGTCCTCCGTGTATAAATTTGTGCCAAAGCTACGAAGTCAGAGTCGAAGTCGGGGAGTCGGAGTCCGATTAATTGTCGGGCACAGGAGTCGGAGTCAGGTGCCTCTAAATTTTCGGAGTCGGAGTCTGGAGTTTGGCGTCAAGAGCTATTTCCAACAAAATTTGTTTGAAATATCTCCGCCTTCAAGTACGGAATCTACATTGACTTTCAGTTTCCCCTAGGCGCTAATGTTAAGTTTTTTTGAACTGTTCAAAATTGAACAAAAAATAGTTCAAATGAAAAAGTGAAATGTGGGAATGAGGTGTCCTCGCCGAGATCTTTCGAACAAAAAAAAGTTTGTTCTAATCGGACTATTCATTCAAAAGTTATTAGGGGGGGGGGGGGGGAACAGATACAGACAGACCGACAGACATTTTCCCCCATCTCAATACCCTACTTTCCAATTTTTAATTTTTCAATATTTATTTAATTATTTTATTTATTTTTGACTTTTTTTTGTTTTTTGCGACATTTTTAACATGCATTATAAGCCTTCTTTCATGCTTTTTTCTTCTTTTTCTGACTTTTACTGGGAAAGTAGGCTAAAAATAGGAGAACGAAATGCAGAATTTTTTTAAACTTATGCACTCTTTTGCAAATTAAGGCAATACAAAAGAAAAATTGCCCTTGGTTCAACAAATCGTTGATATTTGTCGAGAGAGAAGAAACGGTATGACACACAGTGTATCTCTTGCTCACATCGACTTTCGGTTACATATTTTATTTTTCGACCCGTTAGTTTTGATTATCCCTTCTACCCACCGACAAACACAACGCTGAATTTATTGAAAAATTATCTAGATTAATCAATGCATAAAATTCTTTAAAAGAAATGGTGGAAATATTTAAAAAATAGGTACTAATGAGAAAGCAACACTCTAACCATTCAGAAAGTTCACCTAAAGCTATAACTTGTTTAGCTTATAGGTAAATTCAACACAGATTCTAATTAATACAATGACACAGGGGAGCCCATCCCCCTCCCCCCAAGAAAAAGGGCACCCCCTCCCCCAAAAACATTTAATGGCCCTGACCCCCCTAGGTGGGCACCCTTGAGTGATTTAACAGTGCCCCTTTTAGACATTTGATGAAAAGTGCTTCGTTCAAAATGTTTTCCCAAATTAGACAACCGTTTTTACTCTTGAAACAACGCTAAAATTAGTTCCATTTTGTATCAATGAACTTAAAACTCAAATTAATACATATTTTAAATTCTTTTTTTTTTTTAAAGAAAGAAAAACAGTGGTGAGAGGTATTTTTTCTTTTTCTTCGGCCAGCTTCACGGGCCCCTATGCAATGCATAGGCTTGCCCCCCCTTCTCGACGGCCCTGCTTCTGGATAAACGCAACGATACTTTCTGAAATTGACACCCTCTTTTCGTCTTCACTTACTGCTTTACGCTGATCAATTACCCTGATTGAAACATATTTGATTTTCATAAGATGTGTGAAAGTAATCATTATTAAATGACAAGAAAACATTGTAACTTTGAAAAATGAAAAAATGCTAATGTTTTACTTTTAAGAACAAAAAAAAAAAAAAAGAATTAAAAAATAATTTAAAGAAAAATGTGGTTAAAGCAAAATTTGCCGCTCCTGAAAATTTTGGCATCCTTAAGCCTATTGGGAAATTGGGCCCTGATGTCAATACCTTTCAGAAAAACTAATTCCTACTACTGCATCACAAAAATCACTTGAAAGCTAAAATTTGACCATTTGTTGCTCTTGAACTACATCCTGAGAAATGTTGAAAGAGCAAACCGGTCTTCCGCTTTGCATTTGCCTGAAGGGAGAGAGGGGTTCGGTTCCCGTGACAGCTATTAGCGCCTAATTACTCCCCTCTGTGTAAAGCTGTTTAGAGAGGGCACTTTATTTTTCCCCCCCTATAAACCGAGTGAAATTCTGCGCCATCTACATTTGAAAGTTTCGATTCGAGCAACATCCACCAATAATTTATTTTGAAATTGAAATCATAGAAAGGTAATTGTAAGCTTTTTTTAAAAATAAAAACTAGGACATTGACAGTTATTCAAAAGTTAAGTTCCAAAAACGAAACTTTTACCGACCTTCGATGATTTTAGGAGGAGGAGTTATGGCGAGGCTCTCCTTGGAATTTTTGCGAAATTGAAGCATTAAAAACGAGATTTCTGACTTGCTTTACCGATGATGACGAAGGGGAAAGGAGGGGGGGGGGACTTTCTTTGAAATTTTTCGTTGCTGTAGATTCGAAAACGGAGTTATAAACGATCTTTCTTAGTGTTACTAAGAAGAGAGGATCAAGGGCTTTCACTCGGCAAACAATCGAAACTTCGGAAAGAGAAATTAGAGGGGTAATATTTAATGCGGAAAGATAAGGTTAGTGTACATTGGATGATATAAATGTCTGCTGTACCTGTGAGTCCATGACACCATGACATGGACTTTTACATGATACAGAATCTGAAAGTGAGAAACGAAGTGTTCTCCTTCAAAACCATTTACATTTAGATTTTCCATAATAAAATTTTCTATTTCTAGACTAGTATTTTTATTTGCTTGAAATGCAAGCCATCTGCGACCCCAGGAAAAAAAACTTTTCTTGAACTGATCTGGTGCTTTGGTGACCTTAAATAACCTTAATGAACTTTGGTCTTTTTTTTCACTCTATTTTATTTTAAATATCATTCCTTCTTCACTTCTTGATTAAGTTTTATTTCAATTTTCATACATGATTTTTACTTTCAAACACTTAGAACTACTGGTGTGATTATTTATTTTAATATTTTCAATCTCTCTCGCTATATTTTAATTCTTCTTCTATTTAAACCATATTTCTGGCGCCTGTGTGTATTTCTATATACATAACTCTGATTTTCACGATATTTTTCATTTAAAAAAATAGGAGAGGTAAATGGTAGAAAAGGTCGGTGTGTCGGCGGCCCTGAGAATCATAGTTTTTTATATAATCATTTTAAATTGAAGTGTTTTCAATCATTTGTTTGAACCTTTCGAGGGATATTGAGGGAGAGAAACTGAATGTTTTATTTTTCGCAAAAAAAGCTAGAAACGCACATTAAGGGGGGTCTTTACTTAAATAATCTTTATAATACCGAATTTTGGATGCTCCAAATTGTGTTTTAAGATTGCATTTTTTGTTAAAGCTTTATTGAAAAAATACTTTTCGTCACTTTCATTCTAATTGTTATGAACTACAATTGCAATTGTTATGAATTGCAATTCATACATGAAATTGAAAAATGGACAAAAGTATTTTAACTTTTAAATACTGCCCTTGTTTTTCTGTTTTTTATAGCATTACTAAAATGAAATTGGCGGCCCCATTTCTGAAAAACTGGACTGGTGTAGCACCCCCACGGCCCCCTTAGCGACGGACTGACTCGCACCCTCCATCCGCGGGCTTGAGCCATGCTTAAAGAGGGATTGAAGGTAGAGAATTTACGTAGCGGTATTTACATTTTACCGTTTGTAGACAGGGCAACTGAACGGCCCGAAACATGACCGGCCCACCGGGCAAATGCCCGGTTGCCCGCCGGGTGTATCCGCCACTGGCTTTAGTATGTTAAGAGTCATAAATTAAAGCGATTTTCATCTGGAAATGTCCTCTGAGTCAGCCTTTTTCGGTCACGGTACGAAACCATGCAGTGATTGAGTTTTCTATGTAGGAGGTGGTGTTCATAATGAGTTTATTGTTGAACATATGAAATCTTGTTGCGGAGAAAACATCAGGGTTTGCAGGATTGATAAAATTTCAATAAAACAGATCGAAATAAATACTCACACTTAAATTATTTATTTGTTCTAGACAACTGAAAATAAACATAATAATAATAATAATAATAATAATAATGCATGTTGAATTTTAAAAGCCTTTACAAATACATTGTACTTTACTTTTAGTCAAATATTTTAAATTCGCAACTCCAACGAACTATAGGGGGCACTGCAGTCACTGTCTAATGGCGGACGAAAAAACTAAAACAAACGCATGTGGTAACGAAGAAAATGCTAAAAGTGATGTGATTTTTGTTCGCATGTATGATTTTTTCGCTTTATTCTTTTTAAATTAATTTTCAAAGTCTTGTGGATATTCTGGCCCACGTAGAAAGAAATGAGAATTCAAGGAGCATTACTAAACGTCAAAGATTAATGCAAACTACGTAGTTCGTAGTTCTAAGCAGCTATTTCCACGATGTTGAATTCGATATTTATCAATTCTTGATAAAACTAAATAATAATTGTGACCTGACAAGAATAACAATTAATGCTAGAAAATTCAATATGACATTACAAATTATTATCGAAAGATGATGATACTTTTTTGCCTTGCTTGGCTAGCGCTTATTGTTTTGCATTTGTAGCTGAGTTATTTCTCTCGAATTCCCGAATCGGTTAATTCAAAATTTTTCTGTTTCGATTTTTCTAATTTCTGAGTAACGATTTAATTATGTCATGTTATGCAAATCATCAACAAAATTTTCACGGATATATGGTGGTAGTTTTCTTTTCAGTTGATTGACATTATTTCTTTTTACTTATCGAATTCTGTAATCTTATTACCATTTTATTCCACTCATGATAAAAATTAAAAATGGTTTAACTAAAAACGCGAAATCTCGCCAAGGCTACTTTGCTCGCACAATACTAAAACTATAACCCTAAACAAATTTGGCGAAACCTTTCAGCTGAGAATAAAAGGAATAAAGTAAATTCTTTCTCGGTTAAACATTTTTCATTTTGTTCTACGATAATATATTCAAGAAAATATTTTGCATACTGTCCATTCCAACGAAATGTTGCTGTAAAATATGGTTAGTTTAATTAATTTAAGATTTAAAAAAAAAAAAAACCCATATTCTTACAAATTCATACAAAACAATGAAATTTTTTACCTTGTATAACGTTATCCAAGTTTGTTAATCCAGAATTTCCGCTTTCACCATTTCTCAATCAACTCATATTTTAGAAGGAAATAATGAAAACTAACATTATTTTGAGAAGCTCGAGAATACTATTAAGGGACGAATTAATTTCCGTAGCTGAAAGCAAACTAAGACACAACGATTGCGTTAATAAATACTCAGAACAAACTGCCTGTGTTTACGTCAGCAGACATACGTGGAACGCAACGTGGCAATGTTTTAGTTTCCCCACCAGTTTTATAAATCACCGCAAGGTAGCGTATTCGAGCGCTGGAGTTGCGAATACACCTTTGCCTACTATTTCTTAACGGGGGGGGGGGGGGGGAATGTGTCGGATATTTTAAATTAAAGACACGTTTCACATTTCCCTGTAACTCATCAAGAAATAATTCAAGATATTTTGATCAAGTCAGGCCATATTTGATTTTATTAAAGTTAGTAGAATTATAGTGAAATGTTTTCTATCCAAAAAACGCCGGCTTGACGTATTATCCGCATATACCGGGGGAGGCACCAATTTAGTAAACAAGACTGTTTTCTATACATTTTTTTTTTATTCAGATTTTTTAGAAATTAATAGAATTTACAAACAGTTGGAGAGAAAATAGAATGTGCGAACAGATTTTTTCTCTTTTTTTATACTGTTTTATTAAATGCGTAGTTTGTTGTTCTGTGCAAAGAAACAATGATGGAATCTAAAAAAATATCTTAATTAAGTTGGAATTTAGTTGAAAGGAATCTTGACGATTTGCTTTCTTTCCTTATTTTATTCAAAAGAAGAATCCTGTAGTTCTTTTCTTTCATCACTATCTTCATAAAACATATCCTCCGCAATAGCAATCATCTGTGCCGTCTGCTTCCAAACGTCCGCCATCTTTACTTTTAAGTGAGCGTTCAAAAAGTGCACGCGGTTAACGAAAAACAGACGAGTTAACGATCGTTAAGATAGTGAGTTTCGTGATACTTTATAAACGCACTCATTTTTACTGCCTCCACGTTTAGAAATAGTAGGCTTTTGACTAGGAAATAGAAGAGTCCCTAGAGACTCTAAGCCATTCGCAACTCCAATAAACTATAGGGGGCACTGCAGTCACCGTCTAATGGCGGATGAAAAAGGTTAAACAAACGCATGCGTACGTATAAAATGTTAATAAACCTGTTACTTTTTGTTTGTATGCATAATGTATGCATGTATTTTGTTTTATTCTTTTTAAGTTATTTTTTAAAGTCTTGTAGATGTTCTGGCCCACATAGAACGAAACGAGAAATCAAGAAGCACTACTAAACGATAGAAATTAATGCAAGTAGTTCGTAATTCTCAAGCAGCCATTTTCACGAATTTGAATTCGATATTTATAAGACTGACGAGAATAATATTTAATACTAGCTTTTACCCGCGGCTTCGCTCACGTTGATGTAGTTTTTTTCAATCGGTTCAAGTTAACGGTCAACACGGGCAGAGGTCTAATAGTTACCAGAAAATGGTTTGTCTCCAGTTTCGCTGACATTTCAAATTGCCTGCCCCTTTAAATGTATCAAAAGGTATGATTAAAACTGAAAATCAGGGGGAAGGGGGGTATATAAAATGTCGGCGAAACTGGGAAGACACTCAAAAAATCACAAAAAATAAATCACGAAAGCGTTCAGGAGTTCTAAAGAAGTTAGTTTGGGTAAAATTCCCAAAAAAATCCAGTTCGAGTGAGGTCAACTATTCTTAGATAAAGTGAAACAGTTCCCTTATAATTCCTATCTCCGTCAAATAATATCCAGTGCTACACCGGCTATCTAAATTATTGTATAATGTATAGCTTCTTACCGGAGATATCGTCCCAAAATAGGGTCAACAATCACTACAAATCCTGATTCTAATAATGTCCCTTTAGAGTGAGAACATCAAACCTTTAATATCCCCATCAGAAAAAAATCAACTGTTTCTAAATAACGTAAACGGTCCTGATTACAATACCAAAAAGTTCAGAGTGAAAATACCATTAAAATTAGAGTAAGGACAACATTTTTTTTTAAGTTCCCATTTAAATGAGGACAGTAGTACAAAAAAACACATTTCGCAAAGAGAAAAATTCCCAAAAATCTCTATTAGAATGGTCTCTATCAGTGTTTTCAAATAACATTTCCCTCTGATAATCTCAGTCATGTTTATTTCCAAAAATCTTCATCAGTACAGGTCCGATAGGATAAAAAACAAATAAAAAAACAAAAACAAAATAAAAGAAAGAAAGAAAGAACAATATTCTCCATTGTCGCCATTATCAATAGGGACATTAATTCCACAAAATCCTAATTAGCATCATTAAGCCTTAAAAA
Organism: Uloborus diversus; assembly: GCF_026930045.1. Lineage (NCBI taxonomy): Eukaryota > Metazoa > Arthropoda > Arachnida > Araneae > Uloboridae > Uloborus > Uloborus diversus. Next base: position 34,508,152 of record NC_072736.1, read on the forward strand.
TACACACACAAAAAAAGAAAAGTTTCATAAAAATTTTAAATAATTCGCCAATGCACTAACGTAGTCGTCTAGTAAGACTGGAGATAAAAAAATGAATTTGGTGAATTAATTTACATTTTAATAGTAGTTTTAATGTTATTTAAGAGTGTTTTCCACTAATTTGGCGGATTAATTTTAACCTCAATACCTCATAGTACTTAATGGTCTTTTTACCAAAATTAATTTGGCGGAATTTTTACATTTTAATGCAACTTTTGTAATGGCTGTAGCGATAAAATTTTTGAACACTCGTCCCGAACACGTTATCATAACTCTTCCTATCAAGTAAGTTTTTAAAATGTCATTTTGTTTGGTTTCATTTTATATTTTTGTAATTAAAAGCAGCGTTAAAATGTAAAATAATAAATCCAAATGCATTATTAATCGCCAAAGGACCACAGTACCATACATTCGGCTGAGACTAGCCAAGTTTATGAAACTGCGTAAAATGTTTGGTTAATCTATATTCATAAGATATGATTTTTAATTCCGAACAGAAGATGCTATAAAGAAAATATTTGCATGTATTTGGCCGTTCCTGGCGAAAAATAAATCTTTGTTCGACGGTAACTGGGGGTAGGGGGGCAGACTCTATTTCCACAAATTTTATTTAGTTACCAGATAATTGTACGTAGTAAAAATATCCCGCATTGCTTGGGGCTGTAAAAATTATGAGAAACAATCGCTACTTTTATTCGTTCTCTGCTGAAACTGAAATAACTCAAAACACACCGCTTTGACGTGATTAAAAATAGAGCTTCTTTCTAACCCATAAAAGTAAAATGGCAATAAATATGAAGAACAAAATAGTACTCTTTTAGAAACGAAAAAACAATACTTAAGCATATACAAATTTGAGCAATTTTCAAAATATGAAATTAAACTTCATTTGTTTAAAAAGATTTATCTTTTTTTTTTTTCGAACATAGTCTAAAACCTTTTCTATATTGCTATTGAAGTACAAACTTTTAAAAAACTTAGCCGTCCGTAATCCCTTACTGCTATTTAAAATGTTATTAAATTTGCATTAATCGTATTGGGATACCTTAAATGGGATACCCCCTCCCTACTTTGTAAAACTGTGTGTTACTCATTTTCATCGAAGAGATAGTGTCGCCAAATACTGAGATAGTCCTGGTGATTATAAAATGTTGTTACCCGAAATGTTTTCAATAAATAGTAAAAATTTGGCAATTGTTTGAAATTGCGCGCAAAGACAAATTAATGGAAGTTTTTGTGCTGTTTATGGATTTGCTTGATTTAGTTGGCGAATTATTTTACGTGTTAACAAATTTAAAGAAAGAAATATTAAAGAAATGGAGATATTTGCTTACATGGTGAAAACCGAGAAACAGTATTATGTACTCTTTAGCTTCACAAACGGCGACAGTTGAAAAAATTGCCAAATGCCTTAGCTATTGAAATGATTCCACAAAAAAAGTTTGGCTAGATTCCTGCTGATCGATTAAATACCCAGGCTACACAAATAAATAAATAAATAAATAAACAGATTAATTGCCTCAAAGTTGCATTAAAATGGAAAATAATCAGCCAAATCCATGTATTATTTGCCAATCTTGTGCAAAAAATCTTACTTCAAGATTTGACTTGAGAAAAGCCTTGAACAGTCACGAAAAGCAAAGATAGTCAAAAATACAACAATTTTCGCTATCGACAGGGAGTTGAGATGATACACTAAATACTGTATTGTGTTGAGGAAAGCCTTCGAACAGTGGCGTAGCTAGACCCGACTTTCGGGGGGGGGGGGGTTACTTCTTTTATATATATATATATATATATATATAATCGCTTGGAATTTTTTCCTTTTCTTCTTTTTTTTCTTTCTCTTCTCTCTTCTTTTTCTCTTTTTTTTTTTTTTTTTTTGAGACTAACGTTTCGGGGGGGGGGGACACCCCCCCCTTAGCTACGCCCCTGCCTTCGAACATGGAACTAAAAAGCTGATAACTCGTTTTTTATTCTACTTAGAAATTTCGAACAGGTGCCCTCTTCAGCAGAAAAATCACAGCTTTCGATGGACATGTAATGTAAATATGTACAAGTATTTTTTCATCCCCATATTAGAGAATTTATACGAAAATTGTGTTTTATTGCCCCCCTAAGGGGGTTTTGCCCCCCATATCGGGACGAAAGCTACCCTATGTGTTATTCTGATGTATAAGTTATATTATTGTAAAGTTTCATCAAAATCCGTTCAGTAGTTTTTGCGTGAAAGAGTAACAAACATCCATACATCCATACATCCAGACAAACTTTCGCATATATAATAGTAGTAAGACCAGATAATTTAACTATATAGCAAAACGATTGTTTATCAAAAGAGGAAGATGATATTTCTTTGTTTTGTTTGGTTTTAATTTTGTCATATGCTTTGCAAATCATCAATTTAAATTATCACATTGTTTTTAATTGATCTTCCGTTTTAACCCACTCATCATAAAAATGGTTCAACTGATAGGCGAAATCTCGCCAAGGGTTCTTTGATCTTTGCTAGCACAATACTGAAACATAAACCCAAACAAACTCTTCAGCCGATAATGTAAGCAATCAAGTAAGGTCTCCGCACTATTTTGGCGATTAAAATTCTCAGCTTTCGTTTTTGCTAGTTCAAATTCTAAACCTTCTTTCATTCATCCTAAACATTTTTCATTCCGTTCTGCGATAATATTTTCAAGATCATATTTCGCATGCTGTCCATTCCAACTAAATGCTTCAGTAAAATAAGGTTAGTTAAATTAGGCGGAGATAAAAGCCCTAGTTCTTCATCTTATATATTATCAAATTCTCCTTTCGAGCTTTATATTTTAAAAAACCCTTAGTTATGCAAATTCACACAAAACAATAAAAAAATTTACCTGGTAAACCTTTATCCTCTTTCTTCCAAAAACTTCGAACAGACGAGCATATTTGTTGTTAATTTCATACATTTGGCGAAATTTATCAATCCAGAGTTTTCTTCTGTTTACACTTTCGTTATTTACGACAATCAACTCACTTTTTAGGGGGAAATAATGGAAACTAACATTATTTTGAGAAGCTCCAAAATACCGCATTCAGTGATGAAACAACTTCTGTGGTTGAAAGCAATCTAAGACACCTGGGCCGGATTAGCCATTGAGCAGAAGGCCCTGCATTTCTGGGGGCCCCGTGCCATGCCAAAAAACAAGTTTTCATAGAAAAATAAATCCGTTTAAAGTTATTTCTTCTATTTCTGGATTTTTCTCTCTATTTTCGGATACAGCTTTTCTCAGCAAAAATAAATTTCCAGATGAATTCAAAATCATTTTTTTTTTTTTTCCGAAAAGAGCACAGACTTGTAACTCGTTCCATCAGCTCTGGGCGAGAGGGGGCTTCTTGTATTTTTTGGAGATGGAATGAGTCATCAAAATGACAAAGACTGAAAACAAGTTAGAGTCACACTCCTCTAACTTAAGTTGTCCTTTGCCAGATAGGTTCGGCGAAACCGCTCTTAAAAGAACTGACCTTTCGGTGCGGGCTTAGGGCTTTGACTTTATTGTCATTCTAAGGCCTAATTTTTTTCCTGATTATTTTTGTAGTCCAAACTACCCCTTAAGGCCTCAACATGCAGAATTTTACATGTATTTCTCAAAAAAAATTCCGGGGGGAGAACCCCCTGACATTGGGAGTCTAAATGCATTACTCGCCCGACACCGAGCTCTCTCCAAGATTAGTAAAAACCAAAAAAAAAAAAGGGGGGGGGGAGATTTAAAAATCGAGCAAAGACATTAGCAGTTCAGTATCAGCAGAAAAAAAAAGAGGTATCCCTGTTTTGCCAAAAACACAGTTGTCCGGGCTACAAAATAGGCCCCATACCTGAAATCACCTACAGATCTGTTAAGTCTGAATCCTCTCCCCCCCCCCCCACACACACACCCGTCTCCATGAAGATATCCGTTACTGTTTATTATCTTATGAAAACGAAGGCCCTTTGGTAACATTTGCTACGGGCCCCCCGCTGGCTTAATCCGGCACTGTTTCTGCAATTTTGTAAATCCTCGCAACGTAGCGTATTCGAGCTTCGAGCGCTAGAGTTGCGAATAGAGTCTCTATATGAAAACGTAATGGGTACTTTACTTCTTTTTTTCAAGCAATCGAACCTGTGCGGCTTCGTTTATTTTATTTATTACTTTTTTTTTTCTGCCTTCCAACCTATGCGCCCCGTTTTTTTTTTTTTTTTTTTTTTTTCTCGTCTCCTTGAAACTAAGCAACTTTTTTTTTTTTTTCATCCTCGAAATTTTTTATTTTTATTTTCTTTATTTGTGGCCTCGGAACGTGTGCGCCATCGTGTTTTTTAGTTTCTTTTTTCTTCTTTTGCTCCTTCAAACCTGTGCGACTTTATTTATTGCAGCCTTAAACATGAGCTCCTTCGGTTTTTCCTTTGCACCTTCGGGCGTGTGCACCTTTTTTTTCCGCTCTCGAACTTTTTTTAAAATTCTAGTTTACTGTACTTTATTTGTGTCCTCGAACGGGTACGCCTCCGTTTTTGTTATGCGCCCTCACTCCTGAGCGCTTTCGTTTTTTTTTTTTAAACTTTTTGAATTTGTGCGATTTTGTGTCGTCTGTCCCCCCCCCCCCCCGCCTTCGTTTTTTTTAAACCCTCTGGGAGTCAAGGTTGACGACCTCTTGGGGGGACCTAGTCCGCTCCTGCCAACTACTCAGGCCCGACGAGAGACCATGTCAGCTTAGTCGGAAACTAGGGGCCCGGCGACACTGATGCAAAAAAAAAAAAAAAAAAGAGAGAGAGAGCGAGAGAGAAAGAAAGAAAAAAAAAGAAAGGAAGAGCGAAAAAAAGGGGGGAGGGGTGGACTCTGAATAGGAGAAAACGCAAAGATTAAGTAAAACTTACTCTTTTGGTATTTACTGCTGTGGCACTTAAAATAGAGTTAACTGTTTTCGAGTAAGCAGTTTTGATTTTTTTTCTTTTCCCCCTTTTTTTCTTCTTCCCCCCTTTTTTCTTTTGTTTCTTCTTTTTTTGGGGGGGGGGGAGGGACCCGTAGACATAACTGTCAAGGGGCCCTTCCTTCTTGACAGTTATGTCATGGCTCTCTGCGGCCCTGCCGTTACGCATAGAATGGCGCATCTACTGAATAGATTGTAATTGTACCACTGCAATGTACAATGTTGTCTACAAATTCTCCTAATCATTAGACGCAGTTAGACTTTTTTTCGGAGGTTACAGTGACCTCCCATGGTCCCATGAACACTCAGTAAGACGTCACTGAAAATTTTGCTGTTGGACAATTACTTGGTTTGAAAGTCAAAGTCATTTTAGTTTTTCGATATGTAATTATTGATAACTCTGTACCTCAGAGCCAGAAGGACGTAAGTTCAAAATTACGATTTTCTGTTTATTCTATGCAACAGGGCCGAATTTAGCTCCATGCCGCCCCTGTGCAGATTTGAAATCTGCCGTCCCCTCCTCCCTAAAAGAAGCAAAATTTCCTTGACTCAAAAACACGCAAAAAGTGATACAAAAATTTAAATTGCCAAGCTTAGGAAGAAATGATAACTTTCCCATTCGGGGGTGCCCCGGGGGGAGGGGGGGGGGGGTAAGGGCACAGTGATCTCCTAAAAGAATTCCTTATTCAGCAAATTTTGTTGACGATTCGGAAAATTTGGAAAAATATAGCAACATGGAGATTTTTTTTCTTTTTTTAAAATTTTAAAATTGTTTTTTAATGATGCCTTACGTTCCTTCTCGTTAGATGTTATGCAAGTAATGCATGATATGCGTGTAAGCTCGTGCTTTATATTTCAGTAAACTTAATTTTCCTTCTCCTAAAAAATTTAGTACGTTGCGTCTCTGTTTATATTATTTAATTTTGTTCATTGAGGTTCATGGCTCAAATACTGCTCTTGGGCAGGTTATTAAACGATTAACCTAAGGCCAATTTAAATAATATTAACAATATGCATGATTATTTACAATTATTAATTAATAGAGCATGGTTATTGTTTTTTTATGGCCCTATAGTTTCATAAAACATGTTCTCTTTTATTCTTTGAAGTTTTATAACATTACATTATTATGTCAACGCAGATGAGTTACTGAAAAATGACATGAGTTAGACCTCGAATGCTAAGAATGTTAGTATGTTTCACATAAGACAGCATCTTTATTTTCTGAACAAATTAACACAAACTTCTTTGTTGTTTCATGATTTACCATCGCTTGCTCAAAAAGATATTTTGATTTTAGAAAAAAAAAATTTGTTTGAATTTTGTGACATTTTGAATTCAAATTATGTTTTTCACAATCACGTGTGTGTATATGTAGGCGTGTGTGGGTATGTATGTGTATGTGTATGTAGGCGTGTGTGTTTGTGTCTGTGTACAGGCATGAGTGTGTGGGTGTGTGTAGGTGTATGTTTGCATGCGTGTGTGTGTAGGATATGGACGCAACCTGGAGACGGTTTTCGCTAGAGGAGCAGCATCGGGAGGAGCCGGCCAACGGTGGTGCTGCAGAGGGAGGCGGGGGAAAATAAAATCAGCGTAACGCCAAGAACTGTCAAGGGAGAATAATAAGCAATGTGATTGCTCAAAAAAAAAAAAAAAAAACCTTTCCATTCTGAATTAATTCTGTTAATTTTTTTAAAGTCATGTATTAGTGCTCTTTTGATTAAAATCGTGTTTTGAAATCGAAACTCTATTGATTTATTTAACATCCATATAGCTGAATCTTTGATGAGCACTGAACTTTTATGTCTTGTACGTAAACAATTTCATCAGTTGTCGTTATTTAAAGCAGCGTCTTTATCCTTTTATTATTATTTTTTTTTCATCAGCAAATCAACGATTTGAACAAGTTACCTTACCTTCACTCACTTGTGTTCTTTTCATTCCTCGCTGCTTGATGGTATTTCATTGGTAAATTGTAACTAGATTGCATTGCAAAGACTCCGAAGTTTCCGCTTTTGAAAACTGCCCATTTGAAAAAAAAAAAAAAAGTATGACGTTAAAAAAATTTTTGAAGACTCTTTTTCGTTCTTCAGTTTCTAATTTCGCATGTTTTCTTTTCTTTTCTTTTCTTTTTTTAAATCATTCTGCCTTTTTCGCTTGTCACTCATTTTCATCTGCCTCCGAGACTTAATATAACAAAAAATATTTTCCAAATATTAATAATGTAAAAAAGAAAATAAGCGTCAATCATTCAAGAAACAAGTACTGAATAAACTTTAGTACAGCATTAAAAATCTTAGTTAAACTACAATCTTGTTGCGACTTTTGGCCAAACGTAACGACACTTTCTAAAATCGAAACCCATTTTTCGTCTTCACTTACTGCTTTACGCTGATCTATTACCATAATTGAAAAAAACATTTGATTTTCATAAGATTTGTGAAAGTAATCATTAATAAATTAGAAGAAAAAACTGTTTCTGTGGAAAATGAAAGAATGCTAATATTTTACTTTCAAGAATAACAAATTAATTTAAAAAATGTGTGGTTAAAGCAAAATTTGCCGCACCTGAAAATTTTGCCGCCCTAGGTAGGCAGCTGCCTACTCTGCCTAATAGTTAATTGGGCCCTGCTACGCAATTGTTATGTATAAGCCTATTCCGCATATCGAGTCACGTGAACGTAATTCTTTAAAAAAAAAAAAAAAACTTTTCAATTTTTTTAATAGGGTTAAAAGAGCGAGCGTCCCATCCTTTGCATGCGTGCGAAAAAAAAAAAAAATCCTCTCTACTGTTATTATAAAGTCCTTTCGGCTGTGAGGTTGATACAAAACTTACATTGGCCTAATTTTACGAATATTTTCATCTTCCTTGGGAATCACTTAAACAAATTCCTTGTACAGTGTAAAATCAAAGAAATCTTTCGTAGAGTTTAATTTTCATTCAATCGAAGTAACTTTAATAAATTATTAAAAAAGGCTTAATTAGAAAATCTGAGCACTAATAAGAGTGAAGAATTTTCATGATTTTAAATTTTGAAAAAAAAATTTCGGTCAAAAGAACAATGTTTGTTTTCACAAGACAAAAATGCTAATTTTGTCAGGAAATTTTGTTTTGTGTTGTCAATCATTTTATTTTATACAGAAAATTTTAGTATAGTCTTTTTTCAGTTCAATAGATGGCAGCACAACCGTAATTTTTTTTATTGTTGTCTGGAACCATAGACTCTTATGTCCGGAACGTAAAATAATTATTTGTTGATAAATTTAATTTTGTTTAATAAAAATCTGCCTAATTATCCCCTCAAAAAAAGTCAATAATTTATAAATGTTCTAGTTTTTCCTCACATTGTAACTGATTCATGCATTTAGATGCTTATATAAATTCCTTTCAAAGCTTCTTCTTCCGGTAAAAAGGGAATTTCCCTTTTCACTGACGTTTGACGTTGACATATTCTTCACCTCCAACCAACACAAAACCTGAAAACATGGTACTAGAAATCACTGAATCTAATGAGCAACAATTGAATGCAAGAGCAGAAATGTCAGGTAGGAATTTTTTAGAATTTGTTCCAGAAACCTTTAAAGATTTGGTTACATATTTATTTTTGATTAAATATATAAAAGTAGCAGAAATATTTTTAAGTACAAAATGCTATTTTCTTCAGATGAATTTGTTTTGTATTATCATTGGTTTTATTTTGTAACTTGAAAAATACCGGTACTGATTAAGGTTAAAATGAAATTTTTGTTAAAGTTTAGATATAAAAAAATTGAATTCAGCCTGTTTATCAGTTTTTTTTTTTTTTTTTTTTTTTTTTTTTTTTTGCGTTCGTCGTAAAAGATATCAGATGTGAAGCAAAAATAGACTATCAAATTTAATTTCCAACTACTAAAATGCTATCGTTCAAAGCCGTGCCCAGGGAAAATGCTTAAAATGAAGAAAATGAACATTTAAATTAACTGTAGGTTATTGTTTGATTTTGTCTCAAATGCTGTTTTTAAAGTTTTGCTCTGAACTTACGACTGTCCTCTCTTGGTTGATCGATTTTTTTTTTTTTTTTTTTTTTTTAAACTTGTGGCGGACAAACCGCTGAAGGTTCTGATACTAGTACAAAGTAACCAGGGATGCCCCCCTCCCCTAAAGATTTCAATGACGCTGTCTGCGCCATGACCCCCTTCCTCCCTAGGGGGGCACCACTGAAGTAATAACTGCTAAAATACCTCTTCTTATAAAGAAGATTCAGTTTATGAGGCCTTTTTTTTAAATGTAAAATGTCATACAATCGAATGCTCGTACTTCGGACAGTTTTGAACTTTTACCTTTAGTTGCGTTTAATAATCATATGTTTTCCAGATTCCATTTTTAAAATGTGTGCGCGTGTGTGTGTAAACTTTTTTAGTTTTAAAAAAAGGGAGGTGAATCTTACATACTTTGGAATAGAGTGCCCCAAGTCCGATATTTGTGTCAAACAAAACAAAAGCAAAGAAATTTTTTTATATATTTTTTAATGTTATGGAAAATTTAACTTTTTTTTCTTTTCCCTCCATTTAATTTAAATTGAAATTTCTTGGGAAAGGGGGTGGGATCTTGTCAAAACCAGTCAATCCAAACCAATGAGCGTGTTCCGTTCATTTCAGTGTGACTGCTTAATTTAGAGGCTAACACACATCTAGTACATAAGCTAGCATCCCTGAAAGCTAATAGATACTTCCATTTTCCGCCTGTTAACTGGATGTTTGACTTTCAATCTCATCGGCAGTCAGAATATAAAGACTATTTTTACTGACTTGGTTTGCAGTAAAAGTATGAAAAAAAAAATAAAATAAGACTTAAAAAGAAAAATAAAAGAAGAAAATAAAAATATCTAAATAAGAAAATAAAAATATCAGCGCGCTCAAAATGTCCGTAGCGAAAACAAGGGATCTTCGGCGGAAGGCTGCCCATTAGTGCCCTGTGACGTAGGCTCGTGACGTTTCAGAAGAGCGCCCTTATGCGCATGGATTTTTAAAAATTCATTAAAAATCAATCGCGGTGTTTTAAAATTTGGTGATGATGTATTTTTTAGTTTTGAGGGTCAATTAACAATATCCAATAGTCAAAATATGAACATTTAATAGGTTGCAACTTCCCTATTGGCTTTCTAGGAAGATTAACAAAAAGACAGTCGTTTCGCGCACTTTCTTGGAAGAACAGTAAAGGGGTGAAATTCACAGGTTTTACATTTAAGATGAACATTTCAAGTTCATGGTTAAAGGTCATTCAAGTTAAAAGTCATTTCGCTCTGTAATCTGGATTAGTACTGTTCTTTGGTTGCTCTCTTTCTTAAAATTGTGATTCCTTAGAAAACCGAAATAATAGGAGTAAAAAGAAAGTATAAGATTTTTTCAAGTGATGAAAAAAGGAAAATCGTAGAATATTGGCCAAGTTAGATTTGCAGCAATTGCTAACCTCAAGAGGATTTTAAAAAAAAATAATAAAAAAAAAAAAAAAACAGGGACCAGAAAGCAATAAGACTTTTTCTTGAAAAAGATATTCTTAAAGTTTCTTTTACTGTCAAAATGATTCCTTAAACTCGCACTAAAGCACTTAATAATATAATAATAGAATAAATACCTAACAAAACTAACACAGAGGAATTTTAGTCAAGAGCCCGCATTGTCTTTAGTATCGATTTCAAATTTTCACCATCATATTCCAAATTTCTATAAAGTTTCTTAAAGCTCCCGTATCTCAAAACCTCTTTTTCTTTCCAGTGAAATTCGAAATATAGAGATTCGACTGTATGCAATATTCCCACTGCGCCACTCACAAAATGAAACATATTTAACAATTTGCAAAATCGAGGACGAACAAAGACTACATATTCGTGGATTTAACAAATCAATCTCATTTCTAAAGCGAAGTGTCAAATTTCAGTCAATTATCAAAAAATTGTCGCATCATAGGGAGGCGTCTTTATGCTTGAGGGTCACCCATGGAGCAAATTTTCAATGGCATTGGGGAGGGGGGGGGGGGAGCGAAGTGAATTTTTGACCTTTGTTACTCAGAAAAAAGTCGTTTCGATTTTTTTTCTTTTTCTTCTTTTTTTTCTCTTTTTCTTCTTTTTTTTCTTTCTCTTCTCTTTTCTTTTTCTCTTTTTTTTTTGAAACAAACGTTTCGGGGGGGGGGGGTTGTCCCCAACCCCCCCTTAGCTACGCCCCTGCCCTCCAGGGGCGGACTGGGTTCCCCAAGGGGGCGCCAACCTTAACTTCCAAAGGGCGCAAAAAAAAAAAAAAAACCTGAAAGCGCATACTTTCGAGGACGCAAATAGAGTAAAATAAAATCTTTAAAAAAAAAAAAAAAAAAAAACGAAGGCGCACTGGCTCGAGGCCGCAAAAGAAAAACCGAAGGAACTCAGGTTTGAGGGCACAAAAAAAGAAAAAAGAAAAAAAAAAACGAAGATGCTCAGGTTCAAGAGCGGGAAAAAAAATCACAGATTTGGAGGCGCCAAGAAAAAAAAAGCGTAGGCGCACAGGTTCGAGGGCGTAAAAAAAACAAAGGCACACAGGTTTGAGGTCGAATGGAAAACATATGATTAATACGCTACTAAAGGTAGAAGTTCAAAGCTGTCCCAAGTATGGGTATTTGACTGTATTATACCTTGCACATCTCCAGTTACTAATATGACCATATCATTAGCATACAATCATACGGTATACATATACTGTCTGACCAGGGATTGTATAAAGAGACAAACATCCGTTTTACAGCCGGAAATGGACAAATCTATTATTTTTAGCGATGTCAGCTTTTGCAGAAGCAGTGTCTCATTCAAATAAGCGGAATACACGTATCAGATTTTTACTTTTCCCCCTCATTCAGACAGATTCGTCTCATCTGGACGCTTGAAAATTCCATACAATCCGTGGTTGAACAGTACAAGCAGATATTTATTATTATTATTATTTTTAATTATGGTCGTGTAACGTTATTACTTAAACGCACACTGATAAACAAGTATATTTTTTTTCCTTTGGAATTTTTAGCAAAAATTTAAGCACCCCTACCTGTGAGAATTCTGAAAATGCTCATAAAAAAAAAGTAGAATTGGTTCTCGTTTAAGCGATATCCTCGCTTAAATTTTTCAAAAAAATTTTATTTTTTGGCTTTTAAAAAACTGTGTTTTTGCAATAAAAAAAATGATAACGAAAGTGAGTGGTAGGGCCATATTTAGATGGCTTTCGTCTGACACTATATCGTAAAGTGAATTTTATTGTGAACATAAATTAAATAATTGATTTTCCAGGGGTGCACCCACCTAAATATCATAAAGAGCCCCCCTAAAAAAGAAAAAATACCCCTCAACCCCCCCTCCCCCTAAAAATGTCAATGCCACTGCTCCATGACTTTCCTTAGGTGAGCATTCCTGAATTTGCATAGCATTTCATTTCATAGCCTCCAAAAAAAAGAAAAAAAAACACCTTCAAATGTATATTTGAGGCGAATACGTGATCACTCACAGAATTAAATTTGCGATCATTAATAAAAATTGCCTAGATATCAAATTGATGGACAAATGTAGTTTTAGGCTGATTCGCGGTTCATGACCCCCATGCCCCTTCTGAATCTGCGCTTGGTGGGGAAAAAAAACTTCTGAATCTTGAAATAAGTGTATTGAAGTATGTTGATTTCAAATAGGAAAACTTATTATGACAAAAATGAAAATTAGGTTATATTCTTCTGGGAAGCAATAATTGAAGTCTTGGATTATTAATATAAAACTTCCTGGAACGAAAATGTAACTAAAAACAGGTGCTAATGTACTTGATTTATTACACTTAAAATGTATTCTTCTGAGCAAAATGAATAATAGTACACCGCAGTGGCGGATCCAGACGACCCTGTTGGAAGGGGCGATTGAGCATTATGGGGGGGGGGGGGGGGGGGTGACTAATGAAAACAAAATTTTCAAAAAGTTTAAGAAATAAAGCATGATGTTTTTTTTTTTCTTTTCGAATAATGTCTGTCTTTGAAAGAGTTTGAATGAAAGTTATAATAGTTTCGAGTACCACACGCACACACACACACACAAGAATAAAAAGAAAAAAAAGAATTTCTACTATCTGGATCCATTATCCAAATGAAACCCTTTGATTAGTTTGAGGACTCGTGAACTATTTTCAGTAACCATTTAGTTCCTCACTTGTACTTTTTTCCTTATAAAAGAAATGTTGTCGTATCAAGATATTAATTTAATAATCTTTCTCTCATTATTGAACAACAGGATAAAGGGACCGCCCAAAATCCCAGATTTGATTCCCCATTTAAAGAAGTTTTAGCCTATTTGGTGGTTAATAAGAAAAGGGGTAGCTTAGAGGTCCCCTTCCGAAATTTTTTTTCAAATTTAAGGGTATATTTGCGAAAAAACAATTATTTGCTATCTTTGGTTTCTTGAAGGGAAAGGATAAGATTCAGGAATTCTCCCCAGTACGTTTTTTGATTGATGAGCTGCAAATACGCAACTTTAGATATCTTTAGTGATGCTGAAAACCAGGGGTTCGGGGGCTTTCCCCCGGAAAAAATTTCGAAATTGAATTCCTAAAGACGCAATTGTAAGCTACCTTTGATAACGTAGCGGAAGAAATGGGGTCAGAACTTTTCGATGTAGAAGTTCTAAAAACTCGGTTTTAGACGATTTTTTTTTTATGATAGGTTGAAATATGAGGAAGGAAGGACTCGGGTGACTCCCCTCTCCGGAAATTTTTCGAAATTGAAGTCCTGAATACGCAGTCATAATAAGCAATCTTTTATGACGTAGGGGGAAGGAATGGGGTTTTGAACTCTCCATCGGAAATTCTTCGAAATTGGAGTCTTGAAATGCGATGGTTGGCCATCTTTGGTAGTGTTAAAAGAATGGATGGTCAAGAGCTGCCCCTCAACTTTTTGATATTGAAGCTTCAGAAACGTAATGTTAGTGAATCTTCTTTGACGTTAGGGGAAGGGCTAAGGATCGGAACTCTGCCCCGGAATTTTTTCGAAATAGAAGTTCTAAAAACGTAATTGAATGTTCTCATTAACGACATTTTCGAAAAAGTTTTCGATTCCACCGATTTTTTTCGAAATTGAAGCTCCAAAAATTTAAAATTTTGGTGATCTTCGATAACATTGAAGAGAGGGGGGTTGAGGGACTTTAATTTTTCGAATTAAAGTCGTAAAAATACAGTTGTTGAGGACTTTTTGTGATATGCTTCGGGGGAGGGGGGAGGGAGACTCTGGTGACCTTTTCCCGGAAATGTTTCGATTTTTCAAACCTTTTGGGAGGAGCGATCGCCCCAATCGCCCCCTCCCTGTGGATCCGCCACTGGTACACAGCAGGTAAATTAAAAATGTGCAATCTACTGATATTGTTGTAATAATTCATAAATAGTACGTATCCTCCATTCAGTAAAAAATAAGAACCGTAAACTTTTTACCATTATTTTTAGATACCTTACCTATGAGCGTACCTAACCAAAATACTAGCTTTACATTTAATGAAAAAATATGAAGTTATATTTTGTTGAACTGTGTTTTTGCATCTTTAGCAAGAAATGACGGGAGTTATTAATTGTATGAAAAATTCAGCCATTTTATCATTTTAAGGTAATGTGACTAAAATATATTATTCTTTACACTCCCTCTTATTAAGAGCACCTTGTAATACCTAATTTATTGGTGCACCGTTGCCGTTAAAGTTGAATAACGTTGGAAGATAATTGATTTCGAGTTGAAATTCATAGCGGAATAACATTAGAAAATGTAGGTTTGTTGTTAGTTTACTGTTGTATTTTACATTGGAATAACATTAAGAAATGTTAGTTGCGTTGTGTTTTGTGAATTGAATTGAATTTAATTCTGAAAATGTGTTTTCACTAATTTTTTGACAAATGAAATACGCTTTTGTTTTTATTTATTTGACCATAGCTGAGAAGATTTCTCCTTCAAATTTTAGTGTCGAACTCTAGATTTGATATTTTTGTAATAATTCATAAATACATATTCTCCATTTAGTAAAAAAAATAAGGACCAAGAGAACATTTTTTATCATTATTTTTAAGTACCTATGACACACAACATGTACAGCAAAAATATAAGAAAAAAATGTAAAGTTAATTTTTGTTTAGCAGTGTAATGGCAGCGTTATGAATGCCGCGGGAAGAAAGAGGATGAAATACGCGGGAAATTTCGCGAAATTTTCATGGGAGCAAGAATCAGTGGCGTATACAAGGGGGTGGGGTTAACCCCTCCCTTAACAAAAATTTAGGTTGAATTGTGAACTTGTGTGAACATCTTCAAGGGTGCCCACAAGGGGGGGGGGATTATGGCGCAAGTTGCGCCATCAAAAGCTTTGGGAGGATTTTTAAAATTGCTTTTATTTATTTATTTATTTTTAATTTAAATTAGTATTTATTTTATTTTATTCTGTTTATTTTTTATTTCATTTATTTAGTTTGTGTGTGTGTGTGTGTGTCATTGGCGTAGCACAGAAATTTTCTAATAAAATAATAATAATAATTAAAAATAATTAAATACATAAATAAATAAATAATATATTAAAAAGAAAAACTAATAAAAATTATTTAAAAAAAATATATAAGTAAAATAAAAAAAAAGAGCTAAAAACAAAAAGGGGGGAAGAGAGTTGAGGAAAATTTGGGGGGGGGGGAATTTGCGCCATTGAGCTTGGGGGGGATGGGCACCCCTGAACATCTTATGATGATTTTTAATGATATATATATATACAATAGAACTAGAAAATTTCATTCCCTTTGACTTCATTCCGGTTAGGTGTCAAAAAGTGATCAGCACCACTTCACATCAGGATACACTTGCTCACTAGTTTTTGTGCTAGAGTGGCCACAAAAAAAAAAAAAAAAAAAAAAAAAATCTGTCATACAAATCGGTCACACCCGTTACAGACATGCTGGAAGACAGACTGACATTTTTTAAAAATGATCGAAGTGGATTCTGTTCGCCTCAAAACCAGGGGTGTCCTGATGGGAGGTCACTCTGATCTCCCGAAATCTTTTCTTAGACGGCAATTTTTTTGGACAATTCGGGGATTTTGGAGACAAGATTGCAACTTCGTATTTCTTTATTTTTTTAAAAACACTTTTAATTAAATTTTTTAATGATGCCTTATGTCCCTTCCCATAAGTTTGTGGGCATAAGGCGATCACAACTTTTCCTCACATTTTCTGACTCGAACATACATAACACATTATAACTTAAATGCTAATGAAAATATTAAGACCAAACTTCATTCGTCTAATATATTTACAAACTTTCAAAGTGGCTACCTTTAGTCTTTATACAGAGCTTTAAACGTGTCACAAAATTTTCAGCTATGGGTCGCAACGCAATTCAGTTACTGATATTTAGTTACTTAGTTACTGATATCTCGTTCTTTGCATAAGGATTTCTTTAGGGATGCCAAAGTTGTATGAGGTTTAGCGCATATCCTTGTCTCCAAGACCTTCTTGCATTGTTCACCGGCGTCAATGACCCCAATATTCATTCGGGGGGTTTGAGGTGGGATATGTGCTAGTGGGAAAATACCACTTGTGTTTGTTGATCAAAGAATAAAGATTAATCAAGAAACATATCGCAAACGCAATTTGGAAGATGTTGTCTTACCTCAGTCGCAAAAGTTCTTTGGAAACAAAATATGAACCTTCCAACAGGATTCCATATCTGGCTTCACACAGAGCTAAATGCACTCAAGATAGGTGCAAGACACATTTTCCGGACTTCATTGGATCTCAAGAATAACCACCGTATTCCCCAGATTTGAGCCCAATGGATTATTCTGTTCAATCCATTGGGGAGACAAGGGTGTTAGCTAAACCTCATCTTGCCATCCCTAAAGAAATCCTTATTCAAGGCACGGGATAAAATGCCAGTAAGTGAGTTGCGGCCCATAGCCGAAAATTTTGTAACGCGTTAAAAATTCTGTATTAAAGACTAAAAGTAGCACTTTGAAAACCTTTAAATACAGAGTGTATCAGTACAGCGTTTACAGTTTCAGGGTAGATCAAGTACACCTAGACGATGGAAAATCACATAGCAATGCATGGTCGGAAACGCTTTCCTGGTATGGTAGTGACGACACAAATCACCAAAAAGACAGGACAAGAATAAAAGAAGAAAACATGTTTATTATCCATAGAACAGCAAAAAACTAAATAATAAAAAAAAGAACATTAAGAAGCCAACGATCGTTACCAAAGTATGTGTTCGAAATTACGACCACCCCGGGCCGTGATGCGTGCCTTACATCTCTTGCGCATTGAATATCGAACGTTAACGTAAATACCGGGCGTGTTTCGGGCTTCCCGGTGTAACAAAAACCGCGTGTGCGCAAGCACCGTCATCTGATGCTTCGGTTTACGCAAAAACATCTATGGTGTACACCAGACAAAACCAGTATTTTTTGTTGTGTTAAAAATAATAAACATATTTTCTCCTCTTATTAGTGTCTTGTCTTTCCTGTGCTTTGTGTCACCACTATCGCGTCAGGAAAGCGTTTCCGACCATGCATTGCTGTGTGATTTCCCATCGTCTAGGTGTATTCTGTCTGCTCTGAAAGTCTGTAAACGCTGTACTGATACACCCTGTATAATAGACGAAATAGTGTATCCATATTCATTTTGAAGCTTGGTCGTAATATTTTTATTAGCATTAAAGTTATAATGTATCATGTGTCCAAGTTATTTTTTTGTCACCATGTACAGTGAAATCTGTGTAAGTTGACCACTTGCTGTGCACTACTTTAGTCAACTTAAACAGGTGGTCAACTTACAGAGGTTGATTTATAGAGGTAATGGCTAATTCCGTGCCTGATAAAATCGGTCAACTTAGACAGGTGGTCAACTTCACAGTTTTTACTATATATATATATATATATATATATATATATATATATATATATATGTATGTATGTATAGTATGTATATATTTTTTTCCTCTTCCAGCCTAATGTATAGGCATTAGGCATGTCCTTCAATCTTCTCACCCTTTTGCAGGAAAACCGAGTAAACCTCTAGATTTAGAAATTGCGTTTTCGAGTGAAAACAACGTGTTCTTGAAGTGGAATCCCCCAGCAACAGATGGTGGTTCCCCCGTCACCAAGTACTTCGTTGAAGTATTGGATAAAGTCGGTGACTGGAGGACGGAAAAAGTTGTTCCTAGCAACCAGGAGATCACTTCCATAAGAAACCTCGAACCAGGCCGAGTTTATCAGTTCAGAGTGAGTGCTGTCAATGAAGCTGGAGCTGGTGAACCGAGCAATGTAACGCCATTTACAGTCGCTAAGCCTAAAGGGTGTAAGTATCTTACTGTTTTTTACACGCCAGGGAAATTGTGCCTTTCATTGAGGTGCTTTTGATTGAGGTAAAAACCTGATCCATCCATGACTTTCTCTCCCCCCCCCCCTTTTGTTATTTGATACTTCTTGGTTGAAAGCATCACTCTACAAAGTGATTGATAACGAATCCTATTAATTCCGGTCAAAAACAGCTTCCAAAACCTGAGACCTCATATGAGGCAGTGAGAAGCAAAAGAATGTATGTAAGTGGACATTTTCAAGTTTTGAGTAAAACGCGTTAAAAGTCAAGGTCCTAGGTAGGCTTTCATTGAAAAATTTTCGTAAATCATGCTAGCACCTACCAGGGCTACTAGTAGGGGAGACCGGGGCAAGATGACGAGCCGGGCAAGATGACGAATTCCTCATTTTTTCCGTTTCCCCCCAGTTAACAGCATCTACTGCATACTATAAGGTCTCCTCTCCTCTGTTCGTTCAGCAATAGTTTAGAGACGCTGAAATTGCCATATTTGTGTTAGTTCTGAAGCTCTGCTTGTTCACCTTTGCCACGATCTAACTTTTATGAATTTGTAAATAAGCTCTGATACAGATACAGATAAGTTATATCGTGTCTCTTTAGTATTTATGAGTAACTTAGTTTAAATACTGCCTATTACCATGAATAAATGTCAATTAATCGCTTTCTTTTATGGCAATGGAGAAGAATCCGTTCAAACAGGCAGTCCGGGGCAAGATGACGGGAAGAAACGCGGGGCAAGATGACGAGCTCGTCATCTTGCCCCGTGTTTCGGAAATTAACTAACTATGTTGTCCATTTAATTAAATCCTGTAAATGCTTATTTGTCTGTGTGTTTGTTCACGCGACCTTGTGCCTCTATCTCCTCTTAGGTTAAAGGACGCATTGAATCAAGGGAGGTGTTGTTCGAAAGCCGGTCACCAGAGGCTATTTATAAACTAGTTGACCAAATGACTAGTTGACTGAATTAAACCAAGCAAAGAATCACTTGCTCTGTTGATTATTGAAAATCATAAATCTCGCATAACTTTGCAGGTTATCTTATATTGCAGTGAAAAACACATCATGCTGTTGGGTTGCCACCCCACCCCACACATCGCATCGTCTCTAGCTCCTGATGCGTCATTTTTCTGCCCTTTAAAAATCTACTATAGCCAAGCATGTGACAACTTTATGGTTAGTCATCTAAAACAAACTATCACAGACAAAAAAATTGGTGGGCTTTTGAGCAACGCTTACTTCAAACCAGCTACAGTTGGAAATGACGATAAAGGGTTTAAAGAATGAGGGATCAAGACCCATTAGTCTCTTGTTTTTAGCGGACTATGATGTTGTTGGCGATTAAACTGAGAATAATAGTGCTAATCCTCAGACCTTGGGAGTGGAAATGCAAAATAAGAACCCTCCAGACGAAGCAGAAGTTATGGCAAATGCTGATTCCGATGCACCAAAGAAGCCTGTTAGTGTTTCTGATTTCAATGCATTACCTAAAGCAACACAATGTAAGAAAAAAAAATTAATTTGAATTTTGACATCTTGAATTCAAATTATGTTTTTCGTATTCACGAGTGTGTGTGTGTGTAAGCGTGTGTGTTTTTGTGTGTGGGGGGGGGGGGGTATGTGTCTTTGTGTAAATGTGTGTATAGGCATGTGTGTTTCTGTCTGTGTGCAGGTATGAGTGTGTGGGTAGTTGTGTGTATGAGTGTTTGTGTGTGTGGGGGGGGGAATGTGTATGTGTGTAGGCATGTTTTTGTGTCTGTGTGCAGGTATGAGTGTGTGGGTAGTTGTGTCTAGGTGTGTGTGTGTATGTGTTTGAGTGTGTGTATGTGTTTGTGTATGTGTGTAGGTGTATGTATGTGTGTGTATGTGTGTAGGTGTATGTATGTGTGTAGGTGTATGTATGTGTGTGTAGGTGTATGTATGTGTGTGTAGGTGTATGTATGTGTGTGTGTATGTATGCGTGTAAGTGTAGGATATTGACGCAACCTGGAGACTTTGCTCACTAGAGAAGCAGCATCGTGAGGCGGCCGACCGACGGTGGTGCTGCAGAGGGTGCTGGTGGGAAAATAAAATGATAGCACATCAAAACAGTCAAATGAATTGGACCTAATAAACACAAATTAGGCAAAATTGAAATGAAAGCAATAAGCAATCGTGATTGCTCAAAAAAAAAAAAAAGCAGAAAACTGAGCTCAAACATTTTTACAAGCACACCCGTCAAAGAAATGTCAGAACAAAGAGCAAAGCAGAAGGACAAAAAGGATTATTTAAAAAAAACAGGGAAAATAAGCTCGTAAAGCTCAAAAAAGGAGTAAAAAAACTCAAACTAAGTTCCTTTAGGTCCAAGTCTATTAGGTCCAATTCATGACAAGCGATTCAGTTGCATCAACTTCAAAAAATGGTGTTATAAGATGCCCTGCTTGTAAAGAGAAATATTGTGACTCTCCAACAGAAGAACGGACCCAATGCTGTAAAAGTCAAGAATGATAGCATGAGGCATGTTCCAGTTATGAAAATGGCATTTTTACTTGTGTCTATTGTTCGCTGCACAATTTAACACTTCAACATTACGCTCCAATGGGTTACGCTTAATTTGATACTTTGTAAGATGTTAAAACACAGTTATCATTTTTAAAACAAGGTAACATATTCAAAACATATAATATGTTCAACCTTTTTCAACGTCGTCATCTTGCCCCTAGGTCAAAGTCATCTTGCCCCAGTACTGGGGCAAGATGACGATTTGTTAAGGTCATGAAAAAATAAAAATATCCTTCGTTATTTTTATTTGAAAAATTAAATGGTAATATATTTAATACCACAAAGGACTACTCTAACAGCTCATGTGAAATTAATTTTACTATCCTTAAAAATGAATTAATAAACAACAAAAATTGTTAACATAGTCATCTTGCCCCGGTCTCCCCTACTATCTTTTTCCCCAAGACAGAGGAGAGGTTCACCTACCATTTGAACTGGTTATATCCAGATTTTTAATTTTGCCATTTACATCCCTTTGCTTCTCACTGTCACGTATGAGAAGTACGCACAGCTTTGAGAGCCAATTAGGCATTCTTTTTTGCTTCTAACAGTTTATTTTAAAACTTCCTTTCATATTAGTTTTTGGCCTGAAAAAACTTTAAAAAATTACTTAAATCGGTGCGCTTTCATTGTTTACACTTCTGTCGTGTGACATCGCAAATGATGAAATGCCATTCAATGTTGGCATTTTCACAGAACAAAATACTTAATTCGCATCTTTACTCACGTGTATTGGCAACGATATGGTTGATAGCAAGCGTAGAGCGCAATTTTAATTCGCTGCTTGATTATCATAACGTGGAAACGTAGCAGAAAGATGCGCCAAATTGCATTATTTGTGACGTCATAAAGACCACGCCTTGTTTGAAAAATCGGACGTTTTAAAAAATTAATTTAAAAAAAAAAACTGTTGGGAAAATGAAAGTATTTTCTGGGTCCATGTAGTTTTATTTGCTCATTCTATCCATTTCGATGACTAAAAGAGGTACTTTTGACTGGAGGAAACCACCCCATTGGTTATGAAAATCTTGTATGTGTTTTTTTTATTGAGTATGACCAAAAAATTCAAAATCCGCTATTCGTTTGTGAAGAAAATTGCGGCTCTAATTCTGCTATTTTGAAAATAATATTGTGAAAATAAATCTCAAAGCAAATTCACTACAATAGAACCTATGAAATTAAAACTAGAGCTCAAATTACGAAAATGGAGTTGCTTCCATCAGTCTAAAGTACTACTTTTAGTCATAGGATAGAATGAGCAAAAAAAAAAAAAAAAGGGGGGGGGGGAAATTAATTTGAATTTTGACCTCTTGAATTCAAATTATGTTTTTCGCAATCGCGAGTGTGCGTACGTAGAAGTGTGTGTTTGTGTGTGGGGGTATGTATATTGTGTGTAGGAGTATGTGTGTGTAGGCATGTGTGTTTGTGTCTGTGTGCAGGTATGAATGTGTGGATAGTTGTGTGTATGTGTGTGTATGTGTAGGTGTCTGTATGTATGCATGAATGTGTGAGTAGTTGTGTGTATGTTTGTGTGTATGTGTCTGTGTGTATGCGTGTGTGTATGTGTTTGTGTGTGTGTATGTGTGCGCGTGTGTGTGTAGTTGTGTATGTATGCGCGTGTGTGTAGGACATGGATGCAACCTGGAGACGGCTTTCGCTATAGGAGCAGCATCGTGAGGACCCGGTCGACGGTGACAGGGTGCGGAGGGTGGCGGTGGGAAAATAAAAAGATAGGACATCAAAACAGTCAAATGAGAACAATAAGCAATCGTGATTGCTCAAAATAATAATAATAATAATAATAATAACGTGGAGAGAAAAAAAATCTTTTATTTTCAAAACGTTTAATTTTTTATTGATTTTTTAAAATGTCCGATTTTTCAAACAAGGCGCTGTCTTTATGACGTCTCAAGTGGTGCACTTTGGCGCGTATTCCACTGGCGCGTTGAATGCTTACGCTTGCTGTTTACCGCTTATGATAATTCAGAAGCGAATTAAATATCGTGCTCTGCGCTAATGGCATTTTATCGTTTGTGATGTCATGTGCGAATAAAATTGAATCTGCGCACCGATTAAAATATTTTTTTAGAAATATTAAACTTTATCAAGTTATTTAAAAAATGGTCAGATCCTACATCGAGATTAGCAATATATGTTGAAACAAAGGGTTTGGTGGTGTTTCCCTCTCCCTTCTTTCGCTACCCCATGTACACAGTATTTATATCATCTATGAAGCGGAATGTTAACGCCTATTAATTACAAAGACTGAATTTTCGTAATTAAAAACAAGATCCAAAAAGCACTAAATATAAATATACTAGCTGCGTCGCCCGGCTTTGCACGGTCCACCTCAAAAATAAAAGTTATGTCAAGTGACGCGAGTTCAACACTCAGGCTTGAACCAAAAAAAAAAAAAAGTCAGTGTAGTTTTGCGGCAGATTGCGGAAAACCCCCCAAAAAAGTAAACAATTTAAATCCCCTGATTACAGGAAAAGCCTCAAAACAAAAACAAGAATTTTACCTGTTCATATTCGAGAAAAAGAAATGGCAACAGATCTTTCATCTCAATGATTTTCTTCACGCTGTAAATTTTAATAAAAGCGTTCATCCGGAAAGTTGAGTTGAAGCACTGAATAATAATTTGAATGGAGGAAAGCCTTCGAAAAATATGGATTTTATTTTGAAATCTAAGAGTCATAATTAATAATTTTTAATTGATATCTCCGCTAATTATTATCGGAGGATTATGTTAAATAGCCAAACATGAAGACGGGAAGATGACGAATCCATCGATACCTGGTTCGATGGTCAGTTCACTGTCGTTCGGGAGAAGAAGCTTGGACATAGATAGACAGATACTCAGATTTTATTAGTATAAGATTAGCCACAAAATTACTCTCTTCTACACTTTGGCTAGAATTTTTACGGTAAGAAGCCTAATTGTTGAACATGCATCACTTTAAATAGCGTTTATTTTCAAGGTATGCCATGCAACGCAGCTAGTACAGTACACTGTTAAAAATTCAGGAAACCTTTTCGGTAAATATTATTGTAAAATGTAGTGTTTGCAGAGCATAAAAAATTACAGTAAATTGTACCGAGAGAAATAAACGATTGCATCTCCAATTGATATACCACGTGACATACAGTGCGAAGCAGATAACGCCGTATTTCTTCTCACTCGACTTGCCCGAACTCGTATGGTGGGCAGCAAAGCCGCCAGCCAATCTGAAGGTCCCGAGATCATACCATCGGATTGCCTTTTTTTTTTTTTTACCTCCGGTTAATTTTATAGTAAAATTTGACTGTAAAATAGGATTTTTTGCGGTAAAAGTTACTGGCAACATGGATGCCAGTAACTTTTACCGTCAAATTTCAGGATTTTTTTAACAGTGTAGAGCGTACTGCTCTTGACAATATGGCTTAAAATCAAGAGTTCTGAGGACTCTCTTGATTTGAACTCTTGGTTATGCACCCTCCTCTCATCTTCTTGCTTAATAAAAGCCTAATAATAATTATTTAAAAAATGGTTGTATCTCAAGAAATAATGAACGGAATCGAACAAAAATTTATCGACAAGTAGCCCCTAGAGGGTATAATAGCTGATTTTATTTTGGTGTCAAAAGCTGAAAAGGGGGTGGCGCAATCGAATGTTCTTTTTTTTTTTTTTTCATTGGCGAGTGCCATATCTCAAGAAGTAATGCTACGTTCTGGCTGAAATTTGGAATAAATGTGAATCTATTTGTAAATAGGCGTTGTTTCAATTTTGGCGCCAGTCGCTCCATGGGGGGCAGTTTTTTTTTGTGTAAATAAAAATAGCTTTATAAATGCAACAATAAGAAAGATAAATTGTAATATTGTCGTCTGCTTATTTCACGTGATTTTAATTTTTGGGAAATAATCGGAAATGTTATCGCAATGATTTAAAATTTTTAACTGTTGCCATCTTATGTTTGTTAACAAATTAAACATCTAATTAATTCAAGCAAGGCTTTTAAAATAACTTTCAAGTCGTTCTTTGCTTTGCTTTTGCGAGAATTCAGGAATTCGGACGGTCGTCAAGTTTTTGTGCGCATTTTTTTTTTTTTTTGCTGGGAATATTGCATTCTCTTCAAGCATAGGGAGGGATCAGAATTCACAAGAAAGATATAGAAGAAAGTTTCGTGATGGCCACAACATAGTAGTTTCGTATAGTATTGGGGTTGTTTCCTTCAGTCAAAAGTAATACTTTTTTCACTAAAATTGATAGAATAAGCAAAAAAAAAAAAAAAAACGTGGACCCAGAAAATACTTTTATTTTCCCAGCAATTATTGTTTTAATAATTTTTTTAACTGTCCGATTTTTCAAACAAGGCGTGGTCTTGATGACGTCACATACACTGTAACAAATTTCGGAAACGTTTCTGAGTATATCGGAAACGTTTCCGAAATAGTAGGAATCCTTCATCCAATAGCGAACTCCTCAATATTCAGAAAGCTTTTTGTTATTTCAAGATATCTAGAAGCGGAAGTGATGACGCAACGCTTCGAAACCTATTTCATCCTTCCAACACAGGCGCCAATGAGTCGGAAATAACGAGAACTTCTTTTTTTCTTATCTATGGTTGCTGCATTCAGCAACTGTTTAGCATTGGATTGCTTGTTATTTCATGTCTAGAGAGTAGTAAAATGTGTCGAAACTAATTTTACGCCTTTGCATTTTGGACTGCCCTTGATTTTTTAGACGATGTACGCAGCTATTAAGTTAGTTAATAACCATTTGCTTCTTTACAATTTCCAATGCGACCATAATTAGATATATATTGTGTGTTCAAGCGTGAATAGTTTCAACACACGTGTTTATACTTAATGAAACGAAACCCTTTGGATTACTTATTCAGTTGTAATGGAGGTACTTAGATTTTCTTCCGCTCATGTTCCCTTGTAAGTATTAATGAATATTTTAAAACATGTTTTTATATACATTTGTATTTTTGTTGATTTGCATTTGATGAGGCTCCAATTGTAACTGTTTTTGGGTTTATCGAATTAATTTAAAGTTATCCTACATACCTATGTGCGCGGTGTACTATTTGTTGTAACCAACTGAAACTGATTAATTACGCAAAAGAAGTAAGATTTATACTTGAGAAGCAATCACAGGAAAGTTATTTCGAAATACTTGGATATACATACATTTTGGTTCAAAAAGAAAAAAAAATCAATTGTTTAATTCATTAGAAATATGGTAATGCAAATATTTTCTAGTATTGTAATATGCTTCACAAAAAATGTGCCGGTATAATTTATCTTTTTTTATTATAATTTATTCATTCATTTAAAAATATTTATACCATTAGAAAATGACCATGTTATCTATTAGTAAGAACATAGTTATGAAATTAATTCATCCGCTTATTCATTTTGTTAAATGTGGTTAACAATAAAAAAAATTCCTTGACATTAGTTCCGAAAATAACATTTCCTTCGTGGATATACTAGTTTAATGTAGGACAGTCAAGAGAAATGAGTCAGTGGCAAAAATGGAACAGCTGCATTTACATGCTGAAATAAAAGTAATATTATTTCATGTCATCGTTTTAAAAGTGATCAGTTTTTAAATACTATGTTATTAATATGCAATGCACATATGGTGAGAAGACGAGGGGCGTTCACCACGCAGACTGTGCCATTGACATTTTCAAGGGGTTGCTTTTTTTAAGGTGGGGGGCGCTTTATATCATTTTATGGGTGCACCATCACTCTTATGGTGTGGGGGGGGGGAACTCTCGTATATATGAAATGGAATAATCATGTAATAGAGTTCAATGTTATAATAAATAAAATATATAATGCATTTTGCGCACACTCTAAATCAGTAACCTATTTTGATTAATTATCTATATTTGTGATAAACTGGAAAAGGGCAAGAACAGAGGAATAAACCCGAATGGTTCCAGCAGGGGGACTTTGGTGTCATATTTAAATTCATCAATTTCTCTGTTGGTACTTTTCGGTACACTTTGTGCGTCAAAGAAATTGACTTGACGTGAACGAATTTCGGAACGCCAAGTGTAGGTAAGTTCTGTCAAATTTTATCCGAAAATAAAAGCTATCAAATTTGATACAAGATATGTTTTTAAGTTCTGCATTAAAAATACAATATGTTGATAATTTTGTCTTGAAAATATTGAGAGAAAAACTGAAGTTTAAAATTGTTTACCAAACAATCCCACTTTTGAGAAAGTACTCCCCTTCCCTCCCCCGACGATTTTGTGATTATGAATGAAACTACTATATTATTTCATAAATTTTCAAAAATTTATAACTGTGCATATGTTATGCTGTTAACCATGCTATTTGTCATTAGAAATTCCGAAAAAAAAATCCACGAATGATTCTAAAATTGCTTGTTTCATTGCTATTAGATATGAAAGAATTGAAACTGATATGGCATACAATACTATTAAAAAAGAATTATTTTTTAGAAAAAATCACGGAAAAAGGATTCCGAAATTCTCAGAAACGTTTTTGAAAATTGTTTGGAGAATTCCGAAATACTCGGAAACGTTTTCGAAACTTTCATGAACCACAGCTGCACAGAATACTCAGAAACATTTCTGGAAATTACGGAAAGAGTATTCCGAAATACTCAGAAACGTTTCTGAAAATTACAGAAAGAGGATTCCAAAATACTCAGAAACATTTCTGGAAATTACGGAAAGAGGATTCCGAAATACTCAGACACGTTTCTGGACATTACAGAAAGAGGATTCCGAAATACTCAGACACGTTTCCGGACATTACAGAAAGAGGATTCCGAAATACTCAGACACGTTTCCGGACATTACAGAAAGAGAATTCCGAAATACTCAGAAACGTTTTTGAAAATTTCATGAACCGCAGCTGCACGATATACTCAGAAACGTTTCCGAATTTTTTTTACAGTGTATGATGCTATTTGGCGCATCTTTCTACCACGTTCCCACGTTATGATAATAAAGAAGCGAATTAAAATTGCGCCCTACGCTTGTTATCAACCAAATCGTTGCCAATACACATGAGTAAAGATGCGAATTAAATATTTTGCTCTGTGAATGGCAACACTGAATGGCATTTCATCATTTGTGATGTCGTCGGCAGAAGCGTAAACAATAAAAGAGCACCGATTTAAGTATTTTTTTTTTAATATTAAACTTAGTCAAATTATTTAAAAAATAGTCAGATCCTATGTTTTTAAGCATGCTCTTTCAGAAAAAAATTCTTTTAAAATTTTGGAAACGACCCCATTTTGAAACTTTTATTCAGGAAACTGTAGAAATTAATTTATTTGTTCCTTTTCTTTTCTTAGGTGCCCCCAAGATTCATAATGATACATTACACACCGTCGAAATGGAAGTTGGCGACTCATTTGCAGTTCAAAGACTCATCGATGCAGAACCCTCGGCATTTGTTACATGGCAGCTGGACGGACGAACAATAACAAACCAAGATCGAGTGAGAATAATTTACGAAAAATGTTGCGCAAGAATCGAAATTCACAAATGCAAAAAGAATGACAGTGGAATCTATTCAATTACAGCTAAGAATGAGTTTGGACGACTAGAGCAAAAAATATTTAAGCTTGTCGTCGAAGGTAAATGCACCAATTTTGATTAAAATGTATTTCACGAAAAAGGTAATTTTTTTCAGATAGAGATATGACTAATTTATTGGGAAATAGGGTGGTTTCCTTCAGTCAAAAGTACTACTTTTAATCATTGAAATGGATAGAATGAGCAAAAGAAAAATAATAATAATAAATAAATAAATAAATAATAATTAAAAAAACAACAAGGACCCAGAAAATACTTTCATTATCCCAACAGTTTTTTTGAATTACTTTTTTAAAAATGTCCGATTTTTCAAACAAGGCGTGGTCTTTATGACGTCACAAATGATGCTCTTTGCCGCATCTTTCTACTACGTTTCCACGTTTTGAAAATAAAGAAGCGAATTAAAATTGCGCCCTACGCTTGCTATCAACCATATCGTTGCCAATACACGTGAGCAAAGATGCGAATTAAATATTTTGCACTGTGAGTGGCAACATTTGAATGGTATTTCATTATTTGTGATTTAAGAAATGGTCAGATCCTATGTTTTTAAGTATGCTGTTTCAGAAAAAAATACTTTTAAAATTTTGGAAACGACCCCATTATGATTATCTTTAAGCGTTTTGGCAAAAACTTTTAAAAGATTTAAAAAAAAAAAAAATAGGCAGGGGACTGCTGACAGGAGTGAGAACTTGAAACTACAAAATAATATTTGGTGTGGATGTGTGTATGGTAAACAATTCAATTTTTATTTAAACTTATCTGCAGTTTCAAAAATTATCACCCAGAGACAGACGACTGTGAGCTACATTTGAATTTTTAAGAAGAGCTTAAAGCAGTTTTTGAAAATTGCGTTATGCATCAACTGCAACCAGTCTCGTCACTTCAAGGGATCACAGTACCTTTTGAAAATTTTTTTTTACATTTATGAATATTGTGTTTTTCTTTGAAACCATAACATACACACTCATTTCGCAACCAATAATTTATTTTCAAAATCTTGAAATATTGCCCACATTTTTTAAAAATTCAAAAAAATTTAGGAAAATTTCAAATTTTTAAAATCCTAAAGGCTTTTTTGTTTTTGAACTTATTTAAAAAAAAGTTTTTGCTAAGCAATCACAATATTCATCTCTAAAAATCTGTGCATTCATTTGTTAATATATGTATTGGAATATTTTCTGTGAATTATTGTGTAAAAAATTGTTTTTTATTTTTAAAAATTTTGTTTTTAATAGTATAACATGCTCTAAATATTTGAGTAATTTATAAAATGCTTATCCAATGCACAGTTTTGTTAAATATATTATCCTGACTGCAAAAAGTATTACTTTAAAGCTGTATCTTTAATAGAAAAAAATCCTTAGGGACTCTAATGACATGAAAACACAAAAAAAAAACGATCACTGAGAAAAAGAAATTTAAAATTTTTCTTTTGCATGAGAACACATAGCGAGCATGACCTAAAACTACTCATAACTTTTTAAATATTTGAACTAAAGCGTTGAAACTTTTCCCCTGAGTTTGGAATAATTTGTAGTTTTTAAATAAGCAATAAAATATTTTTTGATCGTTTGATTATTTTTGAGGTACTGTGACCCCTCAAAGTCTTCCGGAGGGGGAGGGGTGGCTCAAAGGGAGTGAGAATACAATACATTTTGTACGAAAAAGCATCAAAATACTAGCAAAAATGCATATTACTCGTACATTGGTCACTTTAGTTTTTCTTGTATTAGAAAAAAAAAATCTGACAGAAAGAAATCGCTTCAATAAGAAAAAATAGGATTTGTTTATATTTTTATAATGGAACAGTTCTTCGTGAAATAAAGAGTAGTTATCATATACAGTGTGGTTAGAATTATAAGGACACACAGAAAATTGCACAGTAAAAAAAAATGTTTCCGAAATAATTAAGTGAAATTTGTACACAAAATGCCTTTTTATGCTAAAAAGCATTGTGGAGTGCAGAACATTTGAAAATACAAAATATAAATGCTTTGTCGTAATTCACAAAAAAAATGTCATTGTTAAAACTGGACAAAATTATAAGGACAACTAGCGTTTTGCCCTGAAAACCCCTAGTAATCAATAATATCCCCGTGTTTTTCAGTCAAATTTATCAGTTTTGATGTCATGAAAATTGAAGAACATTCTTGGAAGTTCTTTGCGTTTTCAATGGAGAAAATGAATTTTTTCTTGTTTCGATATTGAGTACCTTTTTTTTTTTTTTTTTTCATGCTTCGGGCGCTAGAATGCTTCACAAAGTTTCACTAAACTTAAATCAAACTTTTTGTCCGGCCAGTACCAGTAATTTCACAAAATAAACGCGAAGAAATCATTTTGATATTTGAGAAACATGTAATGCATTATTCTGATGAAATACATTGTTTCGACTCGAAATTAACAGTGTTTTTGGTTTAAAAAATGTTTTTCAGAACATCAACATTACTCTCAGAATTCATTCTGCCCCGTAAAAAAAGTATTAGTATCGTTTTCCATCCGTCGCGAAAGTTCCTGAGATCATTACGGAGCCGCCTCCAAATATACGTTTTAAGATTTGTTGTTTCCTTCTTTTTGGGTATTTTACTGTGACTAAAGATTCAAATTTTTTAAGGTAGACTTTTGAATCCTACTTTTATCTTTACATACGTTGTCTTATAAACTTTGTAAAAATTACTTTATTACTTTTATCTTTCTAGATGGAGTATTCAGAAAACTGGGAAGTAAGTACATTTGATTTTTTTTTCCGAACATTTCTAATAACTAAGGTAAAATTAAAGATAAAGGAAGCGTCTCATATCCGTAAAATAAAATAAATAAATAATATAAATTAAACCGTACAGTATTTGCAGTGGCAAAACGGGGGGGGGGGGTGAAAAAACCCGGCAGATTCATTGGGTTTAACATGAACGTAAACTCTAATTCAGTAGTTTATGCATACGAAAGGGATGTTTCGATTTTTAAAAAAAAAACCTAGAAGGTATTTTTTTCCTCAAAAAAAAAACACTCTAGAAGGTATTTTTGATTTTAAAAAAACCCTCCAGATGGTACTTTTGATTTAAAGAAACCCTAAAGAAGGCATTTTTGATTAAAAAACCCTCCAGAGGGTATTCTTGGTCAAAAAAAAAAAATCCCCTTTAGAAGATATTTCAGACAGCGTCAGTGACACAGCACTAATAACCATCCTATAGTGTTTATAAGTATGTTTTTAGACACTAATTTTAAAAACCTTTAGTCGGAAGAAGTTTTATGTTAAAAGTTGTAATAGAAGTTTAAGATTCATATTTCTTTGAAAATTTTAGGTTTTTCTTCTACCCAAACTAAGAAATAGTCTGCAAACTTTCTCAAGAATCTTCGAGGCACTGTTTCTGTACAGTACAGTCATGCTTTTATGAAAAAGAAATTTGCATCACTAACATTATGACTGGTGATTTTCTAGATTAGGTAATACTTGGTATACCCGTAACAAAGGAACGATGGTTGGAATGCAGTAATAAAAATATGTATATGAGGACCAATTTACACTTGTCACTTAACGTAAGGAGCGTATACCGTTGTGATATTTTTATAACAATGAATAAAGTCTCCATTATCAAAATATAACCAAATAAAGAACTATTTTAACAACGTATATTTAAAAAATATATCCTGTCGTGAAACATATGATGAATTTAACATTTTTTTCAAATTATGTAAAACATTTCTCTTTCATATCATACATCTACCAAATTTTTTGGAAATCTTTCTAATAAAGAAGCAATTTACTCCCATTCGTCGTACCGACGCGACGGGTGATTTTCTTGTTGTTTAATGAAACCAAAAATTTGATTTTTTGCCACAGTATAATTTTCTATTATTATGAGGACCTGATTAACCTCTGAAGTTAGGCAAGGCCGTAGCCAGGATTTTTTTTTTTTTGGGGGGGGGGGGGGGCTCATAAATGTTCGACTAAAAGTCACTTGTTGCTATTATTTTTGAAGCTTATTGCCAATTGGTAGACATTCAACAATGGGGGGGGGGGGGGCATAACAGGAAAATAAAAAAAAAGAAGACGGAAGGGGGGGGAGCGGTTGGCGATGCTATTGGTTGGTTTAATTACCAGGAGGAAAAGTTACTTTATGAAAATATGAGCAAATTTTTTCCCAGATAATTTTAATTTATTATTATAATATCAGTTAATCAACATTCAATAATGTACAAGTTTTGTTGGTTCAGAAAACGATGTGTTGCGTCGTAAATGTCGCAATTGCGAAAGATACCAATGACATGAAGACCTGTAATTGACCCTCAAGTCGGACATGAAATAGTACCACAAATCACTTTTCATGAGCTCTTAGGATCAGGAGCTCCCAAATGATTGTTTGTAAGGAAGGAGCAGAACTAGGAGCATTTTTAATATTTTCAAATACATGCCAAACTGATACCGGGTTTGATATCTCATTTTAGACGCAATTTAAAAAAGCATTATTTTAAAAAAACGCTATTTTAAGCTATATTTGGTAGTAAGACTATGGAAAGGGTTTGGTTTAGCGTACGTTCCCCTGAAAATTTTCGTAGCCTTAAAAACTCATTTGGGACTGCCCTCGGAAAATTTTGTTATTGAAGTTTTAAAAACGCAATTTTGAGATACATGATAACATGTTAGGGAAGGAGGTGGGTAGCTCTAACTCAGAAATTTTTTGAAGTTATAAGGCCTATGCGCTGGGGGAGAAGAGAAAACTAGGGGGGGGGGGAGTTCTCAAATTTTTAACAATAAGACTCTAAAAACGCCATTACAAATTTTCTTTGGATGAGTTTACGGGAAAAGATGGAAATTTAGGAGCTTTCCCTTTGTAAAACACATTCTAAAGTTTTCTTCGACAACGTTAGACAAAAGAAAGAGGCAGCCTAGAGAAAATTGTTTGCAATCGAAGTCGAAGAAATATGATTTATGTTTGGTACGACGGCATAAGGGGCGATAATCGGTAGCTGTCCTCCCATAAATTTTCAAAATCAAAATTCTGAAAATACAATTTTAATTTACCTTTATTGATATTAAGAAGAATGGAAGGGATTGGTGACTCTGACCCGAAAGTTTTCCAAAATTAAAAGCCGAAAAATGTATTGGACTCTCTACGTTCTTGTCAAAGGGGTTAAAACCTTTTTTTGGATTAGCGATGTTTTTATCCCATAGGGCCATTCTGAGGTCAAAAAAGTAAGGAGGTGTATGAAATCAAAGGCTTCGTTTTTCCCCATCACATGTGTTAAATACGCTTCTCCCCCAGAAAATATTAGGATTTGTGGTTTTAAAAAATGCATTTTTGACGATCTTAAGTAATGTTGGGGAAGAAGAGGTTTGAGGGTGCTCCCTCGCTTATTTTTAGCCTACTTTCCCAGTAAAAGTCAGAGAAAGAAGAAAAAAGCAAACAAAAAAAAAAGTCAAAAATAAATAAAATAGTTAGATAAATATTGAAAAATTAAAAATTGGAAAGTAGGGTAATTGAGATGGGGGAAAATGTCTGTCGGTCTGTCTGTCCCCTCCTAATAACTTTTGAATGAATAGTCCGATTCGAACAAAAAAATTTTTCTGAGAAAGATCTCAGCGAGGACGTCTCATTCCCATAATTCATTTTATGATTTGAACAATTTTTCGTTCAATTTTGAACAGTTCAAAAAAACTTAACATTAGCGCCTACGGGGAAATTCAAAGCAAAAATAAAACTTGAACTTAGAGGCGA
The DNA here is from genome assembly GCF_026930045.1 of Uloborus diversus. NCBI lineage: Eukaryota > Metazoa > Arthropoda > Arachnida > Araneae > Uloboridae > Uloborus > Uloborus diversus. Next base: position 34,542,320 of record NC_072736.1, read on the forward strand.
GGTGACTCCAAACAAACTTTGTGGGAAAAGCTTTTGATGAAAGACATGTATCTAAAATATCTTTTTGATTTGAACAAGTTTTCGTTCAGTTTTGAACAGTTCAAATCTCTTAACATTAGCATCTATGGGGAAACTGAAAGTCAATATAGATTCCGAACTTAATTATTACGCGGATTTACTTCAAACAAACTTCGTTGGAAATAGCTCTTGACGACCTACTCCAGGCTCTGACTCCGATAATTTTGGGGCTCCTGACTCGGATTCCTGTGCCCGAAAATTACTCGGACTCCGACTCCCCGACTTTAAATCTGACTTCGTAGTTTTCGCAAAAATTCATGCACGGAGGAAAAATGACTGACTCCGACTCCTGGAAATTCGACTCTGACTCCAACTCCTGTATCAAATAATAAGTCCGACTCCGACTCTACAAATATTGGCAGACTTGCGGACTTTTTGGGGGAAATGACCGATTCCAACCCCGAGTCTTTGAATTTTAAACTCTTTTGTCCCAAAATCAGATGGACTCAGACTCTGACTTTGCAGCCATGTTTTTACTGTGAAATAATTGTTTTTAATATGTTTTGATTTTATTTTCAAGTTAAAGTTTTAATTTATGTTTTCACTTTTTGGCGGAGAAATTCGGAGTCCTTTATGTTTCTACATAAAGATATGCGCAGACGATTGTTTTTTCGACAATGAAAATTATTTCTTTAAGTTGACATTTTATTGTTTTTATTTATTTTTGAAAGTACATTAATAAATTCTTAAAAAAATTTTGGCAACAGGGGAAAAACAAACGATTTTTTTTTATGATGTATTTATTTTAATTAGTTTTTAATTTGAATTTTTTTTTTTTTTTTCCTTTTAAAAAGTGGTTGAAGATTTTTTTTTTAATGGAAAAAATGTATTTAACTGCTTTGTTTAAAAGGTGCTGCTATTTTATTTGTTCTTTTATTTATTTTTTGCGTATTTAATTCTTTAGATGAGCGAGGCATACTTTATTTCTCGAAATCAGCTTAAAATATTTTTAAAATATGTTTGAAATAATTTACGATTTTAGCTAATTTTGAGAGTACTGATCAGATACTAGAAAGTCGATATTGGTATATGGGAAAGTAGGCTCGTTTAGTTCTAGACAGAACTTCTTGTTCGAAATTGCAATTGTAAAACCGCAATTTTTTTTAAAAAATCTAAAAATACAGTTTCAGAAGATTTCGTGATGAGAAGGAGAGATTCAAAGGCCCAACCCCAGATATTTTATTAATTTGTAGTTTTAAAAATGCATTTCAGAGTTTTTGGTAACGTAATGGAAGGGGGCATTCAGAGGTGTTCCCATGGTCCCTTTATGAAATTGAATCTTTTAAAATAAAATTGCCGATTATCACCTATTATGCTGTGAAGATGGGGGTTCGGGGGCCCTTCCCCCGAAATTTTTCGAATTACAGTTGCGAAAAGGTAGTTTTAGACGATCTTCGGAAATGTTAGGGAAAAGAGAAATTCGGGGCTAATCCCCGGGAATTTTTTGAAACTAAAATCTTCAAAACACGATTCCAGACCCTTTGGTAACGTTAAGCGTACCGGCAATCTTTTCCAATTGAAGCTCCAAAAACGTAATTTTGTTTGACTTCCAATGACGTAAAGGGGAGGAGTTTTCAATCTCTCCTCCAAAAACTTTTCGTAATTCAAGCTCTGAAAACTGAATTTAAGACAATCTTTATTGTTGGCAAGGAGGAAGGGGGCGGGCGGAGAGAAACCCCCTGTAAATTCTTGAAGTTAGCTTTTAAAACACAAGTTTTAGAAGATCTTCGGTAATGTTCGTGGGGAAAAGGGGTTTGGGGACCACTCTTCGCTAATTTAGGGGGCGCTCCCCCTGAAATTTTTTCGGAATTTAAGCCCTGAAAACGATAGTTTAGACGATCTTTGGTGATATGGGGGCAGGAGAGTTCGGGGACTCGGGGACAACTTGAATTTTTCAGAGTTAAAGTGCGAAAAACGAAATTTTTGGCAATTTTTTGTCTAGCATGTGAAAAATTCGTGGGGGGGGGGGTCTGACCCCCCCCCCTCCCCCCGCTGGCTACAGCCTTAAAGTTAGGGGAAACTCTTTCTCATTTCGCAGGGCCCTACTTTTTTTCTTGAGAAATTCTTATCCAAAATCTCTACTCTTTGAAATCAAACTCACTGATGCTACAAACATTATATTTCCAAAAGTGACCCTGCAAAATTCCGATTCAAGGCTTTTTTCGCCTTTCTCCACTGACATAGACATTTTGTACACATTGCATATAGTTGTATTGCAATTCCTTCTACTGTTAAGTTAGTTACAAGGGTGCTTGCGATCTGAAACTTCTGAGATTTTCGAAAAGTTTGGGTTGCCGTTTCCGAAAACTTTATGCTTATTTCGTAGTTAATTGAAGCTATGGTTGTAAATGCATCATATTTTATGTTCAGTTAAACACATGCTATGATTTTTGTATGCATATTTTAAGAGTTTTTTTTATTTATTTCATAGCTGTTACCGGGGGGTCGAGCTTCCTTAAAATGTTTTCAGAAAATTTTACTTGAGTCCACTATATCAACCCTGCTTAGTTGTTAAACTACAGCAGCACCTCCTGTAAGGGACATTTTTTTCTGGTTCTAGTCCCTTTGAATCCTTCATGTATTTCCCTTTCATTAAGGGACCCCTATTTAAAAGACAATGTTAGAGAAAAATTACAAAAATTAATGTATAAATGCATTAGAAAACCTTTAATTTATTAGAATTAAAGGTTCACTTTTTGTCAAAAATTGAACTGATAAAAGTTTGTTATGACATTAACATGCAGAGAAACAAATATGCATTCTCAAATTCTGGCGGAGACCGACATTCATGCTTTTCTCTCTCTTCGATTTCTTCATATGGGCTCAGCACTGACTGATGGGTGTCCCACCCATTACAAGTTTTGTACAGAGAACTTGAAATGTTATCACTGTTGTTTTGCTTTGTATTGCATTGTTAACTACATAACATCAAACAATTCATATAACATATTAATTCAAAAGTGTAATTAATGGAAATCAGTTACAAAAATTGGATTCTGCAAAAAATTTGCCGATATTTTAATTTTTAAAACATTTCTTTCCGATTTGAGTAATTCTAAACTTTAGTATAAATGAAACATTTTTAATATTTTATCTTGAATGTTATTAGTTTACCTTTATTGTGAAATTGTACCGTGTTAAATACACAGAATGCATCAATTCATGTGCCTCCGAAGAACGAAAAAAGGCTAGCTCTATTTAAGGGGACACGATGTCCAGTCCTCTTAGCGCCCCTTAGAGGTTCTATGGTTGTTCGGAAAGTAATTTCGTTTTTTCCCGTCAGAGGACTTAATTACGTTTTTCGAAACCAACTTCACACTTAAGCCGCATAACCATTATATGTCTTGAGAGCTGATATTGCAAGGCTTGTGTGTGAAAAAGTTCTATTAATTCTACGCAGTGGTTTTGGTTGGTGCCCTTTTAAATATGGAGAGCAATAAGCAGCATTTTCGTCATATTTTACTTTTTTACTGCAGAAAAGGTAAAAATGCTGTCCAAGCGAGAAAAAAATTGACGGATGTGTATGGAGAAGGCGTGTTAACAGTACGCCAGTGCCAGAACTGGTTTGCAAAATTTCGATCCGGCAATTTTGATGTCGAAGATGCACCACGGTCTGGAAGGCCGGTCGAAGCTGACAAAGATGCGATAAAGGCATTAGTTGATGCAAATCGGCGAATAACCACACGAGAGATCGGTGAGAGATTAAATTTGTTTATGGCCATTTGAAAGGCATGGGCTTAACCTCGAAGCTCGATGTGTGGGTGCCCCATGTCCTTACGGAGCGAAATTTGTGTCGTCGCGTTGACGCGTGTGATTCGCTCCTCAAACGTCAAGAAAATGATCCATTTTTGAAGCGGATTATTACTGGGGACGAAAAATGGGTTGTATACAACAATGTTAAACGCAAGAGGTCATGGAGCAGAAAAGATGAACCGGCTCAAAGCGTGTCAAAAGCCAACATTCACCAAAAAAAGGTGATGCTCTCCGTTTGGTGGGATGTCAAAGGAATCTTTTTTTTTTTTTTTTTTTGAGCTTTTGCCGGACAATACAACGATTAATTCAGAAGTCTATTGTCATCAGCTGGACAAATTGAATGATTCACTTAAAGAGAAGAGGCCCGAATTAATCAACAGGAAGGGTGTAGTGTTCCACCAGGATAATGCGAGACCTCACACAAGTTTGGTCACTCGCCAAAAACTTTTACAGCTTGAATGGGACGTACTGCAACATCCACCATATTCTCCAGATCTGGCACCTTCCGACTACTATTTGTTCCGGTCCCTGCAAAATTTTTTGGATGGCAAAACCTTTACCTCAAATGAAGATGTCAAAAACCACCTGAACCAGTTTTTTGCCAGCAAGGACCAAAACTTTTATGAGAGGGGAATTATGTTACTGCCAGAAAGATGGCGAAAGGTGTTGGACCAGAATGGCCAATACATAATTTCTATTTCTATTTCTATTCAAGAGTCAGAACTGACTACAACTGTATTTATGTCGAGGACTGCATACTAGTGCCTTGCCTCCATTATTTTATATACCGATAGATGGCAGCACCATCACCGGATCGAACAGTTAATGAGAATTTAGAACTAGCCCAAGAGCTAATAGCTACCCGGTACTAGCACCCCCAGAGGTATCGTTTCACTTGGAGGACATTGAGACCACGAGCATATTTAACGTCGCCCAGTCCCCTTTAATGACGACGGTGGGTCTTCGACCAGCGGGGATCGAACCCGAGCCCCTCCGGCCCCGAGTCCAATGCCCTACCGATCAGGCTACCACGGCCCTAATACATAATTTAATAAAATATTTATTCATTATACGAAAACTGTCTTTCATGTTCCCCAAAAAAACCGAAATGACTTTCCGAACAACCCAATAGTTCTACTGGATTTTGTTGTTGAACTATTTATTTTAGTATTATTCTTTGTTGTTTAACTATTAGTTCTTAAACTATTTTTTGAACGGGAACGAAATGGTTGAGTTTTTCACGTTTTAATAGTAGAAAGCTACTAAAGCAGTTTTTTCTCTGGTTTTGAGATCTTCCTTGAGGAATCAAAAAAGGGTTTAAAAACAGAAGCTGTAATTTTTAATCAAAGCTATTTAGGGTCTTTTCGGTAATCAAGTCCTGATTATTATTATTACTGTTTCCTTGCAGAAGCCGCCTTGATTACAGCAGGAGCCAGTGCAGCCATCTTAGGTGGAATACCACTTGTTGTTTCTGGATTAGGCTTCACGGCCGGAGGAGTGGCAGCGGGATCAATGGCAGCTGCATATCAAAGTGCTGTTCTGGGTGGCACGATAGCATCTGGAAGCGCCTTCGCAACACTCCAGAGCATTGGGGCTGCTGGCTTGGCGGCATCCACTCAAGCTGGTATCGTTGGAGCTACTGGAGCGACTTCTTTGGCTGCGGTGTTCAATAAAAAGAAACCCAAAAAATAACTACTTGAGGCCTTATAATTTATATTTATTCCGTGAAATTATTATTATGTCTCTAATAAAAAATCTTTTTTCAGTGAAAAAAATTGTTGTTTTATCTGCATCTTGTTTTCGTGGTGTCTTTTGCAAACCTGACGTAACTGTAACTTTCTAAGTCTTTAGCAGCACTCGTTATTGAAGTATGTATTACGAATGCATTACCAAGATGCAAATAAAAAAAACGTGTAACTGCTTGGACAGATAGATTGGTAAACAAGCCCTCTAATGAGTGCAAAGATGTCTATTTAGGTCCTACCAGGAAACCACACAAACAATGCAATTGTGATTTTTTTAAATTGGTAGCAATCGAAAGAGCGTTTTGAGACATATTTTCGAAGCAACATTTATTTGCCCTCGTGTCTCCGTTACCGAGATATAAGGTCTTAAAGTCTACCAAAGTTTTAAGAAAAACGCCAGATTTGAAGACTGCTAGATATTGAAGCTACTACCAGTTTCACCTTCTACATGCGGCAGAACATCCATCTGCAAAGCGTGTGAAAGATTTCTTTCATTGCTCATCGAAACTCGCCAAACTTGGCGACTTTTCTCAAAATTTCGGCAGACTTTAAGACCTTATATTTCGATAACGAGACACGAGGACAACTAACACTGATAAACAAGACACTTTTTCTTGGGAATTTTTAATTCCCAAGAAAAAGGCTCTGCCTGTCGGAATAAAGATAATCAAAAAGGGAAGTTGTTGTCCAATAAGGCCATGATTGGCATTATTAGGTCTCCGGTGTCCTTATTAAGGCACTGAAAGGTCGATTGGAGGATATGATCCAGTGCTGTAAATGCTACACATCTGTGCTCGAGCAGTGCGAGGAGTGACCAAAAAACAAAAAATTAGCGACTTATGAGTACCCCGAATGTGACGATTGGTTTTCTTTTTTCTATTGAAGTAGTGTTTTTGAGTTTATCTAATGTGGTTTGATATATTTTTATGTTAAAGATTAAAAGTAACAAACGTAATTTCGAATGAATAAAAAATAACATTGCAGCAACATTGATGTATAAAGTTTTGCATAGTAAAAACTATGCAAAACTTTATACATCAATGTTGCTGCAATGTAATTTTTTTTAAAAAAATTTAGTTCCAAATCAATTGAGGACCATATTACGAGACTTGCATGAATCAAAACTGCAGTGCTGTTTAATTAGTGTTAACTAATTAGTAACTAACTTTAAACTGAAAATGGTATATTGCAATTGACGAGATTAAGACATTATAAATGGCTCTTTGAAATCAGCAGGAAAGTTTTCTCAACTCACAGTTTTTCTAAAGAAAAAAATGTATCCAATATGTAGTTATAGGCCAGCATAGGAAACCTTTTCTGTTCATTGAATTTGTTGAAAACGTTAATAAAAAGCCACGCCTTTGAACAAACTTCAAATCCATAAATTTTTTGAAATAAAATTTCATATTTTAATTTTTTACACGTTGCACGTCATAAATTTTTAAAGAAAGAAGATTTGACTTTATAAGTGTGTGCTTTTTATTTTTCTTGTGTTATCATTTCATAAAAAAATACAATAGATTTTTGAGTTGGAAGGAGGGAGTCTATAGGGGGCACCTGCCCCAATTTTTAAGACCGTCTTCTGAATTCTTTGTAGATAATTTAATTTGTAATGGAAGTAAAATCCAATAGTCAAGCCCAGTTCCCCCCTCCCAAAGTATTTTTCGCCCCCC